>NC_065581.1:22305000-22953333 GCF_024542745.1 Macaca thibetana thibetana | reverse complement strand
TTTCAGTTTTCGAAAGCTGGTAAATGGAATGGTATTTGTTGCATTTTCTTGCTTGCTGGGACTGCTTAAGTACCTCACTTTTTATTATTGCTGTTATTCTTACAAGAGTCCTGAGAGGTTTCCATGTTCCTTACAAACAGGATTGCTTGGCTAACTAACACAGGAACGATTTTCAAAGATGGGGTGACATCCACTTTAGGGTGCAGTGAATCACAGGCATCATTTCACTCTTATTCCAACCTTCCCACTCCAGGGGCCATGCCATTGGGCAAGGATTCAGGTGGACTAGCTGAAAGCAGGAGTGAGCTTGGCAACTCCAGGCAATGTAAATTAGGGGTTAAACATTTATTACAGAATTCCAAGTCCTTAAGCAAAAAACAAATTAAGAAAAAACAGGGTTCCATTAATTCTGTCAGATTTCCCAAACCCCTTGGTTGCTTTATTCTCTCCTTTAGAACATCATTAAGGCTTTTTTTTAGACTTTATTTTACTGGTAAAATGTGGACATGTCACCTCATCTTTTTCCAACCTGGGAAAATTGCCTCAAACCACCTGGCAGATAATTTATAACCTGATATTATTCTTGCAGAATAGATGCCATTATTTTATGTGCATTATTTTACCCCATATCATTTCTAAGTAGTAGAAAATAATCCATGATATAAAGATCTTGAAGGATTTCATTTCTTTTCCTCTTTTCTCATTAAATGTTTCAAATGCCAAGGTCTGATATAATTAGATATAATAAGCCAAAGATCAGATAGAAAACACACCAAATTTGTTAAGCCACATTGAGTCTCCCTTCTCCCTCAACAAGAAGAAGCTCTAAAGTTTTTCTGGAACCAAGATTTCAACATCTCTCTAATGCATTAGGAGAGTGCTTCCACAGGCACAGACCAGAAAGTATACATACCAAGGAGATTAAGTGTTTAGTTTCAAAATGTTTGAAATTGCTAGCTTAAATACAGAAACTACGCACAAAGAGTACAGAGAAACAATGAAAGGAAGATATAAACAGAGTAAATACCACCTGAAAATACTAACAGTCTTAAAGGTCAGAAATCCTTAGTTAAACAAAAAAACTCATCCATTAGAAACAATCAATTACAAGATAACCTGCGAATATCATCACACTATGAGTTTCCTTTCAAAGCAGAAATTATTCAGCTAAAAGTTATTAGCTTTGTGCTCTATAGGTTACTAACCAGAGCAGGTTACAAACAGAAACTGAAACCAAAAGGAAAAGAAACAGAAAAATAAGTACATTTAGAACTGCTTAATATTGAACTCCTAAGGTGTAGTAGGAAGGCTTTTATCCTGTGGATATTTCAATCCACATCTCCATGTGTTCTTTGATACTGTATGAATGGAAAACAAAACTATTCCCTAGATTTGATATTCTCAGTTCATCATTTTGGTTGAAATTGGATTAAAGTGTTTTCCTTGATTGCAGATTATTCAAGCATTTTTTTTTTACTACTATTTGAATATGAACACACTTCAAACATAATCCTCCGCCCCTTCAAGGTTTGAAAGAAACAGGTATTGATTTGGTTTGCTAGTGTTTCTGGTATCTTTTTATTTATTTATTTATTTATTTGTATCTCTATTTGCTTCATCTTCACCTTTACTGGGTAAAATAATAGGTTAGACAGGTATGATACTTCAGAGAATCTTAACATCTTTGAATCTTTAAGAACACTCAAGCAGATGGTATTTATAAGGTGAGCCAAATTGTTTCAGTGTTTCTCGTGTCTCCAACAATTATTTTTCCTAGACTTTCATATTATAAATTTTAATTCTAGATAGCACACTAATTATTTATTATGAAAACCCCAAATCATCTCCTAGATCTGGAGAGTGGCTGAATCTGTTAAAACTTCCCCGCTCTCAGGGACATATTATTATATTATTAAAGCAACTTAAAAGATTCCTGGGTTTTTAATGTTTCATGAGATAATAAGTATTTCATTAATAACACTTTCCCACAGTGTGATAAAAACGAAGCAGGAGGATACACTCTTGTGACTTTACCTGGCATGAACCTGGCCTAATAGACAGTGGCTTAATGTTAAATAAGGGTCACATAACATGTACAACTTTTAGATACCTGTTTTCTCTTTATTATCTTGCCAAGCATTATTCTAAAACAGAAAATACAATGCTCACACCCAAGAGGTTTTCTGAAGGTGCCTCACCTGTTGACTCTGTCCCAGCACACACTCCAACATATTTCTCACAGGCAGCCTTCCATTCTCATATATGTTATTTGAACGAGGGAAGAATTAATCCCCCAGAAATCAGATTCTACTTCTAGCTGCTCAAAGTTGTAATCTACTTTGGCTCTGTAATGAAAACTTCCTTGGAAGATCTATGATACTTGAAAAAAAAATTGAGATAATTTTTTTTTCCATTTCCCTCTCCCCAAAATGTAGAGCTTTGCTCTAAAAATTACTCTCAACACTGTGTAAAAGGATGCTTCATCTACCTAAACTAGGATCTACACGATCGTATAATCAAATCCATGAAAATAATTTTGTGAATGCAAAACCGGAACAGACCCGTGTTTTCTAGATCCCTAAAACCTAGTGCAATGCTATTGCTGCAGGTGAATTTTTACAGAATACAACATATTGAAATCAATAAAACCCAATGGCTGTCAGGATAGAAAAGGCACTCTAGATTAGAATTATTCTCATATCAGTGGGTTGAGTGAGGGATTGGAAGATACCAGTGGAAGTCAGGAATCTTCTTTTTTTAACTTTTTATTTTTATGTTAAGTTCTACATGTGCAGGAAGTGCAGGTTTGTTACATAGGTAAACGTGTACCATGATGGTTTGCTGCACCTATCAACCCATCACTGAGGTATGAAGCCCAGCATGCATTAAGGAATCTTCTTTACATGAATATCTAAGTCCAATCATACTTATAAACCAGGAACTGACCTTTTTATATTCATTAGAATTAACATAGTACCCTTCTAACCACACTATTTTGTTCTCAATCAATGCATGTCCAACTTCAGGGAATTACTCATTTTCACATTAGATGTAATCACACAATTTGAAAGTTTGCCTAATTGTCCTGAACTCTTCCACCAATGGGAAAGGAAGAGAACAAGACACACACATCCTTCGTCTAATCATAAAGTTCCAATCGGCTGTGCATTTCTTTTCAACCCTGTGGTCAGGCCTCTGGAGCACAGATATTGTACAGAAACTGCCTAATTATGAGGTTCTCAGTAATCAAAGTGAGTTTTTAAGAGAG
This sequence comes from Macaca thibetana thibetana, assembly GCF_024542745.1. NCBI lineage: Eukaryota > Metazoa > Chordata > Mammalia > Primates > Cercopithecidae > Macaca > Macaca thibetana. Next base: position 22,950,065 of record NC_065581.1, on the reverse strand, counting down.
ACAGCATAATCAGCCCCAAAGCCTGCTGTTCTAGACGTATAAACACACACCCTTCGGTCTGGAGGGAACGATGAAATTGTTAAATCTTCAGTGGCAAATTGTTGAGGCGAGGAGCCGAAAGAACACAGAGCGTCCCTTTCTTCATCTGGTGTTCACAAGTTCGTCCATGTCAGCAACTCAGTCTCAAGACAGTCAAAACAAAACCCTTCAGTTGACCGCATTCCCTCCAAAGCTTGCTGCTGTGCCATACGGAGGCCTACATTTTTGTGAGATTTTTAGTGCTATTTCTGAGAAAGCAGAGGAGAGAGAGATGCATGGACAACTAACCAGTTTGGCTTGATTTCTTCCTTAAATTTCTGTTTTAAAAATGGTAGCCCTCAAAGTATAGATTTGTAAAGAAATTCTGTCTGTACTTACTTGGAAAATTAAAAAAAAAAAAAGAAAGAAAGTCTATCTGGCACATGGCCAGATTTGTTGTTTTTTTTTTTTTTTTTAAAGTTGCTAATTTTGGACTCACTTCTCTCCATTAGGGCAGTGTAAGAATTATGCACACAAGTCGGAGGCTTTGCTCTGCTTAGGAAACATCTGTATTCAATTAGAAATAAGCCTGAATGTCGTGTTAATTCTGCAGAACCAAACAAAGTCATTTTTGTTTAAACTCTTTCAGTACTGTGAGGATGAGAGGTTATAGCAGGAAAAACAAAACCAAAAAAACAATGGAACAAAACTGCCATTGGTCATGGAAAGGAGCTGAGCAGCAAATAAGAGGTTCTTTTGCTTTGAGAATACATACCTGGAAATTGTTTCCAGGAGAATTCTCTTCTCCAGCATTTAACTCATGGGAATTGAGTAGGGTATGGTGGGCAGCAAGCCTCCTCTTTTAAGCAATGGAACCTTCTCCAGATTCCCCCAAAATGAATTTGACCAAATAATTCATGTGTTTGGCAAATGAGCCATGGCATTTTATTTTTAATTCTGTGGAAAGCCAACCAAATAAAAACTAAATTTACAGCTCATTGTATGCATTTCACATGATTTTTATAGTTACCAAGTGTGATTGGTGTTTTGACCTTAAATAAACCAAAAACAAATTTTTCTATTGAAACACACATCTTCCATAAATATCAGTATCCACGTCTGCCTTTTTAAACATCAGTAGCACTAATTCTACTGGAATTTGAGTTTCTCTTTCTCAAAGAAATCTGTAGCTACCTATAGATATCATTTCCATACAAGTACCTCAGACCTGCATGTTGTTAAGGCCGATGGTTCCTAGACAGAACAGGTGATTTCAGCTATTCCTCTGAGCTGACATATTGTTTCTTCTCCACACTGTTTCTTAAGATTAGGTTCCCATGAGTTTCAGATAAAGAAGGAGGTTGAAGACCCTATTTTTGTTGGAGTGTTGGGGGATATGATTTCACTCCTAATTGGCAGCACCAAATAGCTGTACTCCAGGTTCTTTCAGGCAGATAAAAATGTTCCCGTTTTTGCTATTTAATCCTTATCAAAAAGTGGGTTGTAGGAGCTGTGGGTATAGAATTGATGGGCATGCTAAAAATTCATTCTTTTATATATTTTTACTGTATTTTTGACTCCAACCAAAGCATAAAAGAGCTGGGAATTGAACCATAATTTTTGGCACCATTTTGACTGGCTTTCCCTAAATTGCAGTTCATGCCAGTTGTCTGTACTGAGAAGCACCATAAGAAACAGTCCAATAAAATGTACCACTGTACCTACTGTAGGGAGCTTTCTATTACACTATCCAATACCTTTTTATGAGAAGCTATGAGAGAAATTTCTCCGATTTTTAGTTTGGGGTATATATATTTTTTTTCCTGAATTACAGTTTTCTATTTCATTCTCATTTTCAAGTCTTAGGAACCCTGGTTCTTGTAACTGATACTGGTTTCCTTTTGCTTTAACTGCTAAAAGCTTTGAGGCCAAATATGTGACCTACCCTTAATAACTACAGTGTGTACATAACGTATGTTTATACTTCTGTACATCAAGGGCTTTATTATAGTATGACCCTTCTATTCCCTTTACTCTGTTTCTGTCACTTATTTGTTTTATGTTTATTTTTGTAAGCGCTCACAATTTCTTTGTGAAAGAACTCAGGGTGTTTATAAGTAAATAAGTAAATCTAAGTTAAGCCCTGCTATTGAGATTTAAGCCAATGTTACCTTCCTCATAAGTACTGACTAAACCATAGGTTTTCTAAAATATGTAATTTAAGTATTATTTTTATATCATGCAACTTTCAATTTTGTGTTCAAAATTTTTAAAAGAGTGAATAAGATGGAAAGAGTGGTTTTGAATAGGTGTAAAGAAATTCAAGTAAAACATCTGAAATGATTACATAATTGGCAAAGAGGACATAAAAGAATGTAAAAGAAATTGAGGTTATTGGACCTAAATGGAGGAAATGATTGTAATGTTAATTAAATAATAATAATCAAGATGCCAACCATTATCAGAATATATGCAGCTGTTTTCTATTGTTTTAGAAAACAATGCTTAAGTAAAAATAAGAGGGGTTAAATGTTAAAAATTGAACAAAAACATTGGAAGGATGGTACTGTGTGAGTAAAGTTTTACTCAAGAACTTTCAGATTTAAAAAGATAGGCTTGTCTCTTAACTACAGGTTCAACCTGATTTTTCTTTGGTTTTTAAGGACGACTAAGATAGGGACATAAACTTTAGCCCAAATAAAACAAAGAAAAATTAAAAAGATTAAATGTGAAGCTCCAATTTCTGTATGTGCTCCATTGTTTATAGTGCTGGAAAAGACACGAAAAGTGGTTCCCCATGTCATTCTAAAGACAGTGAGCTTCACCACCATCTCCCTCACTGAAAATCGGATCACATGCATGTCTTTAAAATGCTAGAATCATATATAACATGTTTTGACTTCATTTTGGGCACTAGTCAGAGCTAATGAAAAATATTCATTTCCAATAAATGTAAATATATTTCTTTCTCTTTTACTAAGAAGATTATTTTGCATAAATGTTCATTTTCTTTCTTGTTCATTTTCACTGAGATTTGAGTTCTGGCAGTATCTTTGGGATCCCAGCAAGGCCTAAACCTTAAATACAGGTCAGTGGATCTATTGAACTGATGTGCCCAGCAGCTTCACCCATTCTCACCAATCCAGGGGCGCATTTGCAAGAGAGAGTTTGGCATTAAGGTTGAAATTTTTTGTAGGGAGGGGAGGTGACGAGCTGGTATGGGAGCTGGTCAGGTGGTACCTGTAGTGACTTGGCCATGGTATACTCAATGGAGATGAGGCAACTTCTCTAAGTGATTTCATGTGCAGTGTCCATCCATAGGAATCCACAGCAGAATTTGAGAGGGGACGTCATGAACCAACATAAGGCATTCCTGGGTACTCTCAGACACAAGAGGAGGCAAGTTTGAAGGGTGGCGCTTCAGAATGTGGGTGAAGACAATGGACCAGTGAAAGTTCAGATTTTATTGACACTGTGAGTTATTAATGCCCCAGGCTTACAGAATCAGGGGAGATTTGGGTTATGTAAAGATTTAACTTATTCATCAATGGATGTATGGATAAACAAATTGTGGTACATGTATTCAAGACAGTATTATTCAGTCATATAAAAGAAGGAATATCTGCTAAACAGTAGATAATTATCAGAAACATGATTCTAAGTGAAAGAACCCAGACACAAAGGCTATATATTATACAATTCCATTTATATAAAATATCCAGAATAGGCAAATCTATATAGAGAGAAAGCAGATTACAGTTGCCAGGAATTACAGAAAGGGTTATATGGAGACTAACTGCTCAATGGGTATGGGGTTTCCTTTTGGGTGATGAACATGTTTCGCCACTAGATAGGTGGCGGTGGCACAACATTGTGAATGGACTAACTGCTACCAAATTGTACACTTTAAAATGGTTAATGTTATGTTGTGTAGGTTTCACCTCAGTTAAATACAAAGAAATGTGGTCACTGTTGCCCCTCACAAAGCATGTTTGTGGGAAACATGTTGCTAAACCATTCCTAAATGACCTGCTTCTGGGTCAGGTTTCATATGCCCCCTTGGTGCGATCTGTTGAAAATCAACCCTCCACACAGAGGTTTGTTTAAAAAATAATAATAATAAAGTTGTAACAAACAATTCCAACTTTTAAAGGGTTAAATATAAAATCTTCCTGCCAAGAAAATATCAAATGCTTACATTTTTTCCTATACTTTATCTTTCTTCTTTCTCTTGCTGATTTTCATCTCCATAGTTTATCTTACAGAGTTACAAATAAATTTAAGGAAAATATTAGGAAATTCTGTTGTTTGTACTTGAACTTGCTACATTAAGCAAATGAAGGTATTTTTATGTCCAGTTTAAGTATTTTTACTTTGTTTTATTCCGGGAAAAAAAAGGATCACAAAGAAGGTTTTAATTTGATTTGATTAAGAAAGTTTGACACATTTTTCGAACAATCTTTATTGAGCTTAGTGATGATCATGATGTGTCACTTTGTCAGTTAAGAAGTCCAGCTTTCTCCAGGAAACTGAACAAGTTATGTGCAGGAGTGGAATAGACAAAAGGAAGTACTGATAATGATTACTGTTATTCAATCATTATGAATGAATGAATATTATTGAATTCATTCATAATGAATGAATATTATGCTTAGTTATCACCAAGTAATGGTCATAAAAATATTAGAAATTATTCTCTAACTCATTGCTCCTTCTCTATAAGTATCACTCAGAAATATATACAGCATTTGATGGGTGGAAATGGCAGCGTCTTTTAAAAATATCATTAAATCACTTGTTGCTCTCTTATTTAAAAAATTAAATAATATATTCATTTCCATGCCTATAACAACACTGTGGAGTACCTATTATATTTTTATATTAATATAAAATATATTTTTATTTTAATGTAATTTTTATATTAAAATATAAAAAGTCATTCTTTTATATATTTTTACTGTATCTTTGAATCCAACCAAAGCATAAAAAACTGGGCATTGAACCATAATTTTTGGCACTCCATTCTATATATAAAGAAACTGTGGCCCACAGAGATGGAGTGACTTACCCCAAACCCTATAGCTTTGGAGACAGGATTCAGCCTTCTTTTTCTCTCTAAAGCTCATGACCTTAGAACCCTACCTTATATACAGGAGGGATGTTACACAATTTGGAACTTTAGAGTCCGTTTCATGATGAACTTAGATTTTAGAATGGAGAAGTAGCTCTATGTGATAGAAAAAGTGAATATGGGTAGAGATTAATCTAACACTCAGGTCCATATCACAGAACTCCATCTATACTTCTCTTTAACTGCTATATTTGTATCTAGTGTCACAAGATGGAGGCACCTGGCCAAAGCCTACATAGAGAAAATGCCTATGGCCAAAAAATTCCCACTGTTTTGTCAGATCACAAAGTCCTATTCTATTTTTCTTCAACAATTCCTTCTGTCACCCAGCTGTCTTGTAATATCTCATTAAATGCTGAGGTGAAGAGTCAAAAAAAATTATCAGTCATTGAATTCCTTCCAAAATCCAGAAGTGCTGGTCCTGTGCCACCCCAACTCCATTTCTATATGACGCCAAAGAGGTTTTCTGATAGTGAAATAATTGGTGTAGAAGAGTCACTGTGTATCTTAACATGAAAAATTATTCCTAGTAGAGAATTAAATTCAGATTTTCCTGGAACCTGAGATACCCACAATAAACTGTCATGTAAATTTATCCCACTTTATCAACAGTTTGGGAAATTACCAATGCCTGGTCGTTATATGTGTCTATGTATTTTTAAGTAAATACTTATATTTTATCACAAATCCATTTTAACACAAAAGGTTTTTCAGTTATAAAGAAAGGTAAGAATAATAAGGAAAAAACGTTGAGATCCAAGAGGATATAAAATCTCTCATGTTATTCCTGTGTGGATTTCTTTGTCATGAGTTGCCCTAAATTTGTCATTATTTCCCACATGAGTACTACCTGGGTAAATTATGGCTTACATTGGCCCTCCACTTGAAATGAAAAGCAGATTGCATTGCAGACTTGAATTATCCTCCAATATTGTGTGATATATGATCCAGCTTGATGGGATACTATTGTTATATATTTCATAGTTATGATTTCCAAAGTATCAAACTCCTCATTATCTTCCTGTGCTAGCCAGCTATAAATGCCAAAACACTCCAGCTTCCAGTATGTACTTTCTTAAACTTATAGTCCTGTGTTCTGTGTATGTTTAGCATTTTATGGTGCTGCATAATATAGAAATGTCATAATACTTTATCAAAAGTCCCTGCTAGGCTACTGACACTATAGGTTTCATTTAATTCCTGGGTGCAGCAGACGTTCTTTGATATTTCCTGTATAATATAATAAACAGCAAATGCATTGCTTAAAATGAATATTTAAAAAATCAATCAGGCTTGAAATTTAATTTTATCTAATTGGCTTGCTATATCCTAACAAAATTGAATGACATAAAAATTTCACCTACCCTATATAATTTCAGATTTTCTCCAGTCATAAAAATAGATTTTTTTTCTTTCTCTTTTAAGTTCCTCTGATATAATCTTTTAATTTACTAAGTTAATTTAACCCTCTCTCAAATAGGCTAAAGATGTGTGTATCACCATCCCAGGATAGTAATCACATGTGCATAATGATTTTATTCTAGCCGTTCTATCCATGCTTTGCTCTGAATGTGAATCTCTAAAACAAAGTGCCTAAAAGACATTTGGTTTGATTTTTTATTTTTTGTACACGAATTTCTAGAATGAACCAAGCTGGAGAAAAAACAGATACAGGCCACTTTTTCTGATTCCTAGGAGCCTCCTAGAATTAGGCATCTCACATTAATTCATCTTCTGACAGAAACAGGCCATCAGTACAACTTACACCATAGTGAATATTATCAGTGCCTCTGGGAAAGAACAAATAAGTCTTAATGGAAAATATCAAAGCAACAATAGCAGCTGGCTTATAAGCAGATGATAGTGGGGAAATATATATATTACATATGTCAGTCTGTCTGCTTGAAAAATAAATATATATGCATAGAAGAATGTCTATATAGAAACCCCAAAGGAGTATGAAGCGCATGTATGTTTCTGAATATCTAATATCACTGTTTGGTTGTGTTTCCATACTCAGTTAGTTTGTTGAATTTTCTCTTAAAATTAAAAAGAAAACTATATTTACTAAAATAATTGTATTCTTGCTATGTTCCCATAAAACCAAGTAATGACTTGGGGTCGTAGATGGCATTTTCCCTCTTCCATCTTCTCTGATGACCATATTACCATAGATAGACATCTGGAAAACACAACGTATACAAACTCAAACATGTGGATTCTGACCTGTGATCAAATGTTGCAAACTAAGATGAACATATTCATGACAGTTAGGAAAGGCATCTATTGCCAACCCCAAATGCAGCGAACTCTTATAATACCCCTTCTACATGTGAAAAAAAAGTTTAAAAGTGTCATGACATAAGGCTCTTTAAAAAATACTGATTAAGCCCATGTGTGCTGATATGGTTTGGCTCTGTATTCCCTTCAAATCTCATGTTGAACTGTAATTTTCAGTGTTAGCAGAGGGGCCTGGTGGGAAGTGATTGAATTATGGGAGTGGACTTTCCCCTTGTTGTTCTCATGATAGAGTTCTTACAAGATCTGCTTGTTTAAAAGTGTGCAGCACCTGCCCATCCCTTTCTCTTTCTCCTGCTCCAGCCACGTAAGACCTGCCTGCTTCCCCTTCAACTTCTGCCATGATTGTAAGTTTCCGGAGGCTTCTCCAGCAGTGCTTCCTGTACAGCTTGCAGAACTGTGTCAATGAAACCTCTTTTCTTTATAAGTTATCCAGTCTCAGGTAGTTCTTTATAGCAATGCGAGAATGGGCTAATAAGTATGTATATTAGAGATTAATCAAAACGGGGCTCAAAAATTTATGGAATCTATTTTCTATCATTGTCTAATATATGGTCGAGCCAATTAATTGTCTGGCACAGCAAAGCATGGGTCATGGCATTTTTGTGATGATGAAAATATCTAGTGAGCCAGGTAAACTAAACCAAATGAGTTTGTGGGGCTAAAACTATGCCCTAAGCCATGCTGACTCCCCAGGCATCCAATGATATGACTCGACAAAACGTTTTAAGAAGCAAAATACACGTATCTCCCCTGCAAAGATTTTCACCCTGGCCTGAATCAGAAGCAGTCTTAGGTGCTCATGTTTCTGAGCTATTTAATTAAGGAAAATTCTCAATTAAATAGAAGGACTGTTTCTTTAATTTGAAATTCTAGATAAAATGAAAAGGATTGTTCATAGACCTGGGTATGAAAATTATTATTTCCTCTTCACTGGCCTCATGTCTTTGTTTTTAAACTAACTGGGAATGTCTCAGTTTTACCCATATGCCTGATTCATATTCAGATTAATCCTACTGTTGTGATTTATGATGACCTTGGCTTTATATTTACTGCTAGCTAAAACTAATAAGCTCTCCCTGGACCAGTGCCATGATACAAGGTCAGCGCCTAGTTAATCATGCCATTGTTTTTCCATACATGTTGCCCTCTGAATTATCGGCAATGATAATTGATTAAAAACACATCTTGGATGATGTCATTTTTAAAAAGGGAACAAGTTTAATTTTTCAAAGAAAGCAGGTTTTAAGTTTGTATAAGACTCCTTTTGAACATTTTAAATCATCTTATTACATAGATTTTGCATTCATCAAGAATATATATATATATTTAGAATTAGCATTAGTCACCATTAAAGTCTCTTTTGAGTGTTCACTTGTAAAGTCACAGTGCTTTGAGTCCCATATATGGGCAAGTACTATATAATATCATACTATGAAGAGGGATTGAGGTATATTGGCAGCTTTATTTTTGACATATTATTTTATACTACAGAAATCTTTTCTTCATTTTCTACACTTTATTGAGAGTAACAGTTTTCTGTAAGTCACACTAAAATGTTCAATGTATAAGTATTAAAAGCATGAGACATTAAATGCACTACTGATTTTTCAGTACTGGGACTAATTTCTTTTAAATCTCTCCATATGTAGGCTTCCACCTCCTTAAGAGAACACTTTATTTTATGGTTTCTACTATCCACATAGGACCATATTCAGCAGACTTTAAAAGAAGACAGTCACTTCTAGACTCATCTTTTCCAAGTAATCTAGATCATAGCAAATGCTGCAGATGTATAAAAAGTTAAAGGAAAAATAGTGCCAAAATATTAAACCAAGAAACAAAAGGTTTTATATCTATTTCTGATTTTATGCATTCTGAACTTATGAGGTCAGAATTCATTTACTTTGCATTTCTGTCTTATGTTCCTTGGAGTAAATATAACCTCTGCCTACTGACAATCACAAATATATTATGAAGATGTAGCCACTGGCTTCCAGAAGCAATCAGGTCCATGAATATGGTGTGGTTTGTATACTTCATTTATATTGGTTACATGGCACATAATTAAAAGAGCAAAAAGAACAAATCCATACTCTGTTGGCTCAGAGATCTTCACGAGTGCCTTGAGCACATGGTTTTTAAATCAAAGTAAAGAAATTCTTTTTGGAAAGGAGTAGTAAGTATGGGACAAATTAGAGAGTTCAAATAGAGAAGCAGGTTTATACAGGCAGTACTAGAAATTTCCATTAGTAATGCAACATTGGCTTCACTATTGGCCCTCATTCTTCTGTTTTTCTATATTATGTTGTATTTCTATTCACCACTGTTTGCTTTCCTAGGAGCTGAAGGTAGTAACTGTTAGCACTCAGCATTCCTGTAATCATGGGCAAATTTTGATGGCCAATATCAAAAGCTACTTTTCCCTGCTTGACTTTGTATTGTCGTACAAAGAATATTATCGCACAGAGTTTGATGAGCAAAACTATTATGTATGAGTGGTTTTGTGAACTATACGTTGTCATTTCTATAGAAAATTGATATAAAATTTTATAATTTGAGGTTCAGAATATCTAACCACAGATGCCACCAGCTAGTATCAATTCTCTTTCCACTTTCTACTAAGTTCTTGATTAGTTCTTCATACTCACTGATAATGAGGCAAACAAACCTCCAGCCTGCCACCCTTTTCTTTAGTCCTTCGGTTATTTTGTGAATCTTAATTTGCTGTTTGGATCATCCAGTCATGGCCCCAGTAATTTCACTTCTGAAAAGTATTATCTTGGGACTTGAGGTTTAGTAAGTCTGGGTTCTAAGATTGGCTTTTCTGCTAATTCCGTGGATTACTTGAGATTTGGAGGCTTCAATTATTTCTTGATAATGAAGAACAAGTTGGGTTAAATGATTGCTAAGATACAGTCAATCTGAAATTGAACTGATGACCTTTTCTTGCTAAAACTTTCCTCCTCCTTTTGTCTCCATTTTGGAACACGACCCTGCCATGTCCGCCCACCACTATTAAAAACATAGCGTCTTCCTCATTGTGTACAACCAATCCATCACTAACTTGGATGCATTTAATTTCTAAATATACCTAAAGTAATTATGATTCACTCTCTCGTACTAGGTAAATTAGGTGGCGTAATCCCTATGGTGTGTCCCTGGCTTGCTCTAAGGAATATTTTAATCAGTATTAACAAACTGACCTAATCTCTGTCCAACAGCACCTGACTCACTCAGGAGTCCAACTGTGGCACCTGGCAGTCACCTACCTAACTTCTAACTCTAAAGTCAGCCTCAGCAAATCACAATGAAACGTCCTTACTCAATACAACTTCCAGGGGGCAGTTGAAATGACCACTTTTTCCCCCTAAGCCCTTGTGAATTCAGCTAACAGTGGATATTCAAGTTATCCCTTGGGTTCTGTTATGAAATTCAAGAACGTTTAGTCAATATGGCCCAAAGATCATTCTTTCATGAGTGTTGCCTAGCTCTCTAAGAATCTTTGAGTTCGACTTCACTGGTCCATGGCAAATCACTTCAGTGGAACCTGTAATCTAATGTAAACATGGAAAATATTTGTCTTCTTTATTGAAGAATGATCTTAAATTCAACAAGTGATTGGTCCTCATACTTCTCTAAAGCTTAAGAGAGCCCAGCACAGAAGGAACCATAAAGATGACTGATAAAGCCTTAGTTCAGTCTCTGCAGAATAAGTGAGTCAATAAAACATTCCAACCCTTGAGGCTTTTCATTCTTTGTCATTAAAAATCTTACTATATCAAATATTTTCACCAATCATTGGCATGGTTCTTTCTGCCAGTTTCTGAAGTTTCTGTTAGCAATTAGCTTTTATCAGTGCTTCCAAACCCTGTTTATTTGAAAATCCTACAGCAATTTCCAAGTCCCTAGGGATCCAATTTCACTTGCAGAACCAGGAACTTTGAATTAACCCAACATTGGCTACCATCAATCTTCTCTACATGTCCAGGAGAGACTGTAACTCCTTAAAAAACAGAGGCTCCATGGAGATTGTGTTAAATGCTCTCAGGCAGCAAATGCAGGAAGGAGAATTTTAAGACTTCTTCTGTCTGGTGAAAACATACACAGCTTCGTAGTATCTGTTCCTTCTCTGGAACATACAATCCCAAACACCACATTCTCCCTTGTACAGTATTTTGACCTCAGTGTAAACTCCATTATATCATCTTGTTTTTCTTTCTTTTAAATGTATGAATGTATGCACATGTGTGTGTATGTGCAATCATGTACTTTTAGTTTTTTTTTTTTTTTTTAGTACTATCACAGTGCATGAAGTTTGTCGACTCCACTTCCTCCTGTTTCTTTATTTTGTCAAAAATCTGAAAGTCTGATAAAAATATTTTTGGCTCAAGTCTAGTGTAACAATTTGAATTAGAAGTAAAACTGAAAACTTTAAGTTCACTATCCCAGTAGTAGACCTCATTATCTATCCAAATATGACTGGAGGTACATGGAGTACTGTTGGCTTGCTTTTGAAGGAATGCACCCTGCAAATAAAAGTTAACAATAAAAGCATCAAATCTTTAGTTAGGATCTCGAGAAAATAATACAGGATAAATGCAGTTCTAGTATGAGTACAAGCCGTACTAATGCACAGAACAACATCTCTCTCCATTAATATCTCCCCAAAAGGTGTTTCCCTAAAATTCTGAAATTCTTTTATTTATTTACCATCAACTACGGGTGCAAAAAGTTCTCACCCGTAGTTTGCATATGCCATCTTTCTTTCTCCTTCTTTTTTTCTCTTCTTGTTCAGCCTGTTCTAATGTACATCAACTAGGCCCCTATGGCTTTAAATTTTTTTCTCACCTTTCTTTAACTAGAATATTACAAATAAGGAGAATTTAGGGATGATACAACCACCAAGATTCCTTCTTCCTACAGTCAGGGAAAGAAAGAATATTGGTGTCATAAATTTAGTCAATGAAGTTGTTGCCTCAGCAACCATGTTTTGGGCCTGACATAAGTTGTTGAAAACACAGTTGTACCCTGTCACCTCTGGCTTAAAGCCTCCCTCCTCACACAGTTGTTTGAGATGCACTCTCTTGTTTCTCCATCTTACTGACCCACAACACAACACTCCACAGTTGTTGACTATAATGAAACCTAATGGTCAACACCAATACCATGTAAATACATTTTCCTTTCTCTCTCAGCAAGTTTTTTTTCTTTTCTTTTATTTATTTATTTATTTATTTATTTATTTATTGAGATGGAGTTTCACTCTTGTCACCCAGGCTGGAGTGCAATGGCGAGATCTCGGCTCACCACAACCTCCGCCTCCTGGGTTTAAGCGATCCTCCTGTCTCAGCCTCCCGAGAAGCTGGGATTACAGTCATGAACCACCACGCCCAGCTAATTTTTATATTTTTAGTCGAGACAGGGTTTCAACATGCTGACCATTCTAGTTGTGGCAATCAACATAAAAAATAAATGTATTCTGTTTCGATTATTAAGGAAAATAAAGCAAAGTAAAGGATGAGAATCAGATAGTGAAGGAAGTGCTATTTTAAATAGGTTAATTGGCCGGGCGTGGTGGCTCATGCCTGTAATCCCAGCACTTTGAGAGGCCGAGGCGGGCAGATCACCTGAGGTCAGGAGTTTGAGACCAGCCTGGTCAACATGGTGAAACCCCATCTCTACTAAAAATACAAAAATTCGCCAGGTATGGTGGCGCACGCCCGTAATCCCAGCTACTCAGGAGGCTGAAGTGGGAGAATCACTTGAACCTGGGAGGAGGAAATTGCAGTGAGCCACGATCATGCCACTGCACACCAGCCTGGGCAACGGAGTAAGACTCCATCTCAAAAATAAATAAGTGAATAAATAAATAGGTTGATTGGAGAAATCCTGTAAACTTTAAAAAAATCAGAATCTTGAAATCTGAGGTAGAAGAAACTATGCATGGAAGAAGAAACTATGAATTGTATTTCAAAAAAGCAGTTAGTCACCATTTTATTGTAAATATTATTTCATTTATTCACCAAGCCGATACCAAGCATGCATCATGAGCCGGGGATATCCTAACTGATTGTTGGAACTAAAGCCAGAACTAAAGCCAATCAGATGTAGCCCTGTACTCTTGGAGCTTATAGGGTAAAAAAGGCAACACATAAGTGGTCTCCCCTGACTAAAATGGTGATGAGAGGGCTGAGGGAAAGATAAGAGTACCATGGGAACGTATGAAAAATCTGTTCCAGGGGGAAGAAGTAATCTTGAGGACCATTCTGCTGAAAAGTGAGGGCAAAAGCAATCTAGAAATATGTATATGAAAACCCTGAGATGTTAGGGGTTTGCTGCATCAAAGGAATGAGAAGACAAAGTAGCAGAAGCGATGCAAATAAGCAAATACGTCTAATTCAATAAGGGCATTGAACAAAAAGGCATTGCAACAATGCACTTAATGGTGAAACGTTAGAAATGTTTGCCTTAAAGTCAGGATTGAGACAATAATGCTAACTGTACTATGCCCTCTATTATTTAATATTGTTTTAGAAGTACTGGCTAATGCACTGTAATAAGAAAATGATAGTCTTAAGATTACAAAGAAAAATTCTTTTTAAATTGGTTCTGGCATTCATTCATGTCTTTGGATTTTTTCTAATTTTTATATTTTACTTGCTACTATGATATTTTTAGAAAGGATTTGGTTTCTTGTTTAGTTTTCTATTGTTTTTCTATTTTTGCTTTTTTGGAGTTTTTTGAGCTTTTCATTTGTTTGTTTTTTACACGAGGATCTGAAAGCATAAATTTAAAATGCTATTCTGATAAAAAATCTGCTTTTAAAATTCTTCGTTTCCTTTCTCCTGCTTGCCTTGAGCTTGTTCCTCTTTTTCCAACCTTTTGAGTTAGATATGTGTTATTTTTATGTGGTTTGTGTTTGTTTTTTTACACGAAGGTCTGAAAGCATAAATTTAAAATGCTATTCTTATCAAAAATTTACTTTTAAATCCTTAGTTTCCTTTCTCCTCTTGCCTTGAAGTTGTTCCTCTTTTTCCATCCTTTTGAATTAGATATGTGTTATTTTTATGTGGTTTGTTTATTCACTTTCGTGACTTTTTCCTAAATAATGAATGGATTTAAGATAATGAATTTACTTTCCATACACAGTTGACTCTTCAGAGATACTCATTTTTCCAATCTTCAGAGTCTACATCCGGGAAATAGAGGAAATATTCTATTTAGAGAGTTTAGCACAAATGAGGCATATTATAACAATTCAGTGCACCCAACTTTATGGCTTATTAAAATGGGCACCTCGAATAATAACATGTAGTAATTTCAATGTTGGTTTCCCTAAATGGTCAATACTGGTATTTTATTTCCTATCTTCCTTAATAACTATATAGTGGGAATAATATATTTAACTTACAGTTAATTAGTTTTAAAATTATTCTCTGTTAATTAATAAGTATGTCTTATTGTAACCAGAGATGATACACAAAAATACCTGCTATGAGAAATTTATTGAGGTTGTAGCATCAGTCAATCAATGCTGTAAATGTTCAGTGGTTACTTGAAAAGGAGATATAATTCTCTATTTCTAGGTTATAAATCTTAAAACCTTTGTAATAACTCAACAATTTAAATTATGTTTTCAAATCTTCCTCATTCCTTTCTTTCTAAATTGCTGTCATCGTCACCCAGTGTTGTTGGGCTTTCCTTGTCTCTTTATGCAACAGAAAACTGATAATACATTATTTATTACACAATGCATGATAAGTATTAAGTATTGATGATAGAGTACATTTTACGAATGTGAAATATACTTTTGTCCCATTTATTAATTTTATCTTGAGTCACCTTAGTCTTCCCTGTGTCAAACAATAATGTTGTCATTTCTGCTTTCCTTAAGGTTAGTTATAACTGATAGTTCTTCACTCATAGTTTATTTTTAGTTTATTTTGTGTTTCAATTAAAATTGTTTATAAACTTAATGAGGGGAACATTGATTTCCACGTTTACTACATTGTATTTTAGTCAAAATACTCAAGATGCAATAAAAAAATTATGAAACACATGAAAAAACAGGAAAGTGTGGATACTACATAGGGAAAAAACAAAGCTGTCAATAGAAACTTTCTAAGGAAAACTAAGAGAGAAAACTTACTAGGCAGAGCTTTTAAATCAGCTATTGTAAGTTCACAGAATGAACAAACGAAAGAAAGAGAGAGAAAGAAAGAAAGAAAAAGAAAGAAAGAAAGAAAAAAAGAAAGAAACATTTAAAAGTAATCATAAGAAAAACCTCTTACCAAATAAAGGATATCAGTAAAGAGATATACATTTTAAAACAATAAAAATTCTGAAATAAAAAATTCACTTCAGGGTTCAACAGCAGATTTGAACTGGCAGAATATTAAATAATTTATTTTTAATGAAGGTAAATCAACTGGGATTATTCAGTCTGAGGAGCAGAGAAACAAAATAATGAAGAAAAATAAACGGAACCTCAGAGACGCATGTGATACCATCAAGTGTACCAATAAAATTGACCCTTGAACAACATGGGAGTTGAGGCACTGATCCTTCCAACACAGTAAAAAATCTGTGCATAATTTTTAACTCTCACAAAATTTGACTTGTAATAGCTTACTGTTGACTGGAAGCCTTACCAATAAACGTAAACAGCCAATTAACACATATTTTGTTTGTTATGTATATTATATACTATAGTCTTACAATTAAGTAAGCTAAAGAAAAGAAAATGCTATTGAGAATTATAAGGAAGGGAAATATATTTATTGTTCATTATATGGAAGTAGATCATCATAAAGGTCTTCATCCTCATCATCTTTACATTGGATAGGCTGAGGAAAAGAAGGAAGGGAAAATAGAAAATAACTTTTAAAAATAGTAATACAAACAGTAAGGGAATTACAGTGGTAAGTTAGAAAATATCTATTTAGCAGAAGGAAGGTAGTAATGTATAAAAATATAATTTGTATGACAATAATGCCAGAAAGAATGGAAAGGAAATGATTTTATATTGTTGCAAAGTTGGTCTTGCTGTCTCAGGGGGAGGCAAAGGCAGAAGAAAATCCATATATAAGTAGACCTGTGCAGTTCAAACCCATGTCGTTCAAGGGTCAATGGCATGTGCAAAATGGGATTCCCATAAGGAGTGGAGAGAAAGGAGCAGAGAATATTTGATGAAATAAAAACCAAAAACTACAAAATTTGAAAAACATTGCTCTGCACATTCAAAAAGTTAAATAAAATCTAAGCAAGATAAACTCAAAGAAATCTATACCTAGACTCATTATAGCTAAGCTCTTAAAGGCCGAAGAAAAAAGAGAAATATTGGAAGTAGAAAGAAAAAAGACAAAGTGACTATAAAGGAATCTCAATAAGAGTCTTAGAAACCATGGAGGCCAGAAGGCAATGGGGTGGTATATTCAAAGTCCTAAAAGAAAAACACCATCAGCAACAAATGCTATATCCAGAATAAATAGTCTTCAAAACTGAGGGAGGAATTAAGACATCCCCAGATAAACAAAAACGGAGACAATTTGCCCCTCTCAGACGGCCCTATAAGAAATACTAAAGGGAGTCCAACAGGTTGAAATGAAATGACATTGAAGAGTACCTCAAATCTACACAAAGAAATAAAGAGGACCAGTAAAGGTAGCTGCATAGGTAAATATAAAAAGCAACATAAATATATTTTTGTTTATAAAGTGTATTTATGTATTTTGTAAAAATGCATAAATGTATTTTTTTCTTTAAAACACAACTGAATAAAATGATGAAAATGTATTGATAGGCTTATAATATATAAAAATGGATTTGTATGACAATAGCATCACAAAGAAATGAAAAATAAATGGTTTTATATTGTTATAAAGTTTTTGAATTATATTAAAATTAAGTTAATATTAATTTGAACTACATTATTTAAATTAAAATTTTAGTTTTAATCCCCAAAGCAAGGAATAGAAAATAACTTTTAAAAAAGTAAAAGAAACAATAAGGAAATTACAATGATAGGCTAGAAAAGACCTATTTAACATAAAGGAAGGCAGCAAAGGAGGAATAGAAAAGCAAAAGATGTAAGAAACTAGTGGAAGAATGACAGCTTTAAATCAGTAATTGCATTAAATACAGATAGATCAAACACTACAATTAAAAGTTAGAAATCATATGGCATCCACAAAACATACTTTAGATTCAAACACACAAGTAAGTTGGCTGAAAGTAAAAAGAAGAAAAAAGATATGTCATATATGTACCAAAAAGATAACTCAAGTGATTCTACTAATATCAGAAAAAATAGAATTTAAGAAAAAGTTGCTACTAGTGACAAATAGATGTCTAAAATAATACAAATATGAATCCATCAGAAAGACATATATATATATATTCATCTAACAATAGAGCTGCAAAATATATAAAGCAAAAACTTTATAGATGAAGAATTGAAATGCAAAACATGCAAGTCAATGACAATAATTTGAGTTATTGAAATACTTGGAGATTTTAATACCCAGCTTTCAATCATGAATAGAACAAACAGGCACAAGATGAACAAGAAAATAAAAGACCTAAACAAAACTGTAAACCAACTAGGTATGTATAGAACACTCCACCCAACACTACAATACACATTCTTCTTTTTTTTTTTTTTTTTTTTTTTTGGAGACAGAGTCTCGCTCTGTCGCCCGGGCTGGAGTGCAGTGGCCGGATCTCAGCTCACTGCAAGCTCCGCCTCCCGGGTTTATGCCATTCTCCTGCCTCAGCCTCCCGAGTAGCTGGGACTACAGGCGCCCGCCACCTCGCCCGGCTAGTTTTTTGTATTTTTTAGTAGAGACGGGGTTTCACCTTGTTTGCCAGGATGGTCTGGATCTCCTGACCTCGTGATCCGCCCGTCTCGGCCTCCCAAAGTGCTGGGATTACAGGCTTGAGCCACCGCGCCCGGCCTACAATACACATTCTTCTAAATGCACATGGAGTATTTTCTAAGATGTCCCACGTTTGGTCATAAAACAAGGCTTAATAAATGTAAAAGCTTTGACATCACACAAAGTATGTTCTCTAACCACAATGAAATAAAATTACAAATAAATAGAAGAAAATAAACTGGAGGAATATTTGGTGGTTTCAAATATTTGTGGAAATTAACACATTCCGAAAAAATCAAGGAACTAAGAAGATATCACAAGACATTAGAAAATATTTGAAACAGCCAGGTGCGGTGGCTCATGCCTGTAATCCCAGCACTTTGGGAGGCAGAGGCGGGCGGATCACGAGGTCAGGAGATCGAGACCATCCTGGCTAACACAGTGAAACCCCGTCTCTACTAAAAATACAAAAAAAAATTAGCCGGGCGTGATGGCGGGTGCCTGTAATCCCAGGTACTCGGGAGGCTGAGGTGGGAGAATTGCTTGAACCCAGGTGGTGGAGGTTGCAGTGAGCTGAGATCACGCCACTGCACTCCAGCCTGGGCAACACAGCGAGACTCCATCTCAAAAAAAAAAAAAAAAAAAGAAAGAAAAAGAAAATATTTGAAACAAATGAAAGTGAAAACATGACGTATCAAACAACTCTATAAGTTTGCATTGCTGCCACAGCAAATTGCCAGAAAAATTTGACAAGAAAGAAAAAGAATAAAAACCATTCAGATTGAAAAAAAAAATAAGTAAAATTATCCTAATTTGCAGATGGCATGATATTGTATGTAGAAATCCTAAGGGATTTACTAAAACAAACTGTTGAACTAATAAATGAATTCAGCAAATGTTCAGGATATGAGTACATACAAAAATTAATTGCATTTCTACAGATAACAATGAACAATCCAAAAATAAAATTTTAAAAATAATTGTGTTTACAAGAGCACAACAAATAGTGAAATAGTTAAGAAATAAAATTTACTAAAGAAGTGTAAGGCTTATATAATGACAGCCAGTAAATATCATTAAAATAATTTTAAAAAAAGAAAGAAATGGAAACACATCGCATGCTCATAGACTGGCAGAGTTATTATTTCTAAAATGACGGACTCCTCAAACTTATCTACAGGTTCAATGCAATCTCTACCAAAATCCCAGCTGGGCTTTTCAAAAAAATAAAATAAACTGGCAAACTGATGCTAAAATGTACATGGAAAGACAAGAAACCTCAAAATAGCTAAACTATCCTTTTTTTAAAAAAAGTTGGAAGATTCACACTTCTTGATTTCAAAACTTACTACATAGCTACAGTAATCAATACAATGTAGTACTGACATATGGTTAGATATACAGAACAATGGAATAAAATTGAAAGGTCAGAAATAATTCATTTGTTACAAGAATGACAGAAGAATCCAAGGGAGAAAGAATAGTCTTCTGAACAAATGATGCTGAAATACCTGGATATCCACATGTAAAAACACAGAAATTGGGGCTGGGTGTGGTGGCTCACACCTGTACCCCTAGCACTTTGGGAGGCTGAGCCTAGTGGATTGCTTGAGTCCAGGAGTTTGAGACCAGCCTGGGTAACATGGGGAAACTCTGTCTATACAGAAAAATACAAAAATTAGCCAGGCATGGTGGCACACACCTGTAGTCCCAGCTACTCGGGAGGCTGAGGTAGGAAAATCACCTAACTTCAGGAAGTAGAGTCTGCAGTGAGCTATGGTTGTGCCACTGCACACCAGCCTGGGTGACAAAATGAGACCCTGTCTCAAAAAAAAAAAAAAAAAAAAAGAAAAGAAAAGAAATTGGGCTCATGCTCCACATTGTATATATAAATTAACTCAAATTGGATCATATACCAAAATTAAAGACATAAAAATATGCAATTCTTAGAAGAAAATATAGGAATACATTATTGAATAGGCATTGCTAGACTTAAATAGGCCATCTAAAGCACATGCTACAAAAGAAAGAGTTAGATAAATTAAAGTTTATCCAGATTAAAAACTTTTATACAACAAAGGACACCATTAAGAAAGCAAGAATGGGAGGAAATATTTAAAAATCACGTATCTTATAAGAAACTTATATCCAGTGTGTGTGTGTGTGTGTGTGTGTGTGTATAAAAAAGCTCTTACAACACAATAAAAATAACCTAATTAATAAAAGAGCAAAGAATTTGAATAGACATGATCCAAGTATGTATGTACAAATATACACATATAGTCAATAAACACATGAAAAGATACACAACAGTTACATTCATTAGAAAAATACACATCAAGACCACACAAGATAATCTCTTCAAACTTACTAAGAAGACTAAAGTTAAAAAAAGACAGATAAAAATATTAAATAAGTGTTGGCAAGGATATGGAGAAATTGGAACGCTTGTGCATTGCTAGTGGGATTGTAAAACCGTGTAGCTCCTTGGAAAACTGGTTGTTCCTGAAAATATTAAATATTATGATGCTACGTGAGCCAGCAGCTCCACTCCAGGTTATTTATAAAAGAGCATTGAATACATACATCCACACAGAAAACCTGTACATGAATGTCCATAGCAGCATTATTCATAATAGTCAAAAAAGGAGAAACAGCTAAATTTCCATCAACTGAAGAACAGGAAAACAAAATGTGTTATACTCTTCAATGAAATGATGTTATTCAGCCATAAAAAGGAATGAAGGAAGTAAACCAGGGATGGACCTTGAAAATATTATGCCAAGTGAAAAAGCCAGACACAAAAGTACCACATATTGTATGATGTCATGTGTACAATATGCCCAGAACAGGCAGGCAAATACATAGAGGAAGAAAGTAGATTAGTGTTTGCCAGACTGGGGGAAGGAGGAAGTGGGCAGTGACTGTTAACAGGCACAGGATTCCGTGTTGGGGTGATGAAAATGTTTAACGTTAGACAGTGGCGATTGTAAAACTGAATGTACTGTGGAGCATGGAATTGTATGCTTTAACAGTGTGAATTTTATGGGTATGTGAATTACATCTCAATCGAGCTATTTTAAAAAACTCAATTGGAGATCACTTTTTTTAAAAGAACATTATACTCAATTATGACTGTTTATGTCATCGTTGTGTGTATTGGATGTCTTCTTTCTTGCTCTTCTAGAAATCCCCTCTCCATTTCTACCATTCTGTGCTCCAGGAGGCTGAATTATAGGGACTGCATCAGTGACTCCCTTGCCTTCTGTTTAGTTCATCAATGGTAGGCTCTGGCAGGAGATGGCAGAAAAGGAAGAGAATGAGGCCAAGGGGTTATTATCCTCATCCTTCCTGCTGGGTCTCTGTGATTGCCCTGTCTCTTTCCCAAATGCCACAGCCAGGCCAAAGGCTGTATCTCCAGGCACACTTTCCCCGTCCTGATAACTGTTTCCTCCTTTTGCCCTTCAGGTTTATGGCTAAGAAAGTTTTCTAATCCTAGCTTCAGGAAACTGAATGTACCTTAGTGATGACAATAAAACTGCACATACATTTTAAGTAGCGCTTTTGTTGAATTACCCAATTTCACCTGTCTCTTGCCAGTCCCTTATAAATATACTGTTTGATTTTAATTTTGTCATCTGGTTATATGCTTTCATTTTGATTTCTTCACTTTTTACATTTTTTCTATTTTGCTTTTGGATCTCTTTCAGTTTTTTTTTTTTTTTTTTCAGCAGAGACGTGCTCTTTTTAGTTCTACTTGAGATTAGCACTTAAAGATTTCCCACCATTCTTAAAGAATTATATCGAAGTACCAAAACCTGTAACAAAATAATTATATATCCCCTTTTCTTTCAGATAAGGGATTTGGCCTTTTTCTTATCTCTCTCTTTCTCTGTTTTAGCTAATTTAATCTGAGATTCTTCATTTAAAATAGGTGGTTAATATTTAAAACACTATGATATCAAAATATTTCATTTGCCCATTTATATTGAGTGTCATGGTTATTGATTATTGTTCCTTCTTTAAACTCTTTGTTGCATCATGTCGCAACTCTTGTTACATCATGATGATGTAGCAGCAGCATCTGAATGCATCGCATAGCTAGGTCATTTACATCAGGGCTTGTTTAGGCACCTTCAGGTCAAAGAGAATGGGGACATACATAATTTATCTTAGATCAAAAAACAAATTTGGATTTTGATTTTCTTAAAGAGCATAGTTAGCAGTGCAAAAAGAAGGAAATGAGAGGAAAGTGCTATGCAAGGAAACCTTTTGGATATGAGACTTATTATGGGGTGACCAGATTTAGTAGATAATTGGGGTAAGTCCAGCAACTTAAATAGAACCTTTAGACCAGGCTCAGTGGCTCATACCTGTAATCCCAGCACTGTGAGAGGCTTAGAAGGGAGGATCATTTGAGCCCAGGAGTTCAAGACCAGCCTGGGCAACATAGTGAGACCTTGTCTCTACAAAAAATATAACAATAATAACAACAATAATAAACAACCTTTAGTTACTGTGTCATATGATGTTTTTAAGGGCAAGGGGCCATTTTATCCTACATCATGATTCAATGATTTCACTATTATATATTTTTATTTAATCATTTCCTTATAACTTCATTTCATGCACATCATTAGCTGTGAGCATTTTGGTTTACTCTTTATAAACATGGCATTTAATTGGGAACAAATACAGGACTCAATCAAAGCCTGCTGTCTCTGGAGAAGTATAAATATATCTATATTTTGAGGTCCAACATTATTCTCTACAGCAAAATTTTCATGAAGCTATCTTTTTAACTTAAAATTTTAAGTGATGTGGTCTTTTATGTTTCTTGTAGAGCTATTTTTTTATCATTTATGGTATTTCTTGAGATATTCCTTCTGAATTGCTGTTTGAATTCTGCATTATTATTTCTTTTCTATGCAGTTGTCTTATCTCCTCAAACTCATTTAAGCTTTTCTGAGAGCACAGATCTTTTCATTTATATTTCATATACATCCCATACCTAACAGTTTAATGCTGGAAACACAGAGCTGTTCAATAAATATTTCTTAATTTGATTTATTACAGCTCTTATTAATTCGGTCTGCTAAGTCTGGTAGTGCATTCCCTTCCGTTTGGTATAAAGCAGACAGCACTTGATATACTTTGAAATGCAGTCCAGAGTTAATAATCTCTGAGAAACCTGATATGCTTTTACACTGCCCAGATCTCTTGTTAGAAAACTCCAGAGACTTTAAGCATTGACTTTTCATAATCTGTTACCTCATTTGGTGTACATTCATATCTACAGCAACATCATAAGGTGAACAAGGGCTCCACAAATCTTTGGATTTGTTTTAAATTGGCATTTAATATATATATATTTTTTCTTTCTAAAAGCATTTGGGGAGAGTTCAGCTGCCAGGTCCCTTGAGCAAAATGGTTTTCTTGACACTGCTTCTGTGTTGTCTCACAACCATATATCTGGCCCTGCAACTTGAAAACAGGAAAAGGAGGGGGAGGGAGATAAACCTTCTGTTCACTCCCAGTGGCAATCCACTGGGACTCTAAGTGCTTGAATATTTTTAATTCACTAGGAGGCTTCAAGCTATTATGGAGGAAAAAAATATGCAGAAATTATAAAATATTAAGCCAATTCCGTATAAATCATAATAACGTTCTAAATGGCAGAAGCTTATATCACATTCCTTTTGGTAAAGGCTTAATTGTATAAATAGCTCTGTCAAATCATTTCAACTGATCTTGCCCCCAATCTAAGGCTGTATCTACACAATTCATGTAAAAATCACTGAAGGATAGTATCATCATGATATGTGTAAATATCCAGATGTTTGGCAGCAAGTAAAACAAACACCCAGGTGATTGGCTGAATTTTTGTTTTAATATTTTTTCCAAGTCCTAACAAAGATACTAGGAATGCAAGCATGTTAGTGACGAGGTAGTTTCATATTGAGTAATCTTATATTAACTACAGCATTATATTTGTTACAAAAAGAAGTTAAGCTATTTCCCCAAATATTTTTGCCACAGGTCTCTTTCTGCCCCAGCATGGAGGCTGTACTAGAAAGACAGTCTGATATAAAGAAGGGTGAAGAGGTGTTTCTTCTATAATTGCTGCACATGTACTTGTGCTGAGGTGACATCCTATAGATGCTACGTTGATAAATGCTATAGGAAGGCACCTGGACACCCAGAGATAAGACGAGTGAATGGATATGAATTCCAAATGGTAGCAATCCCTGAGGTCATTGTGCTGGAAGTCCTTTTAAATGATTGAATGATTAATGGATATGGCAGTCCTAGGAACCACAAAAAGTTAATTTAAAAGACATTTTTTGTTTAGAAAGACTTCTTCACTTTTATGAGCATTACATTTTCTATTACTTTTTATGTGTAGTATAGCCTGCTGACTTTTACAATAATTGCAAGTATTAATTGATGACATTGATAGGACAGTCATAAAATCTAGTAACAACAGTCATTCCTGACTCTGGATGTTATTCATACCACGAGATTTCTCTGGCTTGTCACTATTCTTTCTCCACCTCAAACTGTTATTTTCTACTGACCTTTACCCAGTCTGACCCATTGTTTCACAGTTGTCACTAAAAAGGTCCTCATTTAGTTTGATTATTTAGAGAATTGTGGCAGGTAGCTGTGAAATAACAAAAGAATGGATACCATTGATCACAGTAAATTTTTTTTCTCTCTGTTTTTCAGCCACATGATAAAAACAGGATGCTTCGCTCTCAGGGACCAGTGACTGGCATAACTTATCAAAGCTGCCTTTTCCCTTTCCTCTGACTTTCCCCTTTGTTTCCTTGAGGGACGTAGAAATGACATCAAACTGTTCAAAATAGTGCTGCTCTATTATAGATGACCAAAGAGTTATTTGCTTTATTTTGAAGAAAAAATAATAGCTCTAACCTTTTGTTTTGTACAGAAAACAAACAGGATATATATATGTTTTTTATCATCTCCAGGTTTTATCTCACTTTTCCTGCTCTTTTGAAACAAAAGAAGTCAATTTTAAAAAGCAAATCACAAATAAAGTTTAAAAAGAGAACTGCATTACACTTTTCTCTAGAAATGTTCCAATGACATCTTACACACTGTAACCACAGATCTCATCATCCTAATAAGTGATTGTGGACGCAAATCATAACTATTTTAAGGATATAGGAAAAGAAAATGGGAACACCTCATGCTTATAAATCAAGTGACTGTCTTTCAAAGATAAACATTCATATTTAACTGTAAGTTCAATTTGCACCATGTCAGGTCTTTACTTTGCCCCTTTTTAGACTCTCTTTCAGCTTCTCTAGGCAGTTGGGTCTAGATCTAGTTATATCTAGATAATTTATTTGTATTTTAGCAGAAAATTTGTATTTTAGTAGCTGTGTAATAACTGCCCGATTTGAAGCCTTCCTAAGCCACATCACCAAAATGGGACAATGTGCTGTATCAGAAGAGGCATTTAGTCATTTCCTGGACAAACTGTTAATCCTACTTTAGGAGTCTCATCCTAAGCAGTTCTCAAACATTTCCCTACTTCCTCTGATTCCATGCATATGGGTTTAAGTGTGGTATCTTTCTCTAGAGCAGTGTTCTCCAATAGAAATTTTTACAATGATGCAATTTTAAAATATTCACACTGTTCAGTATGGTAGTCTCTAACCTCTTATGACTATTGGGCACTTGAACCATGGCTAATGCACTTAAGAAATGGAATATTTAATTCTACATAAGTTAATTAATTTAAATTTGAATTTGTATAGCTTCAAGTGGGTAGTGACTGTCATAGTGGATAGTAGAGGTTCAGAATACCTTAAGATGAACTTTCTGGTTTTGGATTTCTTCATGTATATTAAAATAACCAGCAACATTTCTGATCCTTTATTTTCTTAAATGCGAAACATGAAAATCTCTCTTCAAATTGTGATGATGGCCAGGCACGGTGGCTCAAGCCTGTAGTCCCAGCACTTTGGGAGGCCGAGGTGGGCGGATCATGAGGTCAGGAGATCGAGACCATCTGGCTAACACGGTGAAACCCTGTATTTACTAAAAAACACCAAAAAATTACCCAGGCATGGTGGCGGGCGCCTGCAGTCCCAGCTACTGAGCTACTTGGGAGGCTGAGGCTGGAGAATGGCTTGAACTCGGGAGGCGGAGCTTGCAGTGAGCCGAGATCGCACCGCTGCACTTCAGCCTGGGCGACAGAGTGAGACTGCATCTCAAAAAAAAAAAAAAAAAAAGTGTGATGACAAGAGTATTTAATAGTTTTTGATAATGACATGAAAAATCTAATTTGGGGCATTTTGACCCAAAGTTTCAAAGGCTATCTGCAGAGATATTATACTCCAATTATTTTAGTTTTCAAAAGTATAAACCATGTGCAGTGTTATAATAAGATATTGGAAACATGATAATGTTTCAAAGACCAGTCAATAAACGCACTTATTTCTATGTCAACAAGTTTCCATAGGGAGTAAAATCCCTTAATGTTACTTACATAAGAAGATGCTTGATAAAAAGTTTCAGGTGAGCATGTTCTCACTCATAGGTGGGAACTGAACAATAAGATTACTTGGACTTGGGAAGGGGAACATCACACACCGGGGCCTATTATGGGGAGGGGGGAGCGGGGAGGGATTGCATTGGGAGTTATACCTGATGTAAATGACGAGTTGATGGGTGCTGACGAGTTGATGGGTGCAGCACACCAACATGGCACAAGTATACATATGTAACAAACCTGCACGTTATGCACATGTACCCTAGAACTTAAAGTATAATTATATATATATATATATATATATATATATATATATATATATAGAAAAAGTTTCAGGTGAGGCACATTTTAAAGGCAGTGCTAGCTCAGACTGAAAAAATTTGTTTTTGAATACTGACATGAACAACTTGGATGTTCTGAAACTCCTCATGCACACGGAGGGGATAAACGAATTTGGAGCTGATGATTGAGTATTTTTGAGGACATTTTCTTAGGAGAGAGGTATTTTAAATTTCTTCCAACCCAAAGTGGACAAAAGGAAATATCTGCCCTTTATCTCTTATTTAGGAGTAAAGGGCTTTAAGGAAACCACCAGCGTGTCCCCTGCATCCTCTGATCCTCTGCAGTGTCTCCCAGCCAAAGGAATGTACGGAGGACTGGTAACTGAGTCCTACTAGAGATATACAAAGGGTTGGTAGAGAGAAAGCAGAGGCTTGTGAAGTAACTATACTCTCAGAGACTGCTGAAGTGAAGGTCATATGTTTCTCTCCATACGAATCCAAGGGTCCAAGAGGACCACCAGGCTGAGAGGGATGCTAAGAGTGCTAGGAGTGTCACTGGATTCCTAGGATATTTACATCTTCAAGGGTACTAGACTTGAAAACCTCTCGGGTGGAAGCGAGGTAAGGGGGGAACACACAGAAGTCTCCAAAGATTTCACAAATCTCACGGACCAAGTGAGTTTAAACACCTGCCAACCCCAGTGGTGAGCAGTGACACCAGCTCAGGGGAAGCTTTGTTAAGGTAATGGCTTTCCTGCCATCTACTTCCCTGCGTCCCAACCCAAGGGGGTCAAAATTGCAGACACCAGTTGGAGGAGAGAAAACTCTGGGGCTGGGGCAAGAAGGAAGTCACCCACAAGTTTTTCTCTGGTGGCAGTCTTCCCCATCTGCGGAGGCCTGAGCTGGGGACAGCAGAAATACCGTCATACCAGATGGAGTTTGCAGTTCTCATTGTTATAACGGATGCGATATTTTATTCCTGCAGTGTTATTTTGTGGCTGAAAGCATCCAGTAGGGTTTTAGGACGTCTGCAAATGTTCATGTAAGAAAAATCTAAGATCTAGGCTCTTGAATAAAATTAAAAGGTAACAAGTAACAAAACCAAAATAGCCTCAGGGTTATACTCCAAACGTTATGTCAGTTCAATGTCGTTTTGACTATATTATGGCTGAGAAGCACAAAAAAGAAAGGCAATTGAGACTATGTAAATAAAACAACATTGCCTTTCCTCACTTCTATGAGTAATAGATTGTCAGTTTGATTAGCCTAAAATATTTTCATCATACCTATTAAAAATTGACATCTAAAAGTTACAACAAATCCTAAGATGAAGTATTTACCATGACAACACTTAAATAGTTTTTTGACCCAATGCATTTTTGGGAAAATTATAGGAAGTTAAAGGTGTTTTTCTCTTTGTCCATACCAACAAAACATTTAAAACATCGATTTCAGAATTTAAACATGGGGACTGATTTTTCTATCTTAAACCTAATACCTAATACCGTTTGGGAATACTTTAAAAACTCAATAATATCTGTTCGGTGAATACATTAATAACATTAAAGATTCAAATGAGTTATTACTGCATGTATATTTCCCTATTCTTATTCATTAATCCAATAGCATATATTAACATTTACAGTATCCTATGTGAAAAACTGTGTTTTAAAGCTAAGTTTTAATGTGTTATGCTAAACATATCCTGGTATCTCCCCAATGGAAAATGAGAAAAATACTCATGTATA
Organism: Macaca thibetana thibetana; assembly: GCF_024542745.1. Taxonomy (NCBI): domain Eukaryota; kingdom Metazoa; phylum Chordata; class Mammalia; order Primates; family Cercopithecidae; genus Macaca; species Macaca thibetana. The sequence continues at coordinate 22,921,185 of NC_065581.1, read as the reverse complement.
TTGGATTGTCTGCCTCAGACAGGAAGTATACCTCTGACAAATGCAAATTGGGTCCTGAACCTTGGGTAAAGGATGCAGATCTCTTTAAATGTAAATCATTTGCTCAGATTTAATGGGCTTTATTTAGTAGCTGGTTGAAGAATCACCAAGCTTGAATGGGCCTTAAAACTTATTTAGTCCAACTTATACATTGTAAAGATTATTGAACTTAATACATTTTTATTAAATTGAACTAAATTGAATAAGAGAACAGACTGAGAGTTTAAATGGCTTTTCTAAGCTCACAGTACTCACAGACAGACCAGGGGCTAAAACTCAGGCCTTGTAGCTTTGTATCCTGGAAGACTTTGTTTCCTTAGCAACAATTGTCTTTCAACCTTGTGTCTAATATATAGATCTGTCAACTTTTGTATCCAGTTAAAAGATATACTCAGACCACTGTCCACTGGAATTAATTCTACAGCAACAGTCTACTAAAATTGTTGAAAATGTGGAACTGAACAACGATAGTTATAGTAGATATTATAGTTAAATATTCCCTTCCAAATTCTTGAAAAGGCAATATTTAAAATATCCTGTGAAACAAACTGCTATACTGAGCTGCTGTGTTTAACCTTCAGTTTCTCATTTTTGTTCTTTACTCATGAGCTGAGTAAGAGTTGACAGCTGCCAGTCATATAAGAGTCATTTAAGTTACTGCAGGTAATGAAGTATATACATACATAGGCCATTAGCTGTCTTGATTAGCTGCTGATGAAATGTTTTGACGAGTAACTTCCTTCAGAAGGACGGGGTTAGTTAGAAACTAATGTGTTGATGAAATAGTTTCTTAAGAACCTAGTTAGCCTTAAAGAAAGCCAGAATCAGTGTTTTTTTTTTCCTTCTTAAAATGTTCACCTCATCTCACAAATACAGTGGGAATATGAGTAGTCTTCTGATTTCTTTTCTTCTGATTCTGTCCTCTCTTGTTTCTTATTATTGAAACATTTTTCCTAATTTTAGAGCATTTTAATTTTAAGCCAAATAACAAATAAAAGGTCTATTTCTCTTACTCCTAAATTTTGCTGAGTCCCAGTTATTTCCTATTATCATATTCCCTGACTGAACTACTGAGGGCAGCTCCAGAGGAAGAAGCGTAAGATTCCAGAACACTTCGTTTCAACATTATTTCAACAGTGAAGATAGATTTCTTTTTGCTTTTGTGGATGCCATTGCTGTGATAAATTTTTTGGAAACATCTATAGACTCTCTCTGCCATGGGCAGGGATTTCATCTCTTCGCAATTCCCAATCAAACATATGTTTGGCTCTCAGATTATAGAAAAAAGTAATAAGAGTAACTTTACACTGAAAGTCTAGATTGAAGCCATTCATTGTTTTGGGAGGTATCTTTCTGATCATAAGTTCATAAATTCATCTGTATCCAAGAGCTGAAGATCACTGGAACACAATACCATCATGTACTTCTTATTTAATCACTGACACTAGTTTCTAGACTTTATCACACATCCTTCAGGTTAAGGAATTGTTTAACTCTCTAAAGATGGACTATATTTTATTAAGAGGACCAATAAGATATCAAACATTTTTATAGCCTAAGTTAAGAGAATTTTTCTGCATAACAATACAGAAAACAATATATTTCAAGTTTTATATGATGATTCCAGTTTCAAGGACCTGGTCTTGTTTTCTGTACTTATAAATAATTCTACAAATCAAAAAAATAAAGTCCTTTGCCATACCCAAAGTGTATTTTTTTTAATTCTGGGAAATTTACCACTGTAGTCAGACTATATTCAAGATAAGTGTTTATTTTCCTTTTAATACTCAACCCTCTCAGCAAATGGCCGGCAAAATTTTCTTCATATTACATGTTAAACAATTAGAAATCTCACAAGATGGAGAAATCTGTATTCTCAGATGTTTCTGTCTGCCCGCGGGGAAAAAAATGCTTATATTCCCAGTGCTAATTTAATGGAGATTTTATTTTTTTTCCTTTTTTTTTTTTTTTTTTTTTTTTTTTTGAGACAGAGTCTCTCTCTGTCACCCAGGCTAGAGTGTAATGGCATGATCTTGGTTCACTGCAACCGCCACCTCCCAGGTTCAACTGATTCTCCTGCCTCAGCCTCCCAGGTAGCTGGGATAACAGGCATGCGCAACCAAGTCTGGCTAATTTTTGCATTTTTAGTAGAGACGGGGTTTCACCATGTTGGCCAGGCTGGTCTCAAACCCCTGACCTCAGGTGATCCGCCTGCCTCAGCCTCCCAAAGTGCTAGGATTATAAGCGTGAGCCACGCGCCTGACCTCAATAGAGATTTTCTGACATACATTTTTTTGATAGTCCTTTTGCCTAGACGTTGAATTGAACATACTTTATTACTTTAAAAATGGATTTTGCTCTTATATTCTCATGCCTTGGTTGCTACAGTGGATTTGAGCACAATAACTGTTTTTTATGCCCATTCACTCTAGTTCTACATTGCATTAGTACCATGTAACTCTCCTCTCTGACTGTCTTTCATCAAGGGCAGCCAGAGAGCTGTCAACTATATCTACACAGATTATACAATTGCAATTCTCTACAATGTAATGCCAATATAATACGAGCTGGAGTGATGGTGTGCCCAACCATTGCAACAACACTGCAAGGAAAACCCCCAAAGTACAATCAGGCTGCTCAGATCCATCTCTTCCAACTCGCCATATTTGAAGAAAAATCCTCTACCTCATTTTCTCTGTTATCCATACAAAAAATTCACTCCTTAACCAATATTATCTCAGAGGGAAATATTCTGGTGTCCAGTAGACACAGATGAATTAATGGTTAACACCCTTCTGTTAGCCAAAAGTAACCTCTAGTTAGTAGAACTTTAAAAGCATGCATAGCGTTGAATCTGAGGTAACACGAGGAACATATTTGCGATCAGAAGGTCTTTAAAGGCTATCTCCTGACATTCTTAGTGCTCTGGCTTCAGCATTCTCACGCCAATAAAGGAATAAAATCACTCCAGGAGAAATCATTGACTTTACAAGAAATGTGTTGAGTAGTTCTGACAATCATATATACTAGATTTAGAAAAATCTTTCTACTTTATATTTCCCTAAAGTTTTGACCTGCTGTTACATTTGAAAAATATTCAATGATTATAGGTAACATTTTTAATTTTGTACAATAAACATTTGCTAGGTTCTTAATGTGTGCCATATTACAAGAATTCCTAATGCTAGTAAGATAAAATCCCTGCTCTTGAGGAGCATATGTCTAACTGGAAAGTTGGAAATAACTCAGAAGCTACCACAGAGCCATGGTGTAGAATGGAAGCACACGGTTTTGCAGCTATTCCAGACAATGAAGGAAATTTTTGCAAAGAGTTAGGGAAGAAAGAATCTCATGGAATGAGGATGAGTTATTACATGACAATAAAAAATGGAAGGGAATATTTCAGACACTCAGAATATTAAGATCAAAGGCAAGGAGATATAAAACATCCCTGAATGAGAGAAACTCACGTGGGTTTTGTTTTTGCCAAAACATAAAATATGAGTCAAGAAGGAGCAGGTAATGGAAGCCAAGACAATTGTGGTGGCCACAAGTCAGTAGGTCGACTGACTTTGAAGTAGAAGAGTTTGAGACCAACTTCACATTTCACACAAGTCACATTCTAAGAGCTGTTGGTATTGGAAAAGGAGAAAAACAAAGTTGGGGAAACCAGTCATCAGTTTATTTTAGCAATTCAAGGGAGAGGTGATGATGAATTGAGGAAGTGGAAGCAGGAAAGAGAGAGGAAAGGAAAGAACATGATAATAATAATTATTAGGGAGATGATTCAACAAGAGTTACTTGAATTTGTGCGCTCAGGGAAAGAGGATCTATGTAAGTTGATTAATGAAACTGAGATGGAAAACTCAAGAGTGGTAACAATGGTAGAGACGGGGACAGATAGGGACTAGAAACTCAGTTCCAGAAATGTTGACTTTCTGTCATTCTTACTTCAAAGTCTGGAGCTCAGGGGATAAGGAAGGATTAAAAATCTTTTAAAACGATGGGAAGTCATTTGGGAATGAATAATAATTAAAACCCTGAGATTAGATAAAATCCTAAGTATTCATTTATAGAATAAGAAGATGGGAGACGAACTGGAGGATAATCAGCGTATCTGTTCAGAGAGGCTAAAAAGTCAGGAAAATCGGTAAAGAAAAGCGTGAGCCTAACGAAATGTAAGTTCTGAGAAGAAGATGACGTTATAAAAGCACACCCAAGATGCCTGATGACATATTGTTGATATACTTGAGGGCTTTATTTGGTAAAATAATGAGGTTTTGAGTACTACCCAAAAACCTGGTCATAGGTCCAACCATTGGTTGGAGGGATCTTACTCGTATCTCATTTTAATCTTTTCAACAAGTCAGAATTAGATGTCACACAGTTTACAGAAGAAAAAAAATACTGAAGCTCATGGAAGTAAGGGATTTGCTTGAGGTCTCAAAAATAATAGACTTATGAAACTGAGTTTTGAATTTTGGTCTTTGTAACCAAAATCCAGGTTTTTAACCAATAAAGTGTTTGGCTGACTCTCCTGGTTTATACTAACTTAGCTTGCATCTCATGAAACAATAATCGGTTTGGACATGTGTAATACTAATCATCTGCTGAGTAATCTCCTAAATGCCTTTGATTAGAGTTTAGAAAATGTCTCTGCTGCCATAAACAATTCTGTGGCTATGTGGCACAGTATCACAAGCCACTTATTTTCTTTGACTTGACCTTGGCTCTCTGCCTTTGTTTAAACAGAGCACAGATGAGAGAAGCACTGTCACCCTTGAGAAAGTTCTGTGTGACATAGAGCAGAAGGTGCTTGGGAAAAGTAAAAAGTAAAAGTGATCTGAATTAAAGCCAAGCTCTGAGAAATGAGAACCATGAATTGCACTTGATGGCCCAAAGACCCAGTCTAAAGTCTCCAAGAATCTTGATTTGGAGATATTTCCTGTGTACAAACAAGGAGTCTGTTGAACCCAGGAGACACATGGATGGACTTTGGGGTGAGGAAAGGGGAAAAGGGAGAGCTAATCATACAAAAGCTAAAAAGAAATTATTTAGACAGATAGTGAGGGTAAGAGAGCCCTTGGAGGAATTTCCTTTTAATAAAAAGCAGGCTCCAAATCATTTCTTTTCTAACAAAAAGCAGCCTGAAAAATCAAGCTGCAAACGTAGATAAGCGAGCTGGAAGCTTGCTTTTTTAAATGCCAGCAGCTATACCAACAGAAAAGGGATACCTGGAAACCAGGTATGTTCAACATAGAGGCTCCATCTTCTTTCTTCATTGTTGCCACATGTGCAGTAAAGAAGCAGGCAACATGGCGCCGGCCAGGTAGAGAATCCATCTGCATAATAAAATATTAGGGTGGGGTGGCCAGCTTCATCACGTGCTATGTCAATGACACAACTGGTTCAACCAATCCTTTGTGCCCTATGTAAATCAGACACCGCCTCCTCAAGCTCATCTATAAAACCAACCACATCTCGTCGCAAACCAGGGAGATCTACTCAGAACACCGTCCCTCTTTACAAGAGAGCTTTTCTCTTTTGTCTTTTAAAATTCCGCTCTTAAACTTATTCCTTGCGTGTCCACATCCTTGATTTCCTTGGCGTGAGACAATGAACCTCGGGTATTACCCCAGATGAATGACGCCACTTCACTGTGAACCACTGCAAACATAGCCACATATTTTTGAATGTATATGTATTTCTGGACAGAGTTATCAATTTCCCTCATTAGCTATTCAAAGTGGCCCAAGATGCAAAAAAAAATTTCAGGAATGCCAATATTATCTTTTTATTATGGAAAATTTGAAACACACATGAAAGTACAGAAAATAGTAGAAGAAACTCCTGTATAGCTAGAACCCAATTTCAAAAAGCATCATCATTTTGCCAATTTTATCTTATTATTTCTCACTACATTTTGATTTTGTATTGCATTATTTAAAGGAAATCCTGCAGAGTGTACCAGATTATTTCTACATTTTAGATACAGTTTTAAACATCTTGGAAACTGTATTCTAAAAATTTATTCCCACCAGTCAGAAAGCAGCTGATTCTGTGTCCTATTTCTGTGCCCTGTAAGACTGTACACAGGCTAACTCTAGTATACAGTAGTCACATACCACTCCCTGGGTATTTGACCCACATGTTTGTCATCCTGAATAGCCTAAATAAGTTCTAGAAGTTTACTAGAGCCACTCTTTTGGCCCTGGGTCCCAACCATTAGTAAACAGAAAAGGAAATACTGGTTATTCAATGCAGAAACAATTGCAGAAGTTTTTTTCTGATGTATTTTCTTAGTGAAATCCATAACAACACAATAAAGCAAGTATTATTTTTGTTATTATTATTTTCATTGTTATTGTTGTTGAAATTTTTTACTTAGAGAGACTGACACTCAGACAGAATAAAAATCTTGGATAAAGTTCCGAAACTTATAAGAGAAAGATATAGACTTCAAAACAGGCTGTGTCTGATTAGAATGTCCTGCTTGTTTCATTATGAGACTGCAAAGATTCCATAAAGACACTCTACATTCTTTTAGACCTAATCCAAACCACTCAAGGTCCTATATTTCTATCCCAGACCCAACTGCTTGCCGGACCAAAAACAATGTTTGAGTCAACCAAATACTCAACATTTGACATTTGTACACAAGTTTGATCAATTGACAGTCATCATATAATCAGTTCTGAAGGCTGCTTTGCAGATGACTAAGTCATCTATTGATATCATCACCTCAGCCTCAACCAAAAGATAGTCTTTTACTCTCTCTCTCCCTCCCTCTTTCCTTCATACTCTCCTCTCTCCTTGCTCTCTTTCTGTTTCCCTTTCTGGATGCTAAATGGATTTCTCAGTGACCTATGGATAATTATAAGTTTTATTGCAGAGTCTATTCTGAGAAGTTTACTTGCATGCACAAATTAAAACCAACTAAATTAAGGTTTCAAATTAAAACCAACTAAAATAAGGTTTCAGTTTAGTTCTAGACAAAAATAAATTCAGGATAGTATGTCTCTGTTTAGCACAAAGAGAAATGACAGGAATCCGGTAGCACCTCCTATTTCTCTTTGCATAAGCTTGATAACTGGCCCTTTAACTGTTTGTGAACAACAAACTGTTAATGTTGGGAAGTTTATATATTAATTTGCAGAATTTAGTTCAGTTACAAATGAATACTGCAAAGTATTTTTTGACAACTTATTAAAAATTTAAGTCTGCTTCCAAACCCTCAGGCTACTAGATTTTTAAAGCTAAGTTTTCTTCTGAAATAGCAATATATGACGCCTGTCAAAAACCCAGAGCAATAATAGCTTTAGGCTGTTTTCCAAAAATAAAATAGCAGTCTCTATCAGTCAGCAAAGTGCTCATGCCTTGTTGTACATGGCCTCCTTTAATGGTTGATAATTCCTATGAAATTCGCCTGCAACTTGGCTAGAAAAGACTGGGTTCTGTGTTCTAATAGAAAGCAAATTATGCCTTGTCCATTCAGGTGACAGAACAAGAGTGAATGGCCTGATTTTGATAAGCCAATGGGTAAGAAAATGACTTATCATGTCCAAATGAGCAATAAAGCCATAACCAAAATATTTCAGCATGAAATGTTTCCTTACTTTATTTTCTACTCTTGGCAAAGCAAGGATGAGTCCAGAGAGAAACTCAGAGTTCATCAACACCTACTCTGTGCCAGATACTGCACATATTTTCTCACTCTGAAGTTGTGGATTATGTCTAAAAACTAGAAATTTGTTCTCGGCTTCATAACCTGTTTGAGGTGGGAGAAGGGAGAGGAAATTAAAAGAGAAAAAATAAATATGTTCCTTGAAATTGTATTTCCCATTTTAAGAAAAATATACTTTTTAATTCTAGATCTGTGTCTCTCAGTCAGGGATAGCACCAATCACCCAGGCAATGTTTGCAAATGTATGTGTCAGGGAGTAGGTGGGGGAAAGAAGCTATATGTTCTGGGTTTTCCCAATAATTGAGGGTAAGAGTGCTCCTGGTATTTAATGGGTAGGAGAAAGGATGCTGATTTCATTGCAATGTACCAGGCATCCTAGTTCAACCTGTCAACAGTACTTCCAGCACCACTCCAGACAGAATCACTGGTCACCACCATTTTCTGAATGTTTATTTTACATAAACATGAAGAAAAGGGCATCTTTAATTTTATTCTCATTAATATTGAGATAACAAATATCACATATCTATGATCTTATGTTAGTGTGGTTTAACCTAGGTGTGTAAAGAAAAATAGAAAAATATTATGGTATTTCTTCCTTTACAAATCAAATAAAGTCAGGAATCTATTAACATTATCACAAGTATTACTAGTACTAGTGTATTCTCATTGCTGGGATAGCCTTCTGGAAACAAAATGCTCCCTTTTTGAAAAGATCCTCTTTTTCCTGAAAGACTGTCCCTTCCACAAGATAAGTGTCTTGCTTATACGCAGCATAGCTGCCAAGTCACTGTCTTCATTTCTTATTTTTGTGCCAAAAATAGTGATGATATATAATAATATTTACAAATAGTTCATTTCATTCAATTATCTTTAAAATGAGGCATCCACCAACCTCAAAGCAAACAGCATTTCTCTGTGCACTTGTGAGCTAGTTCCCTTTCCCCATGTTTCAGAGTCACTCTTAAGTTCATACAGGCCTTGAGAAGGAAACTGAATAGTGCTCATGTGAATATAAGGAAAGTGAGACATGTGAGATCAACCTAAAATTGTTGGTTGCTTTCTTAGTCTCTCTTTTCTTTCACATTCTTTCTTGGTTGCATAAACCACCAATTCATCCTTGGCATGCTGCCAATAAGACCAACCGGTCAAGTAGAAGGTGTTTTGTCTCTTATTTTTCTTTCTTCTTTTTATCCTTACTTTTTTCTCAACCAAATTATATTTGCTCTGTTTAAAATATTTTACATCACTCCATGAAGAGTTCAGGGGCCTGGCTATTCCAGGCCACAGAACATCTTCAGCAACTGACAACCAGTCTTCTAATCTATTTTTCAGTGAGAATTGTCTTTCTTGCTTTCCTTTCAACTTTGCTGTTTACTTGTTTTACTTTATGATTGCTTCCCAAAGTATGTTTATAAAGCAAGTAACAAATGTATGAATTATTTTATTCCTGCATGTTCCTTGGCTTTATTGAATGAATGACAAGATGAAGAAATTGGGTACTGAAGAAAATCCCTCTCCAAACCCTCACAAAACATCTAAAGTATGTGGAATCAAAGGCCATTTGATTATCTTAAACATTCCTGGGGATGGCAAACATTTTAAATATGTTTGTCATTTTTAACATAAGATTTTTACATCATTAGATTCAATTTTGTTAGCAGGATTTAATGAGGGCTTAGGGAACACTTAGATTATTAAGTTACAGGGTTCTTAAGGAAGGTCCTTAAAGGAGGCAGCACTTCTGAGTAGAGAAAGCAAAAAGAGTAATCTGTAAGATCGTCCAAATTTTATTCATGGTCAAAATGTTTACACTGTCCCTGTGAATTAGAATTTTGAGCAAAAATGTTTAAATGCAATTTATATTTTTATTTAGCTTTGAATAAATTCTGTGTCTTGCTTAACAAAGTTCTGGGAAATAAATATTCTTATGTGATGTGAATAATCATCTTATTTATTTTCTGAAACTTGGATTTTTCTTGACAAGTTTACTTAATAAAAAACCCCTTAGTAGTTATTTATAAAACAAATATTGATCTACAATGAATCATGTGTTTTGTTTTATTCTGTTTTCATGACTTACATGACAATTTCAGACACTCATTTTGAAGGGGAAATACTGTGGCCTAATGCCAAGCACATTCATGGTTGCCAGCACGTATCTGGCCTCTGACAGGCAATGAAAGTCTCACAGTGGGTCAGTCATGGAGAAGGCACGTGTTGGGTGCAAGGGCTGGGATCTTGTAGGACCCATGTCCTAGACCTCGATATTCTGGTGTAAATGTACCCTCCCATGTTCCATACAGAGTGATAATAATAATGGTAATAAACATTTTTGGCCATTTGATATTCTGTTTATAAGTGTTTCATGTATATTTACTCATTTAATTGCAACAGTTTCCTCTGGAAAGTATAATTATTATTATCATCACTTGCATTTTACAGACAAAGACTGTTGTTTCTTCTTCTGACCAAATTATAGAAGTGAGACGTTCCGTACTTTTGGTAGTTATTTTGTGTGTGGGAGACCTGCTCATTCATTTATTTAAGATTGTTCTATGCATCACGTGGTATTGTTTCATGTACTAGTTTGCTAGGGTTGCTATGACAAGGTACCACAAACTGAGTGGTTGAAAAAACAGAAATGTATTATCTCGTAGTTCTTCAAGCTGAAAGTCTGAAATCCAAGTGTTAGTGGGGCCATGCTCTCTCTAACACCTGTAGGGGAATCCTTCCTTGCCTCTTCTAGTTTCTGTGGTTTGTCTGGGGCCTTTGGCATTCTTTGGTTTGCAGACACGTAATTCCAATCTTTGTCTTCATATCATGTGAAAGTTTCTCTGTGTGTCTTCAAAAGGTTTCCCTCTGCACATCTGTGTCCAAATTTCCCCTTTGTATAAGGGGAATATAATCCGGTCATATGGGATTAGAGTCCCCCCTAATGACCACATCTTAACTCATTTAAATATGCAAAGACTATTTCCAAATAAGATCACATTTTGAGTCACAGGGGGTTAGGACTCAGTATGCCTTTTAACGGGGGATGCAGTTCAGCCTGCAACCCCTGGTTTTGTGGTAAAGGCAGGAGATACATAGATGAAATGGACATGATACCTGTCACCAAGGTTCTCACAGTTGCATTTAGTCATGAAATAAATGGACAATTTCAATATAGAGTGTCAATTACTTTGGTAAAGTTAAATTCTCAAGAGGCTGTAGAAGATTTGCCAAGAAAGCCAAGTTGAAGAACACCTTAGATCAGTCATGAAAAAAAAGATGAATTTGTCAAGTGGAAAAGAACCTGTGAAGAACAAAAGTGAGAATTACAGAATATAATACATCAGGAAACTTGCAAGAAGTTGAACATGGCTGGAGCTTAAGGAATGGACGTGGATATGGGGGAAAGAACATGACAAGAAATAAAGCTGACTTGATGGGGGTCAAAACTGAAAAAGATCTTGTGTGTCATCAAAAGGATTTTCAATTTGCTCCTAATGACAGTAGGGAATTGTAATGAATTTTTAAGCCAGACACTGACCTATAAAGATTTGCATGGGGTTAGATACAACAGGTAAATAGGAGGTGGAAAGAACAGGACATAATGACCAATAGATGATATGGGGAGGAAAAATAAAACCGTAGAAAAGATGATCATCAGTCTCCAGTTTGGATAACTGATTAGAAGACTAGGTCATTTCTCAATATGCAAAACTTAGCCAAAATATCCACTTAGGGTAGAAAAGATAATGAATTCCATTCAAAACATTTTGAAGAATCTGAGATGCCTCAGAAATCAACAGGTTGGTTTGGGGAAGAAGCAGTTGGATCTGCCAGTCTGGAATGTGGCTCAGAACTAGATATGGAAATCATTCACATGTTGGAGTGGGGAGACCAGGTGTGGTGGCTCATGCCTGTAATCCTAGCACTTTGGGAGGCTGAGGCAGGTGGATCCTTAAGCCCAGGAGTTTGAGAACAGCCCTGGCAATATGGCAAAACCTTGTCTCAACAAAAAATACAAAAATTAGCTGGGTGTGGTGGTACACACCTGTGGTCCAGGCTACTTGGGAGGCTGAGGTGGGAGGATCGTTTGAACCTGGGAGGCCGAGGTTGCAGTGAGCTGAGATCACACCACTGCACTCCAGTCTGGGTAACAATGCAATACCCTGCTCAAAATAAAAAAGGAGTAGGGATGGGAGATACCCTGAGAAGAGAGGAAAAAAGAGGACATTAAAGAGACCTTAACCCCAGACCTTAACACCAACAAACTCATTGTAATCAAAATTGATTCCTAATCCTTACAAAATTATGACACACACATCTTAGGAAGAGCAGTTGGGTACAGTATTGATGTTAGATAGCTCCCCCAAGAACCCGGCTCTAAAAGGTCTATCAGAGGTGATGCTGAGATCTTCATACTCAGAACCATGATAAACTGTGGTCTGAGTATCAGTAGTGTCTGTCTCACCTGGGAGCTTATAGAAATGTAGAATCTCAGACTTCATCCCAAACTTAACTGCATCAGAATCTGCTTTTTAACAAGATCCCCAGGTAATTCCTGAGCACATTAGAGTTTGAGGAGTTCTATTCTGAAAGCAATTGCTGAGAGTCACAATTACTAGGAGCTTTACTTTATGTTTGTTTGTTTGTTTGTTTGAATAATACACATTAGGTATTCAGCCGCCTTTGACAGCAACAGACTTCTGAGAGCCAATGGAAACAAGCTCCCCTATGGGGGACCAGCTGGGGACCCTCTGTCCAGTTGTGTGAGAGGTTTTGCCATTTTTATGAGTAGTAGAGGGAGGCAATGGGAGGAAGAAAGAGATGGTAGAGCACAGAGGTGTGTGTGGTGTGTGTGTGTGTGGTGTGTGTGTGTGTGGTGGGTGTGGGTGTGTGTGGTGTGTGTGTGGAGTATTTGCGTGTGGTGTATATGTGTGGTGTGTGTGTGTATGTGTGTTGCTTTCCCCCTTTCTTTCCCAGAATTCCTGCAGCAGTGGAGATTATCATGACCTCTGGAGGGAGCTCTAGAATGAATTTTCTTCAGAATTTGAACTGCGTTTCAGATTCCTGGTGAAGGGTGTGACCTCAGTAAGACTCCTGGTGTGTATCAAGTACAGCACGGTGGTAGGGCGGTAGGGTCTGTTTCCACAGTCTCTTCTGTGTAGATTGGGCCCTTTCTTTTCAATTTTGGCCTCAGGGCATCTACTTCCACAGACTCACTGAGTGTTAGAGAAACAGGATTTCATGAATGATCTTCAATAATCTCTTCAGTCATTCACACATTGGAAATAAAGATACTGTAGTTTCATAAAGTTTCACTTTATTCAACTGTAGTTTCTTTATTGAAAGTACTTGAGTAAGTCTTATCCTGGCAAAGTGTTGACACCAGAATTAGCCAAGATTGGTTCCAGAAAAGGGATCCTCTAAAGGATCAAAAAATAGACTGCCCATCAAAGAAACAGAATCTCCTTCATATCCTGATATTCTGACTGCCTCATTCATAGAAGGGAGAAACAGTTAATAATTTTTGTAAAATTTCAGGTTGGACCTCATGTCAAAATAATCCTTATTTAGAAAGTGTGGGATCCAACAGAAACTTCAACAAACATGAAAAAGAAAGTTATCATGTGCCTTCTTCTCCCATTTATACTAAAGCAGGTGGAATGCAAAACTATTAGCAGTACAACTCCACTCTGGCTCTGCTCTATGAATGTGGATGCTGTGCTCACTCCCAACAGAGTTGAAGTTCAAATAAAGGCAAAGAAAAGTGTGCTTTTTTCTGCTAACTAAACCCCTCCTGCCACCCACCTCACTGTCAAGAGTAGGATGAGAAAGATAAAGCTTAAGCCTCAGTCTCTTGGTTTACTTTACTCCAGGGAGAGCTTTGAGCAAGAGAATCTAAGTCTGAGTACAGACCATTGTGCCATGCTGCTAGACCATCTTATAAAATAAGACCTATATTCAAAGGTCCTAATGATTCACTTGAGTCATGTCTTGAATGTCTTTTTTCCTCAAATTAAAATGGAGCCCTTTGCTTTAGTTTTTTCCTCAAGGTCATCTGTGTGTCTGTGTGTGTGTGTCTTGTATGTTTTAATGATTTGTTTGGTTTGAGGCCCAAATGATGAGAAACTCTCTGAACTGTGATGTCGATTCTCTTAGTGAACAATAGATGTCGGTCAGATTCAACCAACCACTCTTGTAGAATACCTGTGATATGCCGGACACTCCCCACCACATATATGTGATGTTCTATAGTTACCTATTAAACAGTTTTCCCAAAGGTAGCTCATAAAGTAAAGAACTGGGAATTCAGGGCCTTTTTCACTACATCAAACCTGACAAGGCAAAGATTTCCATTCCTTAAAGTCTTTTCAGCTCTTTGGTGTATTTTCAGCATCAAAATGTAAGTTAAACCCGTTTTAAAGAATCCTAATTTTTTAGACCTATCGTGAAATACAACAAATTCAAAAAATTTTCAGGAAACAGACACATGTGCATGCACACATACACACCCTGCTGTGAGTTCGTGTGACTGTGGGTGGTTAGTCAAAGAGGAGCCTTGTGAAACGTATGTGAATTGTTTTTAAGAGTGATCACCACTTTGCAACAGGAAGTGTTTTACTTGCCCTTGTGTTCTTTTTCTTTCTCCTAAACAAAAGGGAGACTGTTTATAGCCACTCAGATATATTTTGTAACACATCATTAAAATGATCCAACCCAGGCAGCTCACAAGAGCCCATTTTTTTAGGTAATGATGAACTTGCAATACACAGTGAGCCTGACAGGTTATTCTGCTGATTCAGCCAATTTTATGGGCCTGGTATGCACACAGTTTTTTCCTAAGACAAACTCAATAATTTTTAAAGCACCAAAAATATAAAGAAAAATATCCTGAGGCTCCAAGTTAAAGGGCGTATCTCCATATGGATTTCTCTCGGCATCAGATAATCTAAAATGATAGTGGAAACAAACTAAATGGCAGTGATCATTTTAAAGTGCCTTGTATATCTAGTTTAATTTTTCTAACATGGCACTATCTTTAAGATTATAATTTATATTTTGAAAAATGATTTGAGGGGAAGAAACATGACTATTCAAAGCATCATATCTTAAGTTCACTCTAAATGTGACTGTTGCATGTAATAAAAAAGAATGCACCTAGACATTTAGCATTGAGACTTCAACTCAACACTTCCTGTCTCTGGTGTTTAGAATAAATTGCAAATGTGCATTACCTTGTGTACATTCTTTTTTTTTTTTTTCTCTTCCTGCCAACAGATGGATTCTCCCTTCTGTTCCTAGACACCAGAGATGTCATCAGCTGTTATGGGGAAAGACAGGTTCCTAAATTCAGATCTTGAAGGAGAAAATCGTTTTACTTCACCTTTAGTAAGGATTTCATTTGTAAATGTTCCTGTCCATTGAAACATACTGAGAAAGACAGTGACTGAACACTGCTGCAAAGCAATGTGGCAGAAGGAAATTAGGCAGTGGCAGAGGCTGGGAATGCTGAGATTTGCCATCTACGTAGACACGTATCCTTTCAAGATCATAAATCTCTCTTTCAATTTTGTCACTGGATAAAGGTCACCCACTTTTACATATTCCACCCAGCCCTCTTTCCATTTAAAAGGATGGAGCTCAATCTCAAAATGAATGAAAATGTCTTGAAATATGACTAAACTAAATTTCAAAAAAGAAAGTAAATGCAAAATCATAAAACCCACTAAGAAAGAGAGAGAGATCAGGCCAGATGTGGTGGCTCACACCTGTAATCTCAGCACGTTGGGAAGCTGAGCCAGGCAGATCACGAGGTCAGGAGATTGAGACCATTCTGGCCAACATGGTGAAACCCCGTCTCTACTAAAAATACAAAAATTATCTGGGCGTGGTGGCATATACCTGTAGTCCCCGCTACTTGGGAGGCTGAGGCAGGAGAATCGCTTGAACCCAGGAGGCGGAGGTTGCAGTGAGCCAAGATCACACCACTGCACTCCAGCCTGGGCGACAAGAGCAAGACTCCATCTCAGAAGAAAAAAGAGAGAGAGAGAGAGAGATCAAAGGCAGCTACCCAAGATCAGCTTACTCAGAATTTTGTTCCTAAGCGTCCCTGCCTTTCTATTTTTAGTGATAGATGAAGAACTGGAGGCAGATAAAGGAACCCACCAGGCAACAGGTGAGGGGTACAGCAGAGTCCTCTGAAAGATACAGCTGTGGCATAGAAACTCCTTCTGATTTTAGGGAAAAGAGCCTCATCTTCCTGAAATCTCAGGAATACCTCTTTGGCCCCTTTTAATAATGACATGTGTACATAGTCACCATTCATTTTCTGTTGGCTATTTTAGCTCATAGAAGTTTTGATAATCTTCTATAATCTCTTTAATAAATGCTACTGAGAAATACGTGATTCTGTGCTCAAAAAGTTACTTTTTGAGACCCATGAGATACAGTGTTTATCCTTATTAAAATTAACCTTGTTTTACTGAGACCAGTTGCTGCATAATGCAATGAATTTTTTGTTTCTTTCAGTTTCAGGGCGTACACATAGTTTAATGCTAAGAGGAGGAGAAAAGAAGAGGATAAAATAAAATATTTCAGACTTGACATTTGTATTGGGCTTTGAAAGTTAGAAGGATTTTAATAAGTGAACACGGCAGAGAAGATTCTGTTTTAGTCTGATCCTACTCTATGCTCTGCTTCTAGCCGCTCCCCACCTTCCTCTCCAATGCCCACCAATATATATATTACATGTAATGGTCATACTGTGGGACAAGAAAAACAACACAAAATGTCAACAGCAACACAAAAAGCCTTAACAAGGTTATCTTTGTGATTTTACTTTATGTTGTAAACTGTAGGGAATTCAAGAAATTCAAAACAGAGGGAGGTACATTAATTTGTGAACTAAAAGTCTCATTTCTAAATGAGGAAATCAGAGGTATATAATCATTAAAAAATACAGGCACTCAACCAAGGCCGTATCACCCACCCATTCCTAACTCCTGCTCAATTTATTGCAAAATATGAGGGTTTAGGAAAGAGGACTGGTGTCAAAGTAAATGGAAGCTGGTGCTGATCTTTGATATTAGAAGCAAAGGACAGTAAACATCATACAAATTTTTAGTCAGACCTGACCAAGAATTATTATCCTGCCCCAAATGCCAATATCAGCCTTATTGTAAAACAGTAATAGCAGTTAAATGATTTCTTTAAAATCACACAGTGTGTCTGGGAGCCAGAACTCAAACTCTGCCTCCATTATCTTGTGCAGAATGGTCACTACTTAGGCTTTAAAATCCTGTATGTTTGCACAGTGAGGCGTTTTAGAAGAAATTTTATAGAAGTGAATTTATTTTTAATGTGCAGTTTTGGCTTTATTTTCTGTATTGTTTATTCGGCATTTAACTTGTGCTGGCCAGTTGTGTCTTGTTCTACAAGTAAGAATTTGGACAATATAAGAAACTGAGAGTGCCAGAAGTTACCGTGTGTTTTGGCAAGGAAAAATTTAAGGATATAAATAAATATCATTTCACCAAGTAAACTGTAAGAACTTTGGGGGCAAATCCATGTCTATTATTTTGTTATAACTTTAGTTCTGGCCGGGCACGGTGGCTCACACCTGTAATCCCAGCACTTTGGGAGGCCAAGGTGGGTGGATTACCTGAAGGTCAGGAGTTCGAGCCCAGCATGGCCAACATGGTGAAACCCTGTCTCTACTTAAAATATAAAAAAGTAGCCAGAGGTGGTGGTGGTTGTCTGTATTCCCGACTACTTGGGAGGCTGAGGCAGGAGAATCTCTTGAACCTGGGAGGCGGAGGTTGCAGTGAGCTGAGATCGAGCCATTAAAGTCCAGCCCAGGGAACAAGAGTGAAACTTCATCTCAAAAAATTAAATAAATAATAAACCTTCAGTTCCAAGCACAATGACTTATAGAATACAGAAACTTAACTCTTTAATTATGAGGAAATTAATGAGGAAGTATTTATATGTGTGGGTTGGGAGGACATTTTATTTGTAACATATATTTATTATTATTCTAATAGGATTTTATCACCAGACAGGATTTTGGAAAATATCATTCAGTTGAACAACATGAATGAGGAAGGAATCCTGGCAGGTTTGAAATACTTGGATTCTGTAGATTTCCTTAAACAACAACAAAAAAATGCCTATCTATTATAATCACTTTAAAGTAAAATGTTAAAAAATAATGCACACAAGTAAGAGAATTGGCTTTATTTTTAAATATGTAGTTTAGGTTTCAAGAATACATAAGCATATTCCATCTGTTGGGATGTATAGTTTGTTTGATTTCTGCCATGGAGTTTGAAAATGGAGTAGTATTTTGCTCTGCTTCTTTCTCCATTGATTAATTTACTAGGTGACGTTGGGCAAATCCATCATCGTTCCTTTATGTCAACATCTTCACCTTCACTAATGCATATTGGGAGCCAAGGATGTGGTAATCTATACCTTTGGATAGTGACAAGGAGCATAATAATCTTCAACCGATGAGGAATTGTACTTTTTGTATTATTAACAACAATATACCATTGAGTAATTTTTAGGCAGTTGGGGTGCATTTACTTCAGGTGGTTATTTTGGGGTTATTTATTTGTCTTCATCTTACGAGTTAACACTGCCAAAATTTACATGACTGAGGGGAATTGTTCTAGATCCAGTCTCTTTCCTCATGTTCAATGCTCTTTTGTTCCCTTATAACGTGACTTCAAGACTCCCACAGGGACACCTTAAACCTCAGTCATAAATTTGGGAACTATATCAATTTTTTTCTATGTAAGTCCCTTTCTAGTAATCTATATCAATTTTCCATTAGTAAAATTGAATTTAGAAGATGAACCAAACAGAAAATTAAGAGGGGAGTATAGACTAATACGGCTACAAAACAAATACCACATAAGTTCTCAGCAGTTCAGCTAGCTACAAAGCTCACTGTATAAAACATAATGTATATAGAACCTGTATAATTCTTCCTCTCATTCCTATTTCCTCTTTTAAAAATAATTTTATACAATTGTGTTAGTTCTTTAAAAATAGCCTCAGATACCCTTATATATTTTTCTTCTCTCTAAACCTCACTAATGCTAAAAATAAACTTACAAAACCACACACACAAAAATGGAAAATTCAAAAACATTCAAAGACGTAATTCAACAAGGACAGAATGATGCATTGATCCCCTGAGATAGCTCTGCCTTAACTGCAGTAGAAAAAGTTGTAAAGGCAAGAATGGTGGGGGACTGGAGGAAAATTAATTTTGTATCTGCGATGTCTTGGGCAGTTGGAGCTCAGTTTTATAGGATAAAGTAACATCAGTTGAATTACTTATAGTCATGTCATTTCCCATGAAATTTTGGTTATAGTCCCCACTTCACTTGTATGGAAACCCATTAGGGCTATTTAGAGATAACCACCAAAAGAACATTTCTCATTTTTATATTCAATCCTGGAATACATAGCTGAGATTGCATAATTTATTTCAGGCCATTTTTGATCCTCTGTGAAGTATGGAAGTGGTAGAGACTTTTGAGTCATGCATTTTGCATGGCTGGTGGTGAGGGAAAATCGCTCAATATGTGAGTAACCCCATTACAAACAGGACTCTGGCTAGAACTCAGGAGGGAAGAACAATCAGTTACCTTTAAATCAGGACTACCAAGAGAGTAGAGTACTGAATCCTACAGTGTACACAGAAAAAAGATTTTGAGAGGAAGAAGAAAAGGCTCTCTATGAGCATCCAGGTTAGCTTGGGGCCTAGGGTCACAAATTCATTCTTAAAAGTGAAAGATAATAGGAGAAGAAATGCTAAATGCAAACTTTTCTTGCTTTATAATTTTGCCTTCAGGTAGCCTGAAGTAAAAAGATCCTTTGAGATAATTATGCACTTTGAGTATAGGAAATCTTAATACAATATTTAATATATTCTTTTTTTTTTTTCTCTTCAGACAGGGTCTTGATCTATCACCCAGGCTGGAGATACAGGGTCTTGCTGTATCATCCAGGATGAAGTGTAGTGGCATGATCACAGCTCACTGCAGCCTCCAACTCCTGAGCTCAAGTGATCCTCCCACCTCAGCCTCCTGACTAGCTAGTACTACAGATTTGTGTCATCACACCTGGCTATTTTCTTTTTTTTTTTTTTTTTTAGGAAACTGGCCTCACTTTGTTGCCCATACTGCTCTTGAATTCCTGGCTTCAAGGAATCCTCCTGTCTCAGCCTCCCAAAGTGTTGAGATTATAGGCATGAGTCCCCACACCCAGCCAGTATTTAACTTATTCCTATTGGGGAAAAAAAAAAAAAAAAAAAAAAAAAAAAAAAAAGCCTTGCTCCTTGAACACTTAAAACTATTCTGTTCCTTAATATATGCTAAATTAATTTTAAAGTATATCAAAATGTTGAGCCAAAAAATCCTCTAACTTATACATTTATTGCCTCTCTTTTTTATTCCATATCTGTTTATTCTAAGGGTTTGAATTTCAAATATTATGTGTACACCTAGTAGTAGATGTAACTGTTTTATAGTATATTAACTTCACACTTACTTACTTTATAAAACAAAATTTGATGAGATAGAAGGAACTTATTATTGGCTGCACAATAGGACTGAAAACCAGTCACCTTATATTAAACTAAACCCCTGGTCAATATCAGAGCTCCTCAACTATGTCCATGCAAACAATGTGATATGGCAGACTTTGCCAATAATAAAACTCACAAACAGATATTACAAATTTTTTTGAGCAAGATCTACAATGGCTACTTCAGAGAACTTGACAATAAAAATGTATTTAGTACTTAGGCCCAGATTGTGCCTAAATTATATAGGCAGTTAATACTTCACTTTCAGTCCTAAAGGTAAAGATTGCACAATTGTGAAAGTTTGGCATCCATCAGGTCACCTTCAGGGAACAAATGGAGTGAAGCCAGATACTCTGTGGTTGCGACCCAATTGTTTTCCTTCTTGAAGTTTCTCATACTAATTTTTTCCAAGTCATGATTCCAAGTTTTAGAATTATTTGCTTACTTCACAGCAAAAAATCTTAAACTACAAGAAAAAAGCATGCTTTATTTCCACCCCATCTCTATAAAAATGTTTACACTTATAGATCTTGAGCTTTCCATCTTTGCTTCCGGCCTTGATGATACAGGCAAGGTTATTGTTAACCTCTCAATGCACAGATATAGTCTGAGGTTAAAAATTTTCTTAAACAAATGCAAGAGAATTAAAAGTATTATTTCTTCTGATAAAAATATCAAAGCTTCTTTTTTATGTGAGCAAGTGATAATTAAGAATGATAACATTTCCAAATGCCTATATCATATGTTTAAAAGCAATATTTGGCTGAGTGCTGTGGCTCACACCTGTAATCCCAGCACTTTTGGGAGGCAGAAGCGGGTGGCTCATTTGAGGTCAGCAGTTCAAGACCAGTCTGGCCAAAATGGTGAAACCCCATCTCTACTAAAAATACAATAAGTGGCCGGGCGTGGTGGCCCTCACCTGTAATCCCAGCTATTGAGAGGCTGAGGCAAGGAGAATCGCTTGAACCTGGGAGGTGGAGGTTGCAGTGGGCCGAGATCACGCCACTGCACTCCAGCCTGGGCAACAGAGTGAGACTCTGTTTAATTTATGTATAAATAAATAAATATATGCATATAAATAAGTAAACAATAAACATTTATTTGTGTATAAATAAATTAATTAATTAAATAAATAAAAGAAAGATTTGAAATTTCCTAAACTTGATTCAAGAACAAAACATATCATTCCTGTTAGATTCTCCTAAAATAAAAACACAGGTGTATTTGTTAGATCATTTTCATTAGCCCATTGCATAATTTAGTAAATTGCATTCAAAGAGTTAGGTGACTATGAGTTTCTCAAAGTTGAATGAGTTATTTAGTTTTAGTTCCCAGAATCTCCAAGAGCTAGAAGACATTTATAGCTAATCTCAAAATAAAACAAAATTTCAACATCATCTCTTATTTAGAATACTCTTTTCTGGATTGTCAACAATAAACTGAGTAACATATTAAATAAAGTAAGCTTAATTTTAGGTCAGTAATTGTAAAAGGTTAATACGATTGCAAGTACTTTTAAGACAGGTAAGATGGATTATGTTGAGCTGACTAAAAGATAAGTAACTTGATATTTTAGTCATGGGTCTTTACTGAATCCAATAGTGGTCTAAGTCTTTGAAAAGTAAAGGAAAGTTGAATCAACTGAAATGTGTTGATAATCATTTTAATAATGGATATTAAGTTAGGTTATATATGTGTGTGTGTATATATATATATATTTATATAAAACCCCAAAGACTCTTTTAAATTATATAATAAAGTTATTAGATCATGTATTTGTTTCCTATTGTCATTGTACCAGATTATCACAAATTCAGTGAATTCAAAGAATGCAAATACTTTAACTTACAGTTCTGGAGGTTATAAGCCCAAAATGGGTCTCACAGGCTGCCAATCAAGGTGTGGGCAAGGCTGCATTCCTTCTGGAGGCTCCAGGGGGAAATTCCTTGCCTTGACTTTCCCATCTTCTAGGTGCTGCCCGTATTCTTTGGCGCCATCTTGAAAACCAGCATTGGCATCGCGCCTAACTTTTCTTCTATGGTCACATCTGCCCTTCCTCCTCTGACTCTTCCGCTTCCTTTTTAGATTTATAATACCTTTTTGATTATATTGGGCCCACCAGGGGCCCAATCCAGGCCACCCCGCTCCGGCCCCGTTTTGATAATCCAGGATCATCCCCCCCCAATTCCATTTTAAGATTCATAACTTAACCACAGCATGTGATGCTTTGCCTTACATGGAAAAGAATCCCCTTTGCCATGTAAGGAAACAGAGTCACAGATTCTGGGGACTAGCACATGGACATCTTTAGGGGTCATTATCTAGCCTACCCCTGACCGACTGTATTACAGGTGACTAAGGTCCTACAAGGTAGAAACATATGTAGAAAATTACTCTGGAATTGAAACAAAATAATTGTGGGTAGAAATGCTTCCACTGGGACCTGGCCAAAAAGGTTTAGAGTGTGATCATATGCAGTTTTTGTGATCAGTATGCAGTTTTTGTGATGTTTCTTTTGAGCAAGGATTTTAGCAAGGGAGGGAGACTTCATAAAAGTCTCCACCTCCACAGGTGATTTTCTCCTTCCTATATGGGGATCAAATGCTTGCAGGTGCATCAAAGCTCAAGCAACATCCTTTTATGCTATCTGGATGTTTCAGAAATACAATTAAACTATGTGTAACTCATTTTTATATTCCTTAATCCAATGAGTATTTAGATGTCATATATTATTTTTTTCATTATGAACAAACAATGTACATCTATCTACTGCTTGCATTTCTGTCAAAATGGGATCTTTTTTCACAAATGCTTTAAATATTTTATAGCCAATTGCCATTTCACCCTAAGTTGAAAAACTAAAAGGAAACATTAGAGATACCAGTGTAACATAAATGAGTCATCTGAATGTAAAATCATCACAATGAGAGTACGAACCAAAAATATTTTATCAATAACAATTTTGATAAATATAACATTCTAGTAACCTTTGACATATCACTTCATCCTGGAAATTTTGACCTTTGACAGTGTCTCCTTCTCACCCAAGAAAGGGGAAAGAAAGAAAGGTTTGCACATTTGCCATTGCCTATTGTGATTCAAAGGCATTTGGAACAATAGCAAGTTAAGAGAGCTGCTGCTTGGTGATGGCCTGTCCTATTGACCTTGAATGATCACCATGGGGTCTTTTTCTCGAGCTATCCTAAAGGGTAAATCAGAGTTTATCAGTCTCATTAATCCAGGCTTCCACTGGGGCCTGGGCAAAAAGGTTTAGAATGTGATCAGTATGCAGTTTTCGTGACCTTTCTTTTGAGCAAGGGAAGGAGACCTCATGTAAGTCTCTACATCCGCAGGAGGTGGCTTTCTCCTTCCTATATGGGGATGAAAAGAATGCTGCCGAAGTCACTTCAGCAGAGAGAGTGACAAGGTCACTGTGACTGTATTCCCATGCCAGCTGTTCTCAATACAGCCTGAGTGGGTGCACCCTTAATTTTCTGATCTTCAATCTATTTAGTGCGGATGCATTTTTATTAATAATTATGGTGGATAGCTTCATCACTTTTCCTATAAAGTAGTCTTGATACATAGTCAAAGAGGAAGGATTGGCATTGGACAACTAGGTAATGTCTTTAATTCACCGGGGCTATCTTTGCTTTCATAGTTACCACTTTTATTGAGACATACGATACAAAAATGGAGTGGGGAAATCCAAGTCTTGTTTGGGTACAGTTGAGGGTGAGGTGTGTAGAACAAAACCAAGTTTTTTCTGCACCTTTATTTCCATCTGTGTCTGATGCTACCATACCTCAAAAGGACAAATTCTTATTTCTGGTGAAGGAGAGTCCAAAGACATGGAATATATTAGAAATAAAAATCCCCTGGATGAGGGGCAAATCTAAGACAAAGCCAACTGTTTTCTTTATGTACTTTAAATGCTTCGTTAAAACATAAAGTAGGAGAAATCAAATGATTGTAACACATATGAAGCCTTGGAACTTCTGTGAATCTTGTCAACATTTAGCATCAGCTAGGACAACTAAAAAATGTCAAGGTTTTGTATTATTTAAATTTAGGTTTTATTCTACTAAGGAGGAATGATTTCTGTGGTCAGGCTGACCTTCTGATGATTACACAGGTATCTGTAGGGGATCTATAAGCGAGTGTCACTGAGTCTCTCCATATTATGCTCACTTTAACACGAAGTATGTTTAAAGGAGCTCAGATGATTTGGGGCAAACCAACAGGGCCTTAAGGTACAGACATGAATAAGCTACAACCGCTGAATGCTATCATATTTGATTTTTAGTTAAATATGCACACAGACACACACACAACCTAATTTTGGAGCATTTGAGGAAATTTATTTATTTCTTTTTTTTTTTTTTAGACAGAGTCTCACTCTGTCACCCATGCTAGAGTGCAGTGGTGCAATCTCGACTCACTGCAAGCTCTGCCTCCTGGGTTCATGCCATTCTCCTGCGTCAGCCTCCCGAGTAACTGGGACTACAGGCACCTGCCACCATTCCCGGCTAATTTTTTTTTTTTTTGTATTTTTAGTAGAGACGGGGTTTCACTGTGTTAGCCAGGATGGTCTCGATCTTCTGACCTCGTGATTTGCCCTCCTTGGCCTCCCAAAGTGTTGGGACTACAGACATGAGCCACCGCGCCCGGCCGGGGAAATTTCTAAATAATTATAAGATTGAGTGCTCTATTTATTATTAATACTGAATTATATTCAATAATGGTAATAAAATTCAGAGTGCCATTCTTATTTTGTGAGAATTAATAGCCTAGAGAAGAATTTTAAAAGTTTGTACATTCTTATTTGTCTCACATGTAATAAATGTATGGAAAAAGCTGTATCGGAAAGCTGTAATGAATGAGCTACTCAGGCCTGGGCAACCTGTTTAATCCACTCTCCTACCACAGCAATAGACTCAGGTATCGGTACATGGCCAATGTCATTGAAACGTAAGAGGCAGTAGTGTGTGGATGAACCAGCTATAGAGTGAAAGAGTGAGGGTGGGGCACAGAGTTGGGAAGCCCTGATTTGTTGAGTTTGCTGGTTTCCCAAGGAGAAAATACTTCCACTAGGGTGATTTCAAGCTACCAAATTGACATCACTGAAAATGAAGTTTTCTTTATGGTCCTCCAAATCTGTTGGTCAGTATCATGCCCTGAGGAATAAAATGTGCTTTTCTCTCAGGCTACTATATTAACCTATTATTCAAAACACTTTTGGCAGGGCATGGTGGCTCAAGCCTGTAATCCCTGCACTTTGGGAGGCTGAGGCAGGTGGATCACCTGAAGTCAGTAGTTCGAGAGCAGCCTGGCCAACATGGTGAAACCCTATCTCTACTAAAAATACAAAAAATTAGCCAGGCGTGGTGGCAGGTGCCTGTAGTCCCAGCTACTCGGGAGGCCGAGGCAGGAGAATCATTTGAACCCGGGAGGTAAAGGTTGCAGTGAACCCAGATTGCACCATCGCACTCCTGCCTGGGCAACGAGAGCAAGAGTCCATCTCAAAAAAAAACAACAACAACAAAACACTTTCTGCCCATGCATAAGCTTCTAAGTGAAATAGCCCTACTCACCACCCCTGAAGACAGAGCCTGCATAAAATAATAAATACAAATAATTAGGCAGAAATGGGTATTGACCAAGAGTAGTCAATGTACTAGCTATACAGAAACTATAATGACATAAGCTAGGCCAGTACCACTCACTTTCTCTGGGATTTTAATTGAGAAGTACAGAGAAAATCAAGCGATTAGTAGTTATTTCTGAAGGTAAAAAGAGGCACAGAGAGAGAAGCTATGAAGTTGTGTAGGGGCTTTAAGGTGGAGAATATGGCAATCTAAAGCTAAAATGTATCGAACTCAGGGGAAAAAGACATTAAGATACAGAGTCTCTTTTACTCTAAGAGATATGGATAAGAACTGGCTCCTACACCTTCTTCGATTCCCATTAACACACTTATTCCAGATTTGGATCACATATATTCTTTTTTTTTTTTTTTTTTTTTTTTTTGAGACGGAGTCTCGCTCTGTCACCCAGGCTGGAGTGCAGTGGCCGGATCTCAGCTCACTGCAAGCTCCGCCTCCCGAGTTCACGCCATTCTCCTGCCTCAGCCTCCCAAGTAGCTGGGACTACAGGCGCCTGCCACCTCGCCCGGCTAAGTTTTTGTATTTTTAGTAGAGACGGGGTTTCACTGTGTTACCCAGGATGGTCTCGATCTCCTGACCTCGTGATCCGCCCGTCTCGGCCTCCCAAAGTGCTGGGATTACAGGCTTGAGCCACCGCGCCCGGCCTGATCACATATATTCTTAAGAGCAGCTCTCTTTTTATTAAGGCCACTGAGTAATCTTTTTAATTATAAAAAGACTTTAGGTAAACATTTAAGTAAACAAAAATACTTCAAATAAAACAAATTTGTACCAGGAATAGGGCTTAAGCTAGTGGAACTGGTGGGGTAATTGGAATTATTTAGGCCATTACAATGGCTTTGCTTCTGGAATGACATTCTGATATTTCATGCTATATGTTGCAGCTAATAAAGTTATAATCTGTGCTTTCTGGAGAAAGGGAGCATCACAACTTTCTTCACTGTAAAAAAAAGTTAGGCAGCAAGTTAATACTCTTAAAGTTACTCATCCCTTTAAATATCCTACCATCTCAAAATCAATGACATTATAGTACCAGCCATGAGAACCATATGTTACAGGGTAATGAACTATTCCAGAAAATGAAATATGTGTTTAGGACCAGAGCAAGTGAATGGTACATGGCATCAGGTACTGAGAAATAAAGGTTTTGTCCTATTTTTCCCCTTTGCAACAGTTAGTTATTATAAGAGTTCTAGTTATTTCCCACTATTGTATATCAATTGTTTAGCAATGTTTAGTTGTTTAATTTACAGATTGAAAAGAGAAGATAAAAACTGAATATACTTTAATGGTACTATTTAAAATAACAGCTAGTTTCCTATGTGACAAATGTTCTTCCAAGTATTTTAGATACATAGATTCACTTAATCCTCTCAAAAATCTAAAAAGGTAGGTGAGGAACATACCCATTTTACAGACTAGGAGACTGAGGAATAAAGAAGTTAAGGTAATTTCCCTGATATTGTATATTGGAGCCAACTTTCATAGCCAGACAGCCTAGCTTCAGACCAATAGTCTTGACTATTGCCCAGTGGACTCCAATATGATTAAGCAGTCTTTGATGTGGCCTTTTGTCATTTCTTCTGGAGGCACTAGATGGAGTTGACACAAAAGCATCCTATTTTTAAGGTATCAATGTATTTACAATGCATGTGATAGATGGAATGTGTCAGATGGGGACAACTTTTGAATTGGATGAATGGGATGTAGGGAGTTTGCTTTACTAATTAGCAAGAGCTAAGCTCTATTAGATATGTTTCACACCTTGTTCACCATGGATATGTTCCTTACCAGGAAAAACTGCTTCATAATAATTTTAGTGCACAGGTTTTCACCTCCTTAGTGATTCCCACCTAGACCAAGAATGAGACACTGAACTCAAAGACAGCCAATCCAAAAGCTGATGAGAAAACTGTGATATGACCTGGCTTGCAAAAGATGAGCTCAGCAAGTGAGAGTCTCCTGAAAATCAGAACTAGGAAATTCTAAGAGCCTGAGTCATTTAGCAGCAGGAACCAAAGTTAAATGTTGTAGAAATCAGCCTGGAAAGATGATGATGGGCTTTGCCAAAGTTATGAGGTAACAGAAACTATGAGTAAGCAGAGCAATTAGGTAGAAAAAAAAAAAAAGTACAAAGTAAGGAAACTATTTTTTTCATTGGACATTAAAAGCAGGCCTGTGGGGAATATTTGGATCACATCGTACACAGCCGACTGTACAATAAAGACCCCCAAAGTATTGCTGTTGAGGTCTCTAGGATTATTATGAGTCTAGGAATGCCTTTCTCTTGGAGACTCTAATCGAAGGTGGCTGTGTCAATAGATCCTCTTTACTTGGGGTTTTTTCCCCTTGTAAACAAAAGCTTCTTCCTAAAACATTAAAGATGTGTTCAGAATCATTCAGAACCCACTTTTGGTGTCTTTTGTAGCTTCTAGTAACTATTATTTCATAGCTCCTCCAAGGCAAGAGTTAGTAACTCACCTTTGGATTTAGTCAATGATAACTTGGGCACTTCTTAGAATGGCACCATCACGTGACAGCCTTTCAAGAAGTTATTTTTTGTTGTCCAATACTTTCACTGTGTCTGGACTTCAGAAGATGAAAGTGAGTTGTACTGGAATAATGATTAGCTGAAAGAATATATAGAAAGGTGTCTCTTGCAAGAACTAGAACTTAGATATGAAATCGAAAGGAGAAACAAGCTTGCAAGAATCTATTTATGGAAAAACTAGACAAATATTTGGACTGATTTTAATCATTTCCTTGATTCCAACTTCTCCACAATAAATTAAATAAATAAATAGAAGCATTCATTTATTTATCAAAAATAAGGCAACTGAGAGCTTATTTTTGTTAGCATTTTATCGTGTTACGTACTAAGTTTTTTGTTCACTCTGACTATTCTGTCCTTAGGAAGCTACATTCTCTCCAGATATATGTACTTTTTTTTTATTTTTTGCTTCTAGCCAGTACCTCTGGCTACACAAGTAGATAGCTAGTTGTCTGTGGCATTCCTTTGGAGTCACCTTACTAATTGTATCTAACCATATTATGTGATTATTTTCTTCTATTTTAAAGTTTGTGATTAACAGTGACCTAGCTTAGGAAGATGTAAGTTAGGCATTATAATAATAATATAATGTCATTTGAAATTTGTAAAATAATTTTAAATCAAGTATTTTGTTTTCTATTGTGATAACTAACTTCTGAAATGACATAGCATTTATTACTATTTCCTTTTCAGGTATATTGCTAAGAATGGTTTCCATTGTAATTGACAGAAACCTAAACACAAAATGGGCAAAACAATAAAGGAGCTATTGGACGACTGAAAATAATCTGGCTTTAGGCAGTTCGATTGGGATGCTACATCTCTCACTCTGGAATTCTCTGGTTCCATCCTCTTCCATGTTTTGGTTTCTCATGAAGGTGACCTTTCCATGTGGCAGCAAAAGGTTGCAGCAGTCACAGGTCTCATATCTGCTAACCTAACTATCTGCTCATCCGACCACTTGCTTGACCTGACCAAGGGGCTTTTCTTTCCCCAGCTATTGCACTGAAGTCCTAGGCCTCAATCTGACCAGACCAACTTAGGTCAAGTGGGCAGTCCTGAAAGAGTTATCAAAATGCCAAGCACTGAGCAGTTTAGGCCTGGGTTAAGCGCTTGTCACTGAGCCAATCATTGTGAATATGGAATTGGTTTGAGCAGAGTGGATGAGGCCAATTGCCCCTGGAGATGCAGCAGGGGAAGGTGATCCCATCCTAATTGCATGGCTGGAATCTGTGGGAAAGGGGTGACAGTATGCTGAGATGGCTACTTCCATAAAGTATACTATGACAGGTGAGCAGGCAACCAAAAGTGTGGACTCCTGAGAATATGATTTGGATTTCTGCTTCCTACCCTATTTCTTTGACTCATAAAGGGAGAATACTACTAATACTTTTTTCTCAAAAAGGAAATGATGAATGTCTGCCATGTAATTTGGTTAACTACTATGTTATGAGGCTAAAAAACAATTTTATTAGTTTACTATGGTTGATGTCTATTATTAGTTAAATTATTTTTTAAAACTTAAAGGTAGGCCGGGCATGGTGGCTTACACCTGTAATCCCTGCACTTTGGGAGGCCGAGGTGGGTGGATCATCTGAGGTCGGGAGTTCAAGACCAGCCTGGCCAACATGGTGAAATCCCGTCTTTACTAAAAATAGAAAATTAGCTGGGCAGCATGACGGGCACCTGTAATCCCAGCTACTTGGGAGGCTGAGGCAGGAGAATCACTTGAAACCAGGAGGCGGAGGTTGCAATGAGCTGAGACCACAGCATTTCACACCAGCCTGTGCGACAAGACTGAAACTCCTTCTAAAAAAAAAAAAAAAAAGTACAGAAATAAGTCAGACATTTAATAAGAACTCTTATTTCTTATAAGTAAATCAAATGCTTGTGTAGACCTTCAATTTTACCAGAATTTCCAGTGTGTTTTGTAACATGGTATAGAAATCTAAAATGGCTATTACTAAGATATAGATGATCCTGTCATCAAAATATTTGGGAAATGTCAAATTAGACCAGAGTAAATTGGTGTCCTTGCAATAAGACTTCTCTTTAACATTCTAATATTAAAAGTGAATCCTTAAGAGAGAGCATATTATTGCTGAATTTGTCATATAAATTTCATCATAAAATCATTTAGTGGGGATAAAACATTAGAAAAGTGGTTCTTAACTGAAGGTAATTTTTCCCCCAGGGGACACTTGGCAATGTCTGGATGTCTTTTTTTCTTGCCACAAATGGGTAGGTGTTATTGACCTCTAGTAGCAGGATACTAAACATCCTACAATGCACAGGACAGGCCCCAGACAACCGAGAATTATCCAGCCAAAAATATCAATAGTGCCACAGTTGAGAAAACCTGTTTGAATTAATATGATATGAAATTAACTCTGTGAAACACCGATTTAGACAGTTGATGCCAAATTTCCTACCTCCAAGGAATGGTGTAATCATCTGCTTTTCCAATGGCTCACCATTAACTTGGCCTTTATTCAACATGAGGATAGACACCTTAGTATTTGAAGTGTACCAAAGCAAAGCAAGGCTAAATCCTAAAATATGTCCAAAATATGCCCAACAGGGTTACTACAATAAAGTATATTTATTAAAAAGGATTAAAACCTTTATTATTATGCCAAAACCTTCATTCATCTATTATTATATATTTTATATGAAATCAGTCAAATTAACCTTCTCAAATAGCAGCAACCGCATACTAATACCTTACATTTTGAAAACCACTGGATCCTTTCCACACAACTTTCATACCTCCATTCTGATTTCCTATATCTCCATCACATCCTTGAGGCATAGACTGACTAGATAAAATTACATAGGCTTTGAAAGAGGAATATTTTAATGTTTAGTACAATTTGATTCTATTCTGACAACCTCATAGAATAATTCAAATAGAAAGTTTCCATTAGTCTTGTAAACGTCTATTCAATAAAGTCAATTGCTCTGTGTAAGACTTTAGCCTATATTTAATAAATATTATTTAAAACATATTACGTAAGAGTAAATACTTGATGTTAAAACGCAATTTTCTAGGATTTAATCTATTAGATTAAAATAATAAAAAATTGAGACCCCAAAAGTTGACTACATTTTACTTTTAAGAGGAATTTAATCAGAATTGAAACTTGCTAATAGCTGTATGTGAATGGATATCTTTAAAGGGTACTGATACCGTAAGATTACAATGAGTCTGTGATTATTTGGCCATTCTCTGCCTTGCTTGTCTGGGAAATTCCAGTTTTAACATAGACATAAACCTAAAGCTTTAAAGACAAACAAGCAAACAACACCACCACAAATAATCAGAACAAAACCCTGTGGCATCTCTTAGATATTATCCTCATCCTTCCAAAGTAAAATCATGCAGAGAAACTGAGGTAACAGAAATATTGTTACACAGGAGACAGCCGAAACCCAGAGGACTTGACAGACTTAAATGTCAGAGTTAGGTGTGAAACAGCTCTGCTGATTCTTAGCCACAACTCTTTCCACAAATATATTGTTTTAATTACGAAATTCCTAGAGCGCAATACTGATCTAGCTGGTGAAATCTTAAAGGAAGCTGTTAATCTTTGCCTCCCCACGTAACAAAGTAGAAGGGTAAATACATGTCCAACGAGATCATTAATCACTCTCATTTATTGCTTTTCTTTTCCTTCTTTTTTTTTTAAAAATAAAATTACATGAGTAGCAGGAAGAGTAGGTCAAGCGAGGTAACAGGTCTAATTAGGAAGTAGGGTATTCCCAGGGCACATCCCAGGACTGTAGTGGAAATTCCCTAACATTGTAATTTAGTAACGCAAAAGTATCTGGCTGAGACTTACATAATTTGCGGTATCCAGCTTTTGTTTGCTAACCTGAAAGGACAACAGTGACATAATGTTATTTTCCTCACCGAAGTATCACTTGACTTTTTAAAGCTCCTGTAGACTGGTTAGCTCAGTCCCAGGGGACAAGGAGAGGAAATCCCCTTGATTTGTTTTAATTAACCTGGTTCCCTTACCTATTTATAAATTTACCTATTTATAAAGATATGTGTATATACATATACACTCACATATAATTTTATATTTCTATCTACATTCCATTGAAGGAGAGAAATGTAAACTTATAAAGCAGCATGTTAAGTTTCATTTATAATTAACATTTTAACATGTTTTTCTTTAATATCTGGACATCTCTTCAAATGGTGTCCTTCTAAATTTAAATCAATGGACCTAATTGTTAAGCTGACAAGGACATAATAGGTATTCCATTTTTCCTGTGTTTTTGCAATTTGGGGACACACTAGTTTTATTAGTGTATACATTGTGATCATCTTTTTCTCTGGCTCCCATTCCATATGATTCAATATTCTGATGGTTCTCAAAGAAATTAAGTCAACTAATTACCAAGAGATATGGCAAGAAGTTGCAAATGGGGCTTCTTCACTTTGACTTTTTACAAGAAACCATTTGAGGCAGTGGGAAAAGTTAAGTCTGGAATCAGATATAAGATATAAGACTAATGCTAGTGATGATAATAGTTATGAGGCACTGAAGTCCTTTACATGTAATCCTTATAGCAATTAGATGAGTTAGAATGCATTATGATCTCCATTTCATTAATAATAAAACTGAATTCATTGACGCGAAGTTCCACATTTAGGAAGTGGTGGAGCTGGTATTCAAACCTAAGTCAGCCTGATCCAGTTTGATCTTTTAACCACTAAGCTGGCCTGGATTTGCATTCCAGTGTTCTCATTTCAATGGTAACCACTTTCACAAATTATGTCATTTCTTTCAGCCTCTGCTTCCTCATTTATATGAAAGAATGTAATGCTAACTATTCTAAATGGTTGCTTTAAAGATAAAATAGCATAATGCTTGTGGAACCACCAACATAGAGTATGTGTTTGCTCCATTTCCTCTTCTTCACAACTCCATCAAAATAGAGAAATTGGCATACAAGACAATTAGCATGTAATATGAAGGTTCTCATTGTTGACTATACATTAGAACCCCCTGAGGGACTTTTACAGTGTACCAATGGCTACTTGCAAAAGGAAATGAATAGGATTCCTAGGATGCTGATGATATACTATTAATCTGAGTGGTGGTTACACAAGTGTGTTCACTTTGTGACAATTCCTTAAGCTGTACATTTATGATGGCTGCATTCTTCTGTATGCATATTCTACTTCAATTAAAGTGTGTATTATTAATACAAATACTAATTCACATGTCTCACCCCTCAGATATTCTGAATCAATAGCTCTGTGTAGGAGTGCAAACATTCGCTTTATGTAAACACTTCTCAAGTGATGTTAATATGCAGTCAGCCTTGAGAACTACTGTTAAAAGTAGAACCAAACCTCAGCAAATAAAAGAATCAATGAAGGCATGCTTTACAACAAAATATGAAATATTTGCCAAATTCAAAACTCTGAGTAGGCGTACTATAATTAGACATGGAGATTGTGAAAGAGTATCATTGTTTCATGTAAAGATTATCCCAAAATACAAATTAAATATTCACTAAAGATCTATTTGGTTCTTCAGAAAGCACTGTATTTTTTGTACTTTTCTTTCTTTTATGACCATTTCTATTAACATCTATTTTGCTAAGCCATCCTATGTTTTTTGAACATCTTTATCCAACAAAAACAATGTAGTTTGAAAAGATTTTTAAAAATGTGAGTTGGGCCGGGCACGGTGGCTCAAGCCTGTAATCCCAGCACTTTGGGAGGCCG
Organism: Macaca thibetana thibetana; assembly: GCF_024542745.1. NCBI lineage: Eukaryota > Metazoa > Chordata > Mammalia > Primates > Cercopithecidae > Macaca > Macaca thibetana. Next base: position 22,886,901 of record NC_065581.1, on the reverse strand, counting down.
AGATGGGCGGATCACGAGGTCAGGAGATCGAGACCATCCTGGCTAACACGGTGAAACCCCGTCTCTACTAAAAAACACAAAAAACTAGCCGGGCGAGGTGGCAGGTGCCTGTAGTCCCAACTACTCTGGAGGCTGAGGCAGGAGAATGGCGTAAACCCGGGAGGTGGAGCTTGCAGTGAGCTGAGATCAAGCCACTGCCTCTAGCCTGGGCGACAGAGCGAGACTCCGTCTCAAAAAAAAAAAAAATGTGAGTTGAAATGTCTACTCCATCAAAGTACCCACATTTGCAAGTTTAGTCAAACATTCTTCAGTATCTAATAATAAATAACAAGTAAGATGACCGTGTCTGCATTATTTTTTCCCAACAGCAATAGTCATCTTAATTATTCCTTATTATTGGACATTGTTGTTTTGGACTACACTGATAACATTTGCATTTGTCTTTCCTTACTGAAGCACACACTACACATACACACACACACATGCATGCTCTAATACACATACTATCTTAGAAAAATGCTCTATAAAAACATAAACAGGTTAATATAAGATTTGAAAATATGCTGTATACTTAACTTTTGTAAGCCTTTATCAATGTCTTTATAATGAAAGTTTTAAGCAATATACTTATTTTGCTGGGATTTTTTTCAAAACTGGTAAAAAGAGCTGTCGAGATAAAATTTTAGGTATTTATTATGTTCATATAAGGAAACTCTGACTTGCTTTCATAGGCATAGGTGTCACTCTCCTTTTCATTTAATTGATTTTCTATCTTCTAATAATTTTTGTTTTTTTAAGGAAACTCTGACTTGCTTTCATAGGCATAGGTGTCACTCTCCTTTTCATTTAATTGATTTTCTATCTTCTAATAATTTTGATTTTCTATCTTCTAATAATTGTTATTATCTTGTAATAATAAAATTTGCGCATCTTCCTAATGGGAGGAATATGCATAGCACAGATTGAACTAGCAATGTTTGATGATTATGTGTATAAATTTAGTTATCAGAAAGGTAAACCTGATCATTGCTATATTTTTTCAAAAGCATAAATGTCAGGTTTGAATATGCTCAAAGAATACACATGCATATAAATTACATTAGTCAATGGGAGAAAGTGGGAAAAGGAATAAGGAAAGAAATCTAATCTTATACTCAATTGGTGAACCTGCCAACTCCATCACGTCTCAAGTCAGGTGGGCTTTGGAGGCCAATAGATTTATTATACTTACAAAGCTGCTGGGAAAAAATTTGGGTAAGAAAACCTAAAAAGGTAAAAAGCAGCTGAAAGTATTGAAATATAAAGATTATTCAGTATTAAACAATCCATAGTATTGAGAGTGGGAAGTACAAACAGATCTCACTGAAGCTAGCATACTAATGTGAGATTTATGCTGTCGATAACTATTTGCAATTAAGTATAATGTGCAAATACCATGGGATTATATATTTCAGTTGTTAGAAATAGAAAAAAAAAGATTAGTTTTTGGCACTTCTTAAATTTAATAATAGCTGGTGTGCTGGAAAGAAAAATGAAAAAAAAACAAAAACAAAAACCCTTTCTCTGGATTAGCAGAGAAAGAGCTGATATCTGTCAGTGAATACCATTATGATTTTTATACATGTCTCTAGTCTGGCTTCATTCATAGATTGCACAGATATTACTTAAATGAGACTTCAAGAGAGAACACGGATTTTTGAAACTGAGGCTTGGTCTCCAATGTTGTGGTTGCCAGGTAGTGGATTAACGAGCTGTCAGTGTGAAATCCATTCATTTCTTCTTATCATTCAGGAAGCAGACATCCTGTCACTCTCAACCGGCTTCGTAAATTTCACAGGAAGATAGAGGCATCACAGTGGCGGCCCCAGGTTTTATTTATATGTAATAATATTCTGATCATGATGTTTGCCCTTTCCTATCAAATACCTTTGTTATCTTAATCAGTGCGTCATTGCCACATTCATGTGTTTTTGTTTTGTTTTTATACAATATCATTAATTTGAACCATATGAAACTGCCATTTTGTAGTTCCAAAATGATGGCATATTCACAATGTCACCATTTCATATGGTTCAGCCTACTATTGATTTACTTATGGAAGAGTGAAGGAGCAGGGATAATTTTATAGCAAGTAGCAAAGCAAAGAGGAGAAAAGCTCAAGTACCAAAGCAAAGAGGAGAAATGTGTGTGTGTGTGTGTGTGTGTGTGTGTGTGTGTGTGTGTGTGTCTTGACAGTCTAATGTGTGCTAGGCACATCTTATGCACCAGATATACAGCAAGAAACCAGATTAAGCCTCTGTTCTCATGGGAGTTACAGGTCTGCAGGGAAAATGGATAATGAAGTAGTGTATGAGAGAATTCCAGATGAGTTCTGTGAAAACTCAGGGAAAGAGAACATAAAGAGACTTGGCAGGATGTATTGCAGGTAGGAGAGGGACAAGTCTTTTAGGCAGGGTGGACACAGATGACCTCTTTCAGGATATGAATGAGAGTTGAACAGAAATCTGAAAACAAAGAGAATATATCTCACAAAGAACTGGGAAAGCCGTGTTCTATAGTAATGGGCTAGCAAGTGTAAAGGCCATGACGTGGAAAGGCACTGGACCGACTTAAAGAGAAACACGATAGCCAGAGTGGCTGGAGCAAGTGATGGAAAGGGAGAGTGGTAACAGACAAGCTGATAAAATCAGGTGGGGCCAGATCTGGTGGGGTGGTAGCCTTGGCCAGCCTTGGGATTTTATAGGAAAGTGATGGAAAGCCACTGAAAAGTTTTGAGCAGAGGAGCACAATGATATTTTTAAAAGACTACTCTGGTTTCTATGTGAATAATTTCCTAGAAGGAAAAAAGAACAGAAGCAAGAAGTCCAGCTACAAAGTCACTGAGATTGTCCTGTGAGAGACTGCTCAGCTTTGACGTGGGCCTGAGGAGTGAACGTGCTGGGAAGCAGCAGCAGGACCAGCTTCACTGGCATCCGGTGTGTGACCTGCACAGTCCCACAGGGTCCTGCACTCAGAGGGGCCTCCTGGGTTGACGCTGTGCTGTTGCCATCTTGGAATTATTCAGAATTTTTGAACTGGGGGCCCCATATTTTCATTTTGCACTAGACCCCACAAATTAACCATTCCTAAGAGGAAAAGTTATGTTTCCTCTTTGTTTAGATTTCTGTTCAACTTTCCCCTCCTGAAAGAAGCCTGGTCTGGCCACCCTGCCTAAAAGAGCCAAGGCCTTCTGGCATTTAGAGGTAAAGAATAGGAGGAAGGGTCAGGAAATGAGATTGTGAGGAGCAGTCAGTAAAGGTGGAAGGCCAACATGAAAAGTGTGTTATGTATGAAACAAAGAATTAAAAAGGTAATTCATGAAAGAAGGGAAGTGATCAACGTTGCCAAATGCTGCTGAAAGGTCAGATAAGGTGCAGACTTAGAATTAACCCCTAGATTACTTTTGAATGATAATCAGTTATCTTAGGTGTTTATGGGGTAAATGTCCACGGCCTTTTTTTTTCACTAAGGTAAAATTTACATAAAGTAAAATACTCTTTTTGGCTTACAGTTCTGCAAGTTTTCAGAAACATACACAGTTGTGTTATCACCACCATAATCATGACATGGAACTTTTATCAGGACTCAAAATTCCCTGTGTCTTTTTGTAGCCAACACTTTCCCCATAGCTAGCCACAGATCTGTTTTTGCTTCTGTAGTTTCACAATATGTCCTAAAATGGAATCATTCAGTGTGTGGCTATTTGAATCTGACTGTTTTTACTTAGTATAAAGCCTTTGAAACTCATCTTCTTATTACATATATCAGTAATTCCTTTCTATTTACTGATGAGTAGCATTCTATTGTATAGATGGACCACAGTTTGTTTATTCATTGCCCTACTGATGATTCTTTTCAGTTTTTGAAAGTGACAAATGAATTCACAATAAATATTCACATAGAAATTATTGTGTGAACATAGGTTTTCATTTCACTGGAGTAAATACTTAGCTCCTGGGTCATATGATAATTGCACGTTTAATTTTACGAAAAAAAACTCAATGTTAAAACTGCTTTTCAAAGTTGTTAAACCATATTTTATTCCTACCAGCAATATATGTGAATTCTAGTTGCTATATAGGTTTATTTTCTTTTAGTTTTAGCTATCCTAAAAGATGGCATATCATTGTCGTTTTAATTTCCATTTCCCTAATGACTAATGATACTGAGCATCTTTTCACGTACTTTTCTTCCAACTCTATTATCTTCTTTGGTGGATAATCCATTCACATCACTTATCCATTTATTTTTTCATTGAATTGGTTGTTTCCTTATTAGTGAGATATGAATATTCTGTATGTATTCTGTCCACCAGTCTTTTATCAGATGTCTACTTTGCAAATATTTTCTCAGAGTCTGTGGCTTTTATTTTTATTCTCTTACTAATGTTCTTCAAAGAGCAGAGGTTTCTAAGTTTGATTAAGCCCAAAATATCATTTTTTCTTTCATAAATTCTGCTTTTGCTGTCACATTTAAGAAATCTTTGCTTACTAACACATGTTTAAATTTTTGTTCTATGTTTCTTCTAGAAATTTTATAGTTTTAGATTTTATACCTATGACCATGGGATTTTGTAAGATAGAAGTCATTGGTGACTTTTTTGAGTATCAATTAATTTGTGGAAACAAGGACCTAGTCAAAATAGATTAGAGAAAATAGGAGATAAAAGAATTGAGACTGTCTTTATAGACCGTGTTTACAGTACTTCTACTATAAAGAAGAGGTGAAAACTAGGGCAATCGCTGGAAAGAAACCCTTACAGGTGGAGTATGATGGCTGGTTGCATGTAGGCAAGCAAAATCGGACACATTGCCCTGTGTTTCTATAAAGTAGTACAAATGGACACAAATCGGAGGAGAGAAAATCCAGGGAAACCTCGCTCAGTGGGTTAAAAGTTCCAAGCATAGAAACTGGTTATTTAAAATGAAAATAACAGGGTTTCTAGGGCAAGTAAGGATAAACTTCTATGCTTTTGCATTGGAGCCAGTAAAATGTTTGGCTTGGAAAAAATGAAAAGAGGTAGGAAAAGAATTTCCAATTGACCTTAAACTCAGAAACTTGTCTGATTGAATCTTTTTCCATGGATTGGGCAAGAGAGAATTAGTAAGTGAGGGGGGTGGGGGTATCTATTCCCTGGGCAGAACCTCAATGGGTCTCACATTTCCTAGGATCTCTTTAAACCTCCTTTAAACAGACTCTGTTTATAAAGTGACCTCAGTGGTTTTGGTACATTCCCTACAGTCCTGGCATTCTCTCTGCTCAGTATCACAGAAAGTAGGCAGTGAGTCAGAGGCAGAGATTATACATACATGTATGGAATATCAAGCTGAAAAAAAGGTATTTTCAGGTTGCTCGTTCCTTTAATTATAAAATATTCTACAAGCTTTCAAAGGGAAAACAGAGAGAGCATAGTTAAGAAGTCAAAGAACACCGTGGTAGTCAAAATTATTATGTAAGGTTTGATTTCTAGGACTAGGTTAAATTCTATGAAACAATGTTCTGGCTTTCTGAGAGGAGAGTCTGAAGCTTCCCTTCAGAGCCAGTGATATCTTCTGGGGGATAGGCCTACTGTACATGCATAACTCAGTTACTGAGTAATCCTAAAGGAAACCAAGGCATTTATTTTGATATGTTTATAAAATTAGGGGTGAGTATTAGGCTTTCATGGTGGTTTTAATGTTTCTTTTGTTAGCTTGTTTCTACTGTCATAGAACTAGCAGTTTCTTTCCAGTTAAAAGTTATGCAACATATGCCAACAAGGGCTAAGATTAATTAAACCTGAAATAATTATTTCTTTAAAATGTCCAATTAAGCATTGCAAAGCATATTATGGAAACTTTTCATGGAAAAAATTAAAATTAAAAAAATGGTATGTATAATTTATATGTCATAATGATTCTTGTGTGTGTCCACATGACATCAAAGAACCATGAAAGGAATGGCATTACTTCCCAGGCTAATGCGTATGGTCTTGCGATGCCATTTGGTAAATCCTAGTCTTTAAAGTCCCTAATTTTCATTTCACTTATGTCAGAAACAGTGAAAAAGTTAGGGAAAAAAATAGCACTTATGACATTTCAACTGCCGAAAATGTGAAAATTATATTACACCTGATTTATACATACAATTAATAAATAGTCAACAGTCCCCAGTAAATCAATCACATCCTTATTACTATATGTAAATAATAAAGGTGGAGTAGTGATGATCTTCGGATAAAGAGGAATTTCAAATTTCTTGTTAGCCTCTTCATTTTATAGAATCTTACGGCCTTGTTAGTGGGTACACAACAGAACCCAACCCAATTTGAGGATATAGTACTAATCCACTTCTGCCAGTGTAATTATTAGCACATTTTCTCGAAATCCAGTTCAAGTCACAATTAGAGCTAATAATTTTTACTTTTCTACGTGCCAGCATGTGCTCACTATGTCGAATGCATTTTATTTTCATTAATCCCCATAGAGTGGGTAATATTTTATTCATGTTTTACACACAGAGAAGCAGATTCAGAGAAGAAAAAATAACTTTCCCAGGCTCAAATATGAATTATGTAAAGCAATCATGCCTTTAACTCCAATATTCTGGAAGTGGGTATATTCTTAACCACTAACAACAGATACCTACTTAGTACGAACAGCTTCATATTTGGGCAAGAAAATTCCTGTTGAGGTGACAGAGAAAGGTATAAGCAAAACTGGAAGAGCATTTTTAGCAACGGCAGGTCTATGTTTTGCGAAGGCCATTCCCAGACATTGTGTGGATGAAGAATATGTAGAGGACCCTGACCTGGACTGCAACTGCCTATGAGTTCATCTTCAAGCTAAAATAGCCCAGATATCTCAGAAAAGACACAGTGTGACTAGATACCCCTAGAACTGCTTGCTCAAACCCACACTATGCATAACTTTTGGCTTTCCAGTTATACCAATAAAGCATCATCATTTTTGAAGAAATATCCAGAGTCTTAAAAGACCCCAAATATTGTTGCCACCATCTCTCAACTCCGGTGGACAGGGAAAAATGTAGAATAAGTTCCCTTATGGGAAGTTTAAATCCTAAGGCAATGTAGCCAAGTCATTTTTATTATTCATGAAATCAACCTGTTTCAGGGAACAAAGCTTTTCAGTGCAATTTTCAAATAACACACTCAAATAGGTATGCAAGTAAAAGAGCTGGAAAGAAAGGGAAATTGGACCATGATATGTTGAACGCTTGCTTTGAAGAGATAACTACAGCAAAATGATCAAGACCACAGGAATGGAGGGGAAGTCTGTGCATTCATTTATAAGTATGACGTTATGTATCATCAGCTAATTTTCACCTAGTATGTATTTAACATCTGTCAATGTTGCCTATACTAAGTCATTTTTAATGTTAGTAATAGCTATTATTCTATTAAATTTTATTTTATTATTAAATTATTTTATGAAAGTATATAGTACTATGTATATATATGACAGATTTTTAAGAGAGAGGTAGAGAGAGATTCATGATAGAGAACTTTCAATGTCTGAAGCTTGTGGAGCTTCAGATTGCAATAGACCTTGCAATAGACATTCAGATCATTTTCAGTTCCATGGCAGACACAGATCCTTTGTTATTAAACACATCAAAACTTTGCTTCCAGGAAGGGCAATCTTCTCAGTTGTTCCCTCTCTGAGTCCAAATTTGAGTGCTTTTTTCATGGAAAGTGATTATTGTAAGGTAATAAAGAGGTAGTAAATGTGCTCTCTTTCTCTCTCTCTCATTCATGCCATACTTTAAGAAAATAAATCTTTGACAAAAGATTAAATAAGCAATTGTTATTGAGCATATTGTTTTGTGACTCATAGACACATTTGTAATGTTAAATATTTATCGCATTTACACAACAGGACACATTTTCTCATTAGTTTTTTGAGTTTTTTTTTTTTTCTCCCTGAATTCCAAAAGGAGCCTTGACATTAAGCCTCTGCTTTGGAGAAAAACAACTACTCCAAAAATATGCTAACCATCTACCCCCTTGTTTGCATTCTATTCAGTGGCTCACATAAATATGCAAGATCTACAGAGAAAATGTAAAATGAAGTGCTTGACATTCTCTTTGGTGCTTCCAGCATTCCTTTTGGGAACAGACCTACGCTGCTAAACCACACTTGCTCCAGACTCCATTACCATGGACTAATGCAGCCCGAAGAGGATAATATTAGGAAGATAAGAGAAATGGGTCATGTGCAACCCTTGGTACAAAACATGGTTTGGATGCGGCATAAAATAGAAATGTTTCTACTTATGCATAAATGTGTATTGATGAGTTTTCCTTTTTTTTTTTTTTTTTAGAGACGGAGTCTCACTCACTCTGTCACCCCAGCTAGAGTGCAGTGGGGCAAGTTCGGCTCACTACAGCCTCTGCCTCCTGAGTTTAAGTGAGTCTCCTGCCTCAGCCTCCAGAGTAGCTGGGACTACAGTGTTGCGTGTGTTACCATGCCCAGCTATTTTTTGTGTCTTTAGGAGAGATGGGGTTTCACCGTGTTGGCCAAGCTCGTCTCAAACTCCTGGCATCAAGCAATCCACCTACTTCGGCCTCCCAAAGTGCTGGGATTACAGTCTCGGGCCACCATGCCTGGTCTGTATTGATGAGTTTTAAGGAAGAGAGGAGTCTTTCTCTCTGAATCACTTTCCAAATCCATTCTTAGATAAACTTTCTGGGAAAATAAAGAAGAGCATTTTATATTTTCAAAAAGCCTGCTCCATTTATAAAATCTTGCATTTCCTGTAATTTCTTAAAATTGTTGTACACATTTACACACATGCTAATTTTCACATATATATCAAAACACTATTTGTTCGTCAGTCCTAATTTGCTAATTGGTTTTCTCACCAACGGACCTGATGCTGTCGATATACCCCTTCTTACCCCTCTCTGTTTGCCCATATTGAGTGTTTCTTCTCACACTTTCTTATTATCATTACTAAAGAACATAAATTATCTCTGTGTAAACCTACATTTTCCAAAATACATCCCAACAAAGAGTCGTTTTATGGAAATTCAATGGATATTCTCAAAATTAGAATTCCATTTCAAATGTGTTTAGAAACATTCTGGGTTAAACAAAATTTAACGTTTCTTTATGTAGGATTTCTCAGTCTTTCATGAGCTTATGCACTACAGAGCTCCAAAAAAGAAATCCCGAAAGCATTCTTTGTTTCTTCCTTCAGAAAACCTTTGGCAGGACATTTTAAAGTCCTGGGCCAGCCAGGCAGGGGGCTTGACAGCTCAGCTGGGTACTCCAGAACCAACTTGAAATCTCTGCTCAGGGGTGAGCCAAGAGTCATAGAGTTGTGTCTTCTGCTGCTGCCTCATGATGGTACAGACAATGTAGGGGCTAAGGGAGAACTTCCCTTTCCCCCCGCGAAAGTTCACTGAAGATCACTTAAAAAGGCAGATTAAGAGGAGAAAGGGCATACAAATTTATTTGATTATACTTGACAGTGGAACTTACATGACAGGGGAACTTGCAGAATGAACACCTAAAGATACAGGGGAAACTCTCCACTATTATGCTTAGGTTCAACAAAATAGGGACAGCCCTATAGAAATATGATTGGGCAAAAGTGTAGAATCTAATGCTAATAGACTGGGGGAACCCAGCGAGGCATGTCTGTCTACATCCTTCTTGGCCTGTCTGTGCAGAATTCCTTACCTCTGGGGTGGGGCAAGACCCTTTCTGGAATGGGGGTCTTATGACCTAAAATCAAACAAGGTAGGTCAGATAATTTCTTTATGGCCATTTTTTTACATAGAAAGGCAGGGGAGCAAAGATTAGATTAATATTTGTAGGTTTTGGTCATATTTTTAGGTTAGAGTGACATTTTTACATTTTATGGCTGGCTTTGGAAAAAAGAGGTTCTGGTGTCTGTGACCTACCTTATGGAAAAGGGATTCTAGTTTCCATGGCTAGCCTCAGGGGAGCGGAAAGGGCCAGAATTACGAGGGCAGGAGAAGGTCAGACAAAGCTGCTTCTGAGACCCTCATTTTGGGGCATTGCTTTTGGAGACCTCGTAACAGCCAGAAGGATACATTTGGTTGTTTTTTGTTTCATGTTTTTTTCCTACTTCCCACACCTATTTCACAATATTTCAATAAAGCAATGTCCAAAAAATTGTCCATTATCATTCCAGCCACCTATGGAAGTGAGTTAATATTACATATTGTGTAATATTATGAAAGTTAATATAAAGGAATGTCTTAGAATTTGCATGGGAATTTGACATAAATGACTCAGATAAAAATAATGTCACCTAATATGGGTTTGGCTGTGTCTCCACCCAAATTTTAGCTTGAATTGTAGGTCCCATAATCCCCACGTGTGGTGGGAGGGACTCCATGGGAGGTAATTGGATCATGGGGGCAGGTTTTTCCCATCTTGTAATAGTGAATAAGTCTCATGAGATCCGATGGTTTTATAAAGGGCAGTTCCCCTGCACAAACTCTCTTTCTGCTGCTGTGTAAGACATGCCTTTGCTCCTTCTTCACCTTCTGCCATGATTATGAGGCCTCCCCAGCCATGTGAAACTGTGAGTCTATTAAACCTCTTTTTTCTTTATAAATTACCTAGTCTCCAATATCTCTTCATAGCAGTATGAAAATGGACTATCGCCTCTTAAATTGGGCAGATTCCCAGTTATTTTGAGGATCATTTTTTTATGTCAGGCCATCTATGGCAAAGTGGGGGAAATAGAAGCACCTGCAAGTATTGGTTTTGTTGTTTAAACCTGGCAGCAAACAGCCAAGCAGGATGCATTTGGAGGGGTTGTAAGAACTCTGTTACACAGCAGATAACACTCCTCTCTTACACTATACTTTAAAAAATAAAATGTCCCTAATAGAGGCTCACAGATGCATGGTGTTAGTATTTGGCCAATAATGACCACTAGGCTAAATAGCACAAAGCCTACTGTCAATAGAAACCATTGAAATCTTTTTTTAAAATAATGGTCATTTGTTCAAATATTTATTTTGCTAAATTATGCCAAACAATTGGCTTACTCCATTACTTCATTAAACAGTTTTTCTTGATCAACATGACTGAATTCACAGGGTCTTTTATTATCATGCTAAAGAACAAACAAGAAACTAATAATGCCTTCAGATACAGAACAGTTCGCACATTCATTAGGTAGGTTCCTGTTTACATTGCCCCTGTGAAGGCCTTGTATTTTATTACAACTGCTGATCTACCTGGGAAACATAGTGAAGCCTGGGATCTCTGGTAGAAGAATTAAAGACTCAAGAAATTCAAATGCACATTGTCAGCTGTCAGACACTAATGACTTTACTGAGCTCAGTTGAAAGCTAGCTGATCAGAATAAAAATGCCCTCTTTAAATTTGCTATCATATTTGGAGGGTCTGTTTGCTAACATATTTGGTGTACAGAATTAGATGAATCATAATTCTTCATTTATGGCAGGTTTTGCTAATCTCATACATAGTATTATTTGGTTCCTTGATTCTTTGCCTTAAAAGTATATTAAAAACCTGTGAATCCAGTACTCTACACAGAAACAGAAACATTGGAGATTACTTATATATTTATCTAGGTGGTCTTTCTTCACCCATCTTACTCTCTCCTTCCACCCAACTTTATACACATACATTAGCACAAATGCTATCTTTGGTGTGACATACACAGTTTTTATGTAATATGTGTTTATGGAGCACATATTGCCTTCTGTTTTTGTTTGTTTGTTTGTTTTTGAGATGGTGTCTCGCTCTGTTGCCCAGGCTGGAGTGCAGTGGTGCAATCTCGGCGGCTCACTGCAAGCTCTGCCTCCCGAGTTTATGCCATTCTCCTGCCTCAGCCCCCCAAGTAGCTGGGACTACAGGCGCCCGCCACCACGCCTGGCTAATTTTTTTGTATTTTTAGTAGAAGACGGGGTTTCGCGGTATTAGCCAGGATGGTCTAGATCTCCTGACCTTGTGATCCGCCCGCCTCGGCCTCCCAAAGTGCTGGGATTACAGGCATGAGCCCAGTGCCTAGCCTATTGCCTTCTCTTTTTAAAAAATATCTCGACATGTTGTTATACAACCACCTGAGAAGATCATTCTGGGTTTATATGTTTAGTAGTGTCCATTTGCAGGCAGTAATAATCTCACTTGACATCTAGAGAGTATTACAGTTTGCAAACCACTTACATAAAGAATTCACTCTCATAATTGTCCACCAATTCTCTAAGAATGATGAATGCCACTGGAGGGATTAAGTGTGTCAAAACCAGAATTTTGCTGGTGTTCCTATGTGTTTTCCATGACATGGAACCAGAGATACTGCTGCACTGCACTGAAATCAGTTGGGCTCATATCGCTCCGGAACAGAATCACAGAGATCAACTTCTTCCATTAAGTTGATCTCTACAGTAGATGATAGGACATCTATTTTGACTTTTGTGTGTTGAGACTTGAAAAAACTATGTGCTAAATCAAAGGTAATTCTGGCCCTCATTTCTTCTTCTGTACTGAAATCATTGTGTAATTCTGGAATGACTTGTACAGGAGCCCAAAACCTGTTGGCAGTTAGCTCATGTTTTCAAAGTGAAAACAAATGCTTATCCCTGTTTCCTCTGCAGCTGTCTTTTCTGGGATTGTGTTGTTCTACCTCCTTGATTATAGGCTTAAAAAAAAATCCAGAGAAATAGTCTAGTTGGGGAGTAACCTTGAGGGATCTGACTTCTCGAATTCAGACAGTTTATCAGCTTTCTCTTGTATATATTATTTGGTCTGGTAGAAATAAGCAGAGGTGTATTTGAATTGAAGAAATAAAAACGGATTCCAAACTATTTTTAACCTCAGTTTTATCATGTTCCAGTCCCCAGAAATAGAACCAGTCTGACAAAATGTTGCTTAGTAGTTGTCTTTAAGTGGCTTTTCTTAGTTAATAGCTAATAATGATTTGTAATTAGCAAATAATTTGAATGTAAATAGATTCTTCTACACTGCCTACCAATGCTTGAAAACAATTTGTTCTCTTAAATAGCCTACAAATTACCCAGGCAGTCTTGATGATACTGTTGATTTGTTTGGAAAAAAAAAAAAAATCTGTATATGAAGTAGAAAGGGAACTTTAGCTCTACCTGAATTCCCTACTCGAATTGTGACATATTTTGAAGCAATGGACTCCAAGTTTATGTCGTATTAATATTACTGGCACTGTTCGGCAGTCAATACACGAAAAAAAAAAAATGTGTCCTGGAAGAGAATTGAGAAAGTGCCTTAAAGAGTAACTGGATGCCTCTAAAAAATTCTTAAGCCTAGTAGGTTTGCCAATATTCCTTACAATTTCCTGTGACAGCGTCCTCAGAATGGAGGGTGAAGAAACCTGAGAAACAGAAATGCCTTAGGAAATGATGAATCTGGAAGAGAAAAAGGAGAGAAGGGTCTGGATGGGATCTTTGCCATGGTTAAAGAAGGTAGTAACAGTGGAAATGGGCAAAGGTGGGGGAGTGATAGAAAAATTTTAGAAGGCAGATGGGTGGAATTTGGTGAGACATTATGTGTGTAATTTGAAGAAGGATGAAAGATAATTCCATGATTTGGGACTTATTCCATCATTTGTCAAATATTTGCTAACCATCACAAAAGCAAACCAGAGGGAAAATAAAGATTGTTCAACCTTGAATTTCTCACACCCTTGGCAAAAGAACTCAGCACAGTTGTTAGCAACGAAGGGCTAACTTTGTTAATTTTGTAGACAGAATTTGATACACTCATACACTAATATTATAACTTGAATATGAATAAAGATCTAACTTTTGATATTCATCCCACAAGAATGAGAAATGAACTCACAGACGGACATTTCTAAAGTGAGGTGGACTTTCTACTTGCTTCCTTATGGAGAAACTGAGGGCCATCTAATCACCAGGATTCATGGGCAGTGTCAGGCTGGAAAATCTTCAGCTCCCACCAAGGACCACATGTTTATATATGGTTTTGCTTCAGCCTAAATGACTGTGTTAAGTAAAATTGATAGGAGGCCATTGGTTTGAACAGAGCTCTTGCACTAGGCCAAATAGACCAAACCAAAATGGTTTGGTCTTCATGCTGAAGTTCCCTGCCACCAAGGCAAAACTAAGTTGTTTATCTGACCTTCCAAAATATCCGAAGAGATAATAGACACAACCTCAAACAGGCCTGTTTCAGCTGGCATGATATGGAAGTATCCTGCATGTTAACTTTTACCAGGAAATTAGTTTTGAAATGACCAACCCGCTTTTGTTCTGTTTCTGCTTTCCTCAGCCCTTTTCTGTCACTATAAAGTCAAGTCTTCCTGTTAAGCTCATCGGAACATTCGTGCTATTCTATGGAATGAGCTATTGACAAGTTCTAGAATCACAAATAAAAGCCAACTAAAATCTTTAAATTTGTCGTAATTTTGTCTTTTGATATCTGAAATGCATTTTCATTTGTAGGATCTCAGAAAATGTTACTGCAAAATGAAGTCCTCAGAAGCAGCTCTCTCTCTCTGACCTTCTCCAAACCTCCTGTCTCTGGCCCTTCATTTCCACCCCTCTCCTCCTCCCCGCCGCCACCAGGCTGGCCATGGATACTAGACTTCCTCTTCCTCAAGGCAGGTCATGGAAACCAGAATCCCTTTCCCCAAAGCCCGTCACGAAGCATCAAATATTACTTTTACTTCCCCCAATTCCCCTCCGGCCTTTCTGTGTAAACCGTATAGAAATTATCTGACCTACCTTGTTTGAGTGTAGGTCATAACCCTCCCATTCCAGAGAAGACCCTGCCCCATACCCAAATCGAACGATGGAATACTGCACAGAGTCCAGGAGGATCTAAACAGGCCTTGTCGGGCTTCCTCATAGTCTATTAGCATTAGATCATATCCTTTTTGTCTAATTCTATTTCTACAGGGCTGTCCATACTTTGTTGAACCTAAGTATAAAAATGGACAATTTCCCTCTCTATCTTTGGGTGTTCATTCTGAAGTCTCCTGTGTCACATAAAACAAGATCAGATAAGTGTGCATGCCTTTTCTCCTGTTAATCTGCCTTCAGTGATGTTCACCAGACCTTCAGAGAGAGAAGGAAAAGATTTCCCCTGACCCCCACATTCCTGCTACCCTGTTTTCCTGGTGAGTTTCTACTCAACATTCTAGACCCAGTACCAGTACTATTACGATTTTATCTCTGCAAGTTTCCCTACCACCTAAACATAATTGAATGTCCACTCATCACCTTTTCCCTGGCACTTACTACCTCAGATGTAACATTTATCACATGTGTATTACTATATTTGGTTTCAAGTTTTTTGAATAAGTAATACCTTTACATGGTTTACATGTTTAAGTGGCCATCTCCTTCTAATCCTTATTTAACATCTGAGCAGATCCTACTTTGTAGTTCCTGTTCTCAAATAGCCGTTGTAATTGTTTTTTGTGTCCTTCCAACATTTCTTTCTGAACAAGTAAGTGAATTCAAATATACTTTTATTTTTCCTCCTTTCCTGCCACTCACCACAATATACCATACTATATCCACTGTCCCTCACCTCTTCACTTTATATTCCAAGAAGGTATTTCCATGTCAGTCTATAGGAAGAGCTTTCATATTTTTATTTTCAGCTGTGTTCTATTATATGGAATATACCATGGAGTATTGTCCACTAGGGATGAATTCATTTGCCTATTATTAAGTTATTTCCAGTATTTGGTATGAGAAACAGTGCTACAAACATTGTTTGGTATATGTAATTTCACACATTAAAAAAAAATATAATATATATATATATATATATATATCTGATTAACAGTGATAGATATTGCCAAATTGTCCTCCAGCAGATTTGTAAGATTTTGTACTCCTAAAAGAAACATATGAGAATCTCTGATTTCATAGCCTTGTCAACAGAATAGGTTATTTAACTTTTGCACTTTTGCTAATTTTGTATGTTAAAATTGGCATCTCTTATTCACATTTCTTTTATTATAAATAAGGTTAAATGTCTAGCATCTTTTCCATGAACTCACTGTGCACATTTATCCAATTTTCTATTTGACTTATCCAGTTTTCTATTTGATTATTAGGTTTTTTCCCTCCAATTTCTAGGAGGCTTTCATATATTAAGAAGAATTATTGAATTTTCTCTACTGTGTCAGCTGCAGTTATTGTTACTAGTTTGTCTGGTATTCATTTGTGTAGTACTAGTTTGTTGCTGATGCATTTTTTGTTGTTTAATTTCATCTAGAAGTTTTTTATTTTAATATTCAAATATGCAAATTTATCAATTTTTTCCTTTATGTGGATTTTAAATTATAGTTTGAATCATAGTTTGAAAGATTTTTTTCATTCTAAGCTCATAACAAATTAGTCCTTATTTTTCCTAGTGATTATATTGTTTCATTTTTTCTTTTAAACATTTTATTCCTTGGAAATGTATCAAAGTTTAGTAAGTAAGAGTTATGAATCTGGATCACTAGTATTTTATTAGCCCATCTTTTCCCTGATGATTTGAAATGTTCTCTGCATTTTATATAGTATTGAGCCAGATGCATCGGTGTTGTTTCTGGGTTTTCTGTTTCATTGATAGGTCTATCTAGGCATCACTACCACACTGCTTTAATTATTAATGCTTTGTGTTATGTTTTAATATCTGATAAGGTTGGCCTCTGCCTTTCACTATTTCTTTTCTTTTTCTGCAAGTCCCTGAAATTTTAAAACTTTGAATCAATTTTCTAGTTCCAAAAAGAAAATCCTAATATTGTTTCACTGGAATCACATTCATTTTATAAACTAACTCATGGAGACCTGATATATCTCTGCAATGTTGCATCTGCTAAGGGAAGGGCAAGGTGTGTCTTTATTTATTTATTTATTTTTTATACTTTATGTTCTAGGGTACATGTGCACAACGTGCAGGTTTGTTACATATGTATACATGTGCCATGTTGGTGTGCTGCACCCATTAACTCGTCATTTACATTAGGTATATCGCCTAATGCAATCCCTCCCCCCTCCCCCGACCCCACAACAGGCCCGGTGTGTGATGTTCCCCTTCCTGTGTCCAAGTGTTCTCATTGTTCAATTCCCACCTATGAGTGAGAACATGCAGTGTTTGATTTTCTGTTCTTGCAATAGTTTGCTGAGAATGATTGTTTCCAGCTGCATCCATGTCCCTACAAAGGACATGAACTCATCCTTTTTTATGGCTGCATAGTATTCCATGGTGTATATGTGCCATGTGTTCTCAATCCATTCTGTCATTTGGGTTGATGGACATTTGGGTTGGTTCCAAGTCTTTGCTATTGTGAATAGTGCCACAATAAACATATGTGTACATGTGTTTTTATAGCATCATGATTTATAATCCTTTGGGTATATACCCAATAATGGGATGGCTGGGTCAAATGGTATTTCTAGTTCTAGATCCTTGAGGAATCACCACACTGTCTTCCACAATGGTTGAACTAGTTTACAGTCCCACCAACAGTGTAAAAGTGTTCCTGTTTCTCCATATCCTCTCCAGCACCTGTTTTTTCCTGACTTTTTAATGATTGCCATTCTAACTGGTGTGAGATGGTATCTCATTGTGGTTTTGATTTGCATTTCTCTGATGGCTAGTGATGATGAGCATTTTTTCATGTGTCTGTTGGCTACATAAATGTCTTCTTTTTAGAAGTGTCTGTTCATATCCTTTGACCACTTTTTGATGGGGTTGTTTTTTTCTTGTACATTTGTTTGAGTTCTTTGTAGGTTCTGGATATTAGCCTTTTGTCAGATGAGTAGATTGCAAAAATTTTCTCCCATTCTATACGTTGCCTGTTCACTCTGATGGTAGTTTCTTTTGCTGTGCAGAAGCTCTTTAGTTTAATTAGATCCCATTTGTCAATTTGGGCTTTTGTTGCCATTGCTTTTGGTGTTTTAGACATGAAGTCCTTGCCCATACCTATGTCCTGAATGGTATTGCCTAGGTTTTCTTCTAGGGTTTTTATGGTTTTAGGTCTAACATTTAAGTTTCTAATCCACCTTGAATTAATTTTTGTATAAGGTGAAAGGAAGGGATCCAGTTTCAGCTTTCTACTTATGGCTAGCCAGTTTTCCCAACACCATTTATTAAATAGGGAATCCTTTCCCCATTTCTTGTTTTTGTCAGGTTTGTCAAAGATCAGATGGTGGTAGATGTGTGGTATTATTTCCAAGGGCTCTGTTCTGTTCCATTGGTCTATATCTCTGTTTTGGTACCAGTACCATGCTGTTTTGGTTACTGTAGCCTTGTAGTATAGTTTGAAGTCAGGTAGCATGATGCATCCAGCTTTGTTCTTTTGGCTTATGACTGTCTTGGTAATGTGGGCTATCTTTTGGTTCCATATGAACTTTAAAGTAGTTTTTTCCAATTCTGTGAAGAAAGTCATTGGTAGCTTAATGGGGATGGCATTGATCTATGAATTACCTTGGGCAGTATGGCCATTTTCACGATATTGATTCTTCCTATCCATGAGCATGGAATGTTCTTCCATTTATTTGTGTCCTCTTTAATTTCATTGAGCAGTGGTTTGTAGTTCTCCTTGAAGAGGTCCTTCACATCCCTTTTAAGTTGTGTTCCTAGGTATTTTATTCTCTTTGAAGCAATTGTGAATGGGGGTTCACTCGTGATTTGGCTCTCTGTCTGTTATTGGTGTATACAAATGCTAGTGATTTTTGCACATTGATTTTGTATCCTGAGACTTTGCTGATGTTGCTTATCAGCTTGAGGAGATTTTGGGCTGAGATGATGGGGTTTTCTAAATATACAATCATGTCATCTGCAAACAGGGGCAATTTGACTTCCTTTTTCCTAATTGAATACCCTTTATTTCTTTCTCTTCCCTGATTGCCCTGGCCAGAACTTCTAACACTATGTTGAATAGGAGTGGTGAGAGAGGGCATCCCTGTCTTGTGCCAGTTTTCAAGGGGAATGCTTCCAGTTTTTGTCCATTCAGTGTGATATTGGCTATAGGTTTGTCATAAATAGCTCTTATTATTTTGAGATATGTTCCATCAATACTGAATTTATTGAGAGTTATTAGCATGAAGGGCTGTTGAATTTCGTCAAAGGACTTTTCTACATCTATTGAGATAATCATGTGGTTTTTGTCTTTGGTTCTGTTTATATGCTGGATTATGTTTATTGATTTGCATACGTTGAACCAGTCTTGCATCCCAGGGATAAAGCCCACTTGACCATGTTGAATAAGCTTTTCGATGCACTACTGGATTTGGTTTGCCAGTATTTTATTGAGGATTTTTGCATCGATGTTCGTCAGGGATGTTGTTCTAAAATTCTCTTTTTTAGTTGTGTCTCTGCCAGGCTTTGGTATCAGGATGATGTTGGCCTCATAAAATGAGTTAGGGAGGATTCCCTCTTTTTCTACTGATTGGAATAATTTCAGAAGGAATGGAACCAGCTCCTCCTTGTACCTCTGGTAGAATTTGGCTGTGAATCTGTCTGGTTCTGGACTTTTTTTGGTTGGTAGGCTAGTAATTATCGCCTCAATTTCAGAGCCTACTATTGGTCTATTCAGGGATTCAACTTCTTCCTGGTTTAGTCTTGGAAGAGTGTAAGTGTCCAGGAATTAATCCATTTCTTCTAGGTTTTCTAGTGTATTTGCATATAGGTGTTTGTAGTATTCTCTGATGGTAGTTTGTATTTCTTTGGGGTTGGTGGTGATATCCCTTTTATCATTTTTTATTGCATCTATTTGATTCTTCTTTCTTTTCTTCTTTATTAGTCTTGCTAGCAGTCTATCAATTTTGTTGATCTTTTCAAAAAAAAAAACAGCTTCTGGATTCATTGATTTTTTGAAGGTTTTTTGTGTCTCTATCTCCTTCAGTTCTGCTGTGATCTTACTTATTTCTTGCCTTCTGCTAGCTTTTGAATGTGTTTGCTCTTGCTTCTCTAGTTCTTTTAATTGTGATGTTAGGATGTCAATTTTATATCTTTCCTGCTTGCTCTTGTGGGCATTTAGTGCTATAAATTTCCCTCTACACACTGCTTTAAATGTGTCCCAGAGATTCTGGTATGTTGTATCTTTGTTCTCATTGGTTTCAAAGAACATCTTTATTTCTGCCTTCATTTCGTTATGTACCCAGTAGTCATTCAGGAGCAGGTTGTTCAGTTTCCATGTAGTTGAGCGGTTTTGAGTCAGTTTCTTTATCATGAGTTCTAGTTTGATTGCACTGTGGTCTGAGAGACAATTTGTTATAATTTCTGTTCTTTTACATTTGCTGAGGAGTGCTTTACTTCCAACTATGTGGTCAATTTTGGAATAAGTGCAACGTGGTGCTGAGAAGAATGTATATTCTGTTGATTGGGAGTGGAAAGTTCTGTAGATGTCTCTTAGGTCTTCTTCGTGCAAAGCTGAGTTCAATTCCTGGATATCCCTGTTAACTTCCTGTCTCATTGATCTGTCTAATGTTGACAGTGGGATGTTAAAGTCTCCCATTATTATTGTGTGGGAGTCTAAGTCTGTAGGTCTCTAAGGACTTGCTTTATGAATCTGGGTGCTCCTGTATTGGGTGCATATATATTGAGGATAGTTAGCTCTTCTTGTTGAATTGATCCCTTTACCATTATGTAATGGCCTTCTTTGTCTCTTTTGATCTTTGTTGGTTTCAAGTCTGTTTTATCAGAGACTCGGATTGCAACCCCTGCCTTTTTTTGTTTTCCATTTGCTTGGTAGATCTTCCTCCATGCCTTTGTTTTAAGCCTATGTATGTCTCTGCATGTGAGATGGGTATCCCAAATACAGCAAACTGATGGGTCTTGACTCTATCCAATCTGCCAATCTGTGTCTTTTAATTGGAACATTTAGCCCATTTATATTTAAGATTGATATTGTTATGTGTGAACTTGATCCTGTCATTATGATGTCAGCTGGTTATTTTGCTCATTAGTCGATGCAATTTCTTCCTAGCATTGATGGGCTTTACAATTTGGTATGTTTGTGCAGTGGCTGGTACCAGTTGTTCCTTTCCATGTTTGGTGCTTCCTTCAGGAGCTCTTTTAAGGCAGGCCTGGTGGTGACAAAATCTCTCAGAATTTGCTTGTCTGTAAAGGATTTTATTTCTCCTTCAAACTATTTATGAAGCTTAGTTTGGCTGGATATGAAATTCTGGGTTGAAAATGCTTTTCTTTAAGAATGTTGAATATTGGCCCCTACTCTCTTCTGGCTTGTAGAGTTTCTACTGAGAGATCTGCTGTTAGTCTGATGGGCTTCCCTTTGTGGGTAACTCGACTTTTCTCTCTGGCTGCCCTTAACATTTTTTCCTTCATTTCAACTTTGGTGAGTCTGACAATTATGTGTCTTGGAGTTGCTCTTCTTGAGGAGTATCTTTGTGGTGTTCTCTGTATTTCCTGAATTTGAATGTTGGCCTGCCTTGCTAGGTTGGGGAAGTTCTCCTGGATAATATCTTGCAGAGTGTTTTCCAACTTGGTTCCATTCTCCCTGTCACTTTAAGGTACACCAATCAGATGCAGATTTGGTCTTTTCACATAGTCCCATATTTCTTGGAGGCTTTATTCATTTCTTTTTACTCTTTTTTCTCTAAACTTCTCTTCTCGCTTCATTTCATTCATTTGATCTTCAATCACTGATACCCTTTCTTCCAGTTGATTAAGTTGGTTACTGAAGCTTGTGCATTTGTCACGTATTTCTCGTGTCATGGTTTTCATCTCTATCAGGTCATTTAAGGACTTCTCTACATTGGCGTTTCCAGTTAGCCATTCATCACATCTTTTTTCAAGGTTTTTAGCTTCTTCGCTCTGGGTTCGTAATTCCTCCTTTAGCTCAGAGAAGTTTGATTGTCTGAAGCCTTCTCTCAACTCGTCAGAGTCATTCTCCATCCAGCTTTGTTCCGTTGTTGGCAAGGAGCTGCATTCTTTTGAAGGGGTGAGATGCTCTGATTTTTAGAATTTCCAGATTTTCTGCACTGCTTTTTCCCCATCTTTGTGGTTTTATCTATCTTTGGTCTTCGATGATGGTGACGTACAGATGGGGTTTTGGAGTAGATGTCCTTTCTATTTGTTATTTTTCCTTCTAACAGTCAGGACCCTCAGCTGCAGGTCTGTTGGAGTTTGCTCAAGGTCCACTCCAGACCCTGTTTGGATGCTATCAGCAGCAGAGGCTGCAATAGAGTGAGTATAGCTGAACAGCAAATGTTGCTGTCTGATCGTTCCTCTGGAATCTTCATCTCGGAGGTGTACCCAGCCATGTGAGGTGTGAGGTGTCAGTCTGCCCGTAGTGGAAGATGTCTCCCAGTTAGGCTACTTGGGGGTCAGGGACCCACTTGAGGAGGCAAT
Source organism: Macaca thibetana thibetana (assembly GCF_024542745.1). Taxonomy (NCBI): domain Eukaryota; kingdom Metazoa; phylum Chordata; class Mammalia; order Primates; family Cercopithecidae; genus Macaca; species Macaca thibetana. The sequence goes on along the minus strand of NC_065581.1, from coordinate 22,864,531 downwards.
CTGTCCATTCTTAGATCTCGAATTCCATGTTGGGAGAACCACTACTCTCTTCAAAGCTGTCAGACAGGGACATTTACATCTCCAGAGGTTTCTGCTGCCTTTTGTTTGGCTATGCCCTGTCCCCAGAGATGGAGTCTACAGAGGCAGGCAGGCCTCCTTGAGCTGCGGTGGGCTCCACCCAGTTTGGTGGGCTCCACCCAGTTCGAGCTTCCTGGCTGCTTTGTTTACCTACTTAAGGCTCAGCAATGGTGGATGCCCCTCCCCCAGCCTCGCTGCCACCCTGCAGTTAGATCTCAGACTGCTGTGCTAGCAATGAGGGAGGCTCCCTGGGCATGGGACCCTCCAATCCGGGTGTGGGATATAATCTCCTGATGTGCCGTTTGCTAAGACCCTTGGAAAAGCACAGTATTAGGGTGGGAGTGACCTGATTTTCCAGGTGTTTTGTGTCATGGTTTCCCTTGGCTAGGAAAGGGAATTCCCTTCCCCCTTGCACTTCCACAGGAAGTGATGCCTCGCCCTGCTTTGGCTCTCCCTTGGTGGGCTGCACCTACTGTCCTGTACCCACTGTCTGACACACCCCAGTGAGATGAACCCGGTACCTCAGTTGGAAATACAGAAATCACCTGTCTTCTGTGTCGATCACGCTGGGAGCTGGAGGCTGGAGCTGTTCCTATTTGGCCATCTTGGCACCAACCTCTGTCTTTTCATGTTTTTAAAGTCTCTTTGGTGTTTCTCATGTAGAAGTTTATTCAGTATATTCCTAAGAATCTTACCTTTTTTTTTTTTTTTTTTTTTTTTGAGACGGAGTTTCACTCTTATCACCTGGGCTGGAGTGCAATGCAGTGATCTTGGCTCACTGCATCCTCTCCACCCAGGTTCAATTGAAGAAATCTTATCTTTTTCTTGTAATTATAAATGACATCTCCTTTTCATTACAACAGTTAACCTAAATGCCAACTGTGTATATGTGAACTACTGATGTATTCTAATAATTTTGTATCCAAACTTATTACTTCTATTCACATAGCTTTGTTTTGTTTTGTTTTGTTTTGTTTCTTTTCTTTCTTTCTTTCTTTTTTTTTTTTTTTTTTTTGAGACAGTCTCTCTCTATTGCTCAGTCTGGAGTGCAGTGGCGTAATCTCGGCTCACTGCAACCTGCACCTCTCAGGCTCAAGCAATTCTCCTGCCTCAGCCTCCTGAGTTGCTGGTATTACAGGCATGCATCACCATGACCAGCTAATTTTTGTATTTTTAGTCAAGACGGGGTTTCACCATGTTGGCCAGGCTGGTCTCGAACTCCTGACTTCAAGTGATCCACCCACCTTGGCCTCCCAAAGTGCTGGGATAACAGGCGTGAGCCACCGCACCCGGCCTACACATAGCTTTATTTTCATGATTGTTTCAAATAGTTTGGAGAGTAGTATCCCCAGAACAATGTTGAGTATTACTGATGCTGGTCATCTGCCTTGTTCTTGACTCTAACATAAATGTGTCTAAACTTTTCCATCAAGCATAAGAGTGGCTTTAAATGCTGAAATGAAAGTGTAATGTGTCATCTTAAAAAAAGATGGAATGTTTTGGAAAAAAAAATGTTGAAATTTATCAAATTCTTTTTTAGCATATACAGAGATATTCACAATTTTTTTTCTTAGCTTTATTAATATACTAAAAAAAAGTTTTGGAAGCTTTACTTCTTTTTCTTCCTTCCTGTTTCAGTTTAAATGGTACTGGAATAATCTGTTCTGAAAAGTTTTGGTAGAATTCAAAATGAAATCATTCTGGCCTGGGATATTTGAGAAGCTATCTTCTTTATGTTTTGTTTGTTTGTTTGTTTGTTTGTTTGTTTGAGACAGTGTCTCACTCTGTCACCCAGGCTGGAGTGCAGTGGTGTGATCTCGGCTCACTGCAACCTCTGCCTCCCAGGTTCAAGCAATTCTCTTGCCTCAGCCTCCAGAGTAGCTGGGACTACAAGCGCAAGCCACCAGCCCCAGCTAATTTGTATTTTTAGTCGAGACGGGGTTTTACCATGTTGATCAGGATGGTCTCGAACTCCTGAGCTCAAGTGATCCACCTGCCTCAGCCTCCCAAAGTGCTAGGATTACAGGGGTGAGCCACCATGCCGGGCCTTCTATAAACATCTATGGAAATGTTCTGTTTGTAATTCCTAAGACTTATGTCCATTTTAATAAGATGTTCACATATGTGTAAACCATTGAAAACAAGTGACCGATGATTGTTTCCTAAAATATCTTGAGATTTAATGGTTATTTCTACATAAAAACTTATATTGGGTTGGTTGGCACATTTTCCACTTCTCTCCTGCCCCCTACCTCATCACTATCTGGTTATTCCTTAATTAGGATAGTTGATGTTACATACTTTTTCAAAAAAAAACTATGAATAAGTTTTTAAGCCTATGAATTTTTTTTTTGGTTTTCTAACTTATTTGTATCTGCTTTATCTGATTATTTCTTCCTTTTGTCTCCTTTTATTGTTGCATTTATTGTTTCATTTGGATTATTTATTATTTTCTGTAAATTTTTGATTTAGTTGTTTTTAACTTATAATTTCAGTTGAGGTATTTAATGCTATACATTTTCCTTTGAGTATGGCCTCTCGCTATATGCCATAGCTTCTTACAGGTACTGTCAGCTTTATTAATATTGCCTTGGTATTCTGCATATCCAGCTTGAATTTCCTCTTTTATCCAAGAGTCGTGTAAAGGAAACTGTTTACATTTTTCCATGAATACTTAAATTTTTAGATGTTTTGTTATTAATTTCTAGTTGTATTGCATTATAATTAGAAAATGTTGTTATTGACTGTAAATTTGTGTCCTTCCAAACTTTCTATGTTGAACGTCTAATCTCCAACGTGATAGTATTTGGAGGTGGAGCCTTTGGAAAATAATTAGGTTTATTTGAGGTCTGGAGGTTGGGGTCCTCATGATGAGATTAGTGTCCTTATAAGAAGCTACCAGAGAGTTAGCATGTGCTCCTTCTCTCTCTCTTCCTCTCTCTCTCTCTCTGTCTCATTCTGTAATTTGAGGACACAGCAAGAAGATGGCCATCTGCAAATTAGAAAGAGAGTTCTCACTAGGAACTGAATCAGTAGGCATCTTGATTTTGGACTTCTCAACTTCCACAACTTTAAGAAATAAATGGCTGCTGCTTAAACCTCCTGGCCTATGGTCCTGTGGTATAGCAGCCTAAGCTGACTAACAGAGTTGTTTTCTGTACTTTTTGAAATGTATTAAAGTTTTCCACACGGTATAATGTATGATAAATTTTTATAATGATGCTGTCGAAAACAATGTATATTATCTATTTCAGAGTGCAGAATTTAATATATAAATCATAGCAACTTTATTCACATTATGTAAACCTTCTATATCAATATTTGTCTACTTGATCTGACATATGTTAAGGGAAGTGAATTTCAATGTCTGACTTCCTCTGTGTTTCTGTCTCTTTTTCCTTGTCTTTCTTGTTTTCTACTTTATGACCTTAGCTACTATGCTATTCTTATTAATTCTAAGAATCTAGTTGTATATTCTTTTTATTTTTAATAATCAAATAACCAGTAGATGTTAAAGGTTGTTTTCTTTCTTTCTGGTACTTACAATTTTTTTCTTTGTCTTTCACTGGCTATACCCAGAAAAAAAGAGGTGACATGGCCTTGTAGCATTTTTCATGATTATAAAGGAAATTTCTACCACTCCCCATTATTAAGAAGCATGGCCAAGTGCAGTAGCTCACTCACTCCTATAATCCTAGTGCTTTTGGAGGCTAGGCTGAGAAGATTGTATTAGACCAGGAGTTCGAAGCTGGAGTGAGCTATGATCACTCCACTGCACTCCAGCCTAGGTGTCAGAGCAAGACCCTGTCCCCACCCCATCCCCCCAAAAAAGCATCATGTTTACTATGGTTGTTGGCAGATGTCTAGAAGATTAAATAACATTTATTGTTTCCTTAGTGTGGTAAAAGGGTTTCTTTAAGCAAAAATGGATATTAACTTTTATTAAAATTTTTGTGCTTTTATTGATCTACTTGTATTTTTAAAAAATAGGTTGCATTCTGTATTTTCTTTTCTCTGAACTTTTCCCACCCTTCTCCCCTACCTTCCACAAACAATTTTTGATTGATTGAATTGCTTTGTTTCCTGTTCCATTTCTTTCTTCAGGAATTTCTATTTTTTATTTTGTTCCTTATTTTTCTAGAAAAGATCCTTAATATACACTTTATAAAAGGATATGTGAGAAGTCATTGCATATCCAAAAATGCCTTTACTATCATATTTGACCAATATTTTGACTGGGTATAAAATTTTAACTAGAAGATAATTTTCCTTCAGTGCATTAAGGAGCCACCCTCACCCATCCTCCACTTCCTGGATCCTGCCATGCTGATGATGAGATTCTTTTGCTAGCTTTGTGCTCATTCCTTTGCAGCTGCATTTTTTTTTCTTTTAAATCTGGAAACATTTGAGAGATGGTAATTTTGAGTATTATCATTTTCTCTGTGCTTTTTATGCTTTGATGTTATGATTTAATGCATTAATTTTTATGAGCTCTTTCAAATTAAATTTGTATTTTCAGAGGTCTGTTCTCATTCTTTCTTAATCATCCCAGATAGCTTTCTATGCTCCCAGGTTCTCAAATACCATCTATACCTTGATGATACCTGCAATGCAATGATTGTTAATATCCCCTCAAAATTTATATGCTGAAATCCTAGCCTCCAAAATGATGCTATTACGAGGTGGGTCCTTTGGAATGTGTTTGGGTCATAAGAGCAAAGTCCTTGAGAATGGGATTAGTCCTCTTACAAACAGACCCCAGAGATGTCCCTCATCCATTATGCCATGAGAGAGCACAGCAAAAGAGACAGCCACCTATCAGTCAGAAAATGGGCCCTCATTAGACGTTGAATCTCCTGGCACATTGGTCTTTGACTTCCCAGTCTCTACAACTGTGAGAGCTACATTTCTGTTGTTTGTAAGCCTCCCACTCTATGGTATTTTGTTACAGAAACATGAATGAATAAGCTAAGACAATACCTTTGGGGGGACTTTCCCTGAACTCAAAACTCATGTTTTAACAACCTACTCAAAATAGTAGTAAGTACAGTAGTAACATTAATTGAAAATGGAGTATAGGCCAACCAGTCTGTTTTGCAAGTGTTTTACAGGAATTCTATCATTTAATCTTCCCAACATCCCTATTGTTATCTCTGTTTTATACATGAGGTACTGTAATGCCCAGAGAGATTAAATAATTTGCCCCTGGTCAGACCTGGTAATTGACAGAATGAGATCTCAATCCATGTCTGATTTCACAACCATGGTCTTTATCACTGTGCTACGCTGTCTCCCTCCTTATCTTCACTTACTTAACCTACAACCTTCTTATACTTGTCATGTCTCAAATATGACCCATCTTCTTTGCCCCCAAATAATGCCCCTCTTAAGTTGTCTCTTTCTATCCAAGTTAATTAATACTCTCTGAAGTTGTTCCATCTGGATTTGGATACTGCCTCCACCATTTGCAAATTATGTGATTCCAGGAAAGTTACCTAACTAGAGCATGCACCTCACTTTTTTCATCTGTAAAGTGAAAATAATAATGTTACCTCATTCGTGGAGTTTTTGAAGATCAAATGCAAGGATACATATAGAGTGACTAGATGCAAAATAAATTCTCAAGAATGGTATCATCCATTTGATTGTCCTTCTTGGTTCTGTTACTGTGCTTATCAAATTAATCCAAGATACATAATAATATGACATCCTAAATAAGTTTCAAAACCAAACTTTGCCTAATCCCTCTGCCCATTCTATAGTAAAGACACATTATGTCCTTCCAGTAGTTCTTAAGAGTCTTCTCATCTTTGGTTCTACTCACGTTCCCTTCACTCCATTCTCTATAAGCTGCAAGAATAGTCTTAAGAAAACACAAATCTTTTCACATAGCTCTCATGTTTAGACCCTTTAATGTATTCTTAATTTCATTTAAGATAATGTGAAAGATGCTCAGTGTGACTGACAAAGTCCTGAATGATCTGAGTCATACCTCCCGCTCCAATAACGTTCCCCACTTTTCCTCTTTTTCTCCTGTTCACCTCATATTTACACTTCTTCCCTTTTCTCAAGCATATTCTTATAGCATATCCATTTTTAGTCCTACACTTTGGGCATGCTATCCTCTCTGTTTGCAATAGTTTTTCTCCCCATTGTTGCCCTTTCTACCAGATTTGAAGTCAAAAGTCCTTTTCTGCAGTATGATTCTCCTGAAAACTGACATTTAAATTGGATATCTCTTCAACTTTTTCTATACTGTGAACCTGTCTTACAATAACGTGTACTCACTGTTTTAAAATTACTCATTGACTTGTCTGTATTTCTCCAATGGATTATAATTTCAGTGAGAGAAGAGGCCATGCCTGTCTGGCATTCCAGTCTCAAACACCACTGCAGAAGGGTAATGAAAACTCAAAGAACAGTTCTTGAATGAATGAAAGAATGATAAGTCTTGCAAAAGTAGATAACTGCTGTTTTTGATACAGGTGACGATGAACGTGGGTTTCTTTTTCTAAAGGAACCTAGAATCTGCTTGGGAGGTAAACACATGATATAGTGATTTCTCATTATATCCTAGGCACTACTCTAAGATCTATAGACACATTATCACATTTTATTCGTATAAAATTCCTGTAAGATAGGTACTATTATTAATCCCATTTTAAACATGAGGAAACTGAGGACAGACAATTTCAGTAATGTACACAGTCAACCAGAGCAAGTTGCAGAGCTAGGATCTATACTAGGTGGATTAAAGCTTGAACTTACAGTCTTAACAGTGCACTAAATAAGACGAGTGATCACATCTACCATTACAATATCAAAAGATAGGATATTAAACGTTCTTTAAGTACCAGAACTGTTTTATTCAGTTCAAATTTGTTCATCTCACAAATTCTTTAACCTCTCTCAACCTCATGGCTCTGAGGTAACGTCAAAATGAATAAAAGTTTTTGGGCCCTTAACTCCAGCTATAGTCCATATTTTACTATTCTGTGCTTCCTCAGAACCCTTTGCCAAGGTCCTTTATATACTTGGCTCCAGATCATCTTTCCTGATTTAAACTTACTTGCATTTGTCCTCATTGGCTATTCAGAAATTGTCAACAGAGTAAGTCCTCCAGAAATTGTTAAACCCTTTCATTCCTATCTATGTAGATATTTGATTTAGAAGAGAGACTTGCTCAGTAATCACTACAGTGCTTGGTTCAAATTCAAGAGACCATGAATTAGTATATGCTGAGCTGAAATATGAAAGATCCAGAAAGAAAAGAGAGAAGAAACATGCTATTATAATTATTAGTACTAAAGTTTTTCATTAGTATAATCCTCTAGACTAAAATATTTACCTGTGTAATATGACTTGATATTAACAAAAGCATGATGCATAAAAGATGAATCTTCAGAGATGTTAAACAATAATAAATTTAAGTATTCGATATAAGCTAAAAACAGGTACATGACTTTTTTGAAAGTATCTGGACTTCTTTCATCATTATTTCATTCTTTTCTGTTAGAATCTTTGCACTTCCATTTCCTCTGGATTTTCTGATTTCTCCCATATACGATTTGGCAGGTTATTTTCTTATACTTCATTTTGACATATGATTGATTTGTAAATTCAAGGGCAAGTAAAGAAGTTTGCATCTTTACAAACTTTTGAATTTTGGTTTTATATACTGTAGTTAATTGCTGCCTTGTGTCAAATGGTTTTCTCACATCTATTGGCATTAATTTTTTAAAACATTTATATTTAACAAGGTAGACTTCACAAGTTAAGTGGATGCCAATTAACCCAAAATCTGAACTGACTTTTCAATGCAAGTCATTCCTATCAAATTATCATTCTCTACAGATTGAGTAGATAGCTGTCAACACAACGGAGCCTAAGCATCAATTTTAAGCAATTTATTTTTTAAGTTTATAATATTAGTTTGATTGTGATTATATATCCCAAAGTTATATAATTTTGTGTCAATTACTAAGGAACTAGCTGAATTTTGTATATTGTTACATTTTAATCATCTTTATAATTAACATTTAATTTGTATCCTTTTCTCTTTGCTTTTCCATCTACAGAATGTATTTCTTTGAGTTCGTCACACAGAATTTAAGTGATTTTTCTACCAATTAAATGACATTTTATTTTTCTAAGTGAATTGACTGCTGGGGAAATGGGCTCTGGAGATTAAAGGCCTGCTTATTAATAGAAAGAGCTTCCTCCCACACACAGATACATAAAGCTGCCTCACCTTTTCTTCCTTCCACCATGACCAATAGTCTTTCTGGGACAAGGGCTGCGATTTCACAGCCCGTTTTGAAAGTTGCTGAGGATGCTAACAACAGGAACTTTTATGCTTGAATTTCTGCTGCAAATCCTGCCTACTTGGACTCAGTCCACTAAGTCTGTAGAATTATCTGCAAAACAATGCAATAGGATATATACATTTTTGACTATTTGTATTAAAAGTAAATCAGGACCTTGAACTATATAAAAAGCTAACACATTATCATGAAAACTCTGCATGAATACCGATAAAACATACTGGATGCCCTTTGACTCTTACAGTCGTTGTTCTCATCTTTTTGCTTATATCCATCTCTCTTTTCAATCAATTTGGAATAATTCTGTTTGAAGAATAATCTGATAGTAACTTCATTATTTCTAATTATATTATCCTAACATACACATTCAATCTTTTTTGGCTTCCATTAACAAAGATAAAAATATGTGACCAGAGGTTAGTAATAGAAGGTTAGTTTTACATAAAATGAGGACCAGATAAAAGACCAGTACAATGTTATATATTTATGTCCTTCACATGATAGGCAGACATCAATCCTTGATGTCATGTTCAAATAAAGGACTTATATATATGCATAGTGACAAACCACTTGGGAACAGCGGACAGAAGTTCAATGAGAGAATTCCCAATTGTATTAATTACTACAAACATTTATTGAATAAAATGTGCAGCACTTATAGAACATTTTTCCTATGGGATATGTTGCCAATCCGCACTTCGTTGTTGTTGCTGTATCAGCTCAGACTCTTCGAAGTTGGTCTTACTTATCCACTTTTTTAGTGGATCTACAGGGGTTATTTAAGTTGGCTAAACTCACTCAACTAGTAAGACATACAGAAAGGATGTAAACTACATTTATGAGATAACAAAGACTATGATTTTGCTTTTATTTACTGCAACTAGGACCCTCTGGTGATACAAAAGCTATGATAAAAAGTATTCATTCAAATATGGCCCTCAAAGCGGTATTATTTGCAATTAACTGTAACACTGAATCTCATTCTTCAAATGCAAACCATGGGCCTTGCAGAGCCTATATAGATGCTCTGTGGCACAGCACTTATTTAGTCTGTCTCTTTAATTAACCTGATCCAAATGTGACATTAATAAATTGTTCTTTGTGAACTGAAAAGTCATAATTACTCAGGATGTGCTTAATTGTCCTTTATCTTTAGCCTACCACTATACACATCCAACCAATCAGGTCAAAATTATCAATTCAATTTCCAAATAAATCATAGTATTTTTATTTACTATAGCATAACCTGGTCGGGCGTAGTGGCTCACGCCTGTAATCCTAGCGCTTTGGGAGGCTGAGGTGGGTGGATCACTTGAGGTCAGGAGTTCAAGACCAGCCTGGCCAACATGGTGAAACCCCAGTTAGCTGGGCATGGTGGCAGCCCCCTGTAATTCCATCTGCTTGGGAGGCTGAGACAGGAGAATCGCTTGAACCCAGGAGACGATTGCAGTGAACTGAGATTGTACCACTGCACTCCAGCCTGGTAACAAGTGAGACTAGTCTTAAAAAATAAAAATAAAAATAAATAAAAAATAAATATAGCACAACCCAACTCTTCAATACAAGACATATACAATCAGGCAATAATTCTCAGTTCAGCTCCAAAAGAAAAAGCTCATAATATTTTTATTTAACATAGCATAAGCTGACTCTTCAACATCAGACATATATATTATATATATGTGTGTGTGTATATGTATATGTATAAACATATATGCAATATTAGTCTAATTATTTGACTAGTATGTATGTATACATATATATACACACATGTGTGTATGAACATGTGATATTAGTCTAATTGTTTGATGGTTAATGAACAATATGAGGTGATCTAAACTATCACCTTTCTCCTTTCATCTCCCTCATCAACTTAGTTCAATTGATAGAATAAAAATTAAAAGGAAACTTTAAGAAAAACCTAGTAAGTAGACTTCTTAAGATCTATCCATTATTGATATTTATTTCTTTTTCTTAGAAAGCTAAGATTCATTCATTGTGCAAGCCTTTATGAATACTGATTTCATGGGAGAGATTATTCTATGTAATGGAAGTACATTAAGATAAGTCTCTGCTTTAGCGTAGTTCACTTTAGTCAAATGAATGATTGGACTTGGCCTGATAGCAAAAAAATAAATGCCTTAGAACATTTTCCTAGCACTGAATAGTAATTAATAGAGGTTTTACTTTGTAATAAAGTTTTTTAAGGCAATAGTAGCAAGAAGCTATCTAATCAAGAAGATTCAAATCAAGTTAAACATTTTAAATTGATATATTTATCATGCTATGGCTCAATATTATTAAAATTCCTGTTTTATGTTGAAAATATGCATAAAGCAGTAATTGTAGATGATTTATATAAATAAAAATATCTACAGTACACTATTTTTTGGCTTTAAAGCAGGCCAAATGTTTCAGAAAAATAATAAACTTGTGATTCTCTTGAAAGTTGATACTAAATCTGGGTTCCAATAAATATTTTTTTCAAAACGTTCTGGGGCAAAACTTTCCAAAGCAACAGTTATGGCCATCTAAAATTCTATGCCCGAATTTAAAATGAAGTCGAGTATTTTTCTTTTATTCAAATAAATTACTTGACCACGTGTGATAAATGTGATTAAGAACAGCAAGAAAAAATAAAGCAACGTGAAATATCCCATTTAAATATAGAAACAGCACCAATGGGGAGATCAGAGAAGTGTGTTCTTTATCTTTAGAAAAAATTACAACTTGTATGAATAGAGGCGTAATTCAGAAGGACATGGAGGAGCTCCAAGGCGAGGTATAGCATAGAAAGACTGGTCACCAAAGGTAAAGAAAGGGCCTAAGAAAACAAGGGCTCTAAGTGGGCTTAAAGCTACATGGACTGAGGCAGAGTGGGTACATTCAGGAAGAAGTTTCCATATGGTACTTATGGCTGGAAATAGGTAACAAGGAAAATAATTTCCATAGAAACAAAGTCAAGTTACTATAGGCCTCATTATTGTACACATGTGAGAGTATTTGAAAAGAGGAAATTAAGCATTTTGAGATCTTAAAGAATGGACAAAGATAAAATTGTATGTTAATACAATGACATTATAGTAAGATAGGATTAATTTACTTCCTTGGATATTACCAATACACTGACACATCATTAAAAATTGCAAGGAATTGTTTGGAAGGCAAAAGTAATACTACATGAGACTCCACACAAATCTTGATCACCCTACAATGAATAAAAACTTGATTGACTTTAAGAAATGTTCAGTTTCATGTTCTAAAAACATAGTTTTGAACTTTACTTGGTTTGCTTTTAACTAGATATGTGGTAGAAAACTCATACATTTCCAGGCTTCTTTTTTTTATTTACCTGTAAATTAGGATAATAGTTGTGTTTTAATTTTGTAAAATTCTTGTGGAGATCAAATTTTTAAAATTGGGTTGAAAATTCTTTGCAATCTATAAGTCAATTTTACAAAATATTCAATTTTCTTATATTGGTTTTTGAAGTCTATGCACTATAAGGCAGGTTAGTTCAACATTTCAATAAACATTTATTGACATTCACCATAATGATTGCACTCTGCTGAACACTAAAGAAATAACAAAGACCTGCACCCTGTCTTTGAGGAATTTGAAGCCTAATTTTAATATAATTTCAACAGTGATTTTCATGCTTCTACAGACTTTTATAAAAACGTACTGAGATACCTTTTGACTGTGATATAGGATTAGGATTTCCTACAGAAGGCTGCACTTTAGTTGACTTTTTAAAAAGTGAAAAAGAGTTACCAATTGAAAAAAAGGGAAAAACATTCCAAGGAAACTGAAAAACCAAGAAACATTTACGTGAAAAAGAGCTTGTTGTGTGCGAGAGAGGGGAAATAGAAGTATTTGCTGTAATTACATCATAAAATATTGAGTGGTATTCCCAATTAAGGAATATGGTGCCAGAGTAAATTATTTTTAGGTAAGTGGTTTTATGACTGCATTTTTACAGTTGTTACTGTAATCAGTTGTAAAAAGGAAGCGAAAAGAAATGGGAATCCATGTTCCACCTCTGCAGCCACTTCCCCAGACAACACACACTTCACCACATTGAAAACGTACAGGTCTGCTTTTCCCTAAACTTACAAATTGGGTTCCCATGCAAGAATTTACCCATACAAAGAGCTCCGTAGTTTCGTGACTAAGCGTATTATAAAAGAACCTAAGGTTAGTATATATTGTTTTACTTATTAATAGATTTATGGGTGCATTAAATCAAATAAGAAGTTCAGATGAAGTAGATCTTAAAATATAATAATTATCATAATTATGACCATTTTAAGTATAAGATGCCTGTGCAATGTCCAAGTAGATTTTATAAATAGCAGACACATCTTATAAGATTTGTAAAATTTAGGGGACAGATCAGAAGTAAAGATATATGTTTAGAAGTTACCAGCATCAGGGAGAAAATAAATTTGTGAGCACAAATGAAAACCCCACAGCAGAGCAAGTTGAATGGGAAGAGCAATAGACTACAGATGCAACATTTAGAAAATCCTACTGCTTGAAGCATGGGCACAAGAAGAAGAGCCAAAAACAATAACTGGAAAAATTACTGTTGAAAGTGTAGAGAAGAACCAGAGGAGTGTGTCATATTTGAAACAAATGGGGGAAGGAAGGAACTTTAAGATATAACAAGTGGTCAGATAAAACAGAGACAAGGAATATATGATATCTATCAGATAAAACAGAGACAAGGAATATATGAATCGAGAGTCTGTGTTTGATATGAAGGTCACTAGCCGAGATAATTTGATGTTGTAATACAGTAGCCAAATGGTGGTGTACTAAAAACTAAGCAAGAATCAGACTTGATAAAAACAAATAAAACATAATTCTATGTTGCTTACCAAAAATGCATCTAAAAGATAACAAATACAGAAACTAAAATTAAGGGAAAATCAACTTTAAGGAAATTGATTTAAAAATAACTTTTAAAAAGCCAGTGCAGACATATTAATGTAAAACAAAATAAACTTTAAAGCAAACAGCATTATTTCAGACAAAGTGAATAAAAGCTTTAAATTAAAAAGAAATAGAATAATTCTGAATTTTACATATTATATAACATGGTTTAAAAACACAAAGTAAAAACTGACTTACATAGAATGCTGTACTTATGTTAAAGATTGAAATTACATAGAATGCTGTACTTTTGATTAAAGATTGAAATAAAATGCTTATGTTCTTTAATCACAATGGAATTTAGCTACAAATTAATAGCACAAACAAAATTGTCTAAAATCCCAAATATCTAGAAATACAATATACTTGTAAATAAACCATGTGTCAAAGAAGAAATAAAAATAAAAATTAGGAGTTATTTTGATCTGAATAATAATTTGAAATGGGATATGGCTAATGCAGTACTTATAGGAAAACACATAGCCTTCTGTTTATGTAAATGAAAATGAACAGAGGCAGAAAAACTGATTCAATAAGCATCCATCAAAAAAGTTAAAGAAAAAGGGCAAATTAAACCCACAAAAGTAAAAGGGAAGTTATAAAAGAAAATGGCAAAGATTAATGTAATAGACTTTTAAAAAATACAATGAAGAGAAACAACAAGCCAAAAAAAACCCATAAAATTGGTATACCCTTGTGTTACAGGCATATGTTTGAACATGTGTGTATGCTTGGGTTTGTGTGTGTGTGCATGCACATGTATGAGAGAGAGAATGCACAAATGACCAACGTCAAAATAGAATGACATCACCAGATAGGCTATGGTTTTTTAAATATCATAATAAGATTCAATTAAAAAATCTTATGGTAATACATTTGAAAATTTAAATGAACTAGAAAAGTCCTTGAAAACACTTCTTAGACACAAGAAAAAAAAATTGAATCACTGCTTTAAAAATTTTATCTTTAAGCACAAACCATTTCCAAAAAAAAAAAAAACAAAAAAAACCCTGAGCTCAGAGAGCTTCTTCAATGAATTCTAGCAAATATATTCCAAAGTTAACACCAAATCTACACAAACTCTTACAAAAAGTGAAAGAACAACTTTTCTCTATTTATTTTAAGAGTCTGGGATAACCTTAAAATCAAAACCTAACAATCATACTATAAGAAAGAATAATCACAGGGAAATCTTACTGATGGCATAGATAAAATAATCATAAACAAAATATTAACAAAAACCCTAGGAATATATTAAAAGGATAATATATCATGACAAATTTGGGTTTTACCAGGAAAAGGGGATGGAAAAAAATTGGAGTTCATTGCAGAAATGTAAAGATGATTTAACATTTGAAAACCAATCAATTAAATTTATCAGATTAATGACATGAAGGAGAAAAGTCACATTATTATCTTAATAGATACAGAAAAAAGTGATCTATTAGGAATTAGAAATAAATACTCATGTGCTATGGCTTAAATGTTTTGTCCCTAGGAAACTTGTGTTGAAACTTAATCCCCAATATAGCAGTATTGAGAGGTGAGATTTTTAAGAGGTAATTAGGTCATGAGGGCTCTCCCCTCATGAATAGATTAATCCACTCATAAATTAACAGATTAATGGGTTAATAAATTAATGGATTATCTGGGGATTGGGTTAGTTATCATGACAGTGGGTCTGTTATAAAAGCCAGTTTGACATGCTCTTGTTTCTTACCATATGATGCCCTGCACCCCCTCATGACTGTGCAGAGAGTTCCCATTGAAAGAAGGCCCTCACCGGATGCAGCCCCTTGACCTCAGACTTCTCAGCCTCCAGAACCGCAAGAAAGACATTTTTTTCAAATAAATTACTGCATCTCAGGTATTCAGTTATAGCCATAGAAGACTAGAAAAAGACTACTATTGCCAAACATTATGAAGAATATGACAAAATGACAACTCTCATTCACTGAATAAAAAATAACCACTTTGGAAAACATCTTGATATATCTGCTAAATTTGAACAGAAAGCATACACTATCTGATGAAGTCTCTCAACGAAAGTCCTACAGCAAACTTCATCTTGAGTGAAATGTTTAAATTGTTCTCTCTGAGATCGGAAATGAAACAAGAATGCCCAATATCACCTGTTTTATTCAACATTGTCTCTTCAGTTTTAAAAAGGCAAAAGAGTTAATAAAACTATAGTTCTCTGAGGCTATATAATAGTATTAATAAAAATTTACAAGGCCGGGCGCGGTGGCTCAAGCCTGTAAAGCACTTTGGGAGGCCGAGACGGGCGGATCACGAGGTCAGGAGATCGAGACCATCCTGGTTAACACGGTGAAACCCCATCTCTACTAAAAAATACAAAAAAAACTAGCCGGCCGAGGTGGCGGACGCCTGTAGTCCCAGCTACTCGGGAGGCGGAGGCAGGAGAATGGCGTGAACCCGGGAGGCGGAGCATGCAGTGAGCTGAGATCCGGCCACTGCACTCCAGCCTGGGTGACAGCGCGAGACTCCGTCTCAAAAAAAAAAAAAAATTTACAAATAATTTACAGGTAAGTTATAATAATTCTAATTATTAATTACAGCTCAGGTTGTTGGATATAAGTTCATTATACAAAACTCAATTAATTTGTATATACCAGAAGCAAACAAATAGAAAATTTTGATTAAAAAAGATACCATTTACAAAAGTACCAAAACTATCAAAATATATAGGAATGAATCTAAGAAAAGATGGAAAAATGAGCTCTAGATACCAAAGTAAGATTTCATTGTAAGGAATTAAAGAAGATATAAATAAATTGAAATAATACTCTTCTCATTGAGTAGCCCAGTGTTATAACAATGTCATTTATTCACAAATTGATGTAAAGATTTAATGTGGGCCGGGCGCGGTGGCTCAAGCCTGTAATCCGAGCACTTTGGGAGGCTGAGGCGGGTGGATCACGAGGTCAGGAGATCGAGACTATCCTGGCTAACATGGTGAAACCCCGTCTCTACTAAAAATACAAAAAACTAGCCGGGCATGGTGGCGGGTGCCTGTAGTCTCAGCTACTTGGGAGGCTGAGGCGGGAGAATGGCGTGAACCCGGGAGGCGGAGCTTGCAGTGAGCCGAGATCACGCCACTGCACTCCAGCCTGGGAGACACAGCGAGACTCCGTCTCAAAAAAAAAAAAAAAAAAAAAAAAAAAGATTTAATGTGATTCTAATAAAAATTCCACAGTTTTTGTGTGTGTGAAAATTGGCAAATAATTCTAAAATCTGTATCAAAATTCAAAATGCCTAGAATGAGACATTTTTGAAGACGGATCATGTGGAAAAACATTTTCAACAAGGTAAGATGTTATTCTAAGAGAAATAGCGTGACTAGTGGCGAATGATAAGTAAATAGAAAATGAAACAGAATAATTAGCCTCTAAAAATCAAAGATATAAATCAACCCTTAACTTACTGCACAATATTTCAGAGATTTGGGGATTTTAGGATGCTGGGCATGTTGAATATTTACATTCTAAAAATACAAATTTTGATCTGTACCTCACATAAAAATCAGTTTCAAGTATTATGAAGAGCTAAATGTGAAATGTAAAACAAAACTTTCAGTAAGTAGCAAAAGACAGTAACTTTATGTCGTGGAGTAGGAAAAGATTTCTAAAACAGGTAACAAAAACACTACTCATGAATGCAAAGATAGTAGATTACATTAAAAGTAGTAATTACTGTTCATTAAACCACATCGTTAAACCAATGGAAATGTAAGAGACAGAGTGAGGAATATTATTTGCAACACATACAACCGACTACCCGATAGTAAGTTAGACACTCAAGTAAAATGGAAAGTTTTGTATAAAAACTTCACAATGAAGACAGCAAAGTTGCCTGTAAAAATGTAAATTCTTCAAACCATTATTCATTAATGCCACAGCAAAATGCTACCACAAATTCAAGCATGATGACTAAAATGAAGAAAGATAGTTGTAAGTGCTAATGAGGATATGGAGCAACTGCTTGTGGGCATATAAACTGGTACAACTCTTCTGTAAAAATCAGTGGCAGTATGTGCTGAGGATGGACATATACATACCTGAGATATAGAATGGATTAATAAATTGTGGGGGGCGGAGCAAGATGGCCGAATAGGAACAGCTCCAGTCTCCAACTCTCAGCGCAAGCGACACAGAAGACCGGTGATTTCTGCATTTTCAACTGAGGTACAAGGTTCATCTCACTGGGGAGTGCCGGATGATCGGTGCTGGTCAGCTGCTGCAGCCGGACCAGCGAGAGCTGAAGCAGGGCGAGGCATCGCCTCACCTGGGAAGCGCAAGGGGGAAGGGAATCCCTTTTCCTAGCCAGGGGAACTGAGACACACAACACCTGGAAAATCGGGTAACTCCCACCCCAATACTGCGCTTTAAGCAAACAGGCACACCAGGAGAACATATCCCACACCTGGCCTGGAGGGTCCCACGCCCACGGAGCCTCCCTCATTGCTAGCACAGCAGTCTGCGATCTAACTGCAAGGCAGCAGCAAGGCTGGGGGAGGGTCGCCCGCCATTGCTGAGGCTTAAGTAGGTAAACAAAGCTGCTGGGAAGCTCGAACTGGGTGGAGCTCACAGCAGCTCAAGGAAACCTGCCTGTCTCTGTAGACTCCACCTCTGGGGACAGGGCACAGTAAACAATAACAAACACAGCAGAAGCCTCTGCAGACGCAAACGACTCTGTCTGACAGCTTTGAAGAGAGCAGTGGATCTCCCAACACGGAGGTTGAGATCTGAGAAGGGACAGATTCCCTGCTCAAGTGGGTCCCTGACCCCTGAGTAGCCTAACTGGGAGACATCCCCCACTAGGGGCAGTCTGACACCCCACACCTCACAGGGTGGAGTACACCCCTGAGAGGAAGCTTCCAAAGCAAGAATCAGACAGTTACACTCGCTGTTCAGAAATATTCTATCTTCTGCAGCCTCTGCTGCTGATACCCAGGCAAACAGGGTCTGGAGTGGACCTCAAGCAATCTCCAACAGACCTACAGCTGAGGGTCCTGACTGTTAGAAGGAAAACTATCAAACAGGAAGGACACCTACACCAAAACCCCATCAGTACATCACCATCATCAAAGACCAGAGGCAGATAAAACCACAAAGATGGGGAAAAGGCAGGGCAGAAAAGCTGGAAATTCAAAAAATAAGAGTGCATCTCCCCCGGCAAAGGAGCGCAGCTCATCGCCAGCAACGGATCAAAGCTGGACGGAGAATGACTTTGATGAGATGAGAGAAGAAGGCTTCAGTCCATCAAATTTCTCAGAGCTAAAGGAGGAATTACGTACCCAGTGTAAAGAAACTAAAAATCTTGAAAAAAAAGTGGAAGAATTGATGGCTAGAGTAATTAATGCAGAGAAGGTCATAAATGAAATGAAAGAGATGAAAACCATGACACGAGAAATACATGACAAATGCACAAGTTTCAGTAACTGACTCGATCAACTGGAAGAAAGAGTATCAGCGATTGAGGATCAAATGAATGAAATGAAGCGAGAAGAGAAACCAAAAGAAAAAAGAAGAAAAAGAAATGAACAAAGCCTGCAAGAAGTATGGGATTATGTAAAAAGACCAAATCTACGTCTGATTGGGGTGCCTGAAAGTGAGGGGGAAAATGGAACCAAGTTGGAAAACACTCTTCAGGATATCATCCAGGAGAACTTCCCCAACCTAGTAGGGCAGGCCAACATTCAAATCCAGGAAATGCAGAGAACGCCACAAAGATACTCCTCGAGAAGAGCAACTCCAAGACACATAATTGCCAGATTCACCAAAGTTGAAATGAAGGAAAAAATCTTAAGGGCAGCCAGAGAGAAAGGTCGGGTTACCCACAAAGGGAAGCCCATCAGACTAACAGCAGATCTCTCGGCAGAAACTCTACAAGCCAGAAGAGAGTGGGGGCCAATATTCAACATTCTTAAAGAAAAGAATTTTAAACCCAGAATTTCATATCCAACCAAACTAAGTTTCATAAGTGAAGGAGAAATAAATTCCTTTACAGATAAGCAAATGCTTAGAGATTTTGTCACCACTAGGCCTGCCTTACAAGAGACCCTGAAGGAAGCACTAAACATGGAAAGGAACAACCGGTACCAGCCATTGCAAAAACATGCCAAAATGTAAAGACCATCGAGGCTAGGAAGAAACTGCATCAACTAACGAGCAAAATAACCAGTTAATATGATAATGGCAGGATCAAGTTCACACATAACAATCTTAACCTTAAATGTAAATGGACTAAATGCTCCAATTAAAAGACACAGACTGGCAAACTGGATAAAGAGTCAAGACCCATCAGTCTGCTGTATTCAGGAGACCCATCTCACACGCAGAGACATACATAGGCTCAAAATAAAGGGATGGAGGAAGATTTACCAAGCAAATGGAGAACAAAAAAAAGCGGGGGTTGCAATACTAGTCTCTGATAAAACAGACTTTAAACCATCAAAGATCAAAAGAGGCAAAGAAGGCCATTACATAATGGTAAAGGGATCAATTCAACAGGAAGAGCTAACTATCCTAAATATATATGCACCCAATACAGGAGCACCCAGATTCATAAAGCAAGTCCTTAGAGACTTACAAAGAGACTTAGACTCCCATACAATAATAATGGGAGACTTCAACACTCCACTGTCAACATTAGACAGATCAACGAGACAGAAAGTTAACAAGGATATCCAGGAACTGAACTCATCTCTGCAGCAAGCAGACCTAATAGACATCTATAGAACTCTCCACCCCAAATCAACAGAATATACATTCTTCTCAGCACCACATCGTACTTACTCCAAAATTGACCATGTAATTGGAAGTAAATCACTCCTCAGCAAATGTACAAGAACAGAAATTATAACAAACTGTCTCTCAGACCACAGTGCAATCAAACTAGAACTCAGGACTAAGAAACTCAATCAAAACCGCTCAACTACATGGAAACTGAACAACCTGCTCCTGAATGACTACTGGGTACATAACGAAATGAAGGCAGAAATAAAGATGTTCTTTGAAACCAATGAGAACAAAGGTACAATATACCAGAATCTCTGGGACACATTTAAAGCAGTGTGTAGAGGGAAATTTATAGCACTAAATGCCCACAAGAGAAAGCAGGAAAGATCTAAAATTGACACTCTAACATCGCAATTAAAAGAACTAGAGAAGCAAGAGCAAACACATTCGAAAGCTAGCAGAAGGCAAGAAATAACTAAGATCAGAGCAGAACTGAAGGAGATAGAGACACAAAAAACCCTCCAAAAAATCAATGAATCCAGGAGTTGGTTTTTTGAAAAGATCAACAAAATTGACAGACCACTAGCAAGACTAATAAAGAAGAAAAGAGAGAAGAATCAAATCGACGCAATTAAAAATGATAAAGGGGATATCACCACCGACCTCACAGAAATACAAACTACCATCAGAGAATACTATAAACACCTCTATGCAAATAAACTGAAAAATCTAGAAGAAATGGAAAATTTCCTGGACACTTACACTCTTCCAAGACTAAACCAGGAAGAAGTTGAATCCCTGAATAGACCAATAGCAGGCTCTGAAATTGAGGCAATAATTAATAGCCTACCAACCAAAAAAAGTCCAGGACCAGATGGATTCACAGCTGAATTCTACCAGAGGTACAAGGAGGAGTTGGTACCATTCCTTCTGAAACTATTCCAATCAATAGAAAAAGAGGGAATCCTCCCTAACTCATTTTATGAGGCCAACATCATCCTGATACCAAAGCCTGACAGAGACACAACAAAAAAAGAGAATTTTAGACCAATATCCCTGATGAACATCGATGCAAAAATCCTCAATAAAATACTGGCAAACCGGATTCAGCAACACATCAAAAAGCTTATCCACCATGATCAAGTGGGCTTCATCCCTGGGATGCAAGGCTGGTTCAACATTTGCAAATCAATAAACATAATCCAGCATATAAACAGAACCAAAGACAAGAACCACATGATTAGCTCAATAGATGCAGAAAAGGCTTTTGACAAAATTCAACAGCCCTTCATGCTAAAAACGCTCAATAAATTCGGTATTGATGGAACGTACCTCAAAATAATAAGAGCTATTTATGACAAACCCACAGCCAATATCATACTGAATGGGAAAAAACTGGAAAAATTCCCTTTGAAAACTGGCACAAGACAGGGATGCCCTCTCTCACCACTCCTATTCATCATAGTGTTGGAAGTTCTGGCTAGGGCAATTAGGCAAGAGAAAGAAATCAAGGGTATTCAGTTAGGAAAAGAAGAAGTCAAATTGTCCCTGTTTGCAGATGACATGATTGTATATTTAGAAAACCCCATTGTCTCAGCCCAAAATCTCCTTAAGCTGATAAGCAACTTCAGCAAAGTCTCAGGATACAAAATTAATGTGCAAAAATCACAAGCATTCATATACACCAGTAACAGACAAACGGAGAGCCAAATCAGGAATGAACTTCCATTCACAATTGCTTCAAAGAGAATAAAATACCTAGGAATCCAACTTACAAGGGATGTAAAGGACCTCTTCAAGGAGAACTACAAACCACTGCTCAGTGAAATACAAGAGGACACAAACAAATGGAAGAACATACCATGCTCATGGATAGGAAGAATCAATATCGTGAAAATGGCCATACTGCCCAAGGTAATTTATAGATTCAATGCCATCCCCATCAAGCTACCAATGAGTTTCTTCACAGAATTGGAAAAAACTGCTTTAAAGTTCATATGGAACCAAAAAAGAGCCTGCATCTCCAAGACAATCCTAAGTCAAAAGAACAAAGCTGGAGGCATCACGCTACCTGACTTCAAACTATACTACAAGGCTACAGTAACCAAAACAGCATGGTACTGGTACCAAAACAGAGATATAGTCCAATGGAACAGAACAGAGTCCTCAGAAATAATACCACGCATCTACAGCCATCTGATCTTTGACAAACCTGACAAAAAGAAGAAATGGGGAAAGGATTCCCTATTTAATAAATGGTGCTGGGAAAATTGGCTAGCAGTAAGTAGAAAGCTGAAACTGGATCCTTTCCTTACTCCTTATACGAAAATTAATTCAAGATGGATTAGAGACTTAAATGTTAGACCTAATACCATAAAAATCCTAGAGGAAAACCTAGGTATTACCATTCAGGACATAGGCATGGGCAAAGACTTCATGTCTAAAACACCAAAAGCAACAGCAGCAAAAGCCAAAATTGACAAATGGGATCTAATTAAACTAAAGAGCTTCTGCACAGCAAAAGAAACTACCATCAGAGTGAACAGGCAACCTACAGAATGGGAGAAAATTTTTGCAATCTACTCATCTGACAAAGGGCTAATATCCAGAGCCTACAAAGAACTCAAAAAATTTACAAGAAAAAAACAAACAACCCCATCAAAAAGTGGGCAAAGGATATGAACCGACATTTCTCAAAAGAAGACATTCATATAGCCAACAGACACATGAAAAAATGCTCATCGTCACTGGCCATCAGAGAAATACAAATCAAAACCACAATGAGATACCATCTCACACCAGTTAGAATGGCGATCATTAAAAAGTCAGGAAACAACAGGTGCTGGAGAGGATGTGGAGAAATAGGAACGCTTTTACACTGTTGGTGGGATTGTAAACTAGTTCAACCATTATGGAAAACAGTATGGCGATTCCTCAAGGATCTAGAACTAGATGTACCATATGACCCAGCCGTCCCATTACTGGGTATATACCCAAAGGATTATAAATTATGCTGCTATAAAGACACATGCACACGTATGTTTATTGCAGCACTATTCACAATAGCAAAGACTTGGAATCAACCCAAATGTCCATCAGTGACAGATTGGATTAAGAAAATGTGGCACATATACACCATGGAATACTATGCAGCCATAAAAAAGGATGAGTTTGTGTCCTTTGTAGGGACATGGATGCAGCTGGAAACCATCATTCTTAGCAAACTATCACAAGAACAGAAAACCAAACACCGCATGTTCTCACTCATAGGTGGGAACTGAACAATGAGATCACTTGGACTCAGGAAGGGGAACATCACACACCGGGGCCTATCATGGGGAGGGGGGAGGGGGGAGGGATTGCATTGGGAGTTATATCTGATGTAAATGACAAGTTGATGGGTGCAGCACACCAACATGGCACAAGTATACATATGTAACAAACCTGCACGTTATGCACTTGTACCCTACAACTTAAAGTATAATAATAATAAATAAATTTAAAAAAAAAGAGCAGAAAAAATAAATAAATAAATAAATAAATTGTGGCATCTTCATATAATGAAATGTTATAGAGCAATGAGAAAAAATGAGATGTAACTAGGTACAACTAAATGAATGAATATCATCAATTCAATATTAACTGAATGAAATCAGAATAAAAGACAAGATGGTTCATAAGGTATGTTTCCATTTATACATTGCAAAAATAAGCAAAAAATAATATATGATGTTAGGAATCAGAATAGTCATCAACCTTAGAGAATAGTAATCAACCTTATTTAGTGAGTGAGAAAAGGTGGACTTCTGATCTATTTTTGATGTGGGTGCTGGTTCCTGAATGTGTTTACTTTAAAATTCACTTAGCTATACACTAATAATTTGTGCATTTTATTATATATGTGATACTTTAATAAAAATTTACTTACAAATATAATATACAGGACATATATATAAATAAATTTGCTTAGAATGTGTTAATCCTGATTTTTTTTTTTCTTTAAGGTACCTCTAATTGCAGATTCAGGAAAATTTGCCTCATTATTCAGGAGTTGATAAAAGCATAGGGTATGCAACATTCAATATCCTGTAGACTTAAGAGCACAGCATTTTAAGAAGCAAAGCCACACTGCAGAGAACAGTGATGGGAAAATTACTTGCAAATCCAGTTAACCTTTACTGAACTCTACGGCATAGTGATTAAGAGCCTGGGTTCTGGAACCAGACTACCCGGGTTCTTTACTCAGCTCTACCAGTCACTAGCTGTGTGACATTTGGTAGGTTACTTAAGCTTTATGTACCTGAGATTTCTCATCTGAAAAATGGGAAGAAAAGTATCAATCACAGCACTGTTATGAGAATCGCAGGGACATGCTTGTACATTAAAAAAACTTAGGTTACTTTTGGGGCAAATGTTAAGTATGAATATTGTTTGTTGTACGTGTTGTCTGCTATGTGTCAGACATGTTTATTTAATCCTAACAACCCCGCTAACAGGCAGACATTGCCATTCCCATTACATGAATAAGGAAATTGAGGCTTAAGATTAAATAGAAACTTGCTAAGTGTTTCACTCAATGTCTTCCGATTCCTGGTCTGGTGTGCATTCGGCATTCTGTCTTCCATGGTGTTCTTGGATAAGATTACAAGCCTGGGCTCTACTACTTTCCTCTGCAGATGAAGACATAATTTAGTACGTCTGATGAAACTGTGCAGAGATTATTAGTGGATTTTGTGAAAGTTGTTTAAATAGACTTTTACAAGTGACTATATAATTAGAAACTATCATCACAGTGATCATCCCAATCACTTGAATTCATGAGGTCATCACAGCCAATCATGTTTTATTTTTTAATAATTTTATTCATGGATAAATTTATTAGGTTGTTAGTGAGAAAGTGATATTCTTAGTCACTGAATAGATTTCTGTTCAGCGATCTAAGGATAAAATCACATGTTTTTGAGGTTTGGAGAATTTTTTTACTCTTAAGAGCCTGCAGTGTTTAATTGGCACTTAACCTAATATAGAA
This sequence comes from Macaca thibetana thibetana, assembly GCF_024542745.1. Lineage (NCBI taxonomy): Eukaryota > Metazoa > Chordata > Mammalia > Primates > Cercopithecidae > Macaca > Macaca thibetana. Next base: position 22,839,401 of record NC_065581.1, on the reverse strand, counting down.
TGTATCAAAAATTAAGTAGGCATTAATTAGGAACACAAAATGTGAGCTAGCCTTAAAAAGTTAATTATCAAATTGGTATAGCTATCTGTCAGCAGACTCCCATAAGCACCCTGTTAAAGCAGTTTCATTTTTTAAAATGTAGTATGTTTCTTAGGATGTGATTACACATACAATATATGGTTGTAATTTTGAGTTAATTGCATAGTAGCTAGATTAACTTTTACATCATTACACTTTAATCAGTGTTTTTCATGATTAACGTTCATTTACATTTAAAGCTTCCAAGCTCTTTTTCCCATTGTCTCCGCTCCTCCCTTCTCATACCAAGTGCTGACTTAACATATTGCATTAAAGCTCTCTGAGGACAAACTTTTGCATTTTCTCACTTTAGGTACCATGAAAATGTTCATATGACACTATGATAGTGATAGTATCTCTACCACAGTGTACTACTAATGACTGTAATTATCTTAATATATAGAAAAAAGAGGCTAGATATTAGCTAGGGAAATCCCATATCAAATAAAGAAAGTAGTTAATTCTCTATATCATTTTGACTTGAGTTTTATTCCAACTGAAACTTTCAAAGGAAAAAGAGATAAAATTAATGTTTTTATCTTACACTTGGCTTGAACAGCATGAAACACATCAGGACCTTTGAAAAAAACATACTGCCTTATTAGTATATCACAACCGATAAATTTGACGGTAGATTCAGAAAGAAATATCTCTTTCAGTTATCTTTCTAAAGAATACCATTACTGATCTGAACCAACCATTGAGATTTGTGGTTTTTCCTTTAAAGATTTGTTTGTATTAATACAAAGATATATATATATATATATATATATAATTTATAAAATATGTACACTATGCACAGTCTGACAAAACAAAAACTCAAGTATGTCGCAATTGCCTTTAAATACTAAAGTGCTTCGCTCCATCCCCCAGTGAGTGGCTCATGTCCTCACGTTTCCAAACTCTGCTGACTTAGGTTGCTATTTTCATTCAGTGTTTTAGTATTATTTGGATGTTAAAATTCTGTTTCTTTTCTACTTGAGATAGTATGTGTTGCATTATACAATTAATTTTTGATTATAGAGTTGACCCTTGAATAAAATGTGAACTAGCCTTAAAAAGTTAATTCAAGTTGGTATAGCTATCTGTCAGCAGACTCCCATAAGTACCCTGTTAAAGTACCCTGTTAAAGCAAAGGGCTGGTGTACTGACCCCCTGTGTAGTCAAAAATCCACATATAACTTTGGATTTCCCCCAAAACGTAACTACTAAGAGCCTACTGTTGACCAGAAACCTTATTGATAACATAACAATTGGTTGACACATATTTTGTATTATGTAATTATTACATGCTATATTTTTACAATAAAGTGAGCAAGAGAAAAGAAAATGTTTTTAAGAAAATTATAAGGAAGAGAAAATAGATTTACTATTTATTAAGTAGAAGTGGATCATCATAAATATCTTCATCCTCATTGCCTTCCCATTGGGTAGGGAAGAGGAACAGAGGAGGAGGGTCGGTCTTGCTGTCTTGGGAGTGGAAGAGGTGGAAGAAAATCTACATATAAGTGAACCTGGGCCGTTCAAACCCATATTGTTCAAAGGTCATACATGTTTGTTTAGATAAACCAACACATTTACCATCTTTTTTTGGTCTTCATTTCTTCTTACATCTCAGACCACCCATGTGGAATCATTTTCTTCTGCCTATAGAAATTCCTTTAGTTAGGATCTTTTTGTGGCTAACTCTTAAGTTTTGTTTGCCTAAAAATGTCTTTACTTTCATTATAAATTATTCTTAAAAGTTATTTCCCCTAGGGGTAGAATTAATGGTTTACAATTACTTTATTCTAACTTGTTAAATATATTTTTCCATCATCTCTGGTATCTACTGGTGCTGATAAAAATTCAGCTGTTAGTCTGATTATTGCAAATTTGAAAATAGTCTGCCTTTTTGATGTTTGTTTTTAAGAACTTCTCTTTTTCTTTGGTCTTCAAAATTATGTGACATTTGAAGACCTCCCAGTCCTTTGCTGAATGCCTCTCCAATCATTTCAGTTCCTGAAGCTTGTTCTCTAGGAGGTTCTGTAGGGAGGTGTGATGGTTAATTTTATGGTTAACTTGAGTGAACTAAGAGATGGCCAAACAGCTAGTAAAGTAGTATTTCTGGAGATGTCTCTGAGGATGGCTTGAGAAGCGAATTGATGGACTGAGTAAAGGAAGACCACATTCACCAATGTGGAGAGGCCTCATCCAATCTTTTGAGGGTTCAAATGGAACAAAAAGGCTGAAAGGAGAATTCTCTTTGTTGTCTTGAGCTCAAACATCCATCTTCTTCCCTGGAACATCAGAGCTCCTAGTTCTCAGGTCTTCAGACTCTGAAACTTAGACCAAGATCATCTCTTTGTACCCTCCCCATCCTCTCCTATCTTCCCCCACTCCCTCCAGTTCTCAGGCCTTCAGACTCAACTAGAAATTACACCATCAGCTGCCCTAGGTTTCTGGCCTTTGGACTCTGACAGAATTGTACCATGAACTTTCCTTGTTCTCCAGTTTGCAGATCACAGATTGTGAGACTTCCTAGCCTTCATAATTTTGTGAGCCAATTTCTCTTGATGAAGATCTATCTATCTATATCTATCTATCTATCTATCTATCTATCTATCTATCTATCTATCTATATCTTTCTTCAATTCTGTTTTTTTTCTTTTTGTGGAGAGCCCTAATACAGAAGAGCACAAGGAACAATATTGCATGAGTTATTGAACATTCATAAAGTTTCATTGATAGCTTTTAGAATCAAAGGTCATTTTGACTAGATACAAAATTCTAGCTCACATTTTCTTGAGTAACTTAAAATTATTACTCCTTTGACATATGGTATAAAGCATGATGACAATATGATTTTTTTTGAATTTTTTGTAAGTGCCTTAGTCTTCATTTTGTCTAAGTGCCTATATACGTATATATGTGTGTGTGTGTATGTATGTATTCATATGTATATACATAAAACTTTTTCCTTAAAGTCCAATAATTTCCTGAACTGTATATTGGTATTTGTTATTTGGGTCAGTTTTCCAAGGTAGAGAATGTACATTTCCATATGTATTTTTAGATTGATTTCATGGTGACAACATTTTTGTGAATCATGCTTTTTAGTTTTTGTTTGGTTCTATTGCTTTGGTTTTCTTTTTCAAGAACACACACATGCACACACACACACATACACATATACATATGTATATGTATATGTATATGTGTGTGTGTGTGTATATATGTCTTTGTTTTCTTTTTCTTTTTTGGTCTATTTTCTATCCTGATCATTTTCTGCAATTGTTTTTTTTTCACTGAAAAATTTACATTTTCTATTTTTTTTAAGGTATCAACCATTCTGTTTATTCTCTTTTATATGCCTTTAATTTAGTATTTATTGCAAGAATTTTCTTCTTTAATTTCTGATTTCTTTTTTGGATTCTATCACATCTCTTCACATCTTCGCTATTTCAAATGCCTTGTTTTGGAATTTGATTTTGATATTTGTTTGTGTTTATAGCTTTTTAATTTTTTTTCTAATTTCTTTTATCTCATTTAAAAGTATTGGGTTATATTTTTCTGAACATATCATTCCCTGTGATTTCATTGCTGTCACAGGTACAACTGGCTGGGGCCAGCATCATGGACAGTAAAAGAATTTGCCAAAAGCCGGGCACAGTGGCTCATGCCTATAATTCCAGCACTTTGGGAGGCCGAGGTAGGTGGATTGCTTGAGGTCAGGAGTTTGAGACTAGCATAGTGAAACCCTGTCTCTACTAAGAATACAAAAATATTAGCCAGGTGTGGTGGCACGTGCCTGTAATCCCAGCTACTCGGGAGGCTGAGGCATGAGAATTGCTTGAACCTGGAAGGTAGAGGTTGCAGTGAGCCAAGATCAAGATGCTGCACTCCAGCCTAGGTGACAGAGTGAGACTGTGTCTTTAAAAAGAAAAAAGCAAAAAAAAAAAAAAAAAAAAAAAAAAAAAAAAAAAAAAAAAAAAAAAGACCAAGACAATAATGAGTAAAGAAAGGCAGATTTATTAAAGTACAAAGATACATTGCAAGAATGCAATGAGCAGCAGCACAGCAGAGAGAAGGCTGTCTGCCAAGAAACAAGGGCTGGGAGGAAGTTTTATAGAGTTGTGCTGGAGGGACTTATTAAAGTACAAAGATACGTTGCAAGAGTGCAGTGGGCAGCACAGCAGAGAGAGGCTGTTTGCCAAGAGGGAGGGGCTGGAGGAAAGTTTTACAGGGTCATGCTGGAGGGGCTACAGGAAGAATGAGGTCATGCTGCTGGGGCTACATGTGGAGGCAGGTATTTGGGAACAGGATGTTGTGCCAGCAGGTTGTCTGTGATTAGTCATTTCTCAAAACATTGTTCTCCGCAATCTTGGGCCCCTTCCTCATTGTTGCTTACTTAGCGGGACTCCACAATTGTCTAGATGTATATTATTATGGACTTTATTCTTATTATCTTATAACTTTTTATAAAATTTGATCACAATCCTTTCTTCCTTTTTTATTATTTTTTTTTCCTCTTTCCTTTGTTTTAAGAGATGAAGTGGGGTTTTTTTGTATTTTTAGGAGGTAATACTGGGTCAAGTGAAATTTTAGCATCACCGCTTCAGAGTTTCCACTTTTGTTACTTTAAAAAGAATCAATATATGTCTTTACACTTTCTGAGAACTGTCTTGTCTGTTCCCTTCCAACACATTAACCCGTGGGACAATCTGGCCCACCAGTTGCTTTGTAAATAATGTATTATCAAAATGCAGCCACAGCCAGTTACCTATTGCCTTTGGTGGCTTTTAGGCTGCAGTTGCAGAACTGAGTAGTTGTGATGGAGACTTTGGCTAGCACAGTCTGAAATATTTACTCTTCATCTCTGCAGTAAAAGTTAGCACAACCCTTACTTTGATCATCTTTCTGCCCCCTATTTTAACCCTGTCCTTCTCAAATTTGATTAAATTCCTACAAAGTTCTCCATATTGGTCTTTTCACTAGAAGAGGGCTTTAGATTATTAGTTTTGGGCCTTTTCTGGGGCTCAGACTGCTCCAGCACCTTCCTATGTCATACAGCTCATTTGATTTCATCCTTGAATTAGATTTTGCTGTACTTCCTTCAATTTTAGTTGTTATTCTCAGATTGATTTGCTTTTCATGTTGTATTTTGTAACATTGTTCCAACCATAATTCTTCATTCTGGAAAGAGCAGTTGGTTCCAGTAGAGCAGTTGGTTTCAGTTTTTTTGTTTGTTTCTTGGGACAGAGTTTTGCTCTTGTCGCCCAGGCGGGAGTATAGTGGTGCAATCTCTGCTCACTGCAACCTCCGCCTCCCGGGTTCAAGTGATTCTCCTGCCTTAGCCTCCCAAGTAGCTGGGATCACAGGCACCCATCACCATGCCCAGCTAATTTTTGTATTTTTAGTAGAGACGGGGTTTCACCATGTTGGCTGGGCTGATCTCGAACTCCTGGCCTCCCAAAGTTCTGGGATTACAAGTGTGAGCCACCGCACCCAGCCTCATTTATTTATTTATTTTATTTATTTTTATTTTTTACCAGACATTTTCAACTCTTCAGATGTCGCAATTTGGGTGTTTTATATTCTTCTACCAACTGAGCAGACACCCCCCCCATTCTGGTCTCGGTCCCAGCTCAAAGGTGTTGGGTGATAATAGTTTCTGTTTTTGTTTTTGTTTTGAGACAGAGTCTTGCTTTGTTGCCCAGGCTGGAGTACTGTGGCACTATCTCGACTCACTGCAACCGCCACCTCCCAGGTTCAAGTGATTCTCCTGTTTCAGCCTCCCGAGTAGCTGGGATTAAGGCATGCACCATCATGCCTGGCTAATTTTTGTACTTTTAGTAGAGACGGGGTTTCACCATGTTGGCCAGACTGGCCTCAAACTCCCAACCTCAAGTGATCTGCCCACCAAAGCCTCCCAAAGTGCCAGGATTATAGGTGTGAGCCACGGTGCCCAGCTTAGGTGATAATTGTTTTAACCTGTTTCCTTCATTTCTTTAAAATTAAAAAGGAGTTGTAGTTTCATTTTGCAGTGTCTAACACTTCCTATTTGTTGTTTTGCCTTTTCAGTTTTCCAGTACCTGTTTAATTAATTTCTTGTATTGTAATCCTTCTGTTTAAATAACTGACATGGTTTCTATTATCCTGACTGAATTGTGACTAATACTAATGTTAATCTTCGGTACTGGTGAAGATTTTTGAAAACAGGCATTGTCTTATAATGACAATGAGTATGTAAACTAACTTGAGAACCATTTCTCAGCTGTTATTAAAATGTAAATATTTATGTTTTGATTCAGAGTTTGACTCCAAGGAATCTATCCCAAAGAATTTCATGTGCATAATAAGTATTGGCTGTGTATTATTTAAACTATCAAAAAATCAGAAAAGAACTAAATATAAATCAAGAGGAGAGATTTAAATAAAATATCCAATGTCAAATATCATGGAATGGTATATAACAATTAAAAAAAGAGAGATTGGCTCATGTAAGAATCTGAAACAAGCTCCAAAATTTACTGTTAAATGAAAATAACATGTCACAGAACAATGAATATATCATGGTTTCATTTTTATTTAAAGTGATACATGTATAGATACATGAACAGAAAAAAGATAGAAATCTTCATCCTAGTTTATTAACAGGACACATCTCTGCTAAGAAAATCGAACTTGTGGCTAGTGAGAGAGTGACTTAGGCATTCTATTCTACATGGTGCTATATGGTTTTAATCTTTCACAGTGGTAATTTATTCATGTGTTAATTGCACAACAATCAATATACATGTGTGTGTTTGTATATATGTGTGTGTGTGTATATGTGTATGTGTGTGTGTGTACATATAGATATATATGGATTAAGCCTTTTAAGGAATGGGCTGTAAGGAGAAATAAACTTGGAAGAGGGAGTTGACTCTCTGGAGGGAAAGTGAGAAAGGATGAAAATTAATGATGTCAAATTGAAAGGGTTATAAAAAGAACAGGGCAAGGACTGAAGCTCACTAATGGAACCTGATTCCAAACTTTATACTATATCATTCTGAATTCTGTCCTTTCATAGTAATGAATCCAGTAAATTCTAATGGCTTGTGATTTTAGCACACTGCCGTAAAAATGTAAAGGAAGTAAAGAAAAGCCTAAATTAATATTTTTTAAAAATAAAGTTGAAGGAAGACATACCCGAAAGGGAAAAAAAGAATATTTTTATATTCTGAAAAAAATCTGCATTTTTTAATATACAGAACTTCATCAGTCCTGCATTCCGATGTATTATCATTTTTAAGAAGAAAATATATGCACACACAAATTAATTTTCACCTTCTTGTTATGAATTTTGAAAAATAAGTTGATCATTTGAATTGTCTAGAATATTGAAAAGCAAAAGGTATAATAATTTTGCTTAATGCTTCACAATTTTAATCAGCTTGAAAGTGGGAAAATAAAGTGTATGTAAAAATAGATATTGTAATAGAGGCTGCCTAGAATAAAGACATTCAAGACAGTTTAAATTAGATTGTACTCTTTCAAGAGGTGTCTCATTTGAAGCAAATTGTATTCTGTCTATTATAAAGGTATTCTAAGGAGTGCAAAGATTATTTGAGGTGAAATAACTGGATCTAAGCCAATGGAAGTAATTTGGATTGTTTAAGAGAGGATGTGTGATAGCATCTATCTCTGAGAATATGTTCAGAGTGGAGCAGCTAATCTAAATACAATGAGCACCCTGCTATTGGCAGACTTCATTAATAACTTGTATGGTGGAAACCTCTTGACTGGTGAGAAATCTGTCCAGTAAACATTGAAAAAGTGGCCATTAAACCTAAATCTGGGAGTGACTGGTCAACAGCACTTTAATATTAAATGCAGTGCTGTAAGTATGCCTGACATTTCCAATCTCCTTTCTCAAGCCAACTGCTGGCTACAAAAATATTTTGTTTTTATTTTCTCTCACCAGAATCAAGTATAAAATTCTAGAAATGTTCATATCTGCCTTTATCTCATATATATGAAATACGTACATATATGAGACAGGGTTTCTGTCTCTCATGCTGTCACCCAGGTTGGAGTGCAGTGGTGTGATCTCAGCTCAATGAAACCTCTGCCTCCTGGGGTTCAAGCAATTTTCATGTCTCAACCTCCTGAGTAACTGATACTACAGGTGCACATCACCATGCCCGCTAACTTTTTTGTATTTTTAGTAGAGATGGGGTTTCACCATGTTGGTCAGACTGATCTTGAACTCCTGGCCACAAGAGACCTGCCTACACTGGGCATCCCAAAGTGCTGGGATTACAGGCATAAGCCACCATGCCCAGCCCCAGTGTTATATTTTGAGCATTTCTATATTCTGTAACTTTAGTTCTTGCATGAAGAAATGTTAATTAAATTACCATAAAACACTTATTTAATTTGAACTCTCTGAGAATTATTTTGTCATTTTGGGGAAAAAAGAACATGTACTTATGCTATGCATATTCCAAAATACTAGAAATACTTAACCTTAGGATTGTTTTCTTTCTTTGAGTGATGAAATTACAGCTGATTTTTATTTTCTTTCTTTCTCCTTTCTTTTTTTCTCCTTTCTTTCCTTTCTTTCCTTCCTTTCTTTCTCTTTCTTGAGATGAAATCTCTCTCTTACACCCAGGCTGGAGTTCAGTGACACAATAATGGCTCACTGCAACCTCGACATCCTGAGTTCAAGAGATCCTCCTACCTTGGCCTCCTGAGTAGCTGGGACTACAGGCAAGCACCACTATGTCTGGCTAATTTTTTTTTTTTTTAGAGATGGGGTCTAACTGTATTGCTCAGGGCAGTATTTCCTTCTTCATTTTCAGTTTCTCAGCACATTTGCAGACAGCATATGTTACTTTCATACTCAGAAAAAAAGAGTAAATAGCGATTTTTTTAAAAAAAAAAAAGAAAAAATCATAATTATAAAAGTTTGAACTTAAACATTTTGACAAATGAAAAAAGAAGGCTCTCCTGACCATTGCGTTAGTCCATTCTTGCATTGCTATAAAGAACTACCTGAAACTAGATTTTTTTTTTTTTTTTTTTTTTAGATGGAGTTTCACTCTTGTTTCCCAGGCTGGACTGCAATGATGTGATCTCAGCTTACCGCAACCTCCGCCTCCCAGGTTCAAGCGATTCTCCTGCCTCAGCCTCCCCAGTAGCCGGGATTACAGGCATGCACCACCATACCCAGCTAATTTTGTATTTTTAGTAGAGACAGGGTTTCTCCATGTTGGTCAGGCTGGTCTCAAACTCCTAGCCTCAGGTGATACGCACGCCTCAGCCTCCCAAACTGCTGGGATTACAGGTGTGAGCCACAGCGCCAGGCCAAGACTAGATAATTTATAAAGAAAAGAGGTTTAATTGACTCACAGTTCCACACTGTACAGGAAGCATGGCTGGGGAGGCCTCAGGAAACTTACAATTATGGCAGAAGGCAAAGAGGAAGCAGGCACATTCTCCATGGCTGGAGCAGGAGATAGAGAGAGCAGGGGAGGTGCTCCACACTTTTAAAGAACCAGATCTCCTGAGAACTCTCTCACTATTATGAGAACAGCAAAGGGGAAATCCGCCCCCATGATCCAATTACCTCTGACAAGGCACCTTTCTCCAACACTGACGGTTACAATTTGACATGAGATTTGGGTGGGGACACAAATACAAACCATATCACCCATTATGAATTTCTGGCCATTTGTATATGGTGTTAGAGTGCCAATGTGTTTACAGGAATGAATGAATGTGGTAACCATTAGCAATACTTTTGTACATTAAGCATTTGCCTATATCTCTCATGACCCTGAATTTGGTCCATGCTGGAATTTTTTCCCATGGGCAAAGTGATGATCTGAATGTTTGTGTCTCACCAAAATTCACAAGTTGAAATCCTAATCCCCAAAGTACTTGGAGGTGGGATCTTTGGGAGGTAACTGGGGTTAGATTAGGTCATGAGAATGGAGCCCTCATGACAGGATTAATGCCCTTATAAAAAAAAGGAAGAGACAGGAGGTTTGTCTCTCCTCTGTGTGAAAATGCAAGGAGAAGATGGCCACCCGCACATCAGGAAGAGAGCCATCAATAGAACCGAATCAACAGACACCTTGATCATGGACTTCTGAGCCTCCTGAACTGTAAGAAATAATATATTATTGTTGAGTACACTCAGCCTATGCTAATTTGTCATAGCTGTCCAAGCTATGACAGACATGGTAGCACCTCCCCATCTCTTTAACCTACACAAACCTCCCCTTATTCTAGGAACTACCAGTCACTGAAGAAGATTTTGTATGATTTGTGACTGGGCTTGATCTAAAGGCCATGTATGTTATGATATAGTAGTCAATGCATTATCAAATAATAGTACATAAAGCCTTCACACCAAATACTAAATCAGACATCATTACCACCAAAATATCAGGGCAGCAATGTTATTTTATAGAAAGAATATTAGATTGTGACCCAAAAGAAATTTGTTGTACCCATGATTTTTTTTATAACTAGTTATATGAACTTTGACAAATCACTGATCCACAATTTACCCATGTGTAAAATTGAGAATTGGATTAAATGTTAAATAGATTCTCTTCCAGCTTTAAACTTGTTTAAATAGTTATATATTTAGGGGTTGCAAATACAGATTTCTTATATACATATATTGCATAGTGGTGAAGTCTGGGCTTATAATGTACACATCACTTGAATAGTGAACATTGCACCCAATAGGTAATTTTTCAGCCCTCAACGCTCCCCTCCCGCTTTCCCAGCTTTTGTAGTCTCCAATGTCTATTATTCCACTCTGTTTGTTCATATGTACCCTTTGTTTAGCTCCCCCTTACAGGTGTAAACATACAGCATCTGCCTTTCTGTGTCTGAGTTGTTTCACTTAAAATAATTGCCTCCAGTTCCTTCTGCGTTGCTGCAGAAGGCATGATTTTATTGTCTTTTTTATGGCTGAGTAGTATTCCATAGTATACATATATGTACACCACATTTTCTTTATCCAGTCTTTCACTAATGGACACGTAGGTTGATTCTATATCTTTGCTTTGTGGAATGATGCCATGATAAATATACAAATGCAGGTATCTTTTTGATATAATTATTTATTTCCCTTTGGGTATATACCCAGTAGTGATATTGCTGGATCAAATGGTAGTTCTACTTTTAATTTTCTGAGAAATCTCCATACTGTTTTCCATAATGGTTATAGTAATTTGCATTCCCATGAACAGTGTATAAGCATTCCCTTTTCTCTGCATCCTTACCAATATCTATAGATTTTTGACTTTTTCATTCTTCTGCATTGGCTAACTAGTTTTCCCAGGACCATTTATTGAATAGAGTGTCATTCCCCTGGTGTATATTTTTGTTGACTTTGTTTAAGATCAGTTAGTTGTAAGTATGGGGTTTTATTTATGGGTTCTCTGTTCTGTTCATTGATCTGTCTATTCATTGTTGTGTCTATTTTTATACCAGTACCATGCTGTTTGGGATACTATAGCCTTATAGTATAATTAGAAGTCAGCTAAAGTGATGCCTCCAGCTGTATTCTTTTTTCTCAGGATTGCTTTGGCAATTGGGGTCTTTTTTTTTTTTTTTGGTTGCATATAAATTATGATTTTTTTTCTAATTCTGGAAAAATGGTAATTTGATAGGGATTGGATTGAATCTGCAAATTGCTTTGCGTAGTATGGCCATTTTAACAATATTGGTTTCTTCTCATTTATGAGCATGGGATGTTTTTCTATTTGTTTGTGCCACCTACGATTTCTTTAATTGATGTTTTGCAGTTGTTTTTATAGAGCTCTTTTACCTTCTTGGTTAAAAATACTCCTAGGTTTGTGGTTTTTGTGTGCGTGCGTGTGTGTGTGTGTGTGTGTGTGTGTTTTGATGCTATCATAAATGGAATTGCCTTTTGGATTTGGTCCTTGACTAGATCGTTATTGGTGTATAAAAACACTACTGATTTCAGTATGATAATTTTTTACCCTGAGATTTTTCTGAATTTGTTTATCAAATTTAAGTTTTTCAGTGGAGTTTTTAGGGTTTTCTAGATATGAGATTATATTATCAGCTAATCAGCTTTTACCTCCTCTTTTCCAATTTGGATGTCCTTTGTCCTTGTGTTTTGCTCTGGCACGGATTTCCAGTACAATGTTGAATAACAGTGGCAAAAGTGAAGATTCTTGTCTTCTACTTGTTCTTATAAGAAATGCTTTCAACTTTTTCCTATTAAGTATCATGCTGGCTGTGTGTTTGTTGTATATAGCCTTTATTATGGTGAGATATGATCCTTCTATGCCTAGTTTGTTGAGGATTTTTACCATGAAGGATACTGCATTTTATTGAATGCATTTTTGGTGTCTGTTGAGATAATGATATGGTTTTTGTCCTTAATCTGTTTATGTGATGTACCACATTTACTAGTTTGTATATGTTGAATCATCTTTGCATCCCTGGAACAAATCCCACCTAATCATGGTGTATTATCTTTCTGATGTGATATTGGATTTCATTTGCTAGTATTTTGTTGAAAATTTTTGGGTCTATGTTTATCAGGGACATTTGTCTGTAGTTTTGACTTTTGGGTCCTTGTTTGGTTTTGATATCAAGGTGGCATTGGCCTCATAGGATGAGTTACAGAGAATTCTCTCCTCCACAATTATTTTGACTAGTTTCAGGAGGGCTGGTAGTTATTCTTTGTATGTTTGATAGAATTTGGCTATGAATCCATCTGGTCTTGGTTTTGTGTTGTTGTGAGATTTTTAAATTTCTGATTCAATCTCACTATTCATTACTATTCTGTACAGGAGTTTTATTTCTTCCTAGTTCAATTTTGAGAGACTGTATATTTCCAGCAATTTAACCATTTCCTCTAGGCTGTCTAGGTTATGAATGTATTGTTGATAATAGACTCTGATAATCTTTTGTATTTCTATGCTATCACTTATGTCTTTTTTCATTTTTGATTGTGTTTATTTGGATTACTCTCTTTTCCTGGTTAGTCCAGTTAGTGATTTGTTGATTTTATCTTTTCAGAGAACCAGCTTTTCCTTTCATTAATCCATTGTAATTTTTTGGTCTCTGTTTTAGTTCTGCTCTGATCTTTGTTATTTCTTTTCTTCTTTTAACTTTAGGTTTGGTTTATTCTTGTTTTCCTAGTTCCTTGAAATGCAATGACAGGTTGTATATTTATGAGTATTTCACCTTTTTATACAAGCCTTTAATGCTGTAAACTTCCCTCTTAGCAGTGCTTTTTTTCTGTATTCCACAGGATTTGATACACTGTGTTTTCATTTTCATTTGTTTCAAAAAAATTTTTAAATTTTCGTCTGAATTTCTTCATCTATGCAGTGATTGTTTGAGAGCATACTGCTTAATTTTCATTTGCTTAGTTTACAAATTTCCTTTTGGTGTTGATTTCTGGCTTTATGCCACTGTGGTCTAAGGAAATAATTTATATGATTTTGATTTTTTAAAACTTGTTAAGAATTGTTTAATGGTCTAAGAGGTAATCTATCTTGAAGAATGTTTGATGAGCTGATGTATTTTCTGCAGAATATTTTGCAGAATGTATATTCTGCAGTTGTTGGATAGAATGTTGTATAAATGACTATTAAGTCCATTTGGTCTAAAGTCCAATTTAAGTCCAATTTTTTTTTTTAAATTTTCTGTCTTGATGATCAATCTAGTATTGTGAATGAGGTGTTGAAGTCACCCACTATTATTGCATTGCTGTCTATCTCTTTAGGTTTAGTAACATTTGTTCGGTGAATTTGGGTGCTCTGATGTTTGGTGCATATATATTTAAGATTGTTGGCTGAATTGATCCCTTTATCAATATATAATGACCTTCTTCATCTTTTTTTACTGTTTTTGATTTAAAATCTATTTATTCTAATGTACGTATAACTACTCCTGTTTGCTTTTGGTTTTTGTTTGCATGAAATACCTTTTTCCATTCATTCACTTTCAGTCTACATATCTTTTTAGGTAAGGTGAGTTTTCTTGAAGGCAGCATATAGTTGGATCATGTTTTTTTATATTCATTCTGCCAATCCGTATCTTTTAGTGGAGTATTTAAGCCATTTACATTTAAGGTTAATATTAATATGTGAGGCTTTGTTCCTGTCATATTGTTTTTTTCAAGTGGTTTTATACATTCTTTATTTCCATTTCTGTCTTTTTTTCTTTGTGGTTTGATGAAATTCTGCCATGTTGCCATTTGATTCCTGCCTCTTCCTCCTTTGTGTGACTGTTTCATAACAGCTGTGAATTTTATATTTCTATGTGTTTTCATGATAGTAAAATTGACATTTTGTTTCTATGTTTAATAACCGTTTGTGCATTTCCTGTAGGGACAGTCTCATGGTGAGAAATTCCCTCAGTGCTTACTTATCTGGGAAAGACTTTATTTCTGTTTCATTGTTGAAGATTATTCAAGCAGGATATAAAATTCTCAGCTGACAGTTTTTTTGTTTGTTTGTTTGTTTTCTTTCAGCCCTTTGAAAATGCCATCCCATTCTCTTCTGACCTGTAAGGTTTCTGCTGGAAAGTCTGCTGTTACTCTGATGGAATTTCCTTTATAAGTGACTAGACATTTTTCTCTTGCTAATTTAAAAACTTTTTCTTTCACTTTGACTTTAGACATTCCGAATATAATACACTCTTGTGAATTCCTTTCTGTAATGTATTTTTCTTAGGATTGCTAGACCTCCCATATCTGGATGTCTAATGCTCTTAATAGAGTTGGCGCATTTCCATCAATTATTTTCTCAAATGGATTTATTAAACTGTTGGTCTCCCTCCCCTCTTGATAGTACTGAAAATTTGTACTTGCGATCACTTTATGTAATCCTAGAAGGCTTTGTTTATTCTTTCTTATTTTTTACCTTACTATTTTCTCACTGGATTATTTACAATACCTATCTTCAAGTTCTGATAGTCTTTTTCTCTGCATTATCTAGTGTATGATTGAAGCTTTAAAATGTATTTTTATTTCCCTCAATGAATTTTCTAGTTCCAGAATTTCTGCGTTTTTTTTTTTTTTTTTTAAGATATTTATCTCCTTGGTAAATTTCTCATTCACATCCTGAATTGATTTTCTGGTTTCTTTGTATTGCTTTTTAGATTTCTCTTGCATCTCATTGGGCTTCTTTAAAATCAATATTTTGAGTTCTTTATCTGACATTTGTAGGAGTTTTTTGATTGGGATATGTTGCTAGACAATTGTTTTGTCTTTTGGTTGTGTCATATTTCCCTGCTTTTTCATGTTTCCTCTGTTCTTCCACTGATATCTGTGCATCTGGTGTAGCAGATGCTTGTTCCAATTTTTTGAAATTACTTTTGTAGGAGAGAAATTTTCCTTGAGGTTTTATGTATATTGTTGATTAATGTAGTTTGACTTTGACTTTGGGTGCCTGTGGTAGTGTGATCTTTGCATTACTTCTTTGGCAATACACAGGGTCAGTGGTATCTGTGATTTCCTTAGTTGCTTAGGGTATAGTCATTGGTTCAAGTAGTGGTGCAATTTTTGAGGAGGACTTGGATGTAAACTGAGCTAATCTTTGGGCCCTGGTGGTGGCAGCAGTGGGGTAAATATGCCCCTTTTAAGGCCCCAGAGCATTTTACACTGTAGTGTTAGAGGGTCCTGGAGATTGATTCTTGAATCTTCAGGTGGCTTGCTTAGAAACTAGAAGTGGAAGAGGTGAACAAGGCATGCGGGTTGGTTCTTAGACCCTTGGGCAGCTGGATTGGTGTAGGTGATGGTTGTAGCAGTGGTGTACCCACTGGTACCCAAGAAGTCTATGCTGGTGTTGCTGAAAGCTGTGATGGGTTGGATGGGCTAGTCCCTACTCCCCCAGCTGCCCATAGCAAGGCAGTGGCTATTGTCCTAAATGTGCTTAGGAAATCTTTGTCTCCCCATCTCTTCCCTGGCTGGGTGGTGGCTGCAATCACATTTGCTCAAACTCAACTCAAGGGTGGGGCACAGCCCAGTGTTAAACCCTCAAAATGGTGCAAACCGAGGGTTTATGAACAGAGAGGGGAGGGCCCCTCTTAGATGAGCAACATGGGTAAGATGCTGTGGGCAGTATGGTTCCGTCAAGTCTCAGTCTCACAGAAGCCCATGACAGTGTAGTGGGTATTGTTCTACATAGGAGAGCCTAGGAGAGCCTAGTTTCTTTGTTCCTCCTTGGCCAGGTGGTGGCTGCAGTCATGCCAACTTGAACTCAGCCCAACAATCGGATGTGACCCAGGATTAAACCCTCAAAATGACAACTTGGGCCTGAGACACGGGAGGGGCCTCTCCTAGGTAGGCAGGTTGAACAAGAAACTACAGAATGTGCAATCCACTTGCATCTTACCCAGTGTGGGTGAGCCAGATCTAACTTGTCGAGGGCTTGAATAGAACACAAAGGCAGAGTAAGGGAGAATTTACTTTCTCTGCACAATTGCTTGAGCTGGAACATCAGTCTTCTCTTGCTGTTGGACTAGGACTGTCTCAGTTTTCAGGCATTCAGGTCTTCAGACTTGGACTAAAACTATACCATTGACTCTCCTAGATCTATAACTTGCAGATTCCTGATCATGAACCATCTCAGTGTACATAATCAAGAGAACTCATTCTAAGAATCTTTCTCTTTCTCTCTCATTCTCTCTCTCTCTCTCTCTCTCACACACACACACACACACACACACACACACACACACACACACACGTATATATCTCCTATTGACTCTGTTTCTCTGGAGAACCCTAACAAATACAGATATTTTAATACCAAGAGTGATTCTAGAGGAAGAGAATTTTAGGGCTCATCTTCTGAATTGGTTCTGGTGTTTCTGGAATTGGCTAATATGTTTAAATTTAAGATGCAAATGTCTCTATTTTCAGTAGTAAGGAGAGAATTGATAATCCATAGCATAAATCGGTAACAGAGATACACAAAATATCTCCTTGGGGTCTTCTTAATCACCCACTTAAAAGAATCCAAGGAACTCAGTAACTTTATGTATGATGCGACTGAACATTTTTTGAAAACTAGTGAATATAATGAGATGGTCTGGTTGTTCCTAATGTCACTGGACAAAGAAGTGGTGAAATAAAAGGATGAGCTCATGGATATGAATTTCTTTAAAACTTATTTAAGTTTTCCAGTGGCATTTCAATCAATTTTTATCTTAAAATATGCTAAAATTGAGAAAATCTGCATATCATGAAGTCTAACACTCATGTGAAGGTCAAAGAAAATTTATACTTTACCAGGGAGTCAATACTCCACCCAACAGCCTTTTTCTACCCACAGTGCAAGATTAATGTTCCTAGGAGTTATAGAGAAAACTAAACCCATAGAGGGGTAGCTTTGTTATTGGTGCTATTATGTTGGACCACAATAAAACTGTGTTGTATTTGAGTCTTGACGGATAAATTTAATCACAGATTTATTTCTGTGTTTTACTTTCAACAAATATTTGTGGACACCCTATTCCAAGCTTAAAAAAAAAACAATTTTATCAGACATTATAAGTGTTAAAAGGAGTATATGACATAAATCCTATAGAGATGACATGTATCTAAGTTATTGCTCGAGATACAAATATGGCAATGAAAGGAGGCTATAGCAAGTTTCATATACTTAGTGCTAATCTCAGGCATTTCAGAGTTTGATGATGATATAGGATTTGGCTTTGAATTGAGGGCAATATTTATATAGGTAAGTAGGTAAGTGGGTAGGTAGAACATGGTGGGTGCTTCAAGTAGGTAGTCATGAGTAAAGCATGGAGGAAAAACTGAAAAGTCAGCTAACAATAGTGTTTGAGTTGAGCTAGAATACAGATTTCATTTAGGAGCTTAATAAAGATAAAGAGTAAATTATAGTTTGGGGCCAATTAAGTAAAAGACTTTTAATTCTAACTTAAAATTTTATAAATTAATTCTTTTAACGATGGGAGAACATTTCGTAGTTTTCAAATAGAAAAACATCATTGTGGTATTCTATGAAGGTCTGGGAAGAGAGAAAAAAGTGATTAGTCTTTACTGAGTGTTACTGACTCAAGTGATCTTTTGGTAATAGATTAGAAATGTTAGTTCCTAGTGCAATTACTCATCATTAATAAGAGTTTAAGGTAACTATCACAAACAGAAACCTTCCCTCAAGATTGACATAGGCTGTGTTATTCTTACTGACTTATCTCATGGGGCTGAGCTGATAGATCTCAAAATGCTTTTTAAAAAGCAGACTGGGTGGCCAGGGCCAACTCCCAACTGATCCAGATAGAACTTGGCATAAAATCCTCTAGGGAATGTCTGGGTCCCACCAGCTCTGCCACCTGACCACTAGTGGGCAGACACAGCCCTTGGTTCTCAGGAAAATTTTATATCACAGAGGGGAATCAGGGTCAACGATTTCAGGGGCAGTCCCTTTCACTGCTTAATCCAACCTGCCTGACTTAATGATATAAACTGTAGATTTACTGCCTCTGCCCCCTGAGCACTGAGCCACCACCTTCACTCTAAAGGTAATTCCACCTGGTAATTAACTGTGAAATATTGAGTGGCCAGTGTCTGACCTGAGTGTTTGTGCCAAGCAAAAGCTTCACTTGTTTTTTTCTTTTTCTTTTTTTTTTTTTCTTTTTTTGCTCTCTTTCACTGCCAGTTTGTGTGTATGTGTATTTTTAAGTATTAACTCTCATGGAAGCACATGCCTATTTAAAATTCCCAGACGATGAGTCAGACCCGTTCAGTGAGGTTCCTGGAGAGTCACATGATGTGATTTGATGAAGCTTCACCTTATGAAGGGTTGGAGGAAAAAATCAAAAAAGCACTTTCAGACTTATATATATATACACATACACACACACACACACACACACACACACATATAAACATACACATACATATATATTGTTGTGTATATATACTTGTATATAATGTCATATAATCTTGCATACATACACACACACACACAGAAGAGAAACAGACAGAACACATACACATGCAGTTAAAAAAGAACCCCTTTGCTTTGTTTCTCTCTTGTTTCCCTCCATAGATATTTAAAAGTCTGGTGAGTCAACAGCTCATGCCTCTTTGAAACAAGAAGAAAACAGAAGCCGTGTAGCTACATGTGCTGCATATGGGTTTTAGTTATGTAGCTACCCTGTGAAATCACAATAGTGAGACTGGAAATTTGGATTCCAAAGTGATAAAGAGTTAGTATTCCTGAGACTTAGGATATCTGAGTGGTTTCACTTACTGCTCTGATAGGCTATAGGCTTATTTAGGCCTCTAAATAATTCTATATTATAATTCATACTTTTCTTCACATCAGTTTGATGTTTCATGATAAAACTAACATATCTTATTACATTGAACACTAAAGTAGGCTACCTCCTATGAATAAATCCAAGATATAGTAATTTCTGAAGTTTTTCTATTAATTTTTCTGTATATCTTCACTATGTGTAAACTCACTCTAGGAGTGGTATTTGCAATGTGAAAGCCTCATTTGCTAATGAACCCTAGCTATAAGCAGGATTGAGTCACTTCTTATGAAAAATATATGAGTTATAGAGTAATAAGTATTCTAGAACAAGCCTGTCTCAAGAGGGATATGGATGGCAAGAAAGCTAATAGTTGCTTAGAAAGGGAAAGTTCCCTTCAAAAGGTTGAGGACAGATGCAGAATTTTAGGAGTGTCTTGGTGTTTTAAAACATCATAGAGGAAGTAATTGCTGCATTGATTCATTCACTTAATAAACATTTATTGAGAGCCCACTGTGTGCCAGAAACTGCTAGATGTTGGAGATTCAAGAACCCACAAGTCCTTCTAGTTTGATGGATGGGAGTTTCATAAGCAAATAGTTATAATTCAGGAATGTGGAAAGTACTGTGAAAACACAGGTGCAGTAATGACTAACTTTGTCTAACAGAATTGGATAAAACTTCACAGAGGAGGTGATATTTGATCCAGATCTTTACAGATAAGTAGAAAATAACTTATTGAAAAATTAGTAAAGCAGAGGAAAAAAATATGAATGTTGGGAAGGTGAAGTTGAAAGAGGAAGGCCCATTAAAGATGTAATTTAATATCAGCCAGAACTGGTCCATAATAGGGAATGAATGTGCAATTCATTTGCACTTTTATTCTGGGTGAATCCAGAAGCTAAACATATTTCAGCAGTGGGTTTAGAACCAGGAAATGGAAAGCGACTAGTAACCTAGGCACTCTCTCATATATTCATTCTCAGTCTCTGTCCATGTTTCTCTCTTTCTCTGTCTTTCTTCCTCCTTCTCCTTAACCTGCTCAGGCTCTCTCATCTTTAGGTCTGAATAATTTTTCTCTGAAGAATGGCATCATTTTGTACTAAGATATTACAGTTTTCATCATATCTAGTAATAGTCCAGACTTACTGGGGTTGCTATATCTATATCCCAAAATTCCTAGAGGGAGAATCTTATTTGCCCAGTTGATCCAATGCACTGTGGTCAGGAGTGGAATCACACGGTACAGATACAAGTCCTGGAAACAAACCTCCATTGAAAGGGAAGGACATTCTCACATAGGTAGGCCATGGGTTGAGCATTGCTCCAAAAGTTAGCTACAATTTATAATAATTCTATATTGAATGCTCCTAAAGGGATTGTGGGCATGTAACATGACACTGTTACCTTTTGCACAATGCAAACCTAAATTTGCTGAGGTTGTTTTCTATAACTTTTATTTATCTCTATATTTTGTGAATGTTTCTTGAGATGTCCAAGAAAAGGAGAATGGCGGACTGGGACGTGGAACTTGAGTTAATGTGAATATTTTTTATTTTTCTTTCTTCCTTCTTCCCCAATGGTCACTAGCCCCAGTTACGTAATGTGGGTTAATTATACTAGGGGTTGAGTGTGATACAAAGGTTATACAGTATTGAAAACCATTCCTTTGGGAGTCCATTCCTCACTGTGGTCTGAACATAAGTAAGTTTCAATGAGATCCTGATGTTCATGTATAAGTAGAGCCTGTAAGTGCCTGAAATTTCTTCTAACATATTTTTATCACGGAAATATGATGTAGCTGGTAGTATAAAGAAGCCCCTGAGCTTTGTTTTATTTATGTGTTATTTTTATTCTTAAATTTTTCAAATTCCCTATATCAAAGCTGTTTAGCAGGTTATCAGAAAGTGGAAGTTTTAGTAACTTGAGTTACTTTGTGAAAATTCTTAAGAAACAACTTCATTCCAACATTTCCATAGATTTGTTAGCATGCAGACTTAAAAACTAATAATTCCAAATCACATCTAAATTAATTCAAATTGGAATTTATGAAGGTAACTCCAACTACTGTAATAAATTCTCAAACATCAGTGGTTTATTACTTGCTCACCTAAAGTCCAAAATGTGTGTTCCCGATTGGTAGTCGGCTCTTCTCTTTGATTAGGGAACTGATACCTTTCCATCCTGTGGCTCTACCGCGTTCCACACACAGCTTCTATGGTCACTGAAAAAGTAACACAGAGAATTGCAAATGGGAAGTTTTTATGGGCCAAGCCTAGAAAAGGCACAAATCACTTCCACCTATACATATTCAACTGGCAGAAGTCATTCCCACAGCTGGGCATAATTACTAGCATGGTTGCACTTTGCTCAAGAGGAAGAGGAAATAAGTGTGATGAAAATCCAGCTAGTCTCCTTCACAAAACTCTTGGTAAAGTTTCTTATAGTGCTTATTCTTGATATGAGTAACAATAAAAAGGTATAAGTGTATTTAATGTAAGCTAATTTGAAAATCATTCAGCAACATTAAAATCCAGTGTATAAATTACAACAACAAAATGCATCTGATGCTATTTTGTTGTCTATAATACAAATAAGCATTAAGTAGCCTAAAATGCACACACATACATACAGAGACACACACACCCTACTTTGACATTTAGTTGAGAATTGGGTTTCAAACTATTAAGTTGTGTATGAGTATCCAAAAAGAAATATATATAATTTAGATATGAGGAAATACTCTGCTATTTTCCTATCAATGCTACCTTTTTAAACAAAATTATTTTCTATGCTCCTTTTTGTATAAATAGAATACTACTAGAATTTGACAATAAAATACTTCATTATTCTTAAATAAAGTGATACAATTTCCATGTTTATCAGTTTTAGTTACCACTTTTCAGATTGGTATGTTCTGCTCAAATCGATAATACATATTTTCTTACATGCTTTATATAAATGTAGAAACAATTACTATGGTTCCAAATTGTTCTTGGCAATTAAACCTTTAGATTTTTCAGCTTCTAGTGGTTCCACTTGTTCTTCTATTTGTAGAAAATTATGGTAAAGAGTTAGTTTTGTGGGTTAGGGAAGAGTGCGCAAAAGGATGGTTTTTTTTTTTTTTTTTTTTTTTTTTTTTTATCATGTACAGTCCCCTGGGTTTATAATTGTACCTCTCATTACAGTCTCTAGAGGAAATGTTTATGGTTTGAATCCTAGAAAATGCTGTCATATGAAATCAGAACACCCAAGGAATAACACAATACCACAGAGTTAATATGATTGATGATATCATAGCTCATTTTTAACAGATGTCAAAAGAAGAAAAATCAAGCTGCCATTCCACATACTAAGCCCTTGTTCACTTAACAGAAGACCTTTATAAGTAAATCATAATTAATGGTAAGTATTCAGTGGGTTAGGAGATGGGCATTTGGATTTCTTTTAGACTTTCAAAAGAAAAACCATATGATAAAAATAAGAATTTCTAGAAAAGATACTTATATATACCTTTAATTCCCTGGTGCTATATTTGACCAAATATTTAATTTGGCATTGGTGAATGGAATCTAGTTAGGAAAAGTTTCTTTTTAGAAATACAACCACATTTGTGGAACTCAAAAATCTCATATATATTCAGTCTTAAAAACAAGTTCTTCAATAACTGCCAAAGGAAATCCCACTTCCAGCTGCGTGCTGACTGGGAAAGAGAGAGTCGGTGGTACTTTTTAATGGTGTATGCATATAAAAATAACCTGGAGAAAGTAAAGGAAAACAATTGTATTTTAATTTCATTAAAAAATATCAGTAGTTTATTTGCTGAATCCAACCTTCTACCGAACCAGATTATTACTTTCTCTAAGCACATTGTAGTATGTGTTGACCATCTCCAAGAGAGGATAAGGAAGTTGGCTAACTCATAGAATTATCCATGAGATACATTGATTAGCACCCATATAATGTCCTTCTCCCTCCCTATTTTTGGAGATATGGACAAGGATAGTATATAATATGATTCCTACTCTAAAGTGGTCCTGGGGAGGCAAGGCACTGTGGCTCACACCTATAATCCCAGCACTTAGAGAGGCCAAGGCGGGCGGATCACTTGAGGCCAGGAGTTTGATCCAGCCTGGGCAACATAGGTAGAACTCTGCCTCTATGAAAAAACAACAACAAGATTTTTAAAACATTAGCCAGGTGTGGTGATGCACCTGAAGTCCCAAACTACTTGGGAGACTGAGGCGGGAGATCACTTGAGCCCAGGAGTCCAGGACTGCAGTGAGCTCTGATGGCATCATGGTACTCCAGCTTGGGCAAAAGAGTAAGACCCTGTCGTTAAAAGAAAAAATTTCTAGGAAAGTAAGAAATCTTATATCAGGTAAGGGGCACTAGTTCTTCCTTAACCAAGAATCTGGGGAATTTCTTAGGTCTGAAGCATCTCCTCCCAGGTTTGGTGCTTATTAATGAATATTCAGGCCCATGCAGGTTGGGTATGCTGAGAGCAGGAACATATATCTCCCATTTCAATTTAAAATGAAAAACTCAGAAATTGTGTTTTTGTTAAACACACATAATCAGACACATACACACACCACACACACACACATACACACACACACTCAGAAAGAACTTTGTGGTTTTTTTTCTTTTTGAAGTACCAGGAGAACACACAGTAGTACTATGCCAGATGTATTAATTTAGATGAATAAAGGGGAATAAAAGCACTTTTGGCATTATGTCTCATTTTAAGTTGAAGATAGCATAACAAATAGAATGTAATTCTGAAAGTTTTATCGACACTTGAATAGCTAACTAAAGTTCATTTATAGTTTTAACTTTGTGATTTTGACAGTCTTTAGCAGGCGTGAGCAAGACTTTTTTCTGAAGGACCAGTACGTGTTACAGACTTTACAGGCTGTACGTTTTTGTTTCAACTACTTAAGTCTGCTGTTGTAGCAAGAAAGCCATAGACAACACATAGATAAACATGACTATGCTCCAATAAAACTACATTTATTAAAACAATAGTGGGTCAGATATGGTCCTTGGGCCATAGTTTGTCAACCTTTTGTCTTTCTCAAGCCTCATATCACATATTAACTATTATTCCTTTTCTCACAGAGTTTCTTAGAGATTATTCTCAAATAACTCATAATTTTAGCTTTTGATATGGAAATAAAATACGTTTTTCTCCATTTGTTATGAAGAGTTTGACCCACATGCTAGACTGAACAGACCACAAGCCCATAATCTTCCCCTGGGCCTTGTTGTGGACAGCGAGGGCCTGTAGGAATTGGGATGTAAGTTCATCTGTCAACTTACAGCTAAAGAATTTAAAGCAAGAACAAGGAGTTTTGGTTCCACAAGATGCTCTATTTAAAAGGACATTGTTGAGAGGCTTACTATTCAGCACTACTGGGACAGTCTTGAAAAAATGACCTACTTTCCCTCAGCAAAGCCAACTCTGAAAGAGGATGATGTCTACAAATGAGTTCTCATAAAAGAATATAATTAAACAGTGATGCTCTTCAGAGTGAAAGAGCTTTGAGATAATGACTACAGTGGCACACACTGTACCAAAGAGAACAAGATGTCACAATTATATATTTGCAGGTTGATTTAATCTGACAGGATTCTTAGCAACAGTGAACTTGGTCTGTCTGTGCATGACAACACAGCTTATGTGTCCTACAGATGAAGCTCTGTTTATCTTTTCTAAACTTACAAGTGTCAATTAGCAAATTTCTTAATCTAGCTGGACATTCTTATCAGTGGAGGTCCAGTATATGTCTTCATTTTCTTTGGCACAGTATGTGTAAATCGCCCTTTTTATCTAAATAAAGTCTTTTAAAAATTCTCTGTATAAATAGATTTTTTTCATTATTTGATTTTTGAATTATATTCTCTCACTGCAAAGTCCTCATTATCCTATTTTTTCAAGTTTCCTTAATAGCTAAATTAGCAGCTAGTAGATTTAGATTATCCCTCACAGTTAATCCAGGACCTAGAGAAATAGATCACATCAGGGTTTGTAAACTACAACACTTGGGTCAAATCCATCCCACCACTTATTTTTGCATGACCCATGAGCTAAGAATGACTTTTACATTTTTAAATGACTGAAAAACAATAAAAAAGAAAATAATATTTTTTGACTTATGCAACTTACATGAAATTCAAATTTCCATGTCCATAAATAAAGTTATATTGAAATTCAAGCATGTTCACTTTTTTAATATATGATCTATTGGTGCTGCTTTTGTGCTACAACAGCAGTGTTAAGTAGCTGCAACAGAGAATGTGTGACCCGTAAAGCCTGAAGTATTTACTTTCTGGCCTTTTATAGAAAAAGCTTGTCAACCTAGAGACTACATGATCCTTTACATTTCCCTTCCAACCTTTTCTTTTCTTTTTTAAGGTGATTGTTATCTCCTTCCCCCTTTCCCCCCTTTTTTTTTCTGCCTCACTCTTGCTGCCCAGGCTGGAGTGCAATGGAGCGATCCAGGCTCACTGCAACCTCCACCTCCCGAGTTTAAGCAATTCTCCTGCCTCCGCCTCCCGAGTAGCTGCGATTACAGGTGCCCGCCACCATGCCTGGCTAATTTTTGCATTTTTAGTAGATACGGGTTTTCACCATGTTGGCCAGGCTGGTCTCAAACTCCTGACCTCAGGTGATCCATCCCCCTTGGCCTCCCAAAGTGCTGGGATTACAGGCATGAGCCACCCTGCCTGGCCATCCTTCCCTTTTCAATTCCTACTTTCACCTTCACTTTGGAGTTTTGGAAGTATTACAGGATAGTGATGGGAGTTCAGCCCTAGAGGCCCACTTTTGTGTATGACACTGACAGTGCACCTTAATATATTTTTATCTCCACCTTATGAAATATAGAAGTCAGCCTAGATACTCATTAATCAAAATGCCCAACAGTTCTACAGCGCTTTAAAATTTATAAAGTGCTGTCACATGCACTGTCTTACTTGATCTTACATACTGGTACTATTTCCTTTACTTGAAAGAGATGGAACCTGAGGTTCAGATACATTAACTGACTTCCCCAAAATTATTTAACTCTAAAGGCAGAGCAAGATGGAAGCTAATACCATTCATTGCCCACTCCCACCCTCACTGCCACCACTGGAAGACCAAATTTTAACAACTAACAGCATAGAGAAAAGCACCATCACAAGACCCAAAAATCAGATGAGAAATCACAGCACCTGGATTTAACTTCATATCATAGAGAAAGGCATTGAGGAGGGCAGGAGAGACAGTCTTGAATCACCAGTGGCACCACTTCCCCATTCGCTGCCAGCGGCCATGCAGCATGGAGAGAGAATCTGTGCCCTTTGGAGAATGAGCTCGCAATGCCGGGGGACTTTACATTGAACTCAGTGCCATCCCGTCATGGCAAGGAATAAAGCCATGCTGTTCTCCTCCAGTGCCTGCACACAGAGGGAACATTTGGACCAGCTCTAGCCAGAGGTGAATCCTTCAGTCTAGTGGTCGGAACTTGAGTTTCTTGGCAAGCCTCACCACTGTGGGATGAAGTGCTCTGGGGTCATAGGTAAACATGAAAGGCAGTCTTGGAAACAAGGACTACAATTCCTAGGCAATTCCTAGTGCTAGACTGGGTTCAGAGCCAGTGAACTAGGGTGGCATGTGACCTAGCAAGATACAAGCTGGTGCAGCTAAGGGAGTGCTTGCACCATCCCTCCCCCAACCTGAGGCAACACAGCTGGCAGCAACAAAAGGGTCTCCTTCTTTCTGCTCAAGAAGAAGAGACCTAAGAGTCAAGAGGATGTTGTCTTGAACCTTGGATACCGGCCACAGTAGGATAGAGCACTGGGCAAAGTCATTAGGCTCCCAGTCCAGACCCTAGCTCAGGGATATTTCTAGACACATCTTGGGCCAAAAGGGAACCTGCTGTCTTGAAGGGAAGGGCCCAGTCCTGGCAGGATTCATCACCTCCTGACTAAAAAGCCCTGGGCTCTGATTAAACAGCAACAATACCCGGGTAATACACCATGGGCCTTGGGCTCTGAGACATGCTGGCTTCGGGGTGACCCAGCACATTCCCAGCTGTGGTGGCTACAGTGAAACACTCCTTCTGTTTGAGACAAGCAGAGGGAAAAGTAAATGGGACTTTGTCATGCACCCTAGCTACCAGCTCAACCACAGTTGAGTAGAGCAAAAGTAGGCTCTTGGGGTCCCCAAGTCCAGGCCTAGGCTCTTGCACAGCATTTTTAGACCTGCCCTGGGCCAGAGAGGAGTCCACTGCTCTGAAGGGTGAGTCCCAAGCTTGTCAGCATTCACCATAAGCTGACGGATGAGCCCTTGGGCTGTAAGTGAACATGAGAAGTGGCCTGTCAGAACACCCAATGGACCAGTGGTGGTGCTGACCACAGGGAGAGGATCCTCTGCCTATGGAAAAGGGAGGGAAGAGTGAGAAGAACTTTGTATTGTGGTTTGAGCTTAGCTGCAGTAGAATAGAACATCAGGTAAATTGCTAGGATATTTCACTCTAATCCTTGGCTCTCAGATGGTATCTCTGGAGTTACCCAGGGCCTGAAGAAACTTACTGCCCTAAAGGGAAGGGCCTTGGGCAAGGCCCAGTGCTGTGCTGGCTTCAGGTCTCACCCATTGCAGTCCCAATGATGGTGGTCACAGGGGTGCTTGCATCACCATATCCCAGTTCCAGGTGGCTCAGAACAGAGAGAGAGAGACACCATTTATTTGGGTGAAAGTAAGGGAAAAGAACAAGAGCCTCTGCCTGATAACCCAGAGAATTATTCTAGTCTTGTCCAAGACCACCAAGGCAGTATCTCCATGAGTGTGTCAAAGCCATGGCATTATAGGGGTTGGGACCCAAGTTCCTTTGAATACCTAGAAAGCCTTCCCAAGAAGGATGGGCACAAACAAACCCAGACCACAAAGTCCATAATAAATACCTAACTCTTCAATACTCAGACACCAACCAATATCTACAATCATCAACACCATCCAGAAAAACATGATCCCACCAAGTGAACTAAATAGGGCACCAGGGACCAATCCTGGTGAGACAGAGATATATGACCTCTCAGGCCAAAAATTCAAAATAGCTGATTTGAAGAAATTCGAGATAACACAAAGGAGGAATTCAGAATTCTATCAGATAAACTTAACAAAGAGATTTTTAAAAAATTAAAAAGAAGCAGAAATTCTAGCATTACAGAATGTAACCAACATGCTAAAGAATGCATCAGAGTCTCCTGATAGCAGAATTCACCACGCAGAAGAAAGAATTAGTGAACTTGAAGACTGGCAATTTGAAAATACATGGCCAGAGAAAACAAAAGAAAAAAGAATAAAAAACAATGAAATATGCCTACAGTATCTAGAAAATAGTCTCAAAAGGACAAATCTAAGAGTTACTGGTCTTAAAGAGGAGTTAGAGAAAGTGATAGGGGTAGAAAGTTTATTCAAAAGGATAATATCAAAGAACTTCCCAAATCTAGAAAAAGATATCAATATCCAAGTACAAGAAGGTTAGAGAACATCAGGTAGATTTAACCCAAAAAAGACTCTTAGCTCTCCTCTTCTTGAGCATAAAGAAGCAGACCCTTTTGTTGCTGCCAGCTGTGTTGCCTCAGGTTGGAGGAGGGATGGTGCAAGCATTCCCTTAGCTGCACCAGCTTGTATCTTGCTAGGTCACATGCCACCCTAGTTCACTGGCTCTGAACCCAGCCTAGCACTAGGAATTGCCTAGGAATTGCAGTCCTTGTTTCCAAGACTGCCTTTCATGTTTACCTATGACCCCAGAGCACTTCATCCCACAGTGGTGAGCCTTGCCAAGAAACTCAAGCAGGAGGACAAAGTTAGTATAGAGCTTTTATTAGTTTCTTTTTGAAAAGAAGACTGTGAAAAATCCAGAAAACAAATAACAAAATGGCAGGAGTAAGTCCCAGTTATCTGTAATAACATTTAATGTAAGTGGACTAAACTCTCAAATTAAATGACATAGAGTGGCTGAATGGATGAAAAAAACATGACCCCATGATCTGTTGCCTACAAGAAGCACACTTCACCTATAAAGATACACATAGACTGATAACAGAGATGGCAAGAGATATTCCATGCCAATGGAAACCAAAAGAGAGCAGGAGTAGCTATACTTATTTCAAACAAAATAGATTTTAAAAATACATCTTTAAGAAGAGACAAAGAAGATTGGTATATAATGATAAAGGGGTCAATTCAAAAAAGGATCTAATGATTGTAAGTAGGTATGCACCAAATACTGGAGTACCCAGATATATAAAAGAAATTATTAGAGCTAAAGAGAGAGATAGACCTCAAAACAATACAATAGCTGAAGACTTCAACATTCCACTTTTAGCATTGGACAGATTTCCCTTACAGAAAATAAACAAAGAAGCATCATACTTAATCTGCACTATGGAACAAAAAACTTAATAGATATTTAGAGAACATTTTATCCAACAGCTGTATAATATACATTCTTTTCAGCACATGGATCATTCTCAAGGAGAGACCATATGTTATGTCACAAAACAAGTATTAAAACGTTCAAAATTTGAAATACTATTAAGCATATTCTCTGGCCACAGTGGAATAAAACTAGAAATCAGTAACAACAGTAATTTTAGAAAATATAGAAACACATGGAAATTAAACAGTATGCTCCTGAATGACTAATGAGTCAATGAAAAAATTAAAAAGAAAATTGAAAATTTTCCTGAAACAGATGATAATGGAAACACAACATACCAAAACCTATGGGATACAGTGAAGGCAATACTAAAAGGGAAATTTATAGCTGTAAGTCCTTACATCAAAAACAAAGAAAAACTTCAAATAAATTACCTAATGATGCATCTTAAAGAACTAGAAAAACAATAGAAAACCTAATGAAAAATTAGTAGAGGAAAAGAAATAATACAAATCAGAGCAGAAATAAATGAATCTAAATAAAGAAAACAATACAAAAGATGAATGAAACAGAAAGTTGATGTTTTGAAGTTAGACAAAATTGACAAGCTTTAGCCAGAGTAAGAAAATTAGAGCGAATACCCAAATAAATAAAATCAGAGATGAAAAAGGAGATATTATAACTCATATCACAGAAATGTAAAGGATTATTAGTGGCTACTATAAGCACCTATATGCCAACAATTTGGAAAATCTAAAGAAACAGATACATTCTTAGACACACTTAACCTACCAAGATTGAACCATTAAGAAATCCAAAACCTGAACAGACCAGTAACAAGTAATGAAATTGAAGCTGTAATAATAAATCTCCCAGCAAAGAAAAACCCAGGGTCCAATGGCTTCACTGCCATTTAAAGAAGAACTAATACCAGTCCTTGTCAAACTGCTCTGAAAAATAGAGAAGGAGAAAATACTTCCAAACTCATTCTACCAAGCCAGTATTACCTTGATACAAAAACCAGACATAGACATATCAATCAAAAGAAAGCTATAGGCCAATATCCCTGATGAATATTGATGCAAAAATCCTCAACAAAATATTGGCAAACTGAATTCAACAATACATTAAAAAGATCATTCATCATGACCAAATCAGATTTAGCCAAGGGATGCAAGGATGGTTCAACACGCATCAATGAATGTGATACATTATATCAACAGAATGAAGGACAAAAACCATATAATCATTTCAATTAATGCTGGAAAAGCATTTGATAAAGTTTGGCATCCCTTCATGATAAACATTCTCAAAAAGCTGGGTATAGAACAGGCATACCTCAACATAATAAAAGCCTTATATGACAAACCCACAGCTAGCATCATACTGAATGGGGAAAAACGGAAAACCTTTTATCTTAGATCTGTAGCATGACAAGGATGCCCACTGTCAAGACTGTTATTCAACAGAGTAGTGGAAGTCCTAGCTAGAGCGATCAGACAAGAGAAAGATATAAAAGGCATTCAAATTGGAAATGAAGAAGTCAAATTATCTGTATTTGCAGATGATATAATATTATATTTGGAAAAACCTAAAGATGCCACCAAAAACTATTAAAACTGGTAAATTCAGTAAAGTTGCAGGATACAAAATCAACATGCAAAAATCAGTAGTATTTCTATATACTAACAGTGAACAACCTGAAAAAGAAATAAAAATACTCTCATTTACCATAGCCACAATAAAATTGAATACCTAGGAATTCACTTAACCAAGGAAGTGAGAGATCTGTACAATGCAAGCTATGAAATGCTGATGAAAGAAATTGAAAAGAACACACACACACACACACACAACAAACAAAATGGAAAGATATTCCATGTTCGTGAATTGGAAGAATCATTATTATTAAAATGTCCATACTACCCAAAGCAATCTACAGATTCAATGCAATTCCTATCCAAATACCAATGACATTCTTCCCAGAAATAGAAAAAATAATCCTAAAATTTATATGGAACCACAAAAGGTCCAGAAGAGCCAATATTATCCTGAGCAAGAAGAAACAAAGTGGAAGAATCACATTACCTGACTTCAAATTATACTGCAGAGCTCTGGAAAAACAAAGCAACAAACAAACAACCAGTATGGTACGGGCATAAAAACAGACTCACAGACCAATGGAACAGAATAGAGAACCCAGAAATGAATCCACACACCTACAGCGAGCCCATTTTTGACAAAGGTCCAAAGAATATACATTCGGGAAAAGACAGTCTCTTCAATAAATGGTCCTGAGAAAACTGAATATCCATATGCAGAAGAATGAAGCTGGATCCCTATCTCTTGCCTTATAAAAAAATCAAATCATAATGTATTAAAAACTTAATCTGAGACCTCAAACTATAAAACTACTACAAGAAATCTTTGGGAAAACTCTGGGCAAAATTTCTTCAGTAACACCCACAAGCACAGACAACCAAAGCATAAAGGAACAAATTGGATCACATCAAGTTAAACAGCTTCTGCATAACAAAGGAATCAGTAAAGAGAAGAGACAACCCAGAGAATGGGAGCAAATATTTGCATCTGACAAGGGATGAATAACCAGAATATATAAGGAACTCAAAAACTCTATAGGAAAATATCTAGTAATCTAATTTAAAATCCGGGCAAAAGATTTGAATAGTCATTTCTTAAAAGAAGACATACAAATGGCAAACAGGCATATGAAAAGGTGTTCAGCGTCATTGATTGTAGGAGAAATGCAAATCAAAACACCAAGGAGTTATGATCTCACCCAGTTAAAATAGCTTTTATCCAAAAGTCAGGTAATAACAAACGCTGGCCAGGATGTAGAGAAAAGGGAACCCCTGTATATTGTTGGTGGGAATGTAAATTAGTACAAACACTATGGAGAACAGTTTAGGGGTTCCTAAAAAATCTAAAAATAGAGCTACCTTGTGATCCAACCATCCCACTGCTAGATATATACCCTAAAGAAATTAAATCAGTGTATCAAAGAGATATCTGCATTCCCATATTTGTTGCAACACTGTTCACAATAGCCAAGAAGTAGAAGTAACCTAAGTGTCCATCAACAGATAAATGGATAAAGAAAATGTGGTACTTATACACAATGGAGTACTATTCTGCCATAAAAAGAATGAGATTCTATCATTTCCAACAACATAGAAGGAATTGAAAATCATCATGTTAAGTTAAAATAGCCAGGCGCAGAAAAACAAACATTGTATGTACTCACCTATTTGTGGGATCTAAAAATCGAAACAATTGAACTCATGGAGATAGAGAATAAAAGGATGGTTACCAGAGGCTGGGAAGGGTAGGACGGGTTTAGGGGTTTGGGGGAGGATAGAAAGAATAAATAAAACCTAATATTTGATGGCACAACAGAGGGACTATAGCCAACAATAATTTAATTGTACATTCTAAAATAACTAAAAGAGTATAATTGGAATGCAAAACACAGGATAAATACTTGATGGAATGGATACCCAATTTTCCATGATATGATTATTATGCATTGCATGCCGGTACCAAAATATCTTATATATTCAATAAATATATACACCTACCACATACCCACAAAAATAAAAAACTAAGAAAATTAAATTACGTAACTAATAAGTGGTTGAGAGTGTATTCTAAATCTGATTCCAAGCCTTATGTTATTTCTGCATTACCACCCTAACTCAGAAAGGGCTACAAATAAAAACTTTGTGACAGTTATTCTTGTTTTGAAATCATGCACAAAACTCCTGTGAAAGGACCTGAAGAAAACTTCTTCTCCCATCCCTATCACCCCAACATAAAACAAGTAAGAACTGTAGGCTGGGCTTCCTTTCTTCACACTGAGTAGAATAGAGCAATGATGTTATACACCTTCACAGCCACAGTCATTCATACATCAAAGAAGAATTAGCAGCACTCGAAACTTAGAGTTTTGATCTTTATAAGATTTAGGGCGTAAAATAACCAGCCTCCTTCATTTCATCCTTGGCCTCATAATGCCACTCCTGAACAGAAGTCAGAGTGAGCTTTTAAAAATCCAAATCATATCGTTAAAATAAATCCAAATTCTTGCAAGACTGTATTTTGTCTTTCCCTCTTATTTTGTCTCTCTGTTCTCTCCAACTCATTTACCACTTTCCTTATCATTCAACCCACTCTTAATACAATGGTCTTCTGTATTCCCTGATCATGACGGCTCATTTCTATGTTTGCCTTTTCATGGGCCAGGGAATTGTCACTTGAGATCTCAGGACTGACTTCTTCCCATCATCACACCTCTACTCAAATGACAACTTGTCTTCAACGACAGTTTTCTTGACCACCTGCACCCATGTCTCTCTATCCTAGTACTCTGGCTTATTTCTTATTAGCACCATCTCTCTCTAAAATTATATCATTCATTTATTGGTACAGTTCTTTAATATCTCTCTCCCTCCACTTGTATGTAAAGTCTTTTGGCACAAAGACCTTGCCTGCTTTTTCACCAACATATAGAGTACTGCATGGCACACGATACACAAATACATCAATGCTGCATGGAGAAATGTGTAAATGTATGTGGCCTTTGGAATAAAATGTCCCCTTTTACTGATATAGCCTAGGTGCTAAGGCAAGGACTGTCACTTCAGCTACAAGGTGTAATATGAAAGATCTGTCAATAGTGGTGTAAGAAATACGTGCACTAATGTAAGAAGTGTACTCATGAGCTCAATCTGGAAAGAAATTATAATAATTTCTAATTTCTGCAGGGATGCAAACTGCTTATGTGTACTATATGCATTTTCACTTGTAAACATATTATTTCCACGCTGTCCACTTGAACCCTCAGCTTTTCAGTGTTGCGGCATCTCGTGATTTCAGGGCACCTGGGGATTATTAGGTGTCTAAGCTTCTAAGCTGTCACTTTTTGAAGCTAGAGCATGGAATTATCTGAGCAGAAAGCCAAGAAGCCCCATTTAATCAGCTGCTACTGTGGTTAAACTCCTTCAAGGCAAACACATTCTGACTGGCCCAAAATATTAATAATAGCCAGCTCTGAGTATATTAACTCTTCAGAGTCAGCAGTGGCAAGTGGAAGTATTTTTAATTCTGTTTTTTTTGTGTGTGTGTGTGTGTGTGTGTGTGTGTGTGTGTGTGTGTGTGCGCGCGCGCGCGCGCGCGCGCAGATTAAAAATTCATACTTTAAATGACAGCATTGTTAAATAAATTGAAACCCTTGAAGCTGGTTATTAGAAGAGCCAGAACTGAATGGAGCAAGCTCATTTATAAAACTACCTTTTATTTTAAGAAAATATAATGATCAAATTCTGTGATAGTAAAGAGGAGGGGTGTTGTTTGGTAATGTGTGGCTTAGTTCTAAGGTGTATATGAGGCTAGAATTGAATTATGCTGGAGACATGGTGATTTAATGAACCGTGGAAAGCACATTTACTTCAAGGGGACAAAATGTGCTCAGTATATTTCATCAGGAACCTTAGAAGGGATACTTTTGAAAATAATCCAAATTGACTACCACAGTGGGATCAGGTTAGAGAGGAGAGGTGTGTGTTTGAAACAGTCAATTTGGAGTTGATTGCTAAGAAAAGCTTCAGTTTGCAAGATCTTATATATCTTTCTGTTGGGATTAGCCTAAGGCATAACTGTGAATTTAGTCTTGGAAATATTTCCTACGTTCTCTTCCTATGCCCCTGATTTTCTTTTTGGTAACTCTCATGCTCACTCCATCCATACCATTCATATATTTATTCTTTACCTACCAATCTTTGACAATATCTCATTTGTGCCTTTGTTCTCCATTATTATTCTTCCTTCTTCTTCCATCAAAATTTCCCATCCCATAGTACCTGGAACTTGAGGATTTCCATTGTTCACTGAAATCAAGTACTTATTTTTATCAAAAATCTTTTCTTAAGTGCATGTGCATAAGAGTGTACCAGGTACCATGTATGGAATAGAGAATCATCAGACACACGACCTTCTTTCATGTTACTTAAAAGTCATTGCTAATTGTCCTGGAGGAGGTAATACAGTTCACATGAATAGGTAAATGACTTATAACAAACAGCAGCATATTAAAATATATGTGTATATATAGGCATGGAGTTTTAAAAGAAATACAGGATTCTTTAATGGAAAAAGTTGAGTGGTTTTTTTTTTTTTTTTTTTTTTTTTTTTATGAGACAGTCTTGCTCTGTCACCCAGGCTGGAGTGCAGTGGCATGATCTCGGCTTACTACAACCTCTGCCTCCCAGGTTCCAGCGATCTCCTGCCTCAGCCTCCTGAGTAGCTGGGATTACAGGCACCCGCCACCACACCCAGCTAATTTTTGTATTTTTAGTAGAGATGGGGTTTCACCATGTTGGTCAGGCTGGTCTCAAACTCCTGACATCATGATCTGCCCGCCTCGGCCCCCCCAAAGTGCTGGGATTACAAGCGTGAGCCACTGCACCTGGCCAAAATTTGAGATTCTATTACGTGCAAGTGGACAAACTATTCTGGGGGAAAGAGATAATTTTCACACTAGTTGCAAGTATTGTGTAGGTATTTGCCTCATCCTGCTTATGTGTGAACTGACTATAATACTAAATAACCAAATTAAAGTTACTGTAACTAGAGGTGGCAACTGGATAATGGCCTTCCCCTGACAACTGAATGCATGGGCTCAGGTATTTATGCACAAAGTAGAAGGCCTTTTTAAGTAGCAGGAATCCAATTTCATTGTCATTATTACCATTGTGCCAAATGACTTGTAAAATAAAATAAATGAGATCTACAGCACCTAGCAAGCTAAGACAACCCCCAATTCATCATTCCCCTGCAAAACTGCACTCTGATGGTCTCAAAATGAGGGTGAGAGAGAGGATTAGTTCTGACCTTCCACTGATCAGAACAAAGTGTTATTCTTGATCTCACTTCACTGGTTTCTGACTAGCATAGCATTTTTTGTATTGTCTTATTTTTCTCTCTTCATAAATCAAAGTTAGCATCCAAAGAGCCACAGGATCTGCTGTCTTGCTGAAGTTTTACACAGAAAGCTCCTTTTGTGATTATTAGAGTGATTTGTACCTGAATAAATAGGCACATATTAGGCTCCAGGTGGAAACTCTTAATTTCATGCCACCTCTAGAGAACCACATAGCAATGGGTCTTGGGCAGAGTTTAAGAAATGTGTCACCCACTCGTCACTGTATAACTTCATATTCCATATTTACCTTGTATGACTGGCACATTATGTCAGAAAAGTAGCAAGTTTAAGTAAGTGAGGAGAGAAATGCACAGGACAGTTTTTTTATGCCTACACTATATGTATAATATATACTCTCTCTCTATATATATATATAAAAATATACACAAAATGTTGAGAAACTCCAATGGTAGGTCTTGACTTGACTTCTGAAAAAGTACCTTTAAAATGTTTGAAACAGCCCCTTCACCTTTATTTCATGGTGTGAACCTGAAAAAACTATGTAGTCTGTGCCTAGAATCCAAAGCATATATAATACAATTTTCATAATAGCACCAAATGCTGCTGGGATTATTTAAAGTCACTCAAATATGTAAATCAAGTAAAACTTAAACATTACAGCACTATTTTATTACCTACCTTGGCAAAAAGCCACAGTAGTTCTTGTTTAGGGAAACTGACTTATCATTACAAAGTAGCCACGTGACTGATACTGCCAAGAATGAATTCATTCTTCCTCACAGTATCTAAATTTGCGCTGAATTACACCTACATCCTGTATGATCTAGTTGAAAAGGTAGAGGCTTTGGATTTAGACAAATCTGACTGTGAATTTGGGCTGAATTATACCTACATCCAGTGTGATTGAGTTGAAAAAATAGAAGCTTTGACTTTAAACAAATCTGATTGTGAATCCTGGATCACCATTTACTATTTGAGTGACTTGGGCAAGTTACCTAAAATCACTGATACTCAGAATTCCCAGCTAGAATAGTAATAATATTTAGATATTTAAGGGTTCTATTCCTGCTTGGGGGATTGTTTGTTATATGCCAGGCAATGTGCTAAGTACTTTACATACATTGTGTCAATTAGTATTCACAATAACACCGGGTATTAGCCACCATTTATATTTTAGCACACTGATATTCCAAAGGGTTAATTATCTTGAATAGTTTTACAACAGGTGTGCCTCCAAAGCCTGTGCCCTATCTATTGCTGTCAGGGAATTAGGGAGAAAGCGACTCACAGGCACTCCCTGAATGGCCTCCACAACGGGGTGGTGACTCTTCCACTGCCTCTGCTGCTATTCTTGTGCTGAGCAAAAGCCACGTAGAACAAGACTGAGACCTACCTCCTGCGGAACTTCATTCCCTTCCCTGCTCTTGTTGATTGCCATGATTCTTTTACAAAATACAAAACCTAGATGCTGAGTTTTTCTTGCCTAAAGTTCTTGGCTTAGGCTAAAGCTAAGCTGTGTCTTCATTGTTTGTGAGTTCTGAACCACTGCACCTTGACCTTTAGCTCTACCCTACTGGAGACTAGAATTCTTGTCTACTTACATCCCATAAAACTATGAGTGCTCTATCTCCATTTGACGAACTTGAGGACCATCAACTTTAAAGTTTGTAAAGTTTTTTTTGATCTCCCCTTACCTTCCTGCTTCAACTAACGTTTTCTCTGATGTACCTGTTAGAACTATAACACCTACCTGAATTTCCCTGCCATTCCAATGTGTGTGTGTGTGTGTGTGTGTGTGTGTGTGTGTGTGTGTGTGATCATCCACTTGTTTAGAGAACTCTTATTCCCATCCTCCTCACTTCCACAGCTTCCAAAAAACTGACAGACATAGCAGCCTTCCATGCTGTGTTAATACCCAATCCCAGAGCATATGGTGCCCTACAAAATACCCTAAGGCTTATGAATGGATTATTTTCTTTTCCATCAACAAGTCCTGGTGGCAGCAAACACAATATATCTGTAACATCATTTATGAAGGCCTGTGGAAAGGTTAAAACAAAAAAAAAAAACACTAGTCTCCTTTTTAAAATTATGAACATCTTGAATGCATACAAGAATTTTTTTTTTTTGACTTGCTGGTTAAATTGTATT
Organism: Macaca thibetana thibetana; assembly: GCF_024542745.1. NCBI lineage: Eukaryota > Metazoa > Chordata > Mammalia > Primates > Cercopithecidae > Macaca > Macaca thibetana. The sequence continues at coordinate 22,800,509 of NC_065581.1, read as the reverse complement.
TAAAAGACATTGTGCTATACAAAAAAAAATTGCTATCACCAAAATGAAGCATAAAAGCAGAAAAAAAAAAGGCCTTTTACTCCTGTGAAGGTCAAATTGTTTTTTGAAACCACATACCTAAGTGTTATTCAAAACCAGAGACTTCAGGCTCAGTGCAGTTTTTGTTTTTGTTTTTGTTTTTTTTCTCAGTACCAAATATTTCACTGAAAATGTGAAGACAGATCGATAATTCAATGTTTTATTAATTTTATCTAAGAACTCAAGTATAAAGTATCACATTTTTCACAAAAAGCCAGGAGAAGGATCTATGGTACACAGGTCCCCATAATACACACACACTTTTAAAAATCAACTGATTAAAATAAAAATCTATCAAGCACCACTCATGCACAGCCTCTTTCGTGCAAGATATACTCCTGCCTGAATCTGTGGGGGTGATGGGTGACGGCTGCAGCCTCAGCCTATGAAAACTACTGTGGGTCACAGATGTCTCAGATGGGAGGGTGGGCAGCTTCTGTACTTAAAATTACGGTTTGAGAAATACAGAAGAATTTACTTGGTCGATTTTTCTTTGTAATAAATAATCTGAAACCAGTTATCAATCCAAAGGACTATAAATCAAGAAAAGAAACCATAATGCAATGCTAAGCAAATCAAGGACCAAAGGGAGCCAAAATAAGGAAGTTTGAAGCAGACTAAAGGAAAACAGGCCTAGAATTCCAGGAGCAAGAACTCAGGCACGTGTGACTGGTTTGTGTACAGTTCTGGTGGACTTTGGGATTTTTATGTTGAAGCTAATTAGAGGCCTATAAGAAATAAACATATACCCCAGTGCTAAGCACTGTTGGAAATAGATAAATGCACTATGGTCCTACCCTAAAGAACAGAAAGAGCAAAACCATTCACTTATTTTGCAAATGCCTATTGGATCAGGGTATTTTTCCCCCTGCTGAGCCAGAACAGCACCTTCAGGTCCTTCTCAACAGGGTACCTCAGGTATTGACTGCCCGTCATTGGAGGTGACATGTCAAGTGAAAGTGACGTACCACCTCTACTTAAGAAGCTTATACCTAAAAAGAGGAGCAGTACAACATCCGTAAATCACTGCAACCCATAGCAGCATGTAATAAGTTGTTTGAAAGTCACGTAACAGTAAAATACATTTAGAGAACACTGATTTCTGATCAGGATGATAGCGGAAGGCTTCGTAGATGAAATGGGCTCTGAACATCCAAACAGTGGCCAAGAAAGCATCTCTGAAACCTAAGAGTAGATGGAAGAGAAGGTAAAAGTTGTTTTACATGACCATATAATGCTGTATTATTTGGGTTTGGATTTTAGAAGGCTGCTAGAGGTGTTGTCATGTTTTAAATCAAAATGGAGAAACCTTCCCAATAAATGATGAGGATAATTAAAATATTTGTGTGTCCATGAAAATGATATATAGTCTGAAAATATAGTACTGACAGATGAGCTCCAGAATTTGCTAATTCGCTATTTCTAAATGTGGGCACTATTATTTATGAGAATACTGATTCTTTTTTATGGTGGTTACATAATCAAGTGTTTCTATGATTTAAAAATAACAAAGTACTGGTCACATAAAAACAAAATAAATCATATAACTAATTAAATTTATAGTAGATGCTTTATTTGTGGGGCATTTGTGTGTGGTTATAACTGAATCATCAGCCTTTCATTTCACATATGCATGAGTGCACTACTCACTTAAATGCATTTGTGTTTGAAGTTAAGGAAAAGGTAAGAGCCAATGAAGCCTAAACTCTGAGTTTGTAGGTGGATAAATACATGCATTTGTTCTTTCAAGCATATGATGACTTGTTTTTCAAATTAAGCTTCATATACAATGGATGTAATTCTCTAATGACCAGAAAACAGCAAATTCCAGCAAATTCTGGTACTTCCTCATAGTGTCCACTCTTGCTTTTCAGAAAATTCAGTTAGAAAACTTTCTAGAAGCAGACTGAGGCTCAATCCCAGTATACCACTCACATTTGTAGAGAATATATTTTATTTACTTGTTTTTTGGTTTTCCTCTTTTGTCCATGGGAAAACTATTTGGTGAAAGACTGGAGTCATTCCACATAGAACAGAGAGTTGTTTTTTGAACTCTAATACACTTGTGGTTTAAACCACATATTGTCGTCGTAAATTATTTCTTAGGGCTGTTTGTTTGTAAATGTGTTAAGGTTGCCATAACAAATTACCACAAACTGGGTGGCTTGAAACAACAGAAATTTATTCTTGCACAGTTGTGGAGTCAGAAATCCAAAATCAAAGCGCTAGCAGGATTGGTTTATTTTGGAGGCTCTGAGAGAGGATCTGTTCCTTGTCTTCTCCAGCTTTTGGTGGCTCCAGGAGTTCTTTAGTTTGTGGCACATCACTCCAATCTCTGCCCCCATCACAAGGTCTTCTCCTCTGAATCCCATCTTCTCCCCTTCCCTTCCCTTCCCCTCCCATCCCCTCCCTTCACCTCCCCTCCCCTCTCTTCCCCTTCCCTTCCCTTCCCTCTTCTCTTTTTTCCTCTCCTCTCCTTCCCCTCCCTTCCCCCCCCTCCTCTTCTTGTCCCTCCCTTCCTCTTCTTGTCCCTCCCCTCTTCTTCTCATGCACTTGTTGTTGGATTTAGGGTTCACTCTAATCCAGGATAATCATCTCTATATCCTTAACGTCCACAAAGACTCTTTATTCTAAATGAGGTCACGTGCCCAAATAAGGATCATTCACAGCTCATGGGTGGACACCTCCTTTGGGGGACCATCAGTCAACCCACTGCATTCATTTTCTATTATTTTTCCTGTTATCCACATTGTAGAAATAACTGATTCTGCCCCTTTTAAAATAATTTTAATTTAAATAGAAAATAATCTGTGACTTAGCACAGTGAAATTTTATGCTCTTCTTATTTTGTATTTTACTCTCCTCTTACTCTGTTTGGCTTTGGTAGTTTGTGTAAATTCTGTGTATCCTCCACCTGACAATAGAATTGCTCTAAATCCACCAAAAGCTTAATTTCATTTTATTATTAAAATTCCTCAAATATCACATTGTATTTGAAAGAAAATAGGAAATAGCCATCTATTTATTTACATTCAATTAATTAATTATTTTCATTATATATTCTCCCAGAATACAATAATCCATCTATTGTATTGTTGGTAAGTTATGAAAATATTTTAATACTGGGAGATAATGTGGTATTGCTAAAGTAAAGTGTCCAGGCTTTAGCCAGAGATTGTTCTGCCAGGGATTCATAACTCATAGCGTTAATACTTTCAATCTATTTGATTTAAACAAGGCACTCAATCTTTCTTTGTCCATGTTTTCTCATCTGTAAAATAAAGACACTAATACCTCCTATGCCTGTTTATAATAAGGATTGGACATAATATTTAAGTAAACCATCAGTGCAAAGCCTAGCACAGAGTATTTACTTTGTAAATACATTGATATTTATTACTTTTTACAGTTTTTTCTATAAAGCAACATATAAAAGGAAATTTTAATTGGCAGCTCAATCATTTAATTTACTTAAATGCTGAACTGATTGGTGTCTGCTATAAAGTAGCTTTGGGAGTTATGGTGAACTTGAGATTCCAAGGTTCAGAGTTGTGTCCTAACAACTTCCTTAGTGAATCTGCTGCCCCATCCTCTGCTTTTCCTCTGTCAGGCAGGTCTCCACACTCTCCCTGAAAACATGATTCTTTCTGCCGTCAGTCTTGCTCATGCTGTTTGACTACCTGGAGATAGTCTCCTTTCTTCTCTGCTATCCACACCTGTCCCTTGTTTATGGCCCAAGAGAGGTCATTTATTTCATCTGAGGGCTCCTCTCATATTTATGATCAAATGTTGCCCTGCTTTGGAATTTTGAAGTGCTTATAGTTTGCACTCATTTTGACATTTGAGGTATACCACCTTGCATAGTTAAAAGATGTAGGCTCAGTGTTGAAAATCATCAAATGTGTCATGAGGCCAAAAATTTCTAATTAAGTGCCTTAATGTTTATGGATTGCATTCTAAACTTCATTAAGTTGTTCTTGCAAGTTCAAGTCTTAACCTCAGAATCTTTGTTTTCTTTAAATAAATTAAACTCCAAGCTCCCACCATCCAGACTAGTGGAAAATTCAACTGTGGTAATTATTGAGGCTTCCTCTCTCATGTTCATTCAATCATTCAGAGATTTTAGATGGAGATTTTAGATGGACGACAAATACTTGTGTCTTCCATTCCTTGACCCATCCTAGTTACACGGAAAACCACTATCCATGCCTGCATAGCTTTGAAATCTACAAGTTCCCATGTCATGTAGGATAGGAGGCTTTTCTATGACTAGGAGCTCCAGTCACTAGAGTTCAATGTATCTCTTTCCCAGATTCCAGTCACCATTTTGTTTTGTAAGAAAGTAGATCTTGAATCCCAAATCCTCACAGATCTTGGAAACCACCGCCTTTTCCTTTAGTTAGGAAAAATCTTTCTCAGTCTATTTCCACCCTTTCTCTCTTCAAAGGCATCTGCCCCTCCCTTCCCTACATAGTCAGTAAAATTTCTTCATTGACTTAGATTCACAAATGGCAGAAAAACAAGCTATCTTCAATAACCTTCTGCTTTTACCCTACATTCCTACCCTAGATAGGTCACACTACTTAACTCAATTGGAAAAAAAAAGTCCTGGGAGATCATGTAATTTAATGTTTAAGTAAATTTTTCTTTCCAAGTGTAAGCATGTCAGAATATAGATTGTCTGGATTTTTCTTAAAGACTTGTGGAGCATACCTATTCATGATCAGTATGTGTGACAGCCTGAGGAACCTACTAAAACATAAATTATTTCAAGAAAAGAAAGATTTTGAAAGAGGAGTTGGGTGTGGGGGCTATGACTCTAATCATATGAAAGAAGATGAGTGGGAGTGAGTTACATTCATTGTATTTGTCACTCTCACTTGTTAAGATGTGTCCTCTAACTTGGTGCCCATGATCTGAGAACTAGAATGAGAAGCGCCTGAGAGCGAAAACTGAAAGAGGACTACTTTACCTGTAAGATACTGGAAGCACATGGGAATACTGCTTTAGGATTCTTTTAGTGTAGTTGAGGGAGAACATGAGTTTAGAATATTGAAGGATTTGAATAACAAAGCATGACTGTAGGCCATTGAGATTTTGGCACAATGGTATGAAAACATGCCTTTGACATGGGAGCATCTTCACTAAGCACACCATGGTAACATCTCCTGCAGCCAAGACCTTGTGGACATGTGGGAACCTGGTAACCCATATGGTGTTGGGTAACCTCCCAGAGCTCTGTTGCAATGGGAGTATGTGCCAATGACAGACAGGTAACTATGGTAACTTGAGTAATAATGAGCCCACATTCATCCTCATTGAATACTATTCATTACCAGAACCCATGGAAAATCACATTCATAGAGCCTGCAAAACATTAAGAGGTCTGAGAAGCAGAAATATTTGAACAGAATCAGAAAAGAGGAAAATGATATTTTATACAAGGTAGTTTGAAAGATTGTTTGGTAAAACATATGGACTAATTCTCTGGACTCTCAAAATTGTGTGTGTATTTGGGGGTTGGTGGATGGGTAATACTTGGAAAGGGGCTAAAGTTTCAAATGTATTTGCTTTCTTCAGGTTACAACAGGAGAAATATTCTCACAATGCTCTTTGTCTTAGATTCCCTGGAGTCAATGCTGAGTATATTGGTTACATTTATATTTCTCCTTGTACTAACATTTATTCAGAGGTCAATAAATATTTGATTTGATAAACTGCACAACTTCTTCAATTATTTTGATTAATTGTTAAAGAAGTTAGTTGCTTAACACTGAATGTTTTCTGGGACTACATCAAGATGTAAAAACAGTTACTCAAGACCAGGAGGTAGAACATTATTGACAGGAATATTATCACAGTATCTTCAGCTGCAAACTATGAAATTGACCCCTTTAGTATTTTCTGAATATCTGGTGTTTCCTGAAATGTATCCTATCAAATTCCAGTCCCTCAATCAAGATATTCACTGGAGATGGACTACCCCTTTAAATAAAATTAGTATCATCATCTTAACTATCCATGGCACATATTACATATGATAGATTGTGAACAGTACCATAATTTGTTTTTAAATTGCTTTTACTTAGCATACATCAAATTAACTTCCCATAGTACCTATTTCTCAAGAGATATCTATTGGCAATTCCTAGCAAATATTGCTCTCTAGACCTATAGGTAGGTATATAGAGATACATATTACAAATGCTTGTATTTCTAACTTGATAAATGGCATTGGCAATTTTGATCATTAAATCCCTATTGAAGATAAGCAATGGGCAATATAGCTATAGCATACATAATTTGTACAAACATGATATAAATAATTACATAGATATAATGTATAAAATATCAACATATATGTATTTAAGATATAGATATTTAAAATATGCATATATTTAAGATATAGGACACCAGATTTGGACACATGAGATATGAATGTATCCAAATGGTTTTCAGTAAAATAGAGACTATTCTTAAGGCCGGTAAAAAGCAATAAACATGATAGCAATTGTTTACAGTGACCAGGAAACAGGTGCAATTTCATGGCCTGTGGGTGGCAGGAAAAACTTCACAGAAGAGACTGTTTCCATGAGGTACTTATCACATAAACAACTGGCTAACATTTAAGTAAGCAAGTATGTTCTAAGTAGAAAACTAGAGTTACTAGATGATATACATTAAACTGTCACCTGCTAAAGCAAACACTGTTTCAGATCATTCCATGTGAAGCTTTAGGCTCTGTGGGCATTTTTGGTTTTAAAGAAAAGGAGGCTAGTCAGCATTCGTGTATTTTAAAACTGTACAATATTATCTCTCCGTATCATTTTATTTCTTCTAATTACATTTTTAAGGGAACAAGATAATAACAGCATGATTGAGTTTTCAATACACACTGTCACATGCTCAGTCTACTAATTTGGTTACCTTTTGCATAATATGGTAACACTAGGGTACTAATGCTTAGGAAATTACAAATTGAATGTTAAAAACAGCCCTGTTCATAAAGAAAACAAATATGAAATAGAAACACAGAGACAGCACGCTATAGATGTAATACATTTGGGGCCTCAAAGCTACATTTTCAGAAATGGCATCTCTCTCTTTGTTATAGTATAAGACATACAGAGTCTAAGAAAGAGCCAACCTCTTTCTTAGGTAATAGTATGAGTCTCTCTGCCCTGATCAGCCTAAGGTAGTTTCTGATACACAGTATTTTCTCATCGAAAATATGTTGACTGAATACACATACAGAGACACACACACAGACCGCCCCCCCCCCACACACACAGAGGTACCAGTTTGAGTTAAACAGACATATCGATATAGAATGCAGCAAAATAAAAATCTAGTCATTTCCTTTACTAATTTGACAAATGGAGACAAAATTAAATCAGATAATTTAAGCTTGAATATCTAACTGGCAACCTAAAGTATGTAGTTTAAAGCAAGCGTGGCCCTAGAAAAGACCTCTGTGGTTCAGTTTCTGTTTCTTTGCCCTGGCTCCTCAAGTCTTACTCATGAGTAGGTCATAAATAATCCCAAACACTCTACAGTTTTCCAGGTTGCCAAAGGCAAACTTTCAGAACAAACTTGCACCTACTCTGATATCCCTCATGTCAAAACAAATGAGTTTCCCAAACTAGTCCCTGTAACTGATTTCATCACTACCTGAAAATGGGCCCAAATGCTAAGCATCCCCTGGGGGAAGACTTACCTCTACAGTGCACCTACGAATGCAGCAACATTGTCCAGCACAGAAATTCCAGTAATAGAACCATTGGAAGTTCAATCAGGAAAAGATCTGGCATCTTAACTTCTTATTTTACGGATGAGAAATCTAAAGCCTAACCAGATGAAGTGAGTGGACCAAGACCAACCCAAATCATAGCACACCAATATTAGCCTAGTCCTAAAAGTGTTGAGAAAATTGTAGAGATAACTACAACTGATCATCATTACTGATTATCTTATTTTAAAATTAATATATAAATGAGAAGATGGCAAAGCAGTAGGTCAGCCTAAAAAAAACAAAGACAATATGAAACTCATTGGTTGAGCCAAGTAATCTTTGTGTGGTATAAACCATGTTCAAAGCCACCATAAAACTAGAGTATAGACACGTTATGAGTATCTAGACATTACAGATTAACTTCCAAGCATTTTTTTACAGCTAGCAAATAGACATAAATAATCAGATACATTGAGCTAGCTAACTAATTTTCTAACAGAATATTTACTCAAAGGCTAGAACTATGTAGGAAAACCCTGCAATTAACCTTTGAAAACAAAAGGAATTGTTGCCTGGAAGGTCTTCAGACCTTAATTATTGATATAAGCTTAAGGGTAAATCTAAACCATGACCTTAAACATTCTTTATCTTTATATATCACATCTTATTTGAAAAGTAAGACAATTCTAGTTCCTAAGCTGTCTTCATATAAAATGAAAAAAAGCAATGGCCTATATAGCTCAGTTAGTTGATCAAACTTTGTTTTTAAAATATTAATTTTATTTCTTCATAAATTCAAGAAATAGATTTTTTCAGTTTATATGTCATACAGAGAGAATATATTTTTAATAAAAGTAATAAAATACTTTTCCTTCACTAAATTAAACTGAAAATGTTCTGTATTAACATTATTAAATCCTATGTCTAATTAAGGGAAACTATATACAAGGCCGAAAGTGGTATGGTAGAGAAGAAATTATAACAATCTAATCGGGCAAATATGTGCTGTCTTCCTGGGCATCATTGATCATGCCTATTTCTGAGTCTTTACAGTGCCATACTGCTATTGCATGTTTTGTGTGCGTGCTTACCAATAAGGAAATGGAAAAAAAGCATCTCCTATTAATCATATACTATGTGTTAGGGATGTAGTAGGCACTTAATAAATATTCTTGAATGAAGAAAAGTCAGGCACTGTGACAGATAATTAATATGTACTTTGTCATTTAATTTTCTTTTTACATGAAGTATACTGGGATGCTCTGAAGTTAAGTAATTAGCTCAAAAATGCCCTATAGGATAAATCCACAATTTAACCTGGGTCTACTTTTTTGTAATCCCTAAAAATGTTTTTACCCTAACAATTCCATTTACATTAAATATGAATCCAAGTACTCATCTTAAATTGTCCAACATTTCACCCACAGGCTCAAAATAAAGGGATGGACAAAGATCTACCATGCAAACAGAAAACAAAACAAAACAAAAAAATAGCAGGAGTCACTGTTCTCATATCAGATAAAACAGTCTTTAAACTAACAACTGTTAGGAAGTACAAATAAGGGCATTATATAATGATGAAGAATTCATTCAGTAATAAGACTTAACTATTGTAAATATAAATGCATCTGACATTGAAGCACCCAAATTAACAAAACAAGTTCTTCTTGACCTACAAAAAGACTTAGGCAGCCACACAATAATTGTGGGGGACTTCAACACCCCACTGACAGCGTTAGACAGATTGTTGAGGAAGAAAACTAACAAAGAAATTCTGCACTTTAACTCAATCCCTGACCCACTGGACCTAATAGACATCTACAGAATACCCCACGCAAGAACCACAGACTATAGATTCTTCTTATCCACAGAGGGAACATATTCTCAGATTAACCAGACGTTTGGTCATAAAGCAAGTCCCAAAAAGCTTGAAAAAATTGAAATCATACCAAGCACACTCTCAGACCACAGTGCAATAAAAATAGAAATCAGTACCAAGATATCTCAAAACTACACAAAAAATGGGGAAAAAATGGAAATTAAACGAATTGCTCCTGAATAATTCTTGGTTGAACAATGAAATTAAGGCAAGAATCAAAAATTTATTTGAAAGTAATGAAAATAGAGATACAACTTACCAAAATCTTTGGGATACAACTAAAGCAGTGTTAAGAAAGTTGATTGTGCTAAACACTTTCATCAAGAAGTTAGAAAGGTTTCAAATTAATTATCTAACATTGCACCTAGAGAAACTAGATAAAGAAGAACAAATCAACCCAAAGCCAGCAGAAGAAAAAAAATAACTAAAAGTTGAAAGTAAAACTCTACAAAATTGAGACTAAAAAGTCCATATAAAAGAGCAGAGAAACTAAGAATTGGTTCTTTGAAAAAATAAACAAGATTGATAGACTGCTAGCTAGATTTACAAAGAAAGACAAATAAAGAGAAATTCCAAAGAAGGGCAATCAGAAATGACAAAGATGACCTTACAACTGATCTCACAAAAATACGAAACATCCTCAGAGACTATTATGAACACCTTTATACACACAAACTAGAAAATATAGAGGAAATAAAAAAATATTGGAACTGCACAAACTTCCCACGATTGAACCAGGAAGAAAGTGAAAACCTGAACAGACCCATAATAAGCTCTGAAATTGAATCAGTAAGTCATTATAATATATATATAGTATATATAACATATATAAAACCTAATTCAGTAATTTAACATAATGTAATATACATTGACATATTATGTGTCAATGTCATATGACAAACCCATGGCCAACATCACACTTAATGGGCAAAAGTTGAAACAATTCCCCCTGAGAACTGGAACAAGACAAGGATGTCCACTCTCACCACTCCTCTTCAACACAGTACTGAAATTGCTAGCCAGAGTGATCAAGCAAGAGAAAGAAAGAAAAGACATCCAAATAGGAAAAGAAGTCAAATTATCTCTCATCATCGATGATAGGATCCTACAACTACAAAATCCTAAAGACTTTTCCAAAAGGCTTCTGGAACTGATAAGCTACTTCAGTAAGGTTTCAGGCTATGAAATCAATGTACAAAAATCAGATGGATTCATAGCCAAATTCTACGAGACGTACAAAGAACTGACACCAATTCTACTGAAACTATTCAAAAAAAAAAAAAAATCAAGGAAGAGGTCCTCCTACAAAGCCAGCATCATCTTGATACCAAAATCTGGCGCACACACACACACAACACAACTTTAGGCCAATATCCCTGATGAACATCGACACAAAAGTCCTCCACAAGATACTAACAAACTGAATCCAATAGCACATCGAAAAGTTAATTCATCATGATCAAATAGACTTTATTCCTGGGATGCAAGGTTGGTTAAACCTAAATAAATAAATACATGTGATTCACCACATTTTATCACAAGCAGAATAAAAACAGAATAAAAGACAAAAATCATATGATGATCTCAATAGAGACAGAAAAAGCCGTTGACAAAATCCAAGATTCCTTCATGAAAAGAAAAAAAAAGAAACTCTCAACAGACTAGGCATCAAAGGAACAGACTCAAAATAAAAACAGCCATCTGTGACAAACCCATGCCAACATCACACTTAATGGGCAAAAGCTAAAACAATTCCCTTTGAGAACTGGAACATGACAAAGATGCCCACTCTCACCGCTCCTCTTCAACACAGTACTGAAATTGCTAGCCAGAGCCATCTAACAAGAGAAAGAAAGAAAAGGCATCCAAATAGGAAAAGAAGTCAAACTATCTCTCATCATGGATGATAGGATCCTACAACTAGAAAACTCTAAAGACATTGCCAAAAGGCTCCTGGAACTGATAAACTACTTCAGTAAGTTTTCAGGCTATGAAATCAAGGTACAAAAATCAGTAGCATTTCTATACACCAATAACACTCTAAGTGAGAGCTGAATCAAGAACATAATCCCATTTATAATTGCTGCAAAATAAATAAAATATCTAGAAGTGCATCTAACCAAGAAGGTGAAAGATTTCTATAAGGAAAACTACAAAACACTACTGAAAGAAATCACACATGACACACAAAAAATGAAAAAAACATTCCATACTCTTGAATTGGAAGAATACATATTGTTAAAATGGTCCTACTGCCAAAAGCAATTTACAGATTCAGTGCTATCCTTATCAAAATATCAATGTCATTTTAAATAGGTAGAAAAAAATCTATTCCAAAATTCATATGGAACCAAAAAGGAGCCCAAATAGCCAAAGCAATCGTAAGCAAAAAGAATAAAGCTAGAGGAATTATATTACTCTGCTTTAAACTATATTAAAGCTACACTAACCAAAACAGCATGGTACTGGACAAAACCAGATGCAAAAATCAATGGAACAGAATAGAGAACCCAGAAATAAAGTCGCACAAAGCTAAAACCATCTGATTTTTTTTTTTTTTTTTTTTTTTTTTTTTTTTTTGAGACAGGGCCTTACTGTCTCCCAGGCTGGAGTGCAGTGGTGCAAACTCGGCACCACTGCAGCCTTGACCTCCCAGGTTGAAGTGATCCTCCTGCTTCCCGCCTCAATCCCCACAAGCAGCTGGGAATACAGCTGTATGCCATTATGGCTATTTTTTTGTTGTTGCTATTTTTTGTTTGTTTGTTTGTTTGTTTGCAGAGATGAGGTTTCACCATGCTTCCCAGGCTTATCTGGAACTCCTGACCTCAAGTGATCCACCCACCACGGCCTCCCAAAGTAGTGGAATTAAAGGCGTGAGCCGCCGCACCCAGCCCAACCATCTGGTTTTTGACAAAGTTAACAAAAAGAAGCAATGGGAAAGAACTCTCTATTTATTAAGCGGTGCTGGAACTCTCTATTTTTTAAATTAGCCATATGCAGAAGAATGAAACTGGACCCCTACATTTCACTGTATACAAATGTTAACTCAAGATGGATTAAAAGACTTAAATGTAAGACATCAAACTATAAAAATTCTAGAAGAAAAGCTAGGAAATACCTTTCTCAGCATCAGATTTGGCCAAGAATTTATGGATAAGTCCCCAAAAGCAATTATAACAGAAAGAAAAATTGACAATTGGGACTTAACCAAACTAACAAGCTTCTGTAGAGCAAAAGAAATTATCAACAGAGTAAATAGCCTACAGAATGGGAAAAGATATTCATAAGCTATGTATCTTAACAAAGACTTTATACCCACAGTCTAAAAGGAACTTAAATAAATCAACAAGCAAAAACACAAATAATCCAATTAAACACTAGGCGAAAGATATGAACAGACACTTCTCAGAAGATGTACAAGCAGCCAACAAACACATGAAAAAAAAAATGCTCAACATCACTAATCGTTAGAGAAATGCAAATCAAAACCACAAAAGGATACCATCTCACACCGATCGGAATGGCAATTATTAAGAAGTCAAAAAATAACACATGCTGGTGAAGCTCCCGGGAAAACGGAATGCATACACACTTGGTGGGGATGCAAATTAGTTTAGCCACTGTGGAAAGCAGTTTGAAGATTTCTCAAAGAACTTCAAATAGAACTATCATTTGACTCAGCAATTCTATTACTGAGTATTTAACCAAAGGAAAATAAACAATTTTACCAAAAGACACATGAACTGGTATGATCATCACAGCACTATTCACAATAACAAAAATATGGAATCAACGTAAGTGCCCATCAGTGGTAAATTGGTTAAAAAAAAAAAAGTGGTACATATACATGATGGAATACTAGGCAGCCATAAAAAATAAATAATTCATGTCCTTTGCAGCAACATGGATGCAGTTGGACGCCATTATCCTACACAAATTAACACAGAAACAAAAAACCAAATACTCCATATTGTCACATATAAAAGAATGCTAAACATTTAATACACATGGATACAAAGATGGCAACAATTGACACTGGGGACTACTAGAACAGAGAGGGAGAGAAGGGGGCGTGGGCTGAAAAACTACCCATTGAAAAACTACCCTATGCTCAATACCTGGGTAATAGGACCACCTATACTCTAAACCTGAGCATCAGGTAACATGCCCATTAACAAACCTGCACATATACACACTGATCCTCCACTCCAAAAAAAAAAAAAAATTGCCCAGCATCTTCATAATATTGTCTCTCTTTATGTGCTCACAAGTGATCAGAATGGGGAAACACAATTGCTTTCATGAAGATGTTAGAGTGGGCTTTCTTTCCTTCCCTTTCTTTCTTTCCTTCCTTTTCTTTCTTTCTCTTTCTTTCTTTCTTTTCTTTCTGTCTCTCTCTCTCCTTTTCTCTTTTTCTTTCTTTTCTTTCCTTCCTTTCTTTCTTCTTTCTTTCTTTCTTTTTCTTTCTCTCTTTCTCTCTTTCTTTCTCTCTTTCTCTCTTTCTCTTTCTTTCTCTCTTTCTTTCTCTCTTTCTTTCTCTCTCTCTTTCTCTCTTTCTCTCTCTCTCTCTCTCTCTCTCTCTCTCTTTCTTTCTTTCTTTCTTTCTTTCTTTCTTTCTTTCTTTCTTTCTTTCTTTTTTCTTTCTTTTCTTTCTTTCTTTCTTTCTTTCTTTTTTCTTTCTTTCTTTCTTTCTTTCACAGAGACAGAGTCTTACTCTGTTGCCCAGGCTGGAGGGCAGTGGTCTGATTTCAGCTCACTGCAAACTCTGCCTCCCAGGTTCAAGCATTTCTCTGCCTCAGCTTTCCAAGTAGCTGGGACTATAGGCTTACATCACCATGCCCGGATAATTTCCACCCAGCCTCCCAGAGATGGGGTTTCACCATATTGGCCAGGCTGGTCTTGAACTCCTGGCCTCAAGTGATTCACCTGCCTCAGCCTTCCAAAGTGCTAGGATTATGGGCGTGAGCCACTGCGTCTGGCCGTGTGGGCTATTTTCTAATGGTAAGGTAGAGTGAATAATGTGAAAGATCATCTCCTTCAAAATCTCTACACCATGTAATTTTGGTTTCATGTGCTGTCTACATTTCTATTAATAAGAGACTAATTTATGTTAATAATTTTCCTCTTTCAAAATGCAAATATCCTTGGGAAAATTAAATAAGTTGCCATTAATTCATTAAAGTGAATTGATTTAATCAAATTGCTTCCACCCAGCTAATATAACCTTGTTGAAGAAATTGGCATTTCCATTCAGAAGCTTATGCCTTTAATGGGAAGGTGGAAACGGGCATTTCATGTGAGTCCAGGCTTGGGTAGGCACCATGAGAAGCTTTGTACATCCAAAAAACAGCATGAGGTTGGTGGATGTGTGCATTTGGAAGAAGAGATGGTAATAATTTAGAGAAAGAGTCCAGAAAGAGAAGCTGAAGTGTAGAAATGTGTGGCTTAGACCAGGCTCAGTGCCTGTAATCCCAGCACTTTGGGAGGCTGAGGCGGGTGGATCACGAGGTCAGGAGATCGAGACCATCCTGGCTAACTCAGTGAAACCCCGTCTCTACTAAAAATACAAAAAATTAGCCAGGTGTGGTGGCAGTCACCTGTAGTCCCAGCTACTTGGGCAGCTGAGGCAGGAGAATCACTTGAACCGGGGAGATGGGGGTTGCAGTGAGCTGAGATCGTGCCACTGCCCTCCAGCCCAGGCAACAGTGTGAGAATCTGTCAAAGAAAGAGAGAGAGAGAGAGAGAGAGAGAGAGAGAGGCTTATCTAGCTAGTTGGCTTAGGTGTCCAACTACTTTAAAAATACACAGAAAAAAATACTCCTGAACACACTGTGACTTGGACTATATGAGCCTAATCTATTTATTGACTTGTTATCCTGCATAAGAAGGCACTATTCTTACACATGGTATATCCTTAACCACTAAAGAAATGACCTATTTACACAAAGAATCAACATATGTGTATGTGAGTAAACATGTACTTTTAAAGTGGGAAGGCCAAAGACAAAGAAAGCACTTTTGCCTGTCAAGGAGTTTGCAGTTTGCCTGGTGCAGGCCATAGGTTTCTGTAATAACAAGTGTTGTCGAATAATGCAAAATGCTAAATATCAGAACTCAATGTATTAGTTTCTTATGGCTGCTGTAACAAAGAATGGTGGCTTCTAACAAAGAAAATTTATTTTTCCACTGTTCTGGAGGCTAGATGTCCAAAATCAGGGCATCAGCAGGGCCATGTCCATCTGACAGTCTGGGTAGAAACTTTCCTGCCCCTTCCGAGCTTCTGATGGCCGCCATCTACCCTCAGGGTTCCTTGACTTGCAGTTGTCTCACTCCAGTCCCTGTCTCTCCTATCACATCTTATCCCTCAGCCTCTCCCTGTGTGTCTTTTTTGTCACATGACATTTTCCTCCTTTTGTAAGGACATAAGTCATATTAGACTAGACTAATTACCTTGCCTTAACTCAATTACATCAGCAAAGACCTTATTTCCAAATGACTTCAAATTCACAGGTACCGGGGGTGAAGATTTCAATATATCTTTGGGAGGACATAATTCAATCCATAAAACAACTCGTTTTTAAATAAGTAATGGCCGCTTAATTCTGTTTATAGATGCTGAGGAATTGTGTTACCATTCCTAGTGAGGCTGTATGAAACTCAGCCAGCAGCTGGTCTATGATCCTGAGGTGGTGTCCATGGTTTTGTTTTCATGTGTTTTGTGATCTAACAAACTCAGGTCCTTCATCTAACAGCTGGGGTATTCCTAAATAGGATTGAGATTATAACCTAATTATTAAAAGTAAAACTATGGGTCAGGCATGGTGGCTCATGCCTGTAATCCCAGAACTTTGGGAGGCCGAGGCAGGTGGATTGCCTGAGGTCAGGAGTTCGAGACCACCCTGGCCAACACGGAGAAACACTGTCTCTACTAAAATTACAAAATTTAGCCAGGCATGGTGGCAAGCGCCTATTGTCCCACCTACTTGGGAGGCTGAGGCAGGAGAAGTGCTTTAACCCAGGAGGTGGAGGTTGTAGTGAGCCGAGATTGCGCCATTGTACTCCAGCCTGGGTGACAGAGCAACACTCTGTCTCAAAAAAAAAAAAAAAAAAAAAAAGAAAGAAAAGAAAAGTAAAACTGTTTCTATAAATCTTCAATAAAATAACTCTAACACTGACAGATGCAAAGAGTAAAATTCCAACACTAAGAAAAAGGGCACCATATATAATATAATTTAATGAAAATACTTATTTTATTTCTTACAATATTTAAAATGCTTCTTCAAATCCTGTCATTTTGGACTTTATTCAGGACTTATTCTCTGTTTTTCATATTTCACTAGTTGTGTAGATCGGTACAATCTTCTCACCCTTCAGGTAAAGAGGATATTCTTTATTATAAACAGTGAGCAAAAGGTCATCTCAGACTAAATCTGTTTTAGTCACTTCAATAATGTTTCAATTTTTTGTCTAATTTTTATCTTGGTTTTCCTTCATGTAGCTTCACCCAAACTGCCGTCCACCTCTTACCAAATAACAATGTATTTTTTAAGTTCACCTCTCCCAAAGGGCCATCCATCATTTTCTGTTTTCTAATACACATAGGACAAAGTTTCAAAAATTCATTCCATACTCACTTATTATGTAAAGATCACGTGCAACCCTGTTTTGCATTCTGTATTTTCAACATTAGAAACCTGACATTAAAGCATTATATTTCTACTAAAATAGGATGGATTGGATTTAAAACTTGCAAGATATATAGTCTTGTGAGTCCTGAGTTTGATGAATTAGAATTCATCAAATTCTTTTCCCTCCATACTGAACTGAACCAGTGTTGAGGTAGGCATTCTATTCTAATTATTTTGTAACAAGATGTTATTGGTTGATACACTTTCAACTCTGGGAGCAGTATTAATATAAATTTTCAAAACAAATTACCATATAATAGTAACATAGTTCTCATTTGGAAAAAATTATAGTCTGGATAGTTACAAATGGCATTAAGCCATAGAAAGACACAGCTCTGACAGCCTGGGTCTTCCTGATTTACTGGAATTTGAGAAGTCTTCATCAGGTCTTCAGAGTAGCTTCTGAGCCTGCACGTCTCCATCATTCCAGCTCCAAAACTCACGCCAGAACTTATATCACTGAGCCTAGTTTCATTCTACTTCTGAACCGTGGCCAGACTATGACTTGCATGGTTTCTTGGCTTCAGGTAATACTTAGCATAACTACTGCTCAAGTGTGGTGCACACCCATGCTTTGGGTAAAGGTAGCCTTCAGTCTAGTCTACATGAACAGATTCACTTCTGTCTTAAGAGTGAGAGTGGGACTAGAGAGGCTTCTTTCAGTGAAGACATCCCCTCGAAAAGCCATTAAATAAATGTGGTTCACAAAAGCTGTATCTTATAGGCCCTGTTAGGGGTTTACTTGCATCCCCACAAAACTTATGTGTGGAGGCTCTAACCTCCAGTATTTCAGAGTGTGGCCTCATTTGGACATAGGTTCATTGCAGATGAATGAGTTAAATTAGGATGATGTCATGCTGGAATAGAATGAGCCCCTAATCCAATATGACTGTTGTCCTTATAAAAAGAGAAATTCAGACACAGACATTTACACAGGGAGAATACCACCTGAACGCCAAGGCAGAAACCAAGCTGATGTATCTGCAAGCCAAGGAATCTCAAAAAATCTCAGTCACCAGAAGCTAGGGGAGAGGCCTGAAACAGAGTCTTCCTCATAAAGAAGGAACCAAGTTGGCTAACACATTAATAATCAGACTTCTATTAACAGCTTCCAAAACTGTGAGACAACAGATGTCTGTTGTTGAAGCTACTCAGTCTGTGATATTTTGTTATAGCAGCCCTGGAAAACTAATAGGGGACCCATATTAAGTGCAGCTTTTATGGTCATCTCCTCACCACTATAGACACACACATACGTAGGTATAGTACATGATATAATATTATATATGGCATATACTTTGATATCTAATATACAAGAAGTAGTATAGTTTCATATACCTTAAAGTTTACTTAGCAAAAGATGCTTAATTTTATTTTGTCAATTAAGAAGGTGAGGTTAAATTTATCTGTTCATATTAGGAAAAAAATCAAAATCAAATAAGAATTCATAAAATTGCATCTTGGAAAAGTGCAAAGCAGTCACACACACAAACTCCAGTCCTTAGCTAGATTTCCTGCTGCCTTCACGTACACTGTTACTCATTTTTCTTATGATTGTATATTATCAAAGGATTCAAATAGCAATTCTATGATTTATGGTCCTTTGAGTTTGGTAATTGTTGTCTATAAATCACTGTTACCCAGTTTATATGTTTACTGGCATACAACTTAGTCTAATATAGGGGATGTGAATACAGCATGTGCTTCTTTGCATGTGCATGCCACAAGTAGATGCGCATGCTTATTCACATGTTTAATACTTAGTTTCTTGTCAAGAAAAATGTTAACAGTGTGGATGCTGGAACATACTGTGTTCACACCTTTGCAAATGAGGCTGCAAGTCATAGGGCCATATGCTGTGTTTTTAAGAAATCTGATTTTTTGCCAGCCCACATCAACACCTGTGGATCATGTGCCTATTATTTTAACTGCCTTTCCATTAGGTTGTCTCATTAAGATGTGCCTGTAATGGAGAAAGGTGTGTGTGTGTGGGAGGGCTGGTGGGAAAGCTCAGTAAAGGCTTGTTTAGAATAGTCCAGATTGGTGAGGTTCTCTTTATCTTTATCTTTCATAGTTGTGGGCTTATAGTTTTCCCTTTGCCAGACATATCTACTACAGAAGTCCGTATAAATAACTAACACATAAATGTTAACAGAAGTTCAAACTGGGAGAATATGGTAGATACGATACACAGAAAAATCTCTATTAGTCCACACTAATTCAGAGTTGTTATTGTTTCTAACATAAGTTGGATTATAATTTATTCAGCATAGCTTATGTGAGGAAAAGGGATGTTAAGCAAATTGCTAGTGTCAAAGGTATTGACTCGGTTAGATGTCTGGCAACCATGTTTTCTTCTATGCCTTTGTAGCAATAAAAGCAGCACTTTTGCATGCATCAACATAATAACTACTAATGTTTCTGGATCATGTATTAAAATAGGCCTAATAACCATTATTCTCATATTATTTAAAATTATGGGGACCAAATTTATTTAAAAATAATATTCTATAATAATTTAAATTTTCATTAATCAAGACTGGGTTCTCTCTACCGCATTTGTAGTTGTGCAATTTTCCACACACATCTCTCTTTAGCTTTCATGTGCTCTTGGAAGCAATAACTTTGAGAATGTCGATGCCCAGGTAGCCAGGAAAGGCAACACCTGCAGAGAAGTGCCGCCATTTTTAAGTCAGGAGTTTTCTGTTGCAAACTGGGAACTTTTCCATGAGATGATTCATTTTCTGAGTAATAATTAGAAAAACTGGAACATGAAGATAAAAAAGAAAACATAATTATCCATAGCAATGCTACTGAAAAAAGAGTGCATGGTTTTCTTTTTGTTTGGTTTTATTAAAGGACCAACATCCCTGGTGCTTCGTATTATCTGTTAAAAAAAAAAAGTGAAAAATGAACAAGTCATGGATTTTCAGTGCTCTAATGACTTATCCTAATGTATTCCTTCATCTAAATACAGATTTCTATTTAAAATTCAGTATGCAGGGGTATTATGAATTCCAGTTTAATGGATTCCAAATAATTGCCCTTTAGAAATGATGAATAGCTGTTTAAATCCACTGATAAGAATATACTATTTCTCTCTGAACAATAGGCCTTCCACATTAACTGTGTCATATATGCCTGAAATTAATTTATTAATTTTTTAGTGATATGCAAAACCCAAACTGATGGCAGACGGAAAATAACCCTTTGTGGAGAGCCCCCAACTTTCCACCTAAAATGTTATTATTATTCTTGTGGGTGATAAAGGAGAGCCGCGGCAATAACCTTTCTGAAGAAGGCCAGGCCCATGAAATGCAGAGCATGCCCTTCTCTTCTTTCTTTTCTTTTTTTTTCTTCTTCTTCCTTTTTTTTTTTTTTTTTAGTTTCTGTAGTTCAAAAAGATGTGTTTCTAATGTGGTCAAAATGGCCAGCAGTTTCCAAACTCCACAAAGACAAAGAAGGTCCTGGTCGTTACACAGTGCTCTTAAAAAAGACTTCCAGGCCTCGTTCCTCGCTTTAAAAGGTAGCAAAAGCAAAAGAAGTAGATCTATTCAAATTAAAAATACATTATTCATTTCCCTTATGTAGCATCAGCCTAGGGTGGTTTTTAAAAAAATCTTATCCCTGATCAGAATGAATGGTTTTTCTATGCTAGTTAAAAACACAAATAATACTCTGAAAGCCGTGGCCAGAATAAATGCAATAAACATTGTCCTATGTTGAAGTAAAAAGCATATATCCATTACTGGAATCTTGATGTTTTCTGTATTTTTAAACAATTGTATTACATTATGCAACCTGTATCATTACATTTTTTGATGTGTTCAGTTAATAAAGAATAGTCATTCATACAGATAAAAAGAGAATCTGAGCAGTTTCTAAACCAAGTTGTAATAAATGGTGCAAGGGAAAAAATGGACTCAACTGTTATTCAATCTATTGACAAGAAGTGCTTTCAATAGCTCTGATTTTATGCCTCTTACCTTTTCCATAGAAAATTCTATGAAAAAAAATCTAGGCTTCTCACAAAATGTAAAACAGAAAAAAATAATTTAAGGTAAACAAAATATACTCAGAATTTATTTGATTCTTTGTTCCTTGCTAGTTGATTTATAAAATCGTTATACCAAATGCAATATTTATATTTTTAGAACACCCCCTGAATGATTTATATACTCTGTGTGTGGCGGGGGATGGTACACACACTCCTCTATCTAAATACATATAATTACAAGCAAACTGTAATAAAATGGAGATGTCTAGCTTTTCATGCCCAGCACCCTATCCAGGAAAATACAGGTTACCAAATTAAAAAAAAAAAAAAAAATCTTCACACTTCCCATTGTACCTCTGCCATCAATATCTGTTCCTATAAGAAATGCTAGTCAGGATACAAATGAAGAGGAACATGGAGGCAAAAGCTCATTTTATTTTTTGTGAGTAAATAACACTATTACTTCCTTTCCATAAATCTCATCTAACAGGAGTGAAAGACAAAGAGAGACAAATATATTTTCATATATCAGAACCACTGGAAATACAGGAGCAAGGGTAAAATCTGTTTTTATCTTTTCAGCACACTTGTAAAATCCTGGGCTTCCGTAACTGGAGGTTTTTCTTTCTCTCTAGCGGAGGGTGACTGCCCCTTTTCTCCAGGCCTTTTCTGTCTTCCTCCAGGGTCTGCTGACTTCCCTCCACACCATGGGTACCCGGAGAAGAATAGCTCCTCTGTTTTCCTGCCTGCCTGCAGATTCATCCTGTGCTCCATTCAGCTGGCGTTCAGGTCTGCTAACTGCTGCCGTACAACTTAGCTTTTATGCTCTACTGATGGGTTTTCTGAAGCCAGACGGTTTGTGAAAAGAGGGCCTATTTGCATAAACAATGCCATGTGAAGAGGTCTACTGGAAACAAAATCAAAATTCACTCAAGCAAATCTTCCTGATCAACTCATCTTTTTTTTTTTTTTTTTTGCAACTAACACCTCCTATAGTTACCATCTATGTTAAAATGTGACTGAGAGTTTGAACAATTTTTTCCCTCCATTTCCTATGTGTCCAGTTTTATGAAACTAGCCAAAAACATATTTTATTTTCTGACTTAGTCCCAGCAGAATCCATAAATAGACTGTGGTATGTGGAATGAGGAATGCGTTGTGTGTTAAAGGAGGGCAGGGGGCCAGCTATGCATCAGCTAGCCAGAGCCTTCCATTAGATTTGCCATAGGAGCTGCATCAAAATGCACATCCCAGCCAGGAGCTGCCCATCCCCAGGCTCTGTGATTTCAGGTCACCAAACGCAGTGCTGCATCAGCACTGGGGATCACAGTGGGGAACGCAACCTCTGCTCCTTCCAGCCCTTTCCTTAGTTTCCGGTACACAGAAATAGACCAAATTATGGTAGCAAGCTTAAAACAGGCTAGAGCAGGCATTTTGAACGAGGCTGCATAAACAAACTAAAGAGGAACATTATTAAACCAGTCACACATCCATAGAAAGCCATGACTGATTTCTTAAACATCTTACAGCACATTCAGTTTTAAAGGGGGTGCTTAATGGCAATACTAAGAATTTTTCACTTAATAAAAATCCTCAGGTTAAAAACATGTGCTTAATCAAGCAGGAGCTGCTAGGCTCTCCTATCTGAAACAATGGATGTAATTTGACTTAAATCTTTCTTTTGTCTTTTGGAGAGGGTTAATATTATGACTTGGATACAGAGAAAAAGCAGAAATTCTTCCAGGATCTTTTTTCCTTTTGTTTTTCCTTGTCTAATATCAAACATAATCCATTTGGCTTCCTGGATTGCCCGATCTAGAGTGCTTTGTTTCTCTCCTTAAAAATGTTATGATTGTGGCCTATTAATACTACTTCCCATAAAAAAGATATGACTTCTTTGAAAAATGGTTGACTCCAGGTCTGGGGCAGGAAACATACAAAATGAATATGAATATCTTGTCACACAAAAAGAGAAGTTTCTTCATCAAAAGATTTAGCAGCCAAACTGGGTAAACTCTCTCAAGCCAAAGATGGAATAAATTTCACCATCAGCAAAGCCAAAACCTGCCTTGGCATAAGAATCAAATATGCTTACATTTGTGCATTTATAATGATACTTAAAAAAACCAATTGATCACCTTTGGAGGATGCTAAGAAACCATTTCATCTTTATGAGAACTAACTAGTAAGTAAAAAGAAAGATGAAAACAATTTTCTCACCTTTTCTATGTAATCAGTACTCCAGGGAAACCAAAGAGTTGAAGAGAGGAAGTTCTTGTTATAGAAATAATGAATTTAAAATGTGTTGCCCTTATGAAACAGGAAGTCTGGCACAGATCTGGAGTTGTTGATTTATTACCTCCTAATGCCACTCTAAGTGAAAGCATCTTTGAGGGTCATCTGGTCAAAACAAACCAACCAATAAAACGCAAACTTGAACGTGAATCTTCCCAGGTCTTTAGATACAAGAGATGCAAGGGACCGAGGAATATGACAGATTACACCATAGGGATAAAATGAGGAAAATCTGGGCTATGCAAAACTCCATAGGACAAATGATCTAAGTTTTCAACCAAAAAGGTTGCAATTAGGGCCAAATGTATCCAAAAGAGGCTTGAAAGACATAGGTTCCTATGTCCACACAGAGACCTTACTTGGATCTCAACCGACATGTGTCTGTTAATTAATTAAGTGGTTGAATGAAACTACATGAAAATAAAAATTAAAGTAAATTAATAATAAGGCAATCAGGGAAATGTGAACTAGACTCAATATTTGATGATATTAAGAAATTGTAAGTGTGATTAAGATATTGTGGCTATGAATTTAAACATTGATCCTTAAGTTTCAGGAGAATTTACTGAAATAAATACAGATAAAATAATATTCTGTCTGTGCGTGGCTTCAAAATAATCAGGGAGGCAGCAGGATGTTTGCACGAACAGAGGTGAAACAGGTGAGCCATGAATTGATCATTATTGAAGTTGAGTGATGAGAAAACCAACTTCATCATACTATTTGCTCTACTTGTGTGTATGTTTAAATTTTTACATAATGAAAACGATTTTTAAAACTGAATACTAAGGTCCACTTACAAAGTGGTCCTGCAAAAACAAGTACTATTTTCCCCACCAAAAATTTAAAAAACATTAAGTCCCCATGGCTAAGATATGGAAGTGGGTTAGAAATGAGGGAAGCAGATGGTCTAGACAAATAATTGCCAAACTTGGAAAAACCACATATTTATAACATATACAAAAGACTAATACATACAAGGCCATAAAAAACACCACTTAGTCTCTGGAAACAAAAAGCATATTTATCTGCTCTCTTAAGCAAAACATTTGTTAATTATTTTATTAATTATCTATTTATTAACTTAAAGCACTCGATTAGAACTGTTATGACTGTGGCAAAACTTAACCATATTAAAATGTATAAACCCATTTAGTATAAGATTTCAGGAACTGTTTTTTATTTATTTATACCATGTTTAGAATTTTCTGTGTACTAGGACTTGAATCTTATTTTTGTATTTTTAGGCATATATCGTTCTTTTGGCTTTCAAAACATTGCATGTGTGCATAGTCATATTTCTTTTACAAAAGACTATGGAACAGTAAATTAATATATCTTCAAATTAAATCAACTCCATTTTTTAAAATAAATCTTCCTCTATAAAAATAATATCAATAAGAATAACTAATATTAACTAATTAAATGTTTCATAATCATCTTATCTCATTTAATCATCCCAACAGCACCATGAATTAGATATAAGGGAGACAATTCTCCATGGGTCACTTATATATCTGCACATCTTGAGGGCAGAGTAACTGTACCCCTCCATTTTCATGCCACTGATAAATGCATACCTGAGACTGGGCAATTTACAAAGGAAAGAGGTTTGATGAAGAGCTCCCAGTTTCATGTGGTTGGGGAAGCCTCACAATCAAGACGGAAGGAAAGGAGGAGCAAGTCACATCTTAGGTGGATGGTGGCAGGTAAAGAGAGAGTTTGTGCATGGAAACTCCCATTTTTAGAAACTATCAGATCTCATGAGACTCATTAACGATCTCAAGAACAGCACAGGAAAGACTTGCCCCCATGATTCAATCATCTCCCATAACACATGGGAACTATGGGAGTTACAAGAAGAGATTTGGGTGGGACACAGAGCCAAACAATATTAGTAACTGATAGTGCTTTTATAATGATCTATTTTAACAAAGCCGTTTGTATAATCAACAACCTTGGAAGACAGAGGTTGTGTTTCGCTTTGCAACAGTGGGTAAGTTTGCACTCCAACATAATAAAGATAATGTCTGTTTCTTGAGCAGTGATCGCACAGTTTCGCTTGCACCTCCTTATAAGAGATTGGAGTTTCCTAAGTCCTGGGTCCCTCAGCTGTGACGCAAACCCACTGGGTGCACAGCAATCACCTGGTCCCCTCTGTGTCACTCCCCTGGGACACGAGTGCCATAAGGCACCAATGTGAACATGAAGTTCATGCTACCTGCTGTGCTATGAGTAATAAAGTTCTTTTCTCTGACCTAGGAGTCTCATGTCTCCTGCCAATATTGGTAAAACTATACTAGACTAAATTGTTTAAAATGACGACATTTCAGACCCTTTAGAGTGTGTGAATGTTTCTGGCAACAAGGACAGGATGTGACAAATGCATAACCTTTGGGAAAGGGAAAAGTGCCTTGTAGGTAAGGTTGGGCGATAAGAGACGACTCCGTGGACTCTAGAAGCAAATGCTCTTGTCCAAAAGTGAGCCAAGGGGTTGAAGGAGTAAGGATCCCCTGCTGCCCTATTGTTGATAAATGGTTAAAATTTGAGCAATAAGAGTTGGATTAAAAATTTAAAAAAAACAAAAACTGAATGATGCTGTAGTTGTTGCCCCTCTCTCCCAAGCAGAAGGAGGAAGGGTCAAGAAATCCTCAAACTCAAATTAGACCTTGGGAGGACAAACACATGGCAGCTCTTTGGGTTGAGCCATGAGCAACCACTGTGCCTTGCTTCCTGGCCTGAATCTGGTCTCCCCCTCAGTACCTCTGATCACCTTTTTCCCTCTCCCTTGACTTTAGTTTTTTAAGGAAAAAGATGATTCGGGAATTGTATTAGTCTGTTTTCATGCTGCTGATAAAGACATACCCCAAACTGGGTAATTTATAAAGAAAAATAGGTTTAATTAACTCCTATTTCTATGTGACTGGGGAGGCCTCACAATTATGGCAGAAGGTGAAAAGAACATCTTATGTGGCGGCAGGCTAGAGAGCCAAGCAAAAAGGAAAACGCCGTATTAAAACATCAGGTCTTGTGAGACTTATTCACTACCATGGGAACAGTATGAGGGAAATTACCCCCATGGTTCAGTTCTCTCCCACCACATCCCTCCACAACATGTGGGAATTATGGGAGATATAATTTAAGATGAAAGATGAGATTTGGGTGGGAACACAGCGAAATCATATCATTCTGCCCCTGGCCCCTCCCAAATCTCATTTCAAATCATATTTCATTTGAAATTAGATTTCAAAATCAATCATGCCTTCTCAACAGTACCCTAAAGTCTTAACTCATTTCAGCATTAACTCAAAAGTCCACAGTCCAAAGTCTCATCTGAGACAAGGTAAGTCCATTCCGCCTATGAGCCAGTAAAATCAAAAGCAAGTCAGTTACTTCCTAGATACAATGGGGGTACAGGCATTGGGGATACTCCCATTACAAATGGGAGAAATTGTTCAAAACAAAAGGGCCACAGGCCCCATGGAAGTCCAAAATCCAACCTGGCAGTCATTAAACCTTAAAGTTCCAAAATGGTCTCCTTTGACTTCATGTCTCACATCCAGGTTATGCTGATGCAAGAGGTGGGCTCCCACAGCCTTGGGCAACTCTGCCTCTGCAGCTTTACAGGGTACAGCCCCCCTCTCAGCTGCTTTCACAGGCTGACATTGAGTGTCTTGTGGCTTTTCTAGGTGCACAGTGCAAGATGTCAGTGAATCTACCATTCTTGGGTCTGGAGAATGGTAGCCTTCCTCTCACAGTTTCACTAGGCAGTGCCCCAGTGGGAACTCTGTGAGGAGGCTCCAATTCCACATTTCCCTTTCGCACTGCCCTAGCAGAGGCACCCTGCAGCAAACTTCTGCCTGGAAATCCAAGTGTTTCCATACATCCTCTGAAATCTAGGTGGATGTTCCCAAACCTAATTCTTGACTTCTGTGTACCCGCAAGCTCAATACCACATGGAAGCTGCCAAGGTGTGGGACTTACAGCCTCTAGAGCCACAGCCTGAGCTGTTCCTTGACCCTTTTAGCCACAGTTGGAGGAGCTGGGATGCAGGGCACCAAGTCCCTAGACTGCACACAGTAGGGGGGGCCCTAGGCCTGGCCCACAAAACCATTTTTCCTCCTAGAACCCCCAGGCCTGTGGTGAGAGGGGCTGCTGCAAAAGTCTCTGACATGCCCTGGAGATATTTTCCCCACTGTCTTGGTGATAAACATTGGTCTCCTCATTACTTATGCAAATTTCTGCTTCAGGCTTGAATTTCTTCCCAGAAAATGGGTTTTTCTTTTATATTCCATCAGTAGGCTGCAAATTTTCCAAACTTTTATGCTCTGCTTCCTCTTGAAAACTTTGCCACTAAGAAATTTCTTCCATGAGATACCCTAAATTATCTCTCTCAAGTTCAATATTTCACAGATATCTAGGGCAGGGGCAAAATGCCACCAGTCTCATTGTATAGCAAGAGTGACCTTTATTCCAGTTCCCAAGAAGTTCCTCATCTCTGTCTGAGACCATCTCAGCCTGGATCTTATTGTCCATATCACCATCAACATTTTGGCCAAAGCCATTCAACAAGTCATTAGGAAGTTCCAAACTTTCCCACATCTTCCTATCTTCTGAGCCCTCCAAGTCTCCAGGAAGTTCCAAACCTTCCCACATTTTCCTATCTTCTTCTGAGCCTTCCAAACTCTTCCAAACTCTACCTGTAACCCAGTTGCAAAGTCACTTTTACATTTTTGGCTATCTTTACAGCAGCACCCCACTTCTGGTACCAATTTACTGTATTAGTCTGTTTTCACACTGCTGATAAAGACATACCAGAGACTGGGTAATTTATAAAGCAAAAGAGGTGTAACAAATTCACAGTTCCACGTGGCTGGGGAGGCCTCATGATCATGGCAGAAGGTCAAAGGCATGTCTTACATGGTGGCAGGCAAGAGAGAATGAGAGCTAAGTGATAACAGAAACCTCTTATAAAAACATCAGTTCTCATGAGACTTATTCACTACCACGAGAACAGTATGGGGGAAACTGCCCCTCATGATTCAATTATCTCCCTCCAGTTCCCTCCCACAACACACGGGAATTATGGGAGCTACAATTCAAGATGAGATCTGAGTGGGGACACGGCCAAACCATATCACGATTGGACGAAGGTTTCCTTGTCTCCAATGGGGACTGAAAAAGAAGTCTGTCTGAATATGCAGGGAAATTCTAAGAAGTAGAGAGAATCAAAGTTGTATCGGTCCATCAGATACAGGCACTGAAATCAAAATCAGCCATGTGCCCTAATCCCTGAGGGAAGAATTATTCTGATCACCTTGTGGGGGTTTAGGTGTTGAGTGTTGAGAGGCTAATGTGACCTCATGAGTGAGCCCTTTGTGTCCATTCAATATACCTTTAAAATTGCTTCTCTGTATAAATTTATAGATGAATTGATGTGTTAAAAGCTTGTACTTCCTTGCCCTGTAAGGGTCAGAGGAGGTTCTTCTAATGGGGAAGAGAAGCATGTAGAGGAGGGATTGTAAGGTCAATGTCCCTGCCATTTGCCACCAGTAGCTGGTTCAGAATTTATCACAATTGCCTCTACTCTGTAATGTCAGAGTTTTCACTGTGTACATATAATGTCCTGTTGAATGACAATCCAGAAGCCTCAGCCCCAATGGCTTAACTACAGTGTTGTCACAAATGTAGGGAGCTGCTCACCCAGTAAAGATTCTTGGAACTATGTGATTGGCTTAACAATGCTCATTCTCTTCAGCAAGCAAACCATCCTCTGCTAGCCTGAGCACCATGAAGTAGGCCCAGCTTATTGGAATCATAGAGCCGTGTATGCCTCACCTGTGTATGCTACTTGGTTCCTTATACTGCTAACCCACAAATTAGCATCCTTTAAGGGGGAACCAAACTAATAGGCTGCACTGGAAACTGTCCAGCAAGCTGGGGTATGCTTTCTACCTTTGAGGTCCCACAACCCTAATGACTTCTTTGAGATTCAAGTCTCTGTGACTAATGATTTTTTCTAACAGAGCCCCTGGAAAAGGAAGGCAACCTCCATCTGGAGAGCCACTTGGGGTTTTGGACTTGTCACCTTCCCAACATGGCTACCAGGTACACTGCTTTAAAAAGCAGATCTTGTTTTGCTGCTGGGCTCTTGTTGAAATGAAATGTCTGACCCATGGAGGTCTTGTGGCTCTCCAGTCTGTTATTCCCATTTGGGGTTTGGTTAACTCAGACTCCATGACTAATGAGATGGAAAAGGCCAAATAAAACTTTATTTATCCAATAAAAATGCTGTATTTGAGGATATATATGGTCTGTCACAGATGCATTTTTGCTTTATATGACAATGTGACAGCTATTCCAATGGGGGGAATTTTCTCCTCTACAACTGAGGAAAAGCTGGAAGCTCCACAGGGCCCTTTCCTTGAAGAAACCAACTGGAATCAAGATACTGATTAAGCCTGTTACCTCCATGGTTGTCTTCACCCATTGTCATGCCAAATATGGTACATAGCCACCATCATAGACTGACTATGGAGTAAAGGACTCTACATTTCTGATGCAGAGGCACCCACTAAATGACAAACTTGTGATTCCTGCCAAAAGTTGACCCATCTCTTTTATAGTGAGAAAGGCTAAATCACATTGGCCATTGTTCATGCCTACATCTGACTTCCAGCCCCTTCTGAAAGCTATGGGTCATGCCTGACCACTGTTGAACTTTTTCAGGCTACAGCTTTGCCATTCCAGTCTAATCAGCTAGCTCCCACTACAACACTGTGGCTGTCAAAATGAATCTGTCTTGTGTTTTTGGCTTTGTGGGCCATTTTCAATCTGACAGTGAAGTACCCTTTATTACAAGATCAGCTCAACAGTCGGCTGAGAGCTAAGGTATGTAATGGACTTTCAGTGATCTCTACCACTTAGAGGCATCTGGTATTATTGAGTAGTAAATCAGCCTCCTTGAAAATTGGCTTGAAAAGATTTCTCTCTGCCTCCCTCATCACACTCTGGCCCATACAAAATAGGAAGACAATTTGGTCCCTGACCACATGAAAGGATCACCCTTTCTCAGCTACTTCTTGAGTAATGATCAAGATGAAAGGAGTTAGAGATTGAGTAGACATATTTTGAAAATTCAGGATTCTGCCTTGACCATTCTAAGTATTATATGTCTTTCTTTCCCCAAAGAGCAACCCTAGCTCAGGCTGGTTGATACATTCTCCAAGTGGAAGCCTGGCCAAAAGGGGGCCAGCCTAGAGGATTCAAAATGAATCCTAGTTAAGTTTTATAAAAATGCCTTTGTTCTTCTTGTACCTAACCCTTCCAGACAAAAGGTTTGGGTGTGGGTTGGGAATAATCAGAAATAAAGGCGATGTGATAGATATTGGAATAGAACACTCCCATTCTGTGGCAATGGAGAGAGAGCAACAAGGAGCATTTTAGATTTGGGACGTATAGAAGATAGAGGATCATTAATGATATATTGTCTTTCAAAATTATCCCTGGGCCCTTTCTTCTGCAGGAAGATGCCCTCATGTGGAGCTCCCAAACTGCTGCAAGTGCCTCAAGTTTAACCCACATTCAGTCTATCATCCCCTACCAGAGGATTCTGATCATGATTTGATTGCCTTTTTTCTTAACCTTGCTGAGAGCCTATTGGAAAAATCAGATGGCCTCAGTTCCTGCTCCTCCCATGCAAGAAACCTCCAGATGTTCCCCTCTCCCCACCTAGCCATTCTCAGTCAATCCAAGGGACAGATGAATGCCACCTGGGTGGTGGTGTGGATAAACAGGACCAAGGGACCAAGTGCCTTCAAAATGCAAGGACTAGACTCAATTATTTGAACACAACTAGGAATCCCAAGGCCTACCAACCAGCCAGGAAGCTACCTCAAAAGCTCTGCCAACCTCTGCCCTTTGAATAATGTAGGTCCCACTTGGGAGACCCCAACATTTGTAAACAATACTTTCTTTTCAGAGTCACCACATGTGTCCTTGGAATTGTATATCTTGTGTGGGAGTGAGCCATTCATTTACTACCCTCTCCCAAACTGCAGTGCCATCCTTCTGGTTACAAAAGGTGGTACAAAATCTGTCCTTCCTTGACTTTAGTTAAATTGACCAATTATACTACATTGACCCTGGAAGGAATCCAGGTCAGCCTCAATTTACTGGCCAAGCTGTTTATAAGTAATGCATAGACTTCTTCCTTGCAGGCAAAGGCAATCTATGCGGTCACTAATACATCATGCTGTACTTAGATTATTGCCTTGGATCTAAAGGAAAAGTTAATACAGAAACTTATAAAGAAAGTTACCTGGCTTTCTAAGGTAGAGCTTAGTGGTCCCTGGGATTTGTTCAGATGGTTGAGTCCAGGACCAGGACTCAGGGTCATCGTTCAGGTCAATGTTGAATAGGCTTCATTCTGCTGCTTAGAGTCCTGTTGACAGTAGCCTCATTCAATGTTGTATAGACAAATTGAACAGATTTGATCCCAAACTTTGTCAATCAGACTAATCAGATCAAGTAGAATACTCATGGGAAAATATGCTAGAAATCAAAACCGTGTAGAAATGAGAGGTGGATATTAGGGGGTAGGAGCGGGGGTGCGCTGGGAGAAAGCATTGAAGAGTACCTGCTGAAACACAGGTTTGTGTGAAGGGATCACCCTGCTTTCAGAAAGTTTGTGTTCTAAGCATTTATTGTTAAGTTGATGATTTGAACAACAAAATGCCTTTGCTTATAGAAAATGTGACAAATAAAGGGTTAGATTCCTAGACTAGAACACAAATGCTTATTTAACCCTGGCTATGATTTAAATAGGGCATTGCATATTTGGTTTTAAATAGTTTTCTAACTTTTTTTCATGTGTGTCTACATATAAACACATGCTTTTTTATTTCAGTGACATTATATGCTAAATAGACTGAAAAATGACTGTTGGGAGCTGACCACAATTTACCTCATTTTTTTCTGTGAGATTGAATGCACCAAGGCATGTTCTCTATAGCTTTATCACAACTACAGAACTCAAACCACAGATGAGACAGTGCATAGGCTTAAGAAACACTCACGGCCCCCACCATGGTTCTGGGCATCAGGGAAGTGTCAAAGAGAAAAAGAAAACTCAAAACACTCATGGCCCCTACCATGGTTCTGGGCATCAGGGAAGTGTCAAAGAGAAAAGGAAAACAAAACACTTCTCCCTTTAGCATTTTGGAAAGCTCTCTTCCGGCATGTACCAGCCATTGACACACTCAAATGCACAAGCCTGGTTATTTTTGGTGGGAAGTGCTCTGTATTTTAGAGTTCATAGAAGGTTACCAGAGTTGGAATTCACTAGAAAATTCTATTAAACCCTAAACAAAGAGAACCTTTTTAAAAAGCCATAATTGCTTTAACTGAAGATTATTTCAAAAATTCTATTTAAACTAACTATAATTTTTTTTCTCCTTCATGATAGATAATTCTATGTTGGAAGTAGATTTCAAGGTTAAGTCATTTTTTACTATTTTTGCCAGAACAAAATCTTTAATACGACCCTGAAAAAAATAATAATAAAAGAAAGTAAGAAGTTAACAGTAGTGATTCCAAAACAAGGTCAGAATAATGAATATATCCTCGGAGAGGAAATAACATGCAGAGATTGATATGTTAATCACCTCCACATGTTAGTCTACTGCCACTTTAAAAGATAATCTTTCCCGAGCTACTCAGTTTTGTTTTGTTTTGTTTTTTCTTTTTAACTTTCTTTATTGGGATGAAGGGTAAGGAGGTTTTGCATGGACTTTCTTCCCAGAAACGTTCATATAATGACAAGTAATACTTACATAGTATGGTTTTTATATTCCAGAAACTGTACTATATCCTTTTCTATGCATTGAATCATTTAAACATTAAAACAATTCTATCAGGCAGGTAATATTATTATATCCATTTTTCAAAAGAAGAGGTGCCGGCACAGATAAGAAACTTGTCAAAGCTCACATGCTAATAAGAGAAAGAGCAGGGATTTGGACCCAGGCAGTGTGACTACAGCGTCTACCTGAATCTACAGCCCACTACACTCTAGTGTTTCACACTCACAGATGCACAGGGATATATGGAATCGTATATGCAATCTCAAAAGGTGTCACTAACTCTCAAAACCTAGATTTAAAAATCCTTATTCTAAAAGCTTTTTGGCAACATTCACTCTTTTAGAATATTTTAAAAATATGATGTCATAATCATATGTCCCTTCTACCTAAAGAGAAAGAGGTGGGAGAAATAAGATGAACAGACTTATGGTTGACATTCTGTTTCTGTTTCAGAAAATTCTAAAACTGCATTTTCCCTCTGCTCTTAACACCATAACAACCAGCATGGAAGACTTCTATAACCAAATGTAGGTTGGTTTGTTTGTTTCCCACCAAGAAGCACTGGACGCCAGCTGGGTGTCCTTGGATTCAATTCCAACACTGTCTACCTGGAGATAGCTTCAGATCCCACAGGTTGACGGCTCAGACCCCAAGATTGGCCCCCTCCCTTCAAATACCAGTCACAAGTCCAGGCCTCTGGAACTTCTGACCAAATGGCTTCAAGTTGGAGTTTCCATAATTCCCTCTTTATGTTTGATTAATTTGCTGGAGCAGTTCACAGAACTCAGGGAAACACGTACTGTGTTTACGGGTTTCTTACAAAGGACATTGCAAAGGATACAGATGAAGAAATGCATAGGGTGAGGTATGGGGAAAGGGGCATGGAGTTTCCATGCTCTACCCGGGCATGCCATGCTCCGGTAACCTCCACGTGGTGAGCTATGAGGAAACACTCTGAACCTAGTCCTCTTGGGTATTTTGGAGACCTCGTTATGTAGGCATGATTGACAACTGTGCAGAACAGTGATTGGACAAAAAGGGCATGATCTCATACTAATAGACGGAGTGGGGAAACACAGTGAGAAGTGTCCATTGGGATTCTTCTTGGCAGCATTTTTTCCTCCAGAATGCAAGGCAGGACCTCATCTGGAATGAGGTTCTTTTGACCCACAATCAGATTAGATTCCTGCCTTGGGCAGGTAAGAGGAGGAGGAGAAAGTCAGAGAGAGAGAGATTCTGTTTCCTGAGTCCTGCTCCTGAGGCCCAAAGTGCCTAGCATCACGACAGAGGACTATAATGAGGGTGTGGGCGTTGTGAGCCATTAGCTGTGGATGAAAACCCATATATGTAATAATAATACCACAGTCTCTGATATAGACAATTTTTTAGATGAATGAAGTGGTTTCTCCCTGAGAGCTAAATCTAGATACCTAGTTTCTCCCTAAGAATGAAATCTAGATACCATTTATTTCTCCTGTGTTAGAGGACATAAAATTTTTAATATCCCTTTATGTTAGAATGTTTGCAATATTTTTGGCCTGCAGATCAGGTGACCCTTCTTTCCTTAAGTTTCATAAATCATCCAGCAGAGTAGTGTCTATCAGGCAGGGCCATGCTACTCCTTTGTTCATTTTAATCTTTGGGTAATGTCAGACTAGCTGGTCAAAGCATGCCAGTAATATTCTTGTGACATCGTGAGCTGTTCATTGTTTTAAATTTTTACTATTTTTTTCACATATATTTTTAAAGTGCAAAAACAACTAGACTGATGCTCATTCCTGTCTCACCTCATCTTATGCCACTCTCCCCATTACTCTCATACTTTGGCGGTGGCCACATTGGCCTTCGTTTGGTATCTCAAATATGCCAACCTCATTTCTTTCTGTCGGACTTTGTACTTGCTGATCTCTCTGTCCAGCAACTCTTCCTTTGTATTGTCCAGGATTCAGTTCCCATGTCGCCTCCCCAGAGAATGTTTTCTTTACTGTCTGCATAGTAAATATAAGTCCTATTAGAACAGGGACTTTGGGAACTCTGCTTGTCTCATAAACTCCAACATCACCTGTGTGTAGAATAGAGCCTGATACACAGTATTTGCTGAATAAATATCTTTTTTTTTTTTTGAGACAGAGTCTCGCTTTGTCACCTAGGCTAGGGTGCAATGGCATGATCTCAGCTCACCCCAACCTCTGCCCCCTGGGTTCAAGCAATTCTCCTGCCTCAGCCTCCTGAGTAACTGGGATTACAGCTACCTGCCACCTTGTCCAGCTAATTTTTTTTTTTTTTTTTTGTATTTTTTGTAGAGATGGGATTTCACCATGGTGGCCAGGCTGGTCTTGAACTCCTGACCCCAGGTGATCCACCTGCCTCCGCCTCCCAAGTCTTGGGATTACAGGCGTGAGTCAAGGTGCCTGGCCAAATATCTGTTGAACAAATAAAAAATCTTCATGCTTTGCCAGATCTCTGGTTCCAACCCTAGGTGGTTCAAATAGGCAGCTTGAATTTCAGAGGAGGATAAACAAATACGTAAATAAATAATCAACAACAATCTTCACCTCTTTGTGGCACCTTCGAGCAAAAAGTTGGGGAATTAGACTATGGGATAGTATTAACATACCTTTCTCCATCGTTTCTCTTTGTCAAAAACATTAATAATGCACACACCAGCACCTAACGATCTAATTTTATTGGCCAAAACTATAAAATGCTCATGTCTGTGGACAGCTTGAACTCTTGAACATTAAATGCACATCAGTTAGGTAGCTTTTTATTCCTAGAGAGCAGCTTTTCCTCAGGCATGGTTTTTCAAAAACAGCCACAGAAATTTCTCTATTGATATAAAACAGCAGCAAATTATAAAAATTAGTTTTGTGTTAATTACAGCCAGTTGTGGGGAAAAGAAGACTGTTTGCAGCCTGATTATTAGGACCTGTGCAGAAGTAAAAGTGAACTTTGCATCACTGCCACCTAATCTTCATAACTTGGAAATCAATAAGAGACACGAAAGAGAACGGAAAAGACAATGGACACAGCCGTTAAGCTTCCATCACATGTCCCTGGATGCAAAAATACACTTCTAAAATTATAACATGCAGAGTTTTTTCAGTTTGCAACTGGTCAATTGGCATAATTATTTTATTCTGTTTTGTTTTAAATAGTAGTCTCATCACCTAATGCATCTGGCATCCAACTGCAAGTTGACAAAGTATACATAATGGCTCTTAAAATGGCTCTCAAGAAAAATTCTGTCATCCTATAATCATCTTATTCATGCTGAAGGCATACTACTGTCTTTGGGGCATATTCAAATTTGTGAAACATGCAAAAAAGGGAATGAAATGACACTTTTGAGAAGCTGCTACTCAGAGAACAATTACTTATTACAGCATTTATCCTGATGGCAAATGACAAAGGATTTTACTTTTTTTTTTTAATTAACCAAGCAGAGTGTTTTCCCAGCAATAATATTCCCAGCCTTGTTACTCTATCAAAATAGGAATTTGACAACGGTCGACTTGCTTGGATAATTTATATTTTTCCAAATTGCCATAAGAGTTTGTGAGTTCTTGATTTCAATATTCCAAAAATTCATTTATAGCTTTCATTTATGTTTTTACTAAAAATTCCATAACCAGAAACATCTCAAGAATCATTAAAATAGACATGCAATCTTGTAACACCTGAGAGGTTATTAAAAAAAAAAAAAAAAAGATCTGCAATCTATAAAATTGCTCACTTTCCTAACTCATTTCTTGCTAATTATCACAATTCAATCTTAGATGTCTATTAACAGGATTATACTTCTCTCTCCTGCTTGTTTTACTTCCTGAAGTCTTAGGTCTTAAATATCTAAGCACATCGTCAATCTTCAGAAAAACATGACCACAAATTAGAAATGTTGCAACCAACCAGACTGAACTCTAAATAGGGTTTTTCTTTGATTACCCTTGTCACTAAAAGAGTTGGAGAGAAGATGAAAATGATGATCTGTTTTAAATCCGTCATTTGTTCAAGAGTGGCGATGAGATCTAGCACAACTGGAAGAAAAACACCATCCTATTAGAATGTACAAAGTCCTCAGCATACCTTTGTGTATTCAAATATTATGACATTCCCATAAGATAGGCAGGGCACATATTATTATCACTGTTTCAAGGATGGAGAAATTGAAGTATGAAATGTTTAAATACTCTGCAAATGGCCACACATCTTAAAACATTGTGAAGCCTGCACTAGGACCCTAATTCTAATTCTAATTCTAGTGTGGTTTCCACTTAGTAACTCTGGTACTTAATATGTAAGGCATTCTTTTTCCATTTATAACTTTAATAAGTTAAATACCAATAAGTACCTTATTTTCTACATAATTTAATAAATATATAATCAAATTGATGCAATCGAATAATACTAGAGGTCCAGTTTTACTAATAATTTTAGTTTTCGTTTTTTTGCAATTTTGTTGCTTATAAATTTGATGATCTTTCTAAGGCAAAGAATTGAAAATGACCTTTAAAAATGTTAAACCTTTTGGAATATATGGTTAGTCATTCACAAATGTATTGATCTAAAGTTATAGGATTCATTAGCATTGCTTAATTTATCTATATTGCAATATGGATAGCGTTCAAACTGCAAAATATTATGTACTGGATAAGATATCTTTTTAAAACCTCTTACTGAGATTCTATTGGGACTGGCAAATAATTGAAAACACTTAGTTGAATATTTCAGGGAAGGTTGCCAAGGAGTGAATAAGAGAATCACATTTCATTTTTAAATGCCAGACAAAAGTCACCTAAAATGATGGTAACAGTGGTTACAAGAAGGAAGGAAATTGGGCTGGGGGAAGGCCTAATTTACATAAGGTGCGTTATCTAAAATTTTCTTTCTTTTGTTGAATTTGACAATTTACCAGAGCCTTTTCAGAAGTGTCTGACATCCCTTTTAATTAAGCAGCAAGTAGTAAGAATTGACAGGCAATGTGTTTCTAGAGTATTAATGCATACCTTGAGTGAATTCACCCCCTCAAGAAGAGCTCTAATTCTAAAGAAAGCATTTAGTCTGTCTCATATAGAATGTTAACACTGACTAAAACCACAAAGGTGTATTCATTTAGGTTAAATCTCTCTCATTTCCTGCTTATATAAGCAATTTATTTGTTATTTGTATTTTTTAATTGAAACAGAGTCTTGCTGTGTCACCCATGCTGAAGTGCAGTGGCACAGTCTTGGCTCACTGCAATCTCCACCTCCCAGGTTCAAGTGATCCTCTGCCCTCAGCCTCCCGAGTAGCTGGGACTACTGGCATGCGCCACCATGCCTGGCTAATTTTTTTATTTTTAGTAGAGATGGAGTTTCACCATGTTAGTCAGGCTGGTCTCAAACTCCTGACCTCAAGTGATCCACCCGTCTCAGCCTCCCAAAGTGCTGGGATTACAGGCGTGAGCCACTGTGCCCAGTCATATAAGCAATTCATTTTACGCTGCAGGAGAGTCTGGTGTTTTTTGTTTTTTGTTTTTAAGTTAGGGGGAATGTCATGTATTTCTACTACAATTACTTGGAAGGAGCACTGAGTCATTTTATGAAGACCAGCAAATTCTTACGCCAAATAGGAATGTCAGCTCTGAAAAGTGAGACTGCATTGCTAAGGTTAGATATGGGACTGTAAGAGTTTTCTCTGGGTTGGGTAAATTATGCTAGGTTATATGTGGAAGGAAAACCCCATGGATTTTTTATGCTTGTGTAATTTGTTATAGAACTGCCCCTGTTGTCGCTCATTCTGTCTCTTAACCAGGACATTGACCGTTCTCATTTGTTCATAGGATCCTTCTCAGTGTCCACCACTCCCAGATTATCTCTTCAATTGGCTTCCCCTGGCTCTTGCCTTTGAGCTTTGTTTTCTACACACAGATCAATATCTCTTTCCACTGGTATATTCTGAGAGAAGGATAAAAGAAGCATAATGGAGAGAAAGCATCAGAACCCCAATGAACAGAGAGGCAGCAAAACATTTAGTCCTGAAATATGGAAAGAAAAGTAGTTGTTTCAGTGTCTTTTCATATTGAGTTCCCATGTTGTCTCCCCATATATAATTATTTTCCATGTCTTTTGTATTACTATAATATTCTCTCCTAGTGGTGGTATTTTGAGTGGATTTCTTGTTACCAGAAAATATTGACTAAGAGAGGATACTGGCTATTTCAAACATAGGTTTATTAAGTGATTGACCTAGATGTTGGGAACTATCTCAACATGGTCTAGCTAGAATAACCACTGCCTTTGAAGTTATTCACTGACCTATCACTATTTTGATTATTCTTCAAGCTTCAAAGGACAGAGATTTTCTGATGAGTGAGACCATGAATCATTATTGACATGGGGTAATTCCACTGAGTAATAGTGCATCCAGAAGTTTGAAATATACTCTAATTTAAATGAACACTACTAGTTTAGACTTTGTTGAAAAAGGCCACCATTTATAGAGCCCTGTCCCAATTTGTCAAATTGCTGGTGTCCTCGACCACAATGAATCTCAGTCTAATATGAAGCCCATGACACAAAAGTGGCAAGAATTTCTGAACAGAAGTCTTCACCTCTGCCTATTGCTATGGACATTTGCCAGGGATATTCTGGCAGCTACACAGCTTCATGTATTGATTTTACAATGGTTCACAAAATTCGTAGCTTTCCTGAATATAATGCAGAAACAAGAGTTAAATAAGTTGCACTGCTTCCTGTCCTTAAGTGAGCCATTCCTCTCATAATAAGGATACCAGGTATGTGACTGATCAAAGCCATATGCCCAGCCGTTCTAGGTACATATAGGAAGAACCTAGGAGTTCACGCATTTATCAGAGCCTGCAGCAGAGATCCTTCTTGCTATTTGTAGAGAAAAGTCAAAAACATAATATCTTTCATTTAGTCATTTTAGTTCTTTATGTCTTGAGTAGAAAACCATCAAGCCCTACTTTTAATATCTGTTGCAGAATTCATCCACCAAATTATTGTCATTAATGAAAATTTAGGCTGCATGTGGCAAAGAAAGGGGTAAACTTTTCAAGAAAAAGAGACTTACAAAATGAGATATAACCGGTGATGGGTAAACAAAATGTGGTATATGCATATGCTGGAATGCCATTCAGCAATGGAAGGAATTAATTGCTGCTCATCCCACACTACTATATGAGGGAGGCCAAATCTGGGAGACCACATGCATATGAAATGTACAGACAAAGCAAATTTAAAGAACAGTAAGTAGATTAGTGGTTGTCTATGGCTGGAATGGGAAGAATTAACTGTAAAGGGCATGGAGGATCTTGTGGGGGGATCATAATGTCCTAAAGCTTGCTTATGGGGACTGCAACACCACTTAGTAGAGATACTAAATATCACTGAATTGTCGATCTAAAATGGGTGAATTTTATGATATGGAAAACATACTTAAAGTTATTTTTAAAACATGAAAAATTCAAAAGAAGAGGCTTCCCTAAGCATGACACAGAATGAAGCACTAAGAACCTAAGCACTGAGAATAGAAATGATTTTTTTAAAAACACCTACTATGTACCCACAAAAATTAAAAATTAAAGAAAAAATTTAAAGAATCTAAGCACTCAGAATCTAAGTACTAAGAATGACCTGCTAAGTGCTAACTTCATGGTTGCTGCTGTTTTTCTGATTGTCATTGCCAGGACATATGAGGAAGCTAATGGCCAAAGTGCAATATATCTTGCCAAAAGTTTGTCTAATCTTTCTGCCCACATGAGAGAGAGCCTAACTACAGACCAAGTCCTGAGAACTCCTGAGGAAAAGGGAAAGTTCTACCTTCTCCTGGATGTGGCAGCAATGCCACAGGGTCACCCTTGGATGATGAGAAAAGGCCAGGTTGGTCCCTGACTTTGTCCCAACTCTGCTTTGGGCATGTGACATGTTGAGACTGTGGAGGGTCTATGTTTCTGGTGGGGGATGGAGAATTCCCTAACCTGGTTGAGTTACCTGTAACCTGCTTATCTCAAACTGATGGGTTTTTTTGAAAAGATTATTTTACAATTGGAGAATAGACTGAGGAGAATCAAAAATGGAAATACAAAATCTTTATAGGACTCTTGCAATATTCTAGGTTGGAAACTAGGATCTTGACCAAAATGGTGACCATGATGACATGCATTTCAGAGACAGAATCAAGA
This sequence comes from Macaca thibetana thibetana, assembly GCF_024542745.1. Lineage (NCBI taxonomy): Eukaryota > Metazoa > Chordata > Mammalia > Primates > Cercopithecidae > Macaca > Macaca thibetana. The sequence goes on along the minus strand of NC_065581.1, from coordinate 22,758,792 downwards.
GAACTTGATGATAGAGTGAAAGAAGAAAGGCTAAGGGCAATAGAAATCAAATCTGACATGTTCTGAAACAGGGAAGCATTATTTAGGCAGATATTTTACTGATGAATCACAGTTACCACAGGAGATATTCGTAAGTATTATTATTCAGTTTACCAGACTATACTTTACTTGAAAAAGAAAAGTGTGTGTGTACAAGGATATATATAAAATGTGTACTTTAAATCTATATTAATATATAATGATGCATGTAATATGTTACACACATAAACCTATGTAGACTAAAATATATAATACTAACACATATAGTACATATATATTAATACATTACTAAATACATATATTTACAACTGAACTGGCCAAGTGTCAGCTCATTCTTTGCCATTAATTCCTTTACCAGCCTAGATAATGTTTTGACTCAACCAAAGTCTTTCAGACACCACTAAAATGGCCTCATCCCAACAGTCTGTTCTTTTTAGGGTATTGCAGCTGGAAGGTGGTGTGGTGTTTGATCTTTCTGTGGGTGTGTCAAGCTACAAAGAAATGGTAGTCTGACTCAGTTGGCTGTGCACTTAATGGGGAGGAAGTGCTTGGTATGTTCTTATTTATTTAGATAATTCTGCATAATCCAGTAAAGAGCAAGTACCCAGTGTAGCAGGTGTACAAACTTCCTGCCTTTGAAGAGAAATACCACAATCCTCCAATGATCAAAGACAAGGAAAGAAAGGTAAGAGGGAAGAGCTGATGGTGGGCTGGCTCCCGGCCTTGGACCTCCTGAATTTGTCCTAGCTAAGGACAGGTGTTCCACTCAGAGAGGGCAAGTTATTTACATCAGATCCCAACTGTTTTAAAAGAGTAATGCTTCTACTTGCCATTTATATCTGAAAGGGAAAGAGAAATTAATAGTTACTGCGTTTCTATGCACTAAATGATAGAGTGGAATTATCAGACATGTTATCTATTTCTTGTAATATCCTCACTAATAAATTATTTTCATACCAAATTTACAAATATGAATGCCAAGCTTCTGATTAAGAAGTTTACCTAAGTTCATATAGTTAGTAAGTGGAAGAAATGGAAATTAAGATCTTTCAGCTCTGCAGATTACTTTTCCCTCCCAATTACACTATGTGGCAAGGAGATGATTAGCCACACTGTCAGAGAGAGGGTAGGAGGAGAGAGAGTGATTTGGAAACATTAGAAATTTATATTGTTTTAAAGCTGTATCTTTAATGATCTGAAAGGTTACATTCAGATGCTTTTACTTAAATCCTTAAGAGCTACAAAGAAGTAGTAATATAGAAGGCACAACTCTTCTAGGGCATCTTATCTATTTTTAAAGACATGAATTTCTCTGAATTGTAAGTGACCACGTTTGTTATATTTATGCTTTCTAAATATCTTATTGTACAAATAAGGAAAGCACAGAAGATGGATGCTAGGAAACAGCTTAAATATTATCACTCAGCATGTTACTGCACTTATGGGCCTGAAGACATATCTGGAAGCAAGACATGCATTATAAATCAATAAGGAATTTGATGAATATACGTTTGGTCCTTTTACTCAACCTTTGAAGAAATCTACTTCAATAGACACTTGAACACACAAATTTCCACTGATACGCTTTGCCTACTGAAATCCTGACAAGGCAAGCATCTTCCTTTTCCAAGCACTTATATGATAGCTTGAGAAAAAATTTTGACTTTGCAATAGGAGCTAGGAGTTGTGTTGCACAAAGCTTACTATTTTGCCACATATTTTAGTGACTTTGCTTATATGCTGTATTTAGTAGGTTGTTAATCTAAGAGTTCAAGTATTTACAGGGACAAAGACTAAGAATGACACCAACCCTCAAAGTGGCTGAATACAAAGCTAAGTGATTGTACAGTCTAGAATGGCTCAAAAGTGACTCACTGGAAACCCATCTGAGACAAAGGAGCCAATCCCTCTTTAAGATCAAAGAAGGTCTGGGAGTGTAGTCAACCTTAAGTCAAATTAGTGAGTTTGGTTTCATAAAACTCATGTATGAAACATCAGAAAAGATGCAGGACAGGAAGAAGTGTCTATGTTGCTGACAAAGGCAACTTCTTTTGTAATAATATTTTGATCTTGATGAGAGTAAAATCATTTGAGTGGTGGCTGAGAGAATGTTGGTGAAATCATATAGATTTCTCCCTCACATGCAGAAAATGCCCAATCAATTCCAATTGGCTTTGAAAGAAGTTACCCTTGCTCTATGTAACAGAAAATTTTGCAGTCCTGCAAATAGTTAGGATAGTCACATAATATTTTAATCATATACAGACACAGATAAAAGATAAACATCATTTCTCATTTCTCAGGATCTTTAATTAGATTAGGGTTTAAGATAGCTTCTCAAAAAAAGTTTCAGAAACATTTCTTTGTGATACAAGAGATCACCATGGCACATTTTACCTATGTAACAAAACTGCACATCCTGCACATGTGCCCCAGATCTTAAAATTAAAAAAAAAAAAGAAAGAAAGAAAACTTCAGGCCAATATCCTTGATGAACATTGATGCAAAATTCTCAATAAAATACTGGCAAACCAAATCCCACAGCAAATCAAAAAGTTCTCCGATCAAGTCGGCTTCATTACCAGAATGCAAGACTGCTTCAACATATGAAAATCAATAAATGTAACTCATCACATAAACAGAACTAAAGACAAAAAACACATAATTATCTCAATAGATGCAGAAAAAAAGCCTTTGATAAAATTCTACATCCCTTCATGCTGAAAACTCTCAATGAAGGAACATACCTCAAAATAATAAGAGCTATTTATGGCAAACCCACAGGCAATATCATACTGAATGGGCAAAAGCTGGAAACATTCCCCTTGAAAACCGGCACAAGACAAGGATGCCCTCTTTCACCACTCCTATTCAACATAGTATTAGAATTTCTGGCTAAGGCAATCAGGCAAGAGAAAGAAATAAAGGGTATTAAAATAGGAAGAGAGGGAACTAAATTGTCTCTGCAGATGACATGATCCTATATTTAGAAAACCCTATTGTCTCAACCCAAAACGTTCTTAAGATGACAAACAACTTCAGCAAAGTCTCAGATACAAAATTAATGTGCCTAAATCTCAAGCATTCCTATACACCAACAACAGACAAGCAGAAAGCCAAATCGTGAATGAACTCCCACCCATTCACAATTGCTACAAAAAGAATAGAATGCCTAGGAATACAGCTAACAAGGGAAGCGAAGGCACTCTTCAGAGAGAACCACAAACCACTGCTCAAGGAAATTCAGCAGGACACAAACAAATGGAAAAACATTCCATGCTCATGGATAGGAAAAATCAATATCGTGAAAATGTCCATACTACCAAAAGTAATTTATAGATTCAATGCTATTCCCATTAACTACCATTACCATTCTTCACAGAATTAGAAAAAACTGGCCAGGTGTGGTGGCCAGCAGTTTGGGAGGCCAAGGCACAGATCACTTGAGGTCAGGAGTTCGAGACCAGCTTGGCCAACATGGTGAAACCATGTCTCTACTAAAAGTACAAAAATTGGCCAGGCATGGGGGTGCATGCCTGTAACCCCAGCTACTCAGGAGAGTGGGGCATGAAAATTTCTTGAACCTGAGAGCTGGATATTGCAGTGAGTGCAGATAGCACTACTGCACTCCAGCCTGGGTGATAAATAGAGACTCTGTCTCAAAAATTAAAAAAAAAGAATTAGAAGAAAACTATTTTAAACTTCACATGGAACCAAAAAGGAGCCTGTATCGCCAAGAAAATTCTAAGCAAAAAGAACAAAGTTGGAGGCATCATGGTCCCCGACTTCAAACTATACTATAAGGCTACAGTAACCAAAACAGCATGGTACTGGTATAAAAACAGACACACAGACCAATGGAACAGAAGAGAGAACTCAGAAATAAGACCACACATCTATAACCATTTGATCTTCAACAAACCTGACAAAGACAAGCAATGGGAAAAAGATTCCCTAGTTAATAAATGGTGCTGGGAAACCTGGCTAGCGATAGGCAGAAAGTTGAAACTGGACCCTTTCCTTACACCTTATACAAAAACTAACTCAAGATGTATTAAAGACTTAAATGTAAAATCCAAAACTATAAAAACTCCTTAAGAAAATCTAGGCAATACCATTCAGGACATAGGCACAGGCAAAGACTTCATGATGAAAATGTCAAAAGCAACTGCAGCAAAAGCAAAAAGTGACAAATAGGATCTAATTTAAGTAAAGAGCTTCTGCACAGCAAAAGAAGCTATCATCAAGCGAACAGACAACCTACAGAATGGGAGAAAAGTTTTGCAATCTATCCATCTGACAAAGGTCTAATATCCAAAGTCTACAAGAAACTTAACAAGAAAAAAACAAACCCCATTAAAAAGTGGTCAAAGGACATGAATATACACTTCTTAAAAGAAGACATTTTCATGCGTCCAACAAACATATTTTTAAAAAGCACAACATGACTGATCATTAGAGAAATGCAAGTCAAAACAACAAGGAGATACCATCTCACACCAGTTAGAATGGCAATGATTAAAATTTCAAGAAACAACAGATGCTGGTGAGGATGCAGAGAAAAGGGAACACTGTTACACTGTTTTTGGGAATGTAAATTAGTTTAACCATTGTGGAAGACAGTGTAGTGATTCCTTAAAGATCTAGAAGCAGAAATACAATTTGACCCAGCAATCTCCTTACTGGGTATATACCCAAAGGAATAGAAATCATTCTATTATAAAGATACATGCATGCATACATTCATTGCAGCCCTATTCACAGTAACAAAGACATGGAACCAACCCGAATGCCCATCACTGATAGACTGGCTAAAGAAAATATGGTACATATAAACCATGGAATACAATGCAGCCATAAAAAGGAATGAGATCATATCCTTTGCAGAAACATGAATGGAGCTGGAAGTCATTATTCTCAGCAAACTAACACAGGAACAGAAAACCAAACACCGCATGTTTTCACTTATAAGTGGGAGCGGAACAATGTGAACATATAGATACAGAGAGGGGAGCATCACACACTGGGGCCTGTCGGGGCGTGGAGGGAGGGAGAGCATCAGGAAAAATGGCTAATGCGTGCTGGGCTTAATACCTGCGTGATGGTTTGATACATGCAGCAAATCACCATGGCACACATTTACCTATGTAACAAACCTGCACATCCTGCACACGTATCCAGGAACTTAACGTAAAATTAAAAAAGAAAATTGGTGAAAAACCACTAGCCTTTTCAACTCTATTAGTAGAGCCACTGCATTCATAAATGATATCTCAATCAAGAAGTAACTCACCAAATTGTCTAGATCACTTTCCTAGTGCTTCTCTTATTCTTTTTTTTTTTTATTATTTTCTTCACCCTGGAGAAGAATCAAAGGTGAATGGCATGTCAGGTAAGTAAGGCAGGAATGCTACAGAAAATGTTCTAGTGCTATAAAAAATTGATCAGGTGCTTCTTTAATATCAACACTGTGCACAATTTATGTTGTGTATTCCCAGGATATCTCACTACTTTCCATCTGGATAAGTCCATTATCCATGGGGTTAAGAGCAGGGCATGAAGAGACAGGTTTGAACCCAACCTCACCGCTTACTAGCTGTGTGCCTCTATACAAATTACTTAACCTCTTTGGGCTGCAGTGAAAGGGGGATAACCATAGTCCTACCACACAGGGTTGTTATGACAATTAAATGAGTTTATATTCATAAAGTTGTTAGAACAGTGTCAGAAATACGGTAAGCATGAAACAAATGTTTCTCCCTTTTTTTGGTATACATTTAAAGGGTACAAGTACAGTCTTATCACATGAATATTTTGTACAGTGGTGAAGTCTGGACTCTTAGTGTAACCTAAATAAAATAAATAAGGTTTACTTATTTGTTTATTTTCCATCTATTGGATTTTGGCAATTACTCCTATAATTTGACTTTCTTTACCCTATTCTTCCCCATCCAACTTTCAATACATACACACATATAAGTGATATATATTATTTCAGTGAAAATCATGCCACTGTATCTCACATTCATTGGCCATGTCTATGAAAACATATTAATAATAATCCCTGTTATGGTTTCCTTTAGCCCTTATTTTATCACTCCAGTTTCATGGAACACAGCTCTTTCCATAGAATTAGAGGGAAAAAAAGAGCCCTGGAAAGACCATTATTTTTTTTTCTTTACCTCTGCCACCCACTTTCAAGCGAAACCACACACATAAATCACCTCAGACTCTTTCTTCATCACAATGTGGTTTCCATTCACGTCTACTCTGCCCTAAGGAAATGATTTTTGTTACAGGTGGGCAAATTCAGCACTAATGGCATTACCCTATGTTTTCAGGAAAACTTTTGAGGGCCCATTAAAGTTGCCAGTTTCACTGGTTTCTTGTCACTGATCAAGTTTAATTATTTCCGGTGCCATTGTCGAAAACCCAGAAACCAATTTCTCACTCACAATTCATGATCAGACTGGATAAACTCATGGCAAAACTCTTAAACTGCTTCCATAATGGACTCCTTCAATTTCTTTTTTTTAGACAGTAACTACAAGGTGAAAATCTGCTATTTCATTGTTATGAGGTCATAAGTTCTCATTAAACCCTATGATTTCATGAGAATAATATAGCTGGTCAATCCAGTTAAAAAAAAAATAAAGATGTGTGAAAGCAGGTTGTGTGAAATTTGCACTGTTAATTGATTGATTTAACCACTACATATAGAGACAAAACCTCTTGTTAAATATTAAAAATCCTATAGGTTCAAAATACTGGCTTGTGACTGGCTATATGCTTTTTAAACATTATATTTTCAGCACCTGGTGGGTGCAGGATTAAAAAGAATGAGGCATTGTGCTTCATTTTAGACAGCCTCCCAAACTATTCTTGAAAAACCTTTCTGCTTTTATCTGACGTCTGCTGTTTCTTCAGAGTTCATATAAATGAGGCTGTGTAACCTTATGGATTCTCCAGTAATCTTCCTCAACTTGTCACTATTAATACAGAATAGAGAACAAAGACTTCTCAGTTGCCGTAGGACATGGTTGAATACAAATAATACTAGAAAAGTTGCTACCCCCAAACACTTTTTCTACTGAAGAATGAAATGACATCATTTGGGAATTTATTTATTTAAAGTAAGGTTCTTCATCTCTCAATGTTTTGAGAGACATAGAATTCAACTCGTGACTCTTGGCTGTGAGGGAAGCTTCTTCCCTGTTTTACTCTTTGGGAGGAGAAGATAGAGTGGAGTTAAACATCAATGTTTTCTCTGAGTTGTTGAAAGAGCAGAAAGACATTCAGTCATTCAGCAAGTAATTATTTGGCACTCACTAGATGACAGGTGGAGTCCCAGGCACTATAAATGTAAAGAAGGAAAAGAAAAAACAGTTGAGGTCCTCTAGATGGAAGACAATATGGTATATGGTGATTGAACTATTGTGTGCACAGGTTATAAGGGAAGGGTCTGAGGGTCTACAGGGTATTTGGGGAGAAAAGGGAAGGATGTGTATAACTCTGTCTGGAGAGATCAGAAAAGGCTTCCCTTGAATAGGAGTTATCTACGCCCAATCTTGAAGGATACATAGGAGTCCATCAAGCTGAGGAAGAGCATCGCAGGCAGAGGAAGCAGCAGGCCAAGTACAGAGTGGTAAAGTTTAAGGGACAGCAAGAAACCACCATAAATCATCACTCTGTGATGAATTGATGGGAGATTTCGTGGAGAAGATTGCCATGGGTGTCAGATCATCACAGCCTTGGACTCTATGCCTTCTCCTGCAGATCACCAGTTCTCATAAGAACATGATGTTTCCACATGTTCCACTCTTCCATGGACATATTCAGATTCATGCATAATTCCAGATGAACTTCCTCGAACTCTATCCCATTCTCTCCTTCTTAAGAAAAATGTGTCTGAATCCCAAGGAAAATGGTAAATAGAAGGATAATTGTAATGTCTATATTTTTATTTTCTGTATATTATGATGTTTTAATACTTAAGTTTTGTTCTGGGTTGGGAGCAACTGCTTTCCCTGAGCCAGCCAGTCCTTAGAGACAGCACAGAGCTCAGCCAGGAGCTTACGTTTGATAATGCAAACTAACCAATCCAGAGTCATATCTCTGGTCAGTGAGCTCCAGGAGATAATATTCCTCTGCCTCAGTCATCCCGGTGCCAGGTACCAGGCAACCAGGGACAAGCCCATAGCATAGAGCCCAACAAAATTATTTAAACTAGCCAGTCCTAAAGTATTCACTGTGCCCTGCCTCGTCTCTCTCTCCAAAACCCCAATAAAAGCTCTCACCTAGACCTTTCTAACTCCTGCCTTCTGTCCCCTGACCACAGTGAGACCTCCCCATATGTCTGTGAGGAGTGTCATATCCCTGTTTTTAGGACTGATGAGGATAATAAACTTTGTTTTCCTGAGCCTCTCCTGTGTCTCCTCTTGCGATTACACCTGACTGACCATCCGATAAAAAAAAGCAGAACAATAACCTATCCTGTCTTATTCATCAAAACACAACTCATCTCAAAATCCAGTTCTTTAATTTCAATTAGGGGTGTGTGCGTGTGTGTGTGTGTAAAACTATCATACAGCAGCTCTCCTCATACCAATGTTCTATGATCACAAGGTTAAGAACTACTCTTAAAGATGATGAAAAGCAATAAAGGGGTTGCATAAAGAGAGTGACACATTCAATTTACATTCTGGCAAGATTGCTCTATTTATAATGAGGGGAATGGATTAAAGAAGGCAAAGAATGGAAGTAGCATGTATTGGAGGCTACTTCAATTGTCTAGAAAAGGAGTGGAAGTTGTGCCAGTTTTAATGGAGAAGACTTGTTCATCAGGAGCGTGGGTGGTGAAGGAGGGGGAGGGAATGAGGATGCTTAGATGTCCAGACAGGCAGCAAGAGAGGAGGATCAGAAATGGGATGAAAGGGAATGCGTTCATTGCAGAAATGTTGAGACTTGGAATGACATACATTTAAATGTTCCAATTTTTGGTTCTTTAAAGACTAGTGAGAGAAGGGAGTATAAAACTTACAGGTCAAATAATATAAATAAAAATACTTGATTTATATAGAGCAGGGTTCTGCAAACCTTTTCTGCAAGTGGTAAGGGAGTAAATTATTTTAGCATTTGAAATCTGCCGTGGTAGTGTGACAGCAGCATAGATAGTATGTAAACAAATGGGCCTGGCTGTGTTCCAATAAAACTTTATTCACAGGTAGAGGGCTGGATTTGGTCGACCAGCCACAGTATGCCATACCAGGTATCTGGTATCCTTGGCGCAGAACGGATACCATAAAAAATATTTTCTCTGGGATTTCGCAGGAAGTTCAGATTTATTATCATTAAATTAGATATTTTTCAATTGTCTGAATACCAAGGGCATGTTCAAAGCTTCCTTCGATTGTTACTTTTTTTTCTACTGCAGATTCTTATCATACATGTATTTTTTTTTCATAATTGAAGGCTCTGGCAAGTTTCAAATACAAAGCAATTGCCAATTTACATTGAGCATGTATTAAGAAACATCAGAGTAAGGAGGAATAATTGTTTTCAGTTAAGAAGAGTGTGTGTGTGTGTGTGTGTGTGTGTGTGTGTGTGTGTGTGTGTGTGTGTAAAGTAATAACCTCTTAGAAAATACAAAAGACTCATCTACCAATTCTGGTGGAAAATATCTGTAGGCTAGCTGGTTCATCTAAGATTTAGAGGCCACAAATATTATAAAGTTTTAATGTCTTACAAAAGTGATTTCCAATGAAAAGCAATGTTGCTAACAAAAATCTCCAGAGGTGGTAATCAAAACTGTGATCTCTCTTTAGTGACTTATATTTGAAAGCCAGGAAAGCATTTCTTGCGTACCAGTTAGGAAAACTGTGATTTTGTCCTTACAACAGTGCATTAGGCAACACTTTTTAACAAGCAGCCAAAAATAAGTTACCTAATGGAATCGCATGCTGCAATTCTATTCCCACTAGTTATATCATTAATGGGTTCCTGTCAAAAGATGGAATAAAAATAATGAGTAGATACTTATACTTTTCTCATCCTTACATAGCTTTTTACTTTTTTATAACCAAAACTCTCATCCTTACATAGCTTTTTACTTTTTTATAACCAAAACAAGTGCCACATAAAGAAAGGAATGTAGAACTGTATGGAGAGGTCATTTGAGCCCACCTTTCCAAATGTCGCATGATCTATTGAAAATTATTAGACCGAAGGAAAGTGCCAAATAGACTTATAGTTCTCTTTCTTTCCCTGAGATGCAGTTTGGTTTCAAAGACTTAATTTTGATCTGTTCTTGGTATCTGTCTCCATGGCAATGATATTTGTTCATAAATATTCTTGCTGCAGGTTGACCTGATTTTAGTTTATGCAATTAAAAAGTTCCTCTTGACCATTTATCATTTTTCCTTGGTGTAAAACTTTTTCTTTCATTTTGTTTTCTTTAGCCTTGGGAATGTGGCAATTCCAGGGTCTGGTTGATTTGCTGACTTTTAGGGAGGTCCTTCTCATCGATGATTGTTTTCTTTGTTTTCACTTTCGCAGTGTGTGTTTTGCAGTCCTCCTATTTGTCAATTTTTTGTTAATTTGTGAATCTTTCACATTATATCAGTGTGAAAACAGAAACTTCACCTGGTTATTTGAAAAGAATTCAATATTTTAAAACACAGTTAACTAAATATGAAGTTTTTAACTAGGTAACCGAAAGGGTAAAACGAGAACTCTTAGTTAGAGATCAGGAAATTTTTTCTGCAAAGGGCCAGATAGAAATAGTTTTAGTTTCATGAGCCATCACGCTACTCAATTCTACAGTGGAAGCAAGGAAACAGCAACCTCAGACATAAGAAGTGGGCCTGAGTGTGTTCCAATAGGTCTGTATTTACAAAAACACAGGCGGCAGGGAAGATTCAGCCTACAAGCTGTAGTTTGCTGTATTAGTCAGAATTCCCTAAGAGAAAGAGAACCAATAGGATATATGGAGATCTGGGATTTATTATGGAAATTGAAACATGAGATTATAAAGGCCAAGAAGTCCCATGATATGCTATCTGCAAGCTGGAGACCCAGGAAAGGCAGAGGTGTAATTCAATCTGAGTCCAAAGGCCTGAGGACCAGGGGGAACATTGGTATAAGTCCTGCAGTCTGAAGGCTCAAGAACCAGGAGCTCAGATTTCCAAGGGCAGGAGAAATTGGATGATCCAATTCAAGGAGAGAGAATCTGCCCTTCCTGTATCGTTTTGCTCTATTTGGGGCCTAAATGGTTTGGATGACATTCACATTGGTGAGAACAGATCTTCTTTATTCAGTCCACTGATCCAAATGCTAATCTCTTCTGGAAGCACTTTCCTAGATACACCCAGAACTATTGTTCTATCAGCTATCTGGGCATCCCTTAGCCCAGTCAAGTTAACAAATAAAATTACTCACTTGCCAACCCCTGCTCTAAATTATCATTGAGGTAGCAACTGCAGGAAGCAACTTCCATCCTTAGGGCCAAGGGAACAAAATGAAAAGATTGGATTGATAAAATTTGAAAACTTGAAAGCATTGTTTCATGAGCCTGGGACCTAGACCTTGGAGGAAAGGGCACTAGTTGCTCATAGTGAGATCTTTGTGGGGTACGAACAAGTTGGTTTTATAAATGTTGGAGAAAGTACCCACTGGATTCCACCAAAAGGAGCTACCACTTCCCAGTGAAGATGTGTTGCTAGGCTAATATTCTGGCAGGCAGTCAGCAAGCAGGCTCTAAACTCATGAAAGAATCAATAAGAAGGCACCAGTTGTTTTTTTGTTGTTATTATTCTGTAGCTTTGCAGTCTTCCCTTATCATCCCCTATTGGCTAAGCAAACTGGCAAATCAGAAATGCAGTTTGCAGAGACCAAGCATCAGCATCACAAAGGGTAGACGGGCAGGTATGGAGCTGAAAGACAGTAAATTAATAATTGATGTATACATCAAAATCCAAGATTCTCTTTCAGCTAAAGTTTTAGAATTAAATAATGACTGGAAATCCTTCATGTTACTAAGACTATCTGCCAATGATCATGTAAAAGACTATTCCAGGTTGGAATTATGCTAAGGCCTCCCTCTTTGCCCCAAATCTAGCAAATGTTGATAAAATAAAGAATTTGTAGTTTAAAGTAATAAAATGAAAGGACAATTACATATATGGATGCATGTATGTTTGTAACTCTGTGTGTATGGATATACATATATATCAGGAAGGTCCTAACTCTTTATTCATGAAAAGAATTATACTTTGTTCTAAAAGATATTTTTACTATTTTTGATGTTAAAATATAATATCTCTTTTTAAACACCTGTGATAGCATATGGTACTGATAGTTTCTGTTATTTAAGTTCTTGTTTGGAAAATAAAATGTTAGCAACTGCATGTCAATTCCTTTTTTTCCCCCCTAAATTTCAGTGGTTGATGAAATGAAAAAGCTTTAGAATGGTTGTTTATGAGAATACCTAGTTTTGATTGATTGATTGATTGGATGACTTATTGATTGACAAGTGATGAAGGATGATGGAGTGAATCAGGCCGGGCTATTTTGAGAAACATCCTTTGAAGATATTTTAAAAGTTAGACAGTGTGTCGCTCAAGAAAAAAATCCTCTAGGTTGACACACTGAATTTTAGTGCTCTAGATGGTCAGAATGGCTTTATTTGTAGGTGACCCTAAGTGTGTGTATATAGTAGATAATAAATAATATATGATATATAAACTACTTTGATTTCAGTATGTAAATACCTGCTAGCCTTGCATAAGAGCACATCTTCCTCTTAGCTCTACCACCTGCCTATACTTTATATTTTTGAAATTCTTTTCCTAAATAGTTCATTTTTTCAGTGCCGTGCACACTACTTGGACTTTAGCCCCTTTATGAATAATGTTTTCTTGATGCAGCAAAACTGTACAGCATAATTAGCAGTCTAACTGTCACTACAGCAGGGAAAAAGCCAGAGATGGACTAAAACAAATTTTCAAGCCATCTACAATATTATATGCCTAGTGATGGCTTATAGGTACCTATTTATATCTCCCTCTAAATATTTCATATTTTCTCTATTACTGATAAGAGTTAATCTACAAGTCTCCTGAGGGCTTTTCATAAGTGTACTTAGGATATAATTTCTGGTATTTGGAATCAACACACATTATTTTTATTATATAAGTTAGTTGGATTCTCAAGAAATGTTACCTGTTAGGAAAAACAAATCAAGAAGATTCAGAATGAGTCATTGAGTACAATTCTGCACAAGGTACTTTATCATGGCAGCCACTGTGGGGAATGCTGTGCATGGTCCTAGTACATTGATTCTGAGTTTTTGAAATAGAATACTTCCAATTGCTTGCCCTGAGGAGACTGAAGATATTAATGGCTTAATATTTGCAAATCACTATATATTCTCACAGCAAAGAACAGTGTGTTTCATTTGTAAAAACATAACCCCAAGAAATAGAACTATATGTAAAATAAGCCATGCCAAAATTACATTTTACTTGGTACTATAAGAAACCAATTTGCATTATTAACCAGCATCCAAATTGTTGATTTTCATTAACTCTTTTATTGCTTGGCCACAGAAAGCATTAAGAAGACATTTTGATCACAATATCTTCTGTCAAGAAAAGCCAAGGGCTTCTTCCATGAGTAAGTAGTTTTAAACTCCCACAAAATTGACACATTTTTAGATGTCTGCTCAGCAAACATAAGTGCTCAAAATTAAGATTTTGAGGCCATAATTTTCCCAGCTGGGTGAAGTGGATAGCTCTAGGAGGGCTCATAGATCATACCATGTTGTCATTTATTATAATGTTTTAACATACTACAGAATTTGTGTTGTCAAGAACATTGGGTGGGGTGATTTATTAGCTAGGATTGATTATGTTGCTAATAGCCCAGATGGCTTGAATTTTGGAAGGGGGAAATTTCATGTTGCTGAGCATGAAGAGATAAATGCTAAGTTGCCAAGAGACAAGGGGGCCTTGGCTTAGAAAAGACTCATTTACCTGCCACGTGCAGACATTCAAGAGGCAGTTTTTGTTTTCCTTCAGACACATACTTTAAACTCTACTTTTTTGCCTCAGGGAACAGTGGACATTTTATGTGTGCTGAATGTTTTTCTGCAGTGGAGCAAACTTTTGTCAGCTCTCCCTCTGGGACAATGTGGGCAGTGCTTTCAGAATTTCTCTTTGGTTCCTGCTACAAGTACCAAAAACATGACCTTGCCCACATGGCTTTTGCAACTCAATGTCTAGAGCTTTGACATTTGCATTGAGTTTCAGCAATTTCCGTGGGCTAACACCTGGAGCCATCATCTGCAGATGCCCAGCTGATGCACTCTTGTACCTTGCACAGCAGCACAGGCATTCACTAAGAGGCACTGATCCACCAGGTGACATGAACAAGACAGACACCAGATTGTCTCATGCAAAAATGACACTGCCTGTCCAGATCTGATCATCATGATTATTCAAAAATTCAAATGAGAGTGCAGGAATAAAAGGAGCAAAAAATAATTCATGAATAATAAATCTTAATTTTACTTTTTCTTTCTAGGTGACATATATTTAAGCTGACATTTTTCCTCAGAACCCAACAAGTCACTCTTTCCCTCTTTGGACCTGCATCCTGCCAATCCAAAGGCCGGGTTTTAAAAGCCAGGACCTCGGACTTTACCATGCTCTAAGAGTCAGCATGCCCTGCTGGGTCCTTTACTCTTATTCTCTGCTCTCACATTACAATTACAACATCTAAATACAAAGTGACATGACAATGATAATGCTTGGGGAGAGCAGGATAGGAACCCTACTTTGAAGAAGACTTGATATGTTCTCAAGTTCAAGGTTGGCTTCATGAAATATTTTGTTTATAGCATTGAGTCACCTATAGACTAGAGATTCATCCTTCAAGTTCATTAACAAATATAATGAAGGCCTCATTGTCTAAAAAACTTAAATGCTGATTAATTAAAAATGGATACATCACTTGGAGTGTCTCCTTACCAGAACAAGAGCACTCATCCCTAAGGAGAGATACACAACTGGAGAAATTTCTATAATTGAGAGCACCTGCCTTTAAACAAATGGGATTTTACAGGTCTGTTCTTGTACACAATCAGTCTTCTATACAGTGATATGTAGTCTCTGCAAATTTGCAATGCTCCATTTAAAAGCTTTTTATTCTTCTTCTATGCACAACTGGGTTAATAAACATACACCTCTCTTTGAAGTAGAATGTAGAGTGATTTCATGAAGTCAAGGGGTATTGTGAAGGAATGTAAAGAAAAAGGTGAAAAACTTGACTAACAACCATTTGGGGATGAAAATGTGTTTTAGTAGGGAGTCCATTAACGGATCAAAGAGGACTGTGTGTGCGTACAACACGTTTATGCAGGCTCTTAAACTAGAAGGTTAAATTTGTCTTTCCATGTGCTTTATCAAATGGGGTTGACCAACATCTTATTGACACCAGCACTACAATGTCACATCAAACCAGATTTGCTCAATGCATCTCTGTAATTCATTACCTGACTTTCCTCTCTCATATGGAGCTCCATTTGTTCGCTAGCTGGTGTTTATTCCTTCCTAAGAGCAGCTTTCCATGTGAAGAAGGAACAGACTGGCTCATTCAGATGTGGACAATCATTTCCATTGGTGAAACCAGACAGAAAAGTGTTTCCTCCTCAAGGCAAAAGAAGTTTGTCTGCAGATTCACCAGGCAGCTGAGATCTGGTTCTAGAGATTTTAAGTGTTTTCACTGAGCCTAAAGTCTGGGTCTACCTGACTTGATGCTCTCAGTTATAACAGCAAACAATTAGTATCATTGAGTAACATTGCTGGCATGTTAGTGTGATAATAATTAATGAACATTGGAGCCCCTGCCGTATACCATTTACTGTGTTAGACACTGCAGATGTAGTGACAAACAGAGTAGACATAGTCCCTGCCCTCATGATTCATTCTAGATGGTAGGACAGACATCTATTTGTTCTCAGATCTCCCCATTTAGACATACTGGCAATGACTCAAGGTTTTTCTGACTTCAGCCAGACGTGTGCACTGCCCCACATTCAAGGTGGGGACGGGGGCAGCATGAAAGATGCAGAGGAAAAGATCAATAGGCCTAAAGTGATTTCTGATATTCCCTACTATTTTCATAACCTTTCCTATTTAATGACACCATTCTCCTGTTAATCCTAACTGAACTGAAATCAACAGTGTTACATTCCTTCTACTGCTCACGTGTCAGTGTCAGCAAAGGCCTCTTACATCAAGGCCTCGTAGATACAACCTTGTGTGACCCATCCTCTGATTAAAGGACACCATAGGGAGAGCACAAATGGTGTTTTTCACCACCAAACCCAGAGTGCTGAGATATACTTGTTTATCCTAGCAGTGTTTACCTTTGAACGGTGTTAGGTTGATTTAGGATACAAGTTTCCTTTCTTCCCTCCTTTGATCAGCTGGGGAAAAAATGGATTTTTGTCAAGATAATAAGCTAGGTAAATTCTATGAAACATAGAGTAAAACATGCAGTGTGTAAACATGATTATACACCCAGTATTTTGGATCCAAAAAGAAAAAAAAAAAGAATGGTTTATTTTGTTTCTGTTTCTGTGACTTTACACATGGGGTTTTTTAGGGTCTCCATTTATAAGAGTAATGAATCAAAAATTTCTCAGTGCTTTACTGCAGTGAAGCCTTCATATGGTGGGTGTTACCTAGAGACCCAGATTTTTTTGGTGAGCATTTCAGTACGTGAAATAGAAAGTGATCAGTGAGCAATGAGGACTATTATAATGAAAACATCATTTAAAATGAAGGCTTTAACATCTGTTTCATTTTCTAATTACAAATCCAACACTCCCTCCTGACACCCAATCTCGTCATTACCACTATAAATCACAATCATAAAAGTTAAAAAACCAAGTGATTTACGTGGTTTTATGTGCTTTGTGTTCAGAATCACATGCATGCTTTAATTACGTTCCTATTATGTACCAGATGAAGTCAGGTAGAGTGGAAGAAAAACAAATATAGCTCTTAAACTAACCATGCTTTAATTTCTCCCATAGATTTTCACCAAAGTCTCATGTAAACAGAAGAGGTCTTGGGAGGAGGGAAAAAAAACAACAACAAAAAACAAATAAAACCCAGCAAAGAAGAAATCAACTTCAAAAATGTCTTTCAGACATTTACCAAATAAATATTTACTAAAAACCTATTATGTGGCAAGTCTGGTACTGGCTTCCAGTGACAAAGTATTAAACTAAACAGATACTCATAGAGCTAACAGCCTAATTTTGAAAAAGATATTTTTTAAATGATTGCACACATAAATATATAATTACTGCCATGATATTTCCATGAAGAAAAACTGCAACATTCCGTGATGATGAAATTTTCAACAAAAATTGCAAGAACGTGACAAAACCCTTAGGAGATAGTAAAAAGGCCACTTGAAGCATTCTTTGACTGACTTTTACAAACACAAGCAAGGTCATATTTCCAGGGTTTTTCAATTTCTAAAAAATTGGTAATTAAAAACAGAAAACATCTAGGGTAATTTAAAAAGAATGTTAAAGATGTAATTTGTAGATTTAAATTTCTAAAATTTCCAAGAAATGAGAAAAATCTGTAATTCATATGTCAGCTTTTATACCAAGAAATAATATGTCTAATGTTGACTAGTAGGGAACAGTCTGGTATGCAGAAACAGAGCCATGGATTGTCTCGAACCTGATGATAAAATGAGGATTCAGACAAGAACTGGAGCAAATACATCTCACATCCAGTACAGGGTTACACTAATTTCTTGGAGAGAAGGAAATCATCATCAAAATAACATGATAGGGATATGTTTCTATTTTATGTCATAGTTTGACATTCCATGTACATTTAGAAATACATGTATGCTACAAATATTACATATTGTATTAAACATACTACTTAGCCTAAGTCTATAATATACTGTATTGGTATAAGATAGGCTATGTTACTGTAACAAACAATTCCAGAGTCTAACTCCTTGAAAACACACTTATGCAACGTGTTTATTTTGGTTCAGGGAGCCTTAGTTCCATGTTGTCCTTACTTAAGAACTCGCCATGATGGAGGCTCCACCGGCTGAAATTTTTCTGATGGCCATGGTAGTGGGAAGGCTGATGAAGAATCCCTCACTGTTTCTCCAATATTTCCATTTAGATGTTCACATCATTTCATTTGCTAGAGCAATTTATGTTCACTCAAATTTCATTGGTTAAAACAAGTGATATGACCATTACTGGACTAATCCTTCCCTTTGCCCAAAAATAGAGGCACCAGGTCTTCTTTTTTCTACTTCATAAAACACATATGGAATATTTAATATACATAACATCATATACAGTATGAGCATATTCTATTTTATCATCTATTTCAGTGACATGTTATTAAATATTAATACCTGCACTACATTCTCCTGATATCTATGATTAAGATACTGATGCTTATATCAGTCAAGTACCATAAACAGCCTTTGCCTTCCACCTGTTTCAGAAGTGGTATCTAAACAGGTGAACATTGCTTACTTCTATGTGAAAACATAAGGCCTTATGCCTACTAAGTAGAAATGGAAATATTGAAGACATTTTTGAAAGAGTGGAATGGTTCCCAAAAACTCCATTCATGCCAGTAACTGGGACATGACATATTGTGAGTTTGCAAGATGGAGTTACTGATTGACAGTCTGCCGTTACAGAAATCTAAAAGAGCAGAATTGGATGTGAGGTTAAGCCAAACCAATGAAGTCTAATTAACATTAACTCAATCTGTGTTCATTAAAAACGGTGGTTTCCCTAAAAATAGTATGTTGTGAAGGTATTAATCAATGGTCAGTCAGAAACAAATATTTTCTCAATGTGTTTTACAAAGAATAAAACATTTTAGCTTTCATTTGCAAGGAGTTAAAAATTCATTTCATAGAGGACTTCTTTCATGTATACAAAATATTTTTGCTCAGAAATCTATATTTTAAAGATTCCATATTGTGCCCCGTAGCTCTTGCCCCCTTCTTCTTCAAAACACACATATACAATACCAGCCCTAGGAAATGACAAAAGGCTTCATTTTAATACTAGAGCATAAATATTGAAACAATAGCTAACTAAATGAGTACTTCAAAGAGTGTCTGAAAATTCATATTTTATATAGTAACATATTTTTCTGTCATTGCAAAATATAACCCTTGAGTACATTTTTATTATTCTCTATTCCTTGTCCTCCCTCTGTTTCCAGAGCTATTTGTAAAGCAACTAGTATCTTACAGCACAGAAGAAACCACAGTGTAGGAGCGTTCAGTGTTACCTAATTAGAGTTAGGCATCTTTTCATTATATTTCTTTAACCAGCTAAAAAAGTTACCTGCCTGTTTGATTTTGACTCATCAAATCCCTTTCATAGACATTAAAATTTTGTTGTGGTAAAACACACATAACATAAAATTTACCATCTTAACCATTTTAAAGGATCCATTCAGAGACATCAAAAAATTTACAATGTTGTGAAACCATCATTCCTATTCGTTTCATTTTTTTTTTTTCTGAAAGGAAGCCCCATATCCATGAAGCAGTCACTCCCATGTCTCCTACCCCCAGTCCCTGGCAACCACTAATCTTTCTGTCTCCACCAATTTGCCTATTCTGGATATTTCACATAAATGGAATGATATAATATGTGGCCTCTTGTGTCTGGCTTCTTTCAGTTACCATCATGTTTTCAAGGTTTTTCAATGTAGACATATCAGAAACTCATTCTTTTTATGGCTGAATAATACATCAAATTTTGCTTATCCATTCATTGCTAATGGACTTTTGGGTTCTTTCCACTTTTGGTAATTATTTATGTGCTGCTATGAACATTTATGTAAAACTTGTTTGAACACCTGTATTTAACGATTTGGGGTATAACCAAGGAGCGAAACCGTTTAATCATAAGGTAATTCTGTTTAACTTTTTGAGGAACTGCCAAACTGTTTTTCACAGCAGATGCACAATTTTATATTCCACCAACAATATGTGAGGATTTCAATTTCTCCACATCCTAACCAACACTCGTTATTTTTTTCTTTTTTTTTTTTTTTTTCAGTCTAGTCATAGAGTGAAGTGGCCTCTCCTGTGGTTTTGATTTGCATTTCTCTAAAGACTATGTTGAACATCTTTTCCTGTCCTTGTTAGCCATTGGTATGTCTTCTTTGGAGAAATGTCTATTAAAGTATTTTGCTCATTTTTTCCCTTCAGCTGTTTGTCTTTTTGTTATTGAGTTGTCAGAGTTCTTTCTATAATCTGGATACTAGACATTTTTTGGATATATGATTTGAAAATATTTTCTCTCATTCTGTAGGTAGTCTTTTCACTCCCTTGATACATGAAAGTTTTAATTTGATAAAGTACAATTTATTTTTTATTTGGTTGCTTCTGCTTTTTGTGTTATATCTAAGAAACAATTGCCAAATACGAGGTTATGAATATTTCCCTCTAAGTTTTTTCCTAAGACTTAATTATAGTTTTAGCTTTTATATTTATGTCTCATATCCATTTTGAGGTAAGGGCTCAACTTAATTTTTTTGAGTATGGATTCCCAGTTGTCTCAGCATCATTTGTGGAAGACGCTGTTCTTCTGCCATCGAATGCTTTTGAAACCCTGGTCAAAAGTTAAACATGGATTGGCCAAAGATAAATGGACTGATTTCTAGATTCTCAATTGTATTCCATTGATCTATATGTCTAGCCTATATCACTATCACACTTTTTTTGATTGCTGAAGGTTTTGTTGTAAGGTTTGAAAAGGCAAAGTGGATAGGAACACTTTTACACTCTTGGTGGGATTGTTAAACTAGTTCAATCATTGTGGAAAACAGTATGGTGATTCCTCAAGGATCTAGAACTAGAAATACCATATGACCCAGCCATCCCATTACTGGGGATATACCCAAAGGATTATAAAACATGCTTCTATAAAGACACATGCACACGTATGTTTATTGCGGCACTATTCACAATAGCAAAGACTTGGAAACAACCCAAATGTCCATCAGTGACAGACTGGATTAAGAAAATGTGGCACATATACACCATGGAATACTATGCAGCCATAAAAAGGGATGAGTTTGTGTCCTTTGTAGGGACATAGATGCAGCTGGAAACCATCATTCTCAGCAAACTATCACAAGAACAGAAAACCAAACACCGCATGTTCTCACTCATAGGTGGGAATTGAACAATGAGATCACTCGGACTCAGGAAGGGGAACATCACACACCGGGGCCTATTATGGGGAGGGGGGAGAGGGGAGGGATGGCATTGGGAGTTATACCTGATGTAAATGACGAGTTGATGGGTGCTGACGAGTTGATGGGTGCAGCGCACCAACATGGTGCAGGTATACATATGTAACAAACCTGCACCTTGAGCACATGTACCCTAGAACTTAAAGTATAATAATAATAATGAAAAAAAAAGAAAAGGCAAAGTGGGAGTTCACCAACTCTGTTCAAGGCTATTCAGGTTTTGGGGGGGTTCTTAAAATTCCATAAGAAATTTAAGACCAGCTTTTCTATTTCTGCAGAAAAGGCCATTGAAATTTTGATAGTTATTGCATTAAATCTATAGATTGTTTCAAGTATTGCCCTCTTAAAAAATATTAAGTCTTTCAATCCATCGACATAAGATGTTTTTCCATCACTTTCATTTTTGTTACATCAAAGAAGTTTATTTTCAAAATATTTCAAGAACTGATAGTATTATTTCATACATATGACAATGTTAGATATTTTGGTTTTTTATATTTTATTAGCATATAAGTATATAGTAAATATGTAAAACATAATAAAATTTCTACCGAGACCATATAAATGAATTTAGATGGTTATTCCTTTTAGATAATCAAAATTTTAAAAACAATTTTTGTGTTTTAATAAGAGATATAAATGAAAATGCATCTTAAACTTCTGAAGTCACAAGTTTATGAATATATTTATCACATTTTATTTCTGTCATCAGGGGTGTTGTTTATTCACTTCCAAAGTGCCAACACATTACTATTCCCTTGTCAAACTTAAAAAAAAACACATAGAAAGAAATAAAAAATTGAGTCAATGTATCAGTTTAACTAACACTATAACCTGGAACTGGGGAAATGCCTCCAACAATTATATCTCCTAATAATTTTCCTAAATAAAATGTATTTCCCAGAAGTTCACAGAAGCAATCTAGATTAGACATTGCCCTTTTTACAAGCAGGCAGATGCAAGTAAAAGGGAGGAAGAGAAGAAGGGAGACAGGAAGAGCGGGAAGGAGAGGGAGAAAAAGACAAGGAGAGAGAGCTCTCTGGAAATCATCATGCTCAGTTCTTTTCCATAATTCAGTGATCAAATTACTTCTTCTTCCAGACATGAGGATTTGTTGAGGGACACAAGGAAATTTATATCATATTTTTCTCTCCTGAGAGTTCAGTATACCTTCTCTTTCTTCTGTGGAAATATGAGGAATGGAAAAGAAGTGCTTCCTTATATTCCCTACAGTGTTCACACATCATGTAAACCAGTCATTTTTTGACCTTGCATTGACATTTTGTTTTAATCGATGAATAAGTGTTGCACAGACATGCACTCAATCTGTTTGTAATTGATTTTTCTTATTTTATATAAAATTAGATTTGATGCATTTAAGGCAAAGATCAAGCAATCACAAATTCAAATCTATGTTCTGTATTCCAACTTCTAATTTGGGCCTAGGAATGTTCATAGTCTTATAATTCTTCACTGTTCCTCACCTCATTGTTCCCATATAAGAAACACCTCAAACTTTAGAACATGGTTTATTGGTTTTGAAACATGGGTGCAATGCCCAAATGGTCATATCCAGTAGGTAATCAGATACATCTTTCTGGAGCTCAGAAGAGAGAACAGATATACAGATCAAATTTTAAGAGGCATTGGCTAACATGTTGTTATTGAGGTCAAAGGACTGGAAAAGATGATTAAGTTTACTGCAAGAAGGAAAGGAGAAGAAAGGAAACCAAAGAGAGAACTTCGAGATAACTCCAAAATCCAGAGGAAAGTGGAGGAAAAGGACCTGAAATTAGAGACAAGGAACAGCCAGAAATGTCAGAAACAAATGAGAAAATAGAACCAGGGAAACCATGTTTCTAAAAGAAAGGAGTGTCAAATACCAGAGAGGAATCATGTCAGATTAAGGCTTAAAAGCAGATGTTAGATTGGACATCTACTGATACTCATAAAGAACAGTTTCAGTGATTAATGAGAAAATAATCCAGATTATGTTAAACTGATATCAGGTGAATGAAAGAGAAGATAGTGGGAACAATAAAAAAAGTTGGAAGCTTGGCTAAAAAAGAAAAACAAAGAGTGGAAGAAGGAGGTCTTTAAAATACATATGAGTGATACTTTATCATACTTACATGCCAGGAGAAAAGAAAAATGGAGATTGAGGAGTCGAAGATGTAGGAAAGAATGGGATTATTTGTTGGAACAAATTCTGAGGAAAAAGGCAGTTATAGATTCAATGCCCAGGTGGAAGGATCAGTTTTAGAGAAGACACAGGTCACTCTTTGGAGATTAAAAAAGATAAGACCTTTGCAGATGTAAATTTGGAAGCTCAAAGTTGAAGGGCTTCGGGTAGGCTTGAGAGCCTCTTTTATTTTACTTTTTTGGTCAAATGAGATACAAACAGTTATCTAGTGAGAGAGGGTAACCAGGGCAAGGCTATCGAGTTGTGCAAGCTTTCAGGAGCGACTGAGGACAATTAAAAAGGAAGCCTATCAAGTACAGTAGTACTTGTTCTGAGCAATGTTAAGATGCTAACGATCTTGGAAATAATTTGGGTGGTCAATCTATGTACTTGGAATCTTAGTCAAGAGCAACTTTTGAGGTCCTAGCAGACTGGTTGCCAAGCAAGCAGGATAATCAAACATTATGACACTAGATTCAATTTTTCAGTATATTTTCTTTCAAGTGAAACAGGAGGCAGATCCAGGAGAAATTAGAAAAAGCACGTTCAACCCAATGGAAATGAGATGTGGGAAGATTCCATGCTCTTGGGAACTTGACTAGAGCTTCCTGATGTGGACAGATGGGCCCAGCAAGAATTCAGAAGAATTTATTTGTTCTGAGGTCATTCCTACAGATTCTCAGTTTTATCCAGATATTTTCAGATATCCTCACATAACATTTCTTGGCTCTGTCTGCTTGACCTCACACCCTGGATCCAATTTGACCAGAGGCTTTCCATTATTTACTCTGATTCTTCAACTTGGATTTATGGTAGGATTTGCTCTGATTCCACACAGGACAACCGCAGACTCAGGGAATGAGGTCAGAATGGAAAAGCATCATGACTTAGAGTTTGGAATAAACACCTGCACATTGCACCATGAGGCAAAACCCAGGTTCTTGGGGCGTCTCCTGAAAGGCCTGCTGGATTCTTCCCAGGAGAGAGCTAAGAAAATTATGAGTATTAGTAAATGCCTGTGACTACTGGCTACTTATCAATAGCCATTTTAGTGTGCATGCATTCCAAAACATTATTCATGCTGTCATCCACATTGTGTACACGTATACTTCAAGAGATTAGGACTTACCTAACATAAATTATGGTGAAACAGTGAATTTGTAGACAACATTTCTGATGTTGCATCTCTCCTTTATTTCTCTTTATATTACAGAATTACCTACCATGAATCAAATTCTTAAATAGTCATCTATACAAATCCATCTAAACCTTCAAGCAAAGTTATAGGCAGCTTGAATTTAGCCTCTTAGGTCTTATATAAGAAGGTGACATTGACTTTCTCTCTCTCTCTTTTTTTTTTTTTTTTTTTTTTTTTTGAGACAGGGTCTTTCTTTGTCACCCAGGCTGTCGGGCAGTGGCACGATTATGGATTATTGCAGCCTTGACTCCCTGGGCCCAGTTGAACCTCCCGCCTCAGCCTGCCAAGTAGCTGGAATTCCAGGTGCATGCCACCAGGCCCAGATAATTTTTTAATTTTTTAAATTTTCTGTAGAGACGAGGTCTTGCTCTGTTGCCTAGGCTGGTCTCAAACTCCTGAGCTCAAGCTATCCTCCCACTTTGGCCTCCTAAAATGCTGAGATTACCAGAAATCCTCCTACCTTGGCCTCCCAAAGTGTTGGGATCACAGGCATGAGCCACCACACCTAGCTGAGATTGACTTTCAGGAACTTAATGTACATAATATCTTTCTAAGCCAACTTCTTCCCATTCTTACACACTTTCATAGAGCACCCCAGAGCCCTTTTATTACAGATCCTGTCCATCAGTACCTATGCATTTGATATTATATTCTGCTTTCCACCTTTTGTCTTCAGCAGCAGATTCAGTGTAACAAGTCAAGGCAAGGTGAGGGACAGTAATGAAGATCCCTGAGAACCCAGACTGCAACTCTCAAAACAACATGGAACCACTACGTTAGACTCTTCATTCTTCAGTAAGATCACACCTGTCTCCCTGTGTCAAGAAGGAGCAAAGTCAGTTCTTGGTTTAAATTTCTTTTGGTCTCTATAGTACAGTTAATCTGCATTGTATATTATTGTTGAGGAGCACAGTCAAATAAACACTAACTGACCTATACTGAAATAGTGCAACAAGAGAAATTGTACATTATGATGGTCAATTGTGTGGCTTTTGAAGTCAGGTAGATCTGAGTTTGAAAACTGACTCCACTAAATACTGATGGTAGTTAATATCTATAAACCAAATTTTTCACATATATAAATTGTTGATAAAATTATATTTCTCAGAAAGCACATATGAAAATTAAATGTCATGATGCCTAAATAGTCCCCAGTATGGTATGAGGCTCATAATAATAATTTAATAAGGGTTAATATTATTAGTTACATATTGGTAAAGTGTCTTTTAGGAAACTACCTTTTTGACCTAATTAAATGATAACTGCAATCATGGTACAAAACCATTAGAATAAGAAAATCATTCCTCATATCTAAAATAAATTCTTGCAACTACAGCATAAGAACACTTTCTCTCCTTCAAATTAGCTGGTCACCTTCCTCTGTTGAATAATACTGCACACAAGAGAATTGACGGT
Source organism: Macaca thibetana thibetana (assembly GCF_024542745.1). Lineage (NCBI taxonomy): Eukaryota > Metazoa > Chordata > Mammalia > Primates > Cercopithecidae > Macaca > Macaca thibetana. Next base: position 22,732,610 of record NC_065581.1, on the reverse strand, counting down.
TAACCCTACTTACTCTACTCCATGCTGTTAACTCTGCTTACTCTACTTCATGCTTTAAAAAATAAATAAATAAATCCCATCTCATTTAACCTTTACAGACTGGGCTTGTTTTTTAACTCCTTGATCATCTTAAGGGCTCACCTTTGAACATTCCACGTTTTCTGCCTTAACTGTAAGGGTTCAAAACAGATTCAGTGCCTTGCGCCTGCCTGGCATTGTCATATTCTAAGAATGGCCAGAGTGGAAAATGAAGATAGGTAAGAGCTTGGGTTTTCCAGTCAGATATTTTGTTGCCTTGAAAATAGTAATATGTTGCTGATGGCAGCTCCTAGATGCTACCAATTTGACACTAAGATCTCTTTCATCGCCATGTAAATATCTAGTCATTTCTATTCTTACTGGTGACTTTTTTTTCCTCCTGCTTAGGTTTCTTTATCTTGGCAAAGCAACATGTGGAAAATCAAGGAAAAAAATTATTTGCTGTAACGTTGTGAAAATGTAAAACAGGGCTATTATGGCCCAAAGCACATGATTAATTCCATCTATTTTCCATTTCATACTGTCCCTTTGTGTAGCTAATCTTCTGAACATGCACTCATATAATTTGACATCTGGACAAGATACTAACAATAATCAATATCAACGTTTTCATAGTAATGTGGAGAAAATGGTGGTGTGGTTAAAAAGACTGGAAACACTACGTTATGTCCACCTCTTGGGAACCCCTGGTGTACATTGGTTTATGAAAGCCTAAGAAGTCTAGCAGTAAATAAGACTGTTCAATTCAACTAAACACATCTTCCTCAAACCTATATCACGATGGAATTGTTTTGGGGGATGTGTACTTACATGTGATAGAATTTGCATTCCTGTGGAACATATGTTGAAATGTGGCTATTACTCAACTTTATTACTACTGTACATAAGGAAACTGAGAGCCAAACTGAGGCCCTTTATTTTTATTCCTTTCAAATGTTATATTCTTTCTCATGTTTGTGGAGAGGGAAAAACAGCTATCTATAGGGCATTTATGCTACCTTTGCCTCCCTGACATTTCTTATTGCATTTTCACCCAAAATGACTGAGCATGCTTTCATCTGTCTTCAACAAAGAGAAATAGCAAAAATGTAGTCTTCTGTTTAGAGATCATTTATATACTATTCCCTAATTGTCCCCTCCATAGACTTCCTCAAGACATGTTAATGCAAATGTGTCCAGGAGAAATGTGTATTCTTTAGTAATAAACTAGAGACTTAGTCTTTCATCCATCTTTGAATAAGTAGTTGCATAGCCACATTTACTAGTTCCAAGTCCTGCTAATATATGAGGAAATGACAAAGCATTAGGTCACCATGAAGTCATAAAATATCTGAGGAGTTGATCAATATTAATTTATGAATGCACGTATAATGTGAATATCTCATTTTTCAGCTGATGATTTCTATTACCCAGAAAGAGCCTCATGGAAGAGAATTATAAAAGTTCTTTCATGTCAGCCTTGAAATTGAAGGCCATAGAAAGCATTCATTGGAAGAAAGAGGTTACTTTTTATTATTGTGTATGACCCAGAGCAAGTGTCTTCAGTGTCTTCATTTCTTCTCTAAAGAACAACTCATTTGAAAATCACTTTGAGACCCTCACATAACAGATGAGAGCAATGTACTATCAAAAACCTGAATAAGAAAAAGCCTGAGAATTGATTTTCTATGTTGCTGTGACCAATCTGCTTTTCATTAGTTCCACTGACATCAGTACTAAATATATAAAAACAAGAGTTGTGTGTGTATATTGTTTTGTATTATTTTTTGTTTTATCATAAGAGCACCACCCCCCACCCCCATCCCCCACCCTGCCACATACAAGCTGCAGCCTTACAATGAAGGCGGAAGAAAAAAAATAATTCTCATATTCTCCTATTTGCCCCAGACCTGAATTACTCCATTTCCTCAAGTCAGCAAATCCCCTGTACATCTGAAGCACTAAACTCGGTTCCTGAATATATTGCCTGCTTGTGAAATCACCCACACTGGATAGGCCCTTAAAGAGCCAGACATGCCTTGAAATTTACTGCCTCAAGCCCATCCATCTTTCCAAGGCCTGCAATTTTCTCGAGTCTTTTCCCCAGAATAAAAGCTTCAGATGTTTGTCCCTGCAGAGGGCAACCAAGAGCTATGCTGCCAGTCGAACCCATCCTTGCACCCTGAAGAAACAGTGAGCAAGGATTCCTGGCTTTGGCCTTTGTAGGACCTTGACAGCTAATCCAAGTCATGTGAATGGCTTTAAGCTGACCCATCTTTTCTTTTTTAATTTAACAGTATGTGCAACTGCTTAGGAAAGACCAATTAGACTGACCCATCATTCCTTCAAAGGCCTGATTGTTCTGATGTTTGGTCAAGCACACATACTACACGTAGATATGCCATAGAAACCAGATTCAGATACAAATCTACAGGCGTTCTGAGTTTTTCTGCCATCCAGCCAGCCTCCCCTCTTTTTAGGTAGATGTAGTCTCATTTGGCACCTCAAAGCTTGATGCAACACACCAGACTTCCTTCAGACCATTTTACAACTGGTTTGTTTCATTAATTAACCACCTTTTGTGAGGTCCGTCAGCCAGAATAATATTGGCTTCATAGCCAAGAGTTTTATAGCTGTGTCACAGCATATTTTGATTTTCCAGCTAAAATTATCTAGTATGCTCTCCGCATTACCATTTAAAGCACAGAAAATTTTCTTTGAAGCTGACAGTGTCCTGTTCCTCTTCATTAGAGTAAGCCAGAACTGCGCCATTAAACATGCAGGCAGCAGAGAGGCCTGCGGGAGGCCCCTTCTCAGTTGCCCCTTCTTAGGCTTCAATTAAAAGATAATACTGACTACTTTCATAGCCCAGAAAAGTAAATTAACTCATCATCCAAGGAAACACAAGGCTTCAAATATAATTTCTTAGACATTTGTGGAGCTTCCTCAGGTGAAATCTGTTTTCAGCTGCTTCTAGCTCCTATTTGGTAGGCACTTTATGGAGACCTACCCTCCTGGTCATTTCAAATTCCTCTTAGCACCTTTATGTTCCTAATGGCATCTCTGAATTTTAGATCTAGAGGGAATCAGAGAGCAGATGCAAACTGAGAGATTAGACCATTTTTATAATCATTCCTTAGACCAAAGTTCTCAACCACTGATACTGCCATCAGGAGCATTAACATGAAAATGCCCAGGTACCACGGATCCAATGAAGAAGAAATTCTGGGAGTGAGATCCAGCAAGCTGCATTTTAACAAGTCCTCCAGGTAAGTCTGATGCAAGCTAAAACTGAGAACCACTGCTATTTTTGAGAGATTTCCAACTTATTTTGACATACAGTAGTTTCGCTTCTTTACATTATAACTTCATTAAGTAGGCAGAGTAGATATTACCTTTTCCAAATCTCTGTAGAGGAAACTATAGTTTAGAAATGGTGTTTGTTCAAGAGTATCCTGTTGCTAAATGTTAAAGCAAGCCTAGATCATGGGGTTTCCAGTCCAACACTCATTTCCACTGCAGTCTGCAGCCTGCGGAACAGAGTTGCTACTGCATGGACATGGAAGCCAGGAAGTCTCACCTGGCTCTAGTGACAGCATCGACTGGGCCCACCAGGTAGAGCCCCTAATGGCTGATCCCCAGGAAACTAATCAAAAAAGGAAAGAGGAAAAGAGGAAGGGAGGAAGAGAAGATGGAAGGAAAAGGGAGAAAGGAAGGGAGGGAGGAAAAAAGAAAAGTTAGAAAATTGGATAAAGGAACATGGAACAATGGTAAGGAATGAAGAGAATCTACAGCACCAACAAATACAGTATGAGTATGAGAGAAAAGCAAACATTTAATGAAAGGGTAGAAAAAAGGAAAGGAGAGCCTACTTACAAGGTAGAAGAAGAACCACCTTAAATATTTTTCTTAGGATTTCTGATGGGAGAAAACCACTCAAATTTAGCACAACATCTTATAACAAACAAATATGGAAGCCAAGAAAATTGTTTTGGTTCAAAACACATTCAAGGCATGTTTTATTTCCTTATTTCTCTTTACATCTTTATTGCCAAAGTCAGTGTGTCTAAAAGTGACAAGACAGGTGCATTGGCTCACACCTGTAATCCCAGCACTTTAGGAGGCTGAGGTGGGAGGACTGCTTGAGCCCAGAAGTACAATACCAGCCTGGGCAACGTGGTGAAATCCCATCTCTACAAAAAAATACAAAAATTAGCCAAGTGTGGTGGGGCACACCTGTAGTCCCAGGTACCTGGGAGGCTGAAGTGAGAGGATCACCTGAGCTAGGAAGTTCTAGATTGCAGTATGCTATGACCACATTTCTGCACTCCAGCCTGAGTGACAGAGCTACACACTGTCTCAAAAAAAAAAAAAAAAAAAAAAAAAGTGACAACAAACCAATCATATCAGAATGAACACATACTTGTTTAAAACAAAGAATTCTGAGCAACATGTTAAATTTACCAAATCTGGATGTGGCACATGGAATCATTACCTTTATCCTGTATCTCAGGTGAGCTTCCGTACTTGTCACTAGCTAGACCAGTAAGAGTTCACAGTTTGCAACTGTTGTATTTTGTTTTTAACTAAATAGAATTTTGTAACTAAAAAGGCAAATTAAAAACCTGCCTCTTCAACATCCAAGAAAAGGCCAAAAAAAAAAAAAAAATCTCTGTTTTGGACCCAGTGTGGTGGGAAAAGGTGTGACCCAGGACATAACAGAAAAACTCATTTTATGTGGTATGTGGTCCCTATCTGAATTGAGTAGTAAATAAATAGTGTATTTCCCATAATTGATACATGTGGTATGTAATGCCTCTTTAGACACATCACTATATCGTGGTAAAAATGAATACTATTTGTGCTGTAAGTATAAATATTGTACGAATATATTGTGTTATACTAAAAATGTTGCTAAGGGGCATGATTCTATGGGGGAAAAAAGGAAGAAAAATTTATGGACCCAAAGATGTAGTCTCTGGAAAATCATCCTTTCTGCCCAATCTCCTACTTATACTAGCTGGACAGAAACTGCCCACACAGTGAACAAAAGTGAGTAGATTCTTATCTTGTTAAGAGATCTTGACCCTGTTTCAACAACCATTCTCCATCACTTAAAAACTAGGAAGTTAAGAGTTGTGAAAAATGCATATGCAAGAAAAAATAAATGAATTGGCACATGCCTCTCAAGTCAATTCCATCTGCTCCAAATAACACTCCCATTAAGCCATTGGTTCCCAACATATCCCAGGAGAACACAACTTAATTGGCGTGGGATGTGGTCTGGGTTTTGGAATTTTCAAGAGATCCCAGAGGATTTTAATGTGCAGATAAGTTTGGGAAACATTGCCTTAAACTAATCACTTAAAGCAGAATAAAAGCCAGTGTTGATTAGAGTACTGTATTAGTCTGTTCTCAAGCTGCTATGAAGAAATACATGAGACTGGGTAATTTATAAATGAAAGAGGTTTAGTTGACTCACAGTTCCACAGGGCTGGGGAGGCCTCAGGAAACTTACAATCATGGTGAAAGGCACCTCTTCCCATGGTGGCAGGAGAGAGAATGAGTGCCAGCAGGGGAAATGCCAGGTGCTTATAAAACCATTGGATCTCATTAGAACTCACTAACTATCACGAGAACAGCATGAGGGAAACCACCCCCATGATTCAATTACCTCCCACCAGGTCCCTCCCATGACACGTGGGGATTATGGGGATTATAATTCAAGATGAGATTTGGGTGAGGACACAGTCAAATCGTATCAAGTACTTAAATTCAATCAATTCCCCTGGTTGAAGCCCTCAGTGATTCCCCTTTGCCTATACCATCCATTAGGTCCTATATTCTAGTTCTCAAGCCTTTAGCAGGAAAAGGTAGCATCCCATTATCTCACCATTGTCTGTCTTTTCAGTTTAATTCCTATCTTCCTGCCCAACAAATTTACAAATGTGAAACTTTTTATAAGAATTAAAGAAAACAGCTTGTGCTATACCTTTAAAAAAAAAAATCCTAGCCTTCCCACAATGAGTCCCTGTTTCCTGGAATATTCTCCCTCACTCCTTTGTTTTTCATTGGCATGACCCTTACATAGCCATAAAATTTTCACACTGCTCTTCTTGCTACTCTTTGTCTCCTAAGTAAAACTTTCTAGTGTTCTCATAATATCCTATGCACAGATCTAATACTGCATGGATCTATCTCTCCCAGTGGAATATGAACTCTTAAATGCAACAAACTATATCTTACTCGTCTCTGTACTTCCATACTAAGCACAGACATTGGTAGCAAATTCCCAAACAATGTTTATTGAATCAATGGATAAGTAAGGACAAGAAAGTATTTCCAAATGGACTTCTAGAGCCATTCTAGTATTCAAAATCAGAACTTCTTTGTGGGTTTTGGGAGAAGGGAAATATTTATTTATTATTTATTAGGTAGTTGGCTCTCATTTTCAATGATGGATTCTCAAATATTCCAAAGACTTCACACTTTGTTTTCAACCTTAGTTCATGTTGAAGCTAAAAAGATGGGAGACATGATGGTTCTCCTTCCAGTTGTATTTCATTTCGATTAATCTTTTATGGTTTTCCTCCTTTTTGGTTTCTGCAGCCTGCGGTCACATTTGTGGGTATGCTGCCATGCGAGATGCATCTTCAGTGGAAAGTATTATATCTCACTCATTGATATAAGGAATTTCAAAGCTGAACAAGAGATACTGGTTAAAATCACATGTCCTTTCCCTTGGCCTTGTATGCACACCTTCACAGCTGAAGATTTCAAATCTACAGGGATACAAGAACTGTCCTCTAAATGAAGGTCATGCCTTTCTATCATGCCCTTTTCTTGTTTGGTTGCTTTTCCTGGGAAGCCATGTCTTTGTCACACCCAGTCATATCCTGTCCAGCCCTTACATAAATCTCAAAATACACACCCACATATATCTAAAATAACAGTTGAGAAATATCATTCTCCAGGCACTGAGCAGCAGCTCCAACCAAACACCTGATCACTGTCTTGCCCACATTCTCCCTGACCCCTCGTTTTTGGTTTTGTTCTGCTTCCCCCTGCACCCATGCACCCCTGCTGCCCCTGGCTCCTACTCTTAATGAAAATCCAGTTCAGTCTTTTCAAATAAGATTGGACTGTAGGCAACTGAGCTGAATTATTCCAACCTCCACTAGACAAACATTGTTACTCCAGAAAAGTATATGAGTGTTTTGAATTCTACAACAGAAATTTATTGCTGACTCTTTAACTTAATAAAGTTACTTTAAGGTCAAAATAAACAGACTAGGGGGAAAGCATCAGAAATTGCTACCTCCATGGAGAGCTGGCAGCCAGCCCTCTTGCCTATCCAAATATACAATTGCCATTGCCAAATACAAGATAGCACATTTGTATTAAATCCATAGGCTTTTTCTCAACTGACTCAATTGCAATAATCTACTCAAATGTGTGGCAAAGTGTGGGTTTAAAATTGCATGAACACCTCCTCCAACCACTGAACATTATACCACATAGAAAAATGGAGACAAAATATACCAAAACTGAAATATAAAATATGGGCAGGCTGGAGTTATGCCATGTCATTTGACTTTATCCACGGGGGCTCAGAAGTTAATGCATTTGCTCCTGGTGACACTTAGGGATAATGTAATCATCCTTAATGAAAACATTAAAGAATGATCTGGACCTGGTACATTTCAGAAGTTGAAGTGGTTTATTATGATGGTTTAAGAAAGATGTTTTTAGTTTTGCAGTAAAAAGAATCAATATCAAAAATGAACAGGCTTTTGTTTAGATGCAAGGTAAGCAAGCATACTGAGGCAACTCTGATATTTAAAAGTATCTGGATGAGGAAAAATATGACAAATCAAACAAGGATGTTTGGGTATCTGTTATGTACCCAGCTTTGTGTAAAATGTTGAAAGCATAAACTTCCATATGTTGACTTGACCTAGCCAGTTTACCTTCACCTTCATTCCTTGGAACCATACAGGAAAGTCTTTGGTTAATATTCAGTGTGTCTTTTAATACTTTTAAAAGATATATAAATACCTTTTTTTAGTAAAGTTTTTTCTTCTTTTTGGTTTTGGGGTTTTGTTTCATTTTGGATTTTAAGGGCAAGAGAGGAAGAGAAAATAGAGAAGTAGGACATTTCTTACTCAATAATAACATCAGTGACCTCATCAACAAACTTAAACACTCCCTCCTAAGGTACCACATAAACTTCTTTGTGAGATTAGGAAGATGATTGATATTCCTCTCAAGTTATTTTATATCCACTATCTTTTTCTTCAATGGGCTAATTATGTCAATGAGTCTAAGTATAAATATGAGAACATTTTTTGTAAAAGGAAAACCTGAGATAAGGGAGAATTGCTGAAATTAAAAAGAATTAGTGACGATACTTGATTTCTTGAGAGTTAGGACTAGACTATTTATTAATTGAAAGCTGGAAGCGGAGATGCCTTTGAAAATAAGTAAAAAAGCAAACAGGTCATTGATTACCCTCTCATAACACAATTTGAGAAGGCAAGAACCTGGTTTCTCATTTAGCCAGGAGGAAGGAAGAGATTTTTTTCCCTAAAATGGAAATAACTCTACAGTTTTTTTTTTTCAATTACAAAGGAAATAGAGATTTGTTGTGAAAATTTAAAAACCAAAAACCATAGAGAAGACTATCCCACCTGATGAAGTTAGATTGCTAATAGGTTAAGGAAATATCAAGAAGCCATAGCAATAACCATTATTCTCTCCATCAATAAGGAAACACATTAATCTCCAACTTATATGAGGATAATGGAGAATCAAGGCATATCAGGGTATAGAAAGAGGAGAGAGATTAGATAACGGAATGAACTATATTCATAAACTTACGAATTTTAGAGCCATTAAAAATACCACATATGTCAGTTAAAATAATTAATTGAGATGGCATATGTAAAGTTCTCACAACATGATAGGCACTAAATAAACATTAATTTTGTTTTCTCACCTTTGTTTATACTGCCAAGAAACTGATACGATCCCCAGGCCTCTTGGAGTAAAATTTTAAGCTGAACTTCTATGTTAGTTTGTTCTTGCACTGCTATAAAGAAATACCTTAGACTGGGTAACTCATAAAGAACAGAGGTTTAATTGACTCACAGGTGTACAGGTTGTACAGGAAGCATGGTGGCGTCTGCTTTTGGGGAGGCTTCTACTGATGGTGGCTTTTTACCGATGGTGGAAGTCAAAGTGGAGCAAGCAGTTCACACAGCAAAAGCAGGGACGAGAGAGTAAGTGGGGATTGCTATGCACTTTTAAACAACCAGATCTCACTCACTCTCCTGAGAACAGCACCAAGGGGTAGTGCTAAACCATTCATGAGAAATCCACCCCCATGATCCAACCTGGCCCCAGCTCCAACACTGGGGATTAAAATTTGACATGAGATTTGGGCAGGGACACAGATTCAAACCATATAAACTCCCAAATTTTATATTTTAAAAACAATTGGAGCAATAAACATATAAAAAAGATGCTCAACATGATTATTCATCAGAAAAATACAAATTAAGAAATACTAACAAGTAGCAGCATGGCTACAATTAAGAATATACAGCATTGGGGAGAATATGGAGCAACAAAAACTCTTGAATTACCGGTGAGAGTGTTAACTGATATGATGACTTTAGAAAACTCTTTGGCAGCACCTAATAAATCAATATACTATATAACCTGTAATTTCACTGTTGGGTATGTACCTGTCCAAAATGAGTGCTCTGTCCTCCAAAGGATATATACAATAGTGTTCATAGCAGCTTTATTTATCATAGCCCCATACAGGAATATATAAATATAAATATATATATATATAAATTTACATACATATAAAAGAATGAACTACTGGAAAACTATATATATATATATATATTCCAATATGGGGATATGATAAATAAATTAGAGATATGTAATTTAATTTATATATCTATAAAAGAATCAACTATTCATATACATAACAACTGGGATGAATTTGACAGATATATGATGAGTAAAAGACATTAGGTACAAATAAGTAAACTCCATATCTTTTATTCGTGTGAAACTCAAAACCAGGTGATACAGAATAATGGCTCCCTTTGGGGTGCACATTTGCAATGCAAGGTGAGCTGGAAGCCTCCTAAGGGGCAAGAAATGTTCTATATCTTGATCTGTGCATGGTTAAAAACATTTCTACAACATGTAAACATTCAAGATCTTCACTTAAGATCTGTGCACCTTCAAACGTATAACTGAATTAACAAAATAATTTCAGTTTTTAGATTTTTTTCAACATGCATGTACATTTGGATCAGCATTCTTGATGTTTATATCTCATCTGATCATTTTTTAAATTGTTTATGTTCAGCACCTCTACCTTTCTGAAAAGTTTCAATACATAAAGATTATTTTCAAGGGAAATCTAGTACCCCTTTCACGGAGCATACTTATAACAGGTGATTTTTCCCCACAGGTGACACAAATGAGGGTGGGTCTACTCATAGCTCTAGGAGCCAAGGTGGCCCAATTTAATTTAATTTAAGTAGTGGCAGTCAGTGAGTTGCAGGCTTCACGTGGGCCACCAATAACAGAGTCTGACAGCATCACAGCAGCAAGTACTCAATGGAGCCAGAGTTGACACTGAGAGTTTTCTCTTTTCTATTTCAGGAACATGACAGCATTTTTTCCCTCCTCCAGTTTTCACTTCTAAATGATCTTTAATGGCAGGAAATTTTTATGCATTTTACATCTTCTTATGCAACCTAGGCCTCCTTTAAAGAATACATTGCTCTCCTCTTTGCTTCCCTTTTCTAATCATTGAACCATGAACTTTACTAGTATAAACCACAATTCGTGGCCCATGTTTATTTTCACCCTGTTAAGGTGCAAACGTTTCATATAGTTCTCTGAGGGAATCAATTCAATACGAAGATATAAAAGAAGACAATCTCACTTCTGACAAAAACAACATTTAAGAAAAACGCAAAAGTAAATAAAACAGAAATAAGTAAGGAATAAAGCATAATGGAAGACAACCTGTTTTCCTGATTTGTGTGGCTCAGATTCCTTGGACTTGAGCATTAACTCAGTAGGGGCCTTCTCTGCGGGTGGAACATGCTGTTATTCTTCACAACAAATACTCAACATCCAGGAGGAAGCAATGATTGCAACCTAACTTTAAAAATAAAATTTAAAAAAAAGACTCACGCAGCAGAAACAAAGCCAATCAATACTACAAGGAATTAAGAGTTGTTAGTTTCATTTCTGAAGCACAATCCCAGGATCTTGGTAAACTCTGACCACGACCATCAAACATAGCAGCTTGCTAAGGGAATAGCACTTCTGCTCTCCTGGTTCTTTCATTCTCTTCTAGATCTCAGGTTCATGCAAGGTCAGAATGTCAAGACTCCATTTTCTCTAACACCATGAACCATAAACAGTTTAGCCTAGGATGGTTAGAAGACTTCCGAAGCTTTTCAAAAATGAAAGTGAATGGCCATTTAGGTTTCAAAGTAGGCCTGTACCCTTCTTCACTTTATTTTTTATTTTGTTTTGTTTTAATGGGTCTGGGTCTGCCAAATACATTAGTCTACTCAGTCCTTCAGGTTGAACTGTGGCCTGTGACAGCACTTCACTTTAAAACAGACCACTCTCATTTGGGAGACGTCCAGAGCAGAGCAGCCTCTAGCTTGCAGCCTAAACACTTTGACCTCCTTCTCACTCTGTGCCTACTACTGTCCATGTGCAAGTTACACAAGCCAGAGCAATCTCAGCCTCCATCAAGAGCAGAGCTCCAATTTAAGAGTAATGGCTGGAGTAGGTGTTATTTGTACTCTATGTCAAGCAGTGATTGTTCACATCTGGTTGCAAGCTGAACGGAGCTTTAGATTATTCAGAGCAGTTCAAAACGCTGGTGGTAAGAGAGGGGAAAAGGGTCTTGACTTATCCTGTGGTTTTCAGACAAAGGAGTCACCTTATTAATAAAGAAATATAATCAAATATGTTCCTTTCAATGATAAGTGATCATGTGTATCGTGTGTACATATAACCATACGCAGCAAGGCTGCAAATTAAAAAAAAAAAATCACAATTGAAGTATCAAAGTAGAATAGGCATCCTTGCTAATAAGCTTTTTTGAAAATGGTGTTGATTATGAGTCAACAAAGAGGTTGCAACACACAAATGTACACACACATGCACACATGTTAATTTTGGCTACGTTTTTACACCTAATTTCTTCACATCAGGGCAGCAATCATGTTTTAAAATCTTATTTCTACATTCCTTTTCCCTCTTTTCTTCTTCCTTGGCCATTTTGTATAATGTAAACAGAGAGTACACATTTCGGGCTCCAATTCTTATGCCAGAGGATTAAAATGAAGCCACAAATAAAAGCTGCGTGAATACTGATAAAGAAATGCTGAGACATCCTGGCCATTGCTTTTCTTGAAAGAAATCTCCTGGGGTGAAAAGCACACACAACATCAGTCGCTATTCAAATATTTTATCTCATGCACTGCTGCAGAGCTGCATAAAAATGTATTTTGAGTCTATATGGCAGGAAAATAGAAACTGGGACTATAATTAGAGTGAACCTAGAGTAAATTACTACACGTGAGGTTAGACACAAATTTGACATATTAAAATAATTTAAAAAATAGAAAATAGAATTTAAAGTTAAGAAAACAAATTATTCTGTAAGGAACTTGAAGTCGCATTTTAGATTTTCTTTTCCCCTGCAATGTTTTTTGCTACCTATTGCAACTTTCATTTGTAAAAGTGAGTTAATTCTAGAGCAATAGATAGTGAAATATACAAAAAATAAGTATGAATTGCCCTGTCATTCTTTTAATATCTTACAATGAGGTAATGTAAATTAACCAGATAAGGAGATGATTAAACATGTCTTTTTTTAGACTACACAGTTGAGCATCCCAGAAACAGTGCAGAAGATTATTTTTAAGCTATCATCTTGACAGTTGCTCTTTAATTCATTTTTAGGCGGGACCTGGTACAACATGAAAGAAAACAGAACAGAAGATGTAAATGGTGGTGTTCCCATGTGTAAGATATCTTTGGATACTTGTTTGCCCCTGTAAAGCTGCAGCCCACAGCTAAAATACTAAGATTCAGTTAGAGTAGTGTTCCCTTTACTTTCTCTTATTTTATAATTTTTCATGACAAAGCACCAAGAATAAAAATTCTGCAGGAAAACACAGATTCCTTAAATAGAGAATACTTTTATGGAGTCTGATTTTTCTAGAGCATAATTTACAACACTGTGGTAAAATTCATTCTATGCTCTGATATTGAAAAGGATGATTTCAATCAAAACAATTAATGTTCAAGATGACAAATGAAACAGTCTCTGATTCTCCAGGGCATTTTTTCCTATTTATTCCATTCTTGGGAGACTTAGCATCAATCACTATATGATGATCTTCTCTTCTTGCCGTCTGAACATTTTGCAGGAGTCAAACACCTGTTTTGCAACTTTGGTTTTAGATTTGGGGCTCCAGTTAGTCAGTCTAAATGCTGTGTTTTGGTTTTCTGTTATGTTGGAATGCCACAATGGCCCATGCCTTCTGGTATTCACATCTTCCTGCAGTACACTCTTCTTGAATATGAGGTGGGCCTGAAACTTGCTTTAATTATTAGAATGCAGTGGAAACATTGCTGCCCTATTTCAGACCCAAACCTTAAGAAGCCCTGGCAGCTTCTGCTTTTGCATTCCTGGGAGCCCCAGCTTCTGTGTAAGAAGTGTGGCATCCCTGCTAGAGATAGTGCGTTAAGGCCATGTGAAGAGAACCTGTAGAGAAACAGAAACCCTTAGACTACTGGAAAACAGCCAATGAGCTCAACTAAGAGAGAAAATGTAAGTCCCAGACATGTGACCCAGGCTGAGCCATTTTGAGCTACATACATGTCTGAAGCATGTGAGTGAAAAAGCCATTTGGACATTGTAATGTCAGCATACCTCTCGCCTATGACATCATGAGAAATGATGAAAGAGTAGTTCTTTTTAGCCCTTATATTTTAGGGCAATTTGTTACACAGCCACATGCAATCACATATTTCTATTCCCTTTACTGTCTTTGCATGTTAAAGAATGATATAGAATTTATTTTTCACAGCTAATAATACATGGGGCCCTCTCTAATCCTGATACTCTGTTTTTCTCTAGCAGTTATGGCCTCTACTCAGTCTTTCAAATTAATACTCACTAAAAGACAGGTTAGTATAAATTCCAAGAAAAGAACTCTTCCTCTGTTAGTGGCTTCAAGTCTTTTTTTTTATTTAAACCAGGATTTTATATGATTATCTGAAGGCATTGGCTATTCTTTCTCGAAGCAAAGATAGTTTTTCATATTTCTTCTCTTATTTTTGACTTCCTGGTGAAGGAGAACAATATACAGATCCTAAAAGTTCCTAAGTGAGGCTGAGAGAAAGAGAAAAGAACTAGAACTTGGCAAAATGTGCCCCAATCTAGAAAACAAATTTCCTTGGCACCCTTTGATCTTTCTAGGTTTTAGGTAAGCACTCAGATGATACTTCATTTATTCTTCTCATTTATTCATTCACCGAGCTGTCAACAAAAATGCAGAGAACTCTACAATGTGTCAAAATACTATTTAAATATCTGTTTCTTTTTTTAAAAATCCTTTCAGTAACTACTTAAATATAAAGTAATCAAGTTCAAGAACCATCTATTCCTCCAAGATCCCTTAAAGTCAACTGGATTTCTTTTAGTCCATGAAAGTCAGGACATTACTTTTTATTTTGTGTGTTTATTTCAATCCTTAATATAGAGCTATTCAGAAAAAAATGAGCATGAAACCTTGATGGGTGGATAGACCTATGTATAAGGGAATAAATGAATGAAGCAGAACTAAGTAGACCATAGGAATGCTCAATGCTGCAATATATCACATATTGAATATGTATTGATATGTATCACTAGAAGATAAAATAGAGCCATATTTGGAAGGCAAGAAGAATATTAACTTAGCCTTGACATTTTCCAAAGGTAAAGAATTTATCTTACTCCTTTGAATATCTCAAAATTTCTAAAAAAAATCCTGTCTGTATCAAATTTAATCCCCCAAAATAAAATATTAATGATTCAACCACTTGACTTTAAAGGAAAACTGGAAGTTTGGTAGGCTTTAAAATAAAGCAATATGAGCAAAACTATTTCTTGGTTGCTCAGGACTGGAGATGGTTGGACAGATAGAGTCCAGATGTACTTGTACCCTGTAGGCACTGCACAATCACCTGTGAGCACCATTTTTGCATCCTCTGAGTCTAGGAAAGTAACCAGAGGGAACTCAGAGGCTGAGAAGATTTCCTAACCCCATCCCTACCAAACAGATTCCAGCACTACTCAGTAGGGTTTATTTCAATGGTTTCCATGAGGATAAGATTTTACAATTGAACGCTAGATACAGTATATGAAAGCAGAAAAAAAAACTAATTAATGACTGTGAATGTATCCACTGGTTACCATAACAAGTGATGAATACCAAGTAGTAGGGGGGGAAAGAAGATGAATGTGGAAAGAAAATTGGGGCTGTGTTTTCCAGAAAAATTCATAAATGAGCAAAACCTAATATGAATCCCAGAGTCAAGCTGGGGAAAAGGAATGAGATGGTAGTTTTAAGAAAAGACTCTAATCTGTCTTTGTGCCAGAGACAAAACATTTTAAGTATCTCTTACGTAACGAAGTACTCTAAAATTTACTGGGTTAAATGGGTTAAAACAACAATAATTTGTTTGTTCATAATTATGCAATTTGGGTTGAAATGATCTTTGCAATGGTGTCAGTTAAGGTGATTCAACTCAGACTGGAGGGTCTACTTCCACAGTGGCTCATTCTCTTGGCTGACAAGTCCAATGCCGGTTGTCAGCAAGAAGCTCAGGGGCTGCCTCACATGGCCTCTTCCTGCAGTTAAGTTTGTCTGTCCTCTGGCCTTCCATGATTTGAGTCCCTTCCATATGGAAAATATATTTACTGTTTCCTGAGACCAATAAAACCTCATCTTATTAGAGCATTGTCTTAGGCTTGAAGTCCAGATTCCCATCACCTAAGTCATATCCAGGTACAGATGAGATTCTTAAGGCCTGGCTTCTCTTGATCTGAAGATCTGTGAGCCTGTGAGACAAGTTAATCTGTCCCTCATATCCACAACAAACAATTGTAAACCAGGGACAGGAAAATTACAACAAACGCTCCCATTCAAAAACTGGAAATATGCGAGGTACATAGTAATCATTGGTCCAAAAAATCCTGAAATTTATCCAGGTATAAATAAATAGTTCCTCAATTAGGGCTCAACTCTAATGTCTGGAAATGTCTTTTTAGTGGTTTTTGGTTCTATTCTCTGATTTATCCTTCCTTTTCCATAATAACTGACCCATATTTGCAGATGGGTTGCTTTCTTAGTACTTCCTGTCAATAGGAAGTTAACATCCAAAGGCCCCTGTTTGGTGCTGGAGAGGATGTAGAGGAATAGGAACACTTTTACACTGTTGGCAGGACTGTAAACTAGTTCAACCATTGTGGAAGACAGTGTGGCAATTCCTCAAGGATCTAGAACTACAAACACCATTTGACCTAGCCATCCCATTACTGGGTATATACCCAAAGGATTATAAATCATGCTGCTATAAAGACACATGCACACATATGTTTATTGCAGCACTATTCACAATAGCAAAGACTTGGAACCAACCCAAATGTCCATCAATGACAGACTGGATTAAGAAAATGTGGTACATATACAGCATGGAATACTATGCAGCCATAAAAAAGGATGAGTTCATGTCCTTTGTAGGGACATGGATGAAGCTGGAAACCATCATTATTAGCAAACTATCACAAGAACAGAAAACCACACACCACACGTTCTCACTCATAGGTAGGAACTGAACAATGAGAACACTTGGACACAGGAAGGGGAACATCACACACCAGGGCCTGCTGGGGGATTGGGGGAGGGGAAAGGGATAGATATACCTAATGTAAATGATCAGTTAATGGGTGCAGCACACCAACATGGGCACATGTATACATATGTAACAAACCTGCACGTTGTGCACATGTACCCTAAAACTTAAAGTATAATAAAAAAAATTTTTTTAAAAAGGCCCCTGTTTATTTTAACCTGTGTCTGTCCCTCTTAATCCAGCTTGGTAGTGCTTCTGCTAATACAATTACCTTAAAGGTTTTGTAGGTTTCCAATAAATCTTTTTAAAGTTTATCCTATTAAAATAAAATATGCAAAAGTCATAACAATACATCTATTAAAAAACCCTCTTGAATCTCAGCTGTAGAACAATGTCCTACGATTCTTAGAAGTCCTTTTTTTTCTTGCTGAGGAGCTCCATGAGTCATGCCTTTATGATCTTAGGAATCCTGTAGTCTAGTAGAGAAAATCTAGGAAGTATTGCCTGAAGTGTTTCAAAGAAATTAACAAAGGGTTTTGAAACATGACCTTACCCCAAATGCCACAACCAGATTTCATCTTTGTCCTCAGCCCATTTGTTACTGTGAGAATTACTGACAGTTGGAATAGCTGAGTATGGGAAACAGGTCAATTTTCATTTATTTATATTTTTGAGACAGGATCTCACTTTGTCACTTGGACTAAAGTGCAAGGGTATGACCATAGCTCACTGCAGACTCACTCCTTGCTCAAGGGATCCTCCCATCTTGGCCTTTAGAGTAGCTGGGACTACAGGCATTCCATTATACCCCACTAATTTGTTTTTTATTTGCTGTAGAGAGGAGAGTCTTTCTATGTTGCCCAAGCTGGTCTCAAACTCTTGGCCCTAAGTAATCCTCCTAACTTGGCCTCCCAAAGTGCTGGGATTCAATGTGTGAACCACCACCCCTGACCAAGAACCAGATTTATATTTGACTGAAGCAAATCCTGGCTTTTTTACATTGATTCTTAATTTTGTTCAAAAATTAAAATTTCCTTTGTAATTGATTTTGTTCCTCCTGTCTTTGTCATAAATAGGTAAAGTCAAAATAGGTAGCTTCAACATTTTGCCCGGAAATCACAATACCCAAGCCACAAGGTCATTAAGTATCATTTCTATCATCAGCCTTACTGAAGATGGAAGCCTCACTCATTTTTCCACCAGCCCCATTCTCTCTAGCCACCAAGAACAATTTCCCGAATATTGTTCCAGTGTATAGTAAAAGTTCCTTTGAAGCCCTTCAGGCTTCAGGGCCCTTCGGCCCTTCAGGGACTGCCACCTAGTCCCCAAACCCCCTAATTTCACATCATTCATTTACAGCCACATTGTACTTGCAAATACAAATTTTGTTTTTACTTTCTACCATTGCCTTTAAAAATCACCTCAAAAACTGAATGGCTTAAACAAAAACAGTTTATTATTTCTTATGATCATGGGTTGAGCTGGCAGTTTTTCTGCTTTACCTAGTGTTGACTGATGGCTAGCTGGTTTACAGTGGCCTCACCCGTAAGATAAATTTATGCTGTCTGGATGATGGGAGCCATTAGGCAGGAGCTGTCTGCCTGGGACCTATTCTCCCTGCTGCCTGGGTTCCTCAATTCTCTGTTATGTTGCCTCTCCATGTGCTTATCTTGAACTTTCTCAAACATGAGGGTCTCAAGGTAGTTAGAGTTTTTTCATGTGGTGGTTGCTTTCTACTAGCACAAAAGTAAAAACTGCCAGACCATCTCAAAGCTCAGGTCCACAACCAGGACAGAATCATTTCTACTTCATTCTATTGTTTAAAACAAACCACCAGCCCAGCCCATATTCGTGCAAAGGGCATTGGTACCAAGAGGATGTGATTCACAGGAAGGCAAATAAGTTAACAGCCTGGCACAATAAAAATCAATTACCTTACAATGAATTGATTGAAAAGAAACTATTGCACAGCAGTTCTTGAAGTGTGGTTCCCAAACCAGCAGCATCAGCATAACTGTGAAACTCTTTACAAATACGAATTCTCGGTCTGTACCCCAGATCTACTCAAGGAGAAATGCTGGGGACAGACCCACAAATCGATGCTTGTCAAGCTTTCTAGGTGATTCCAATGTAGACAAAAGTTTGAGAATTCAAGGGCAAAGAAATGTGTCAAATTGAATTCGTGTCATATGTGGAAACTGTTAAAGCATAGCCAACCAGTTAATTCTTATTATGAATTAATTAACTCTTACTTTTAACATAGTAGTTATAAAAAGGTTAATTTTGCTAACAATGTTCTATGACTATTGGTATAAACCATTCTTTATCACATAGGTAGTAAATAAATGTATTGGTCAAATTAATCAACAATCCAAAAACCTAAATGAAATGTCTAAGAATCAATTAACAATTGTCTTTCTTATCTATCTACATACACACCCACACACACAGACACACTCACACACACACCTCCTTTTTACTCTTTCTTTTGCTCTTTGGTTGTTCCTATTGTTGTTTTTGTGGTCACTTTGATAGTATTTTATGTTATGTTTGAATGATAATTTTTTTTGTCATGAATTGTTGTTTATTTCCAGGAAACAACAATGCAGGCACGGTAAAGAAGGAAGCTAGCATATATAGTAAATATAGCCAGGGTACAAACAATTTTTCAGAACAATTATTTTTTAAAACAACCTGGCAATGTAAATTTAAGATAAAGATCCTGCTTCAGTGGGGAATTAGCAACTTATCCAAGGACATTTGGTAGAGAAAAGGTTTCACTTATATATTGATCCCTCTCTTTTCAGTCCACTGAGACTAGGCATGTACTCAGTAATTTCAGGCTACCCTATAATCTTCCAAAGTATTCAGGTGTTTGCAAAATTAACCTCTCAAAATATTGCAACTGGAAATGGCCTATTGAACTCCATTAATTGATTAAATTCTACATGCCATTAGAGCAGCACTTGTTTGATTGCCAATAAAAATGAATCATGGGAAGTGGTTTGTTAGGGAAGAGAAGATAAAAATAGAAAGGATTCAAACATTAGCAGCAGCATAAGAAACTTGTAGTGCTGATTCCTGTGTAAAAGTTCTAAAATCAAATGATATTTGTAGCCTTAGACACTTGATTAGAATATCGATGAGAGGAGTTGTGCAAGTAATATCCTGGAGCAGGTCACAGTTTATCTTACTTTATTTCTCTTAATTCAGTAAACGTTATGGGGCACGCCACATGAAGGCAGGCATCATTATGCATTCACAGAATCCTCATATCATTCCTATGTTGCAGGCAGTATTATTTTACACATTTTACCAATGGGGGAAAAAATGTTAAATTAGCCAAGTTGGGATTTAAATTCAGTCTGGTTACAAAGTTCACGCTTCTAGTCACCAGGCGAAACAGATTCTTTATACTGATCTCAGGTTCTCACTTTGAAAATATTTGGGTATATGCCAATATGGTGATTTCTAAAGAAGTTAAAAGAATTTCTTACAGGTTAGCCATACTGATCTCAGGTTCTCACTTTGAAAATATTTGGGTATATGCCAATATGGTGATTTCTAAAGAAGTTAAAAGAATTTCTTACAGGTTAGCCATCGAAATTGTAGTCATGGCTACTACCATAGAATAGATGATAGTCTTCTCTATTCACAATTACTTAATTGCAAAAGGTCTTCAACACATTTCATTTCATTTGACTCACTCAATTATCAAAAGGAATTTATTCAAAAAGAAAAATAGAAATAAAACCTGAGGCTTAGAGAAGCAAAGTAACATAGATAGTTCATGCAATTGGTAGATGCCTCAGCTGAAACAGTAAGGCCAGTATCCTGATGTCAAGTCTTACACTTTTCCTGGAAACCCCCTAAATTCTCAAAGATCAAGTAACAATCCACAAAGAAAGGGAAGCCTGCTCAGCCTCATTTATACATCTGAATAGCAAGATTGCTGAGAAGCAGAACCTTTAAAATGCAGTATGAATTTAGATCTTGCTTTATTTAAAATAAATTTCATTGTTATACTCCCAATACAACTTCTACTCTTGTATTTGATCTCCTTCTTTGACTAAGAGAGACAGGGCTGGAGTGACAGATAGACAGCTGGGAAGTAGCCCCATCCAGTTTTATGGGTATTCACAGACAAGCCTACATTGCTTAGCAAAGTGACCTATCATAAGTACTTCCAGCAGACAATTGGTTGATAGTCATATCTTTAGTGACACAGCATAGCTTTTGTTTCTTTAGAATACATGGACCGGCACCTACAGACGGGGGTCATTTGGTGGCTTTGCTTCTTGAATATGTCTCTATTTTTAATAAATGCTTAAACCCTATGACCCCATTCTTATTCTGCCTCCCTTTAATATGCTCCTGAGAAGGTACTCTGGGTAAGGGGCTTTTGAGCAAAAATAAAATAGAAGGGAAGAAAAGAGTGCATGAAAATAAAGTGTTGAATATTTGGAGAGGGCACATAGCAAAAAAGGAAAGCAAAAATCAGGAAGAAATGTGATAGGGAAGCACAAACTGGTAGACGGTGTAGGAGGAAAGGGCAGGACTTCAGATGATTCATATGAGATGGTGTCAAGTCAAAGAAGTGGACAGACCTAAGTCCCTATTCTCTTTTGACTCAATTCTCTGCTTATTGGTACAACCAACTACAGTTGGCTTAAATCTTTGCTGAAACTAAATGGAGACATAGCACCATTTGTTGTGTGAATCTGCGTCTGTAATTTCTGTGACCTGGGCATTCAGGGCAAAAATTGTTCCCATTTTTTTCCATTTCATGCGTCATTTCAGAGCTGTGTAGTCTCTGTGTAGAAGCTGTGGGTGCCAATTTAAATGAGTAGAAAAACAAGAATTGTAAAGCCTGCATTGCCAGCATCTGCTTCTCTCATTTACAACCAGAGAATGAAAGGTAACAAGAGCAACTAAATTTAACAACAGTGGATCCTGTGTTTGCTTAGTGTCCCGTTTTAACTAAGAAGCAACTGTATGTGATCCCTTCAGAGAATCAGGTTGCTGGTTGGCAGGCCTCCAGGAGCAGAAACACCTGCACAGTGGAGACGCACGATCCTCTGTGAAGGGTGCCAGCCATGGCCATTCCACATCACATGCTTAGCATCTGACTAAGGATGTCAGTTGTTTTCGAGGGCCAGTTGGTTACAGAAAATAACTACAGCTCTGTTGAGACCCTTTCTCTCTCTGCTTTTCTCTCTGATCTGACTAACCTCTTTCATTCTTTGCCCTATGTTATATGGCTTAGACCAAAGTCTGAGACATTTAACCAATTTATAAATATTAAATGCAGAAGGCATACTCTATCAGTTCCCGGAAACATCAAAGAAGCTGGAAGGGGAATGGAAACTGGATGGCACTTTGTGGAGGTCACTTTGCTGACAGTCAAGTATTCAAGGGTAGGGTTTGTCCCATGGTTTTAAACCATTGCCTTATACAATAAGAGTCTTTTCTATCATTCTTCTAGCTCTTAGCACAAGCCTGGAAGAACGAATGAATGACAACTAACAAATGACTGACAAAGAACTTAATGCTAATTTATGTAAATGTGACTAGATCTGGACTTTTATTTTGCTTTTATAATTAACTTATTTGATAACTTTCAAAAAGTAGCTTATTCTTAATTACTCTCTGTCTTTATTTCTTCCTTTTGTCTTCATTCTTTTCTTCCTTCTTTCAGTTTTTCTTTTTGTCTTTCCTAAGAATCTGTCTTCTTATACTACATTAAATAGAAAGAAGGAAAGAAGAAGGAAATTCTTGGCCTGATAAAATTCTTTCCTTTTTCCTTCCTTCTTTTCTTTCT
Source organism: Macaca thibetana thibetana (assembly GCF_024542745.1). Lineage (NCBI taxonomy): Eukaryota > Metazoa > Chordata > Mammalia > Primates > Cercopithecidae > Macaca > Macaca thibetana. The sequence continues at coordinate 22,709,800 of NC_065581.1, read as the reverse complement.
TCTCTTTAATGTAGTATAAGAAGGCAGATTCTTAGGTCATGAACCTGATTCTGCCTTTAAGAAGAGTTCTTACTTTTTGAAGGCATATTGGGCCACTGGATCCTAACAGACATGCATTTTTTTTAAAAAAATTGTGAATTTCCTTGCTAATGGCAATTTACTTTCTCTTCAATTTATTGAACTTCTTCAATTTAAGAAAGAAGATAGCATCATGCTGATTCTTTGCTCTGGATTTAAACTGAAATTATAGCCACCAGAGATCATGAATAAATAATTCTCAAGAAGTTTTAGAGAGTCTTCCAAATATAAACCAGCCTGAGATAAGGATCTAGACAGAACAATACCCAGGAAGATTGCTAAACCCAGCACCCATTGTGAAGCATTAACTGGGTGGCAGTAGAGCTGGCCAATCAGCTATGCATTCTCACATCCTCTATCAAACTGACCTTAAGTATGAGACAGGAACATGGTGCTAGCTATATTGTGTGCCAGACTGACTGAAACGTATTTCTTTCTGGAAAATTCTCAATAGAGAAAGAAAAATTCATCAGATCTGAAAAATAGCTCAATTTACATACCCATTATATTATCTATGTAATTTCAGGTTATTCCTCTAGTTGCAGGTGCTTTCAAAATAAAGGTTAGAGTGCATTCAACCCAAAATGTTATCATTAAACTAATTAAGAATGAAACTTTTAGGCTTAATAAATAAACCTCTCAGCCCATGTAACAGTGAAATTATCCCACATTTTATGAAGAATACAATATTTAAAATTCAAAAGGATCATTTTTATAGTTTTTGGCTTGGAAATTATGACAAATTCATGTGACCCCCAAGTTGCATTATCATCCCTCTTGGACATATCTAATTCCATCATCACTGCCACATGACATCTACATTTTCCTCCACTTCCCATCAAATCACTTATTGACTTTCATTGATCCTATTTATTACAACACCATGTTTAATATCATAACATCATAAAACATATGATGACTCAAAATGAGGGAAAAAAATGCCCAAGCATCCTCTTTTTTTTTTTTTTTTTTTTTTTTTTTTTTTGAAACACTGGGTCTATTTTCCCTGTGAAAAAAAGAGGTTAGGAAGTTGTAGTAGATCTTGTACCGAAACTCAACTCATCATGTTAGTTTCCCAAGAATAATTGGAAAAACTTACCAGCAACATTACCTTCAACTCATCATGTTAGTTTCCTAAGAATAATTGGAAAAACATACACAACATTACCTTCAACTATTTCCCACTTGGAGAGGGTATTAAAAGGTTAGTTGTATATGATAGGATGGCAAAGAAGTTTAGGTCATAAGGACTGAAACAACAGGAGAGTCATTGTTCTAAATCTCCTTGTCATCTCTCGGATCCAAAGTAAGATTTTATTTAAAAGTTTTAAATATAAGATTAGTGCTAGGAGTTATTTTTTGAACTCAGCAGCTTCTACATCACATGAGTATTTTTCAAGACACATTGGTTCAAGGGATACTTCATTAGAAACACCAGTTACCAGAACAATCATGAATATTAGCTATATATTATTATTTTGATGTTTTAACTTTAAACAGTAAGAGGCAAAACCTTTAATTTCTATGGCATTTTCTATTCTGAATAAAATTTGGTAAACTTGGCATCTGGAATACTAATCAGAATATTTGCTATCCATGAAAACAGCAAGTCAGCCATGGAAATGCCTGTCTTATTAACTGTGAAAACTGAAACACAGAAGGAAAATATAATCTGTTTTAAATATATTCTAGCATGCTGAGAAGTGGAATGTATTTGGAAGGTCATAACTGGCATACCTACTTGGTGTTTTCTAGAATACGTTTTAGAATAAACAGAGTGCCAAAACGAGGCACCAAAAGAACCAATGACCTGATACTACTGTTTGGAGGGTCTGGAAGAGAGAGATGTAAACACAGTATTTTATATGTATTTCTAGGTGCTAAAGCAATATTTATTTTCTTAAAGAGATTTTCTCCAAAACACATGCAAAAGGGTTACAAGTAAACCTCCTCACTTATATAAGTGTGTAAAATTTTCCACCCTTGAAGCCACAGCACATGTATTTCTAAAAAAGAAATATATATATATTAGGAAACCACTAACACATGTGCACACACTAGGAAAATTGGATTACTTTACTTGACGGAATGAATAGATGCATTTATTTACTTCTGAACGCTTATTTGAATATAAACTTGTAAGAACTGGTCACTTATATTTAGAATGAACAAACAAAAACCTACCAAAAAGGGAGTGGATAGGACCACCGGCCAGGTCAGGTCCTCGTGCAATTGTCTGCCTTAATTGGGGTAATTTATTTTGATTTGTCATCTTAGAGACCTGAAATTGCATAGTGTATTCCTGCCCACTGATTGGCATAGGTATCTTTCTAGTGTGAGTTGTTCTTCTTTTATTAGGATAGAAACCTTGGCGATAATGAAATTTTAGCACAAGTTTTTATAAATATAAGAATTTGAGAAGGATGATGCAATCTTTTTGGTTTATACATCTGAGTTTTCATTGACATAGAAATCATCTAGCGAAGATGACCTCAGGTTTTAACTTTTATAATACTCTATAATACTCTGCTAACGTTAAGTATGAACTGCTACATACCTGTATGATCATTTAAGAGTTCCATTTTATCCACCATAATCATTGAAATATCTTCAGAGCTTTATAATGACATAAACTTAAATTCCTCTGTGAAGGTCGGGAAACGTGTTGTATCTCTACTCGGATATTTCTTTTTTCTTTTTTTGTGATCATTACTTGTCAGTCTCTTTTTCCCTTTTTGTCCCTTCATCACAGTTATTAATAGACACTCTGCAAATCCATCCCGCCGTGCTCAATCCCTCCTGCCGTGGACAAATATTTGTTCAAGTAATTCATGGAAAAGTAGATGCAAGTGGATGCAAGCATTTCCTTCCCAAAGTTGTGGTGTTTTTTGTTTTTGTTTTTTGTTTTTTGTTTTTTTGAGACGGAGTCTCGCTCTGTCGCCCAGGCTGGAGTGCAGTGGCGCCATCTCGGCTCACCGCAAGCTCCGCCTCCCGGGTTCACGCCATTCTCCTGCCTCAGCCTCCCAACTAGCGGGGACTACAGGCGCCGCCACCACGCCCGGCTAATTTTTTTTATTTTTCGTAGAGACGGGGTTTCACCGTTTTAGCCAGGATGGTCTCGATCTCCTGACATCGTGATCCTCCCACCTCGGCCTCCCAAAGTGCTGAGATTACAGGTGTGAGCCACTGTGCCCGGCCCCAAAGTTGTGTTTTAGAGGAGCTGAGAGCTTCCCAGGTTAGGAGTAAGGCAATAATACTTTAATGATAGACACAACAAGCACAAGTTAGGAGTAAAAAATTTGCTGGAAAGGAGTTTTTAGAAAACTAAAGTCTAAAATCATAGGGTAATTAACTCGAATTAGTATAGTCAGAGTTACATTATCAGAAGTAAGTCTCAGGCTGGGCTTAGTGGCGCACACCTGAAAATCCAGCACTTTGGGAGGCCAAGGTGGGAGGATCACTTGAGCCCAGGATTCAAGGTGACAGTGAGTCCTAATCATGCCACTGCATTCCAGCCTGGGCAAGAAAGCGAGACTCTGGCTCAGGAAAAAAAAAAGAAGGAAGTTTTAGTATATTTGGAGTGCTATAAGAGGGAATGGCTAGGTGGGCACTTAGAAACCAAAGCAACATTTGACAAGATGTATGTTCAGAAAATCAGATAATAAGCTAACTCTAGAAATTTGACTTGTTGAGGTGACAGGGCTAGTGTGGTTAGACCCAACTGAATTCTAGGTTTCTTAATTCCAATCTAGAACTTCCTTTTAAGATTTACTGTTTTATGACCTTAGTTTTCTATCATGTAGTAGATACCAATACATATTTGACTAAATGGATCATTTTCACTATTCATACACTTATTCTCCACATTGTTCCAGATATGAGGATTTCTCTACACGATAAGTATCTTAAATCATGTATTAGAGGAGGCAAGCCTGTCTCAGTGATTACTTAGAGAGAAATATGTATACATTAATAGTTTTTAAACAGAACACTTACCTCACTGCAAACTGAACTGTACACAAGACAGGAAAATATAAAACATACAAAAATAGAGCTTCTATAGTTCAAAAATTAAGTGTGCACAGGACATACACTCCCTTCTATTGGTACTTCCTACAGAACTGTTTTGGCCCTTCTATTTAAGAATAAAGGCCACTGAGGCGTAGGGGCAGCTCACCTAAATCCACATGGGAATTCCAAAGCAGGCATAGGAATTCATGCTCCCTCAGCTTGACCTAGTGTTTTTTCTGGTAATTTATACTGCTTGTATGCAACCCTCTGGATTTAGTGCTCTTGGTTTTTCTTTCTGTCTGCATTCAGTTTTTTAGGTATTTTCAAGCTCTAACACTGATAAGCTACAACAGTGCACTTTCCCACTTAGTATTTTTACCAGTTTTTATTACTATCTCTAAAATCTAGATGATGCTATTACTAACAAACTTTTGGTCAAATATAGAATAAAATAAATACATTTAGCTAACTTTGATCAAAAGTCCAAATGAACATGGCTTAATTAATTACAACAAACGATGGAGCCACAGTCAATTCTGAAAAGAGAAATCGCAGAAAAGCAATTTACTTATAATACTTTATACTTGGTTTCATTGTTTTATAAGATTGAACAGTGACAAAGTTATCTTTTTATAATTAACTAAAAGTTACAATAAGTTGGTGGTTTTCTAATGCAGGATCCACTGGGGGAAAAAAAAAAGTCGGGAGGCTGAGGCAGGAGAATCACTTGAAGCCAGTAGGCGGAGGTTGCAGGGAGCCAAGATTGCGCCACTGCACTCCAACCTGGGCAACAGAGCAAGATTCTGTCAAAAAAATTAAAAAATAAAAAGAAAAAGCACTCAGACATCTAAAGTGAATTTCAAAGAGAGAAAAGAGAGAAAATCATAGAGTTGGAAAACACGGAGGTTTTAAAACTACAGTAGTAACTAAGACAACATAAAGATCTGGTCTTTTGTTGTTGTTGTTGTTTAAAAACACACAGTTTTTAATTTTTAAAACTAGCCTCCAAAACAGTTCATCTTCACATTTCCAAAATAAAGTTTTAACTAACATTCCCTCACCAGATGAATAAAAATGTAATACCCCAAATAATGTTCAAATTACTAGAGAGAGATCTCTATATATAGATCTATATATAGATATATATATATAGATCTATGTATAGATCTATAGATCTCTCTCCATAGAGATATATATAGATATATATCTATATAGAGAGATACATGATAAATATGTAAAAATTATATATGTGTATCTGTATGTTTGTGATAAACTAGATTCTTAGGATAGCAATATAATAATGGTAATATAATTTCCAAAATAACAATACCTATAAAATAAGCTATAAGATATTAAGCACGTTTGCTTAATCATTTAATTTCAAAACAATCCATGAAGGAGTATGATAGAGTATATATACTTTGTATGTATTTTACTTTTTGACTGAAGACTATTGGTGCATATGAAGGTAAATAATATGAATTATTCATTGTGAAGACCTGCCCAAAAGCCTTTTAATGTTGCTGTTGTCACTAGTGTGTGCATGTATGCATGTGTGTGTTTAGGGAAAATTACAGAAAATCCAGAGACATGGAAGACCAGATTCTCCTAAAATCCCACTCCATTAACATCACCACTGCTATGATTTTATTATATTAAATTCCATCTCTTTCTGTATGCATAGAATTATTACAAATAAATAACTGTCCTAATTTGCTTTCATCTAACAGAATCTAGAGACTCAAAGAGAATGAGGACCTTGCTTGAGTGCACACCATTCCTTGGTGGTCTCCCTGGTCCAGTTTCTATTCACATGCCACCCTTCCTCATTCATCCAGGGCCATGTGATTGCAAAGGTACCGGCCCAAGGTTGAGAGTCAGGCATAGAAACACACATGTTAACCTAGACAGCAAGAAAACATTCTGTCAGGATTAGATTTCCTCCCATCCATTAGATATGTCTTTAGTAAATACCAGAAAGAGATGGAACTCAGCTCCCACATGCTTGGAAATGGAGCGTATCTGTCTGCGCTTTTGCCCAACAGTGTGAGTGTAGCCAGGCACAACCCTGGGCCATTACTTCCAAAGACAGCAATACGAAGCCTGCCTGCCCATAACGGAGGCAACATTTTTAAAAAGGCTACTGCTGTGTAAACTGGATATGAGAGCAGGAACATTTTGATTTTTGAAGAAAATAGCTCAGTAAACATTCCATCACATTTCACAGCAAATACGTTCCGCCCACTGACAAAAAACCCCTGGCCTACTCTCCTCTGGGTTACGTTTAGCTTTTCAAACATCAGGTAAAAATAAAAGCAAACATAGCTCTCTTTTTTTCTTCCTTCTTTCTTTGAAATTGCCATATGGCAAAGGTTCCTCTTAATATCTCTTAATAAAACCCAGTAATATTTAACAGAAAAGCAGCTACTCCCACTGCAGGAAAAGGTAAAACTCAATCCACTAAATAATGTGTTCGAACCACGAGGAAAAAAAATGAAGGTTATTACTAGAAAGTCAGGCAAGTCCCTTTGTATTCATTCCAACAGCTGCTTAACCTGAATGGAGGCCAAGTAAGGAAAATTCAGGTAAATATTCCCGTTTAATACAATTACCCAGGGGTCAAAAAGACACTGTGGTTTTTGAGGGTGTGGTGTTACACCTATCCTTAAAAGGCAATTTTTAATATAAAAAGTGAAGCATTTTATTTACAGACCTTAACGTATTTCAGACACACAAAAAGTGTGACAACGTCATGCTTGTGTGACGCTGGAGAATGCGTGGGTAAGTTAAGACCTTCCCCAGGTCCCAAATTTAGTTCCCAGAGAACCCATCAAAATCAGAGGCCTGGCCCCATTTGCTACCACTTTCACCCTTGCCTTTCTAAACCTGTGAGTCCACTTGCAGAACTGAAATTCTAAGTAGCTAAATAATATGTTTCCAAGTGCAGTGACTCAACATCGATTGTACTGATCATCCATAGCTACTATATACCCTTCCCTACTCAAAAATCATCCTACTGGCCTATTTAGGAATTGGATTTTGAAGACACATGAAGTGATGTATAAATGTAACAACAGATCTCCTCCACTGCTGCCTCAATACATACAATTTTAGACAACCAAAGCAATCATTACCCGAAAAGGTCTTGTTTCTGGCAGAAAAAAAATCAATTTAATTATACAAGATGTGTCTTACGTTTTAATTGTTGTTAAGTATAATGCCTCATTGACAGTGTCTCCCTGAATCTTAGTTTATGAGCTTTTACGTTACTCAGATAACTTGCTGAGGAGAAAGAAAAAAGTTCATCATTTTCCTTAAAAGAACTGAAGAGGCATTGTGCCCAAGTCATTAGAACCCTTGACTGTGCTCATAATGATGAATGCATCATTTTTCTTGCATGAAACTTTGGTAACAAATTGCACAGCCAAGTCTTTTCCAGCACTGTTATTCTGTTTTAAAAAACGCTGACATTTTCTTAAACAGACATAATTTACAATTTTAAGGAGCACAACAGTGCCTTGGTGTTTGAGGGCCAGAAAGCAAACAACACTCCTTTCAGTTAGATGTTTTAAAGGGGAGTCTCGTGCTTAGTGAGTTCACTACAGCTTAAGGCCAGAGACACAGAGCAGAGGGAGAACAGGGCACCACTGCAGCATGTGAAGGTCATGACTAACTGGTCACATTACATTAAGAGTCAGAGCAAGATGGAGGAGCTAGAGGAATGAGAGGGGTGAACAGGACAGCCAAGCCATGCTCAGCACAATACACAGTGAGGCACCACAGTGGTGCTAGTCCCTTGCCCAGATAGAAGTGATCGCAGATTTCTTTCTATCAGACCTATGAGGGAAGCAGCAGTCTCGTGGCTGCTTCTGTACTTAGAATTCCCTCCTTTCTAGCAGGCCCTTCTGTAAATTTCACACAAAGGGAGCCCTGCCAGTGTCCGTGTGCCTGGATCAATATCTGCAGCAATGTTCGATTTCCAGTGGGGTCAGCTCAGCCCAAGTAGATAAATAGAAGTCTGTGTAGGATGCTGCAGGTCTGTTGTTTGGATGAAACCGTAGAAGTGAAGGTTATGTGTAAAGAATAAAAACACCAAAGTTTTATTTCTATAACCACCTATGTGTTTCAGTGCCCTTGGTAAAGTTTCTCTTCCTGTATTTCCTAATAAACCTTAATTAAATAGCAGTGTCTCATGGCTGGGGAAAATTATTTTTGTGAGGGACTAAGCATAAGTGTGTGTGTGTGTGTGTGCATTTGTGTGTGTCCTTTTTATACACTGAAACTATATATGTATGTATTACGTATTTATAGACATAGACACAGATATGTGTAGATATATATTTATATGTATATACATGCACATACCTCATACATCTCATTTTCCTATGATAACATTTTTGCCTTTTTCTTGATGTATGTGCGTTATCTAACCTAAGATATCTTCACCAACAGAAGTTCAGAATCCAGGCTGGGTGCGGTGGCTCACGCCTGTAATCCCAGCACTTTGGGAGGCCGAGACGGGCGGATCACGAGGTCAGGAGATCGAGACCATCCTGGCTAACACGGTGAAACCCCGTCTCTACTAAAAATACAAAAAAACTAACCGGGCGTGGTGGCGGGCGCCTGTAGTCCCAGCTACTCGGGAGACTGAGGCAGGAGAATGGCGAAAACCTGGGAGGCGGAGCTTGCAGTGAGCCGAGATCGTGCCACCGCACTCCAGCCTGGGCAACGGAGCAAGACTCCCTTTCAAAAAAAAAAAAAAGAAGTTCAGAATCCGGATGATGTTACTCCCATATGAAATGTGACCATTTGCCTGTTTTACAAACAGGATTTAACCTCCTACCTTGCTCCACGCATAACCCAAGACTCATTACACAGATTTCTTCCATGAAATCGCTCATAAATTTTGAAACCCATTAGACCCACAAACACAATTTCAAACCAGTATGATGAGTACAACCAAAATGCAAATGAGGTGAACAAAGCATAGTGTAGAATGATGAAGGGAGTGATTCCCTTTATTCGACAAGTCAGTGAAGACTCCTCCTTGGGAAGAGGCATCTCTTCTGGGTTTGAAAAGATGGGGGAAAATAGTTTACCAGGCAAGCAACGGGAGGAAAATGACTCGAGGCAAAGGAATGGGCAACTGCAAAGGCACAGAGGACTACAGCACTGTGGTGTGTGCCTTGTTCAGGTAGAAGATAATAGAGAAAGGCATCAAGGGGTGGGAAGCCAGGCTAATAAGGAGACTGAAAATAGCCCGTCGCAATGTGCCCCCTGCTATCAGTTAAGCAGCTTGGCTTTTATTCTAGAAAGCGTTACCCAAAGCGTCTCTGTGGAAACTAGTACTATAGATATTGAATAGGTAAAACTTGAAAAAGAAATTCCGTGATTAAATACATTAAGAGAATTCTGGATTGAACTAGTTTATTCAGGCCATTACTGCTCCAAATGAATGCATTTGAAGCCTCCAGGAGGGGATTTCACTACCCAAAATTTTCTAAATCATATTTTGCCATTTATTAACTTGTTGAAGTTTCTCTCTGGTTCCCTGTCCCTTAGGAAACACTGATGTAAGTGCTGGATAGGCAGTGAAATATTTTAAACAGTGGAGCAAGAGAGGCCTTATCAGTCTCCTATTGTGACATTTTTGACATCATTTTCTAATGACAGTAAAGGGACTAATTAAGAGGTTATTAGTAATTAAGAATAAGGTCCTTATCTAAGGCAGAGGGAATGGAAGCAGAAAGGAAAGAATAATTTCAGAAAATAATAGGTTGTAGAATCATCCTTTCCCAGATCGCTGGATGATATATATTTTCTTAGTTATGAATTTTGGATGAAATGAGCTGCAACTTGGAAAACCATAATGTGTTCCTGATGTATCTCAAAGATCAGTGATAAAATCTACTTATTGTTAGTTTGTGCTTTGTCAACTTTTCTCCTGGAGAAATTGGATTTTTGGCCAAGAAAGTCTATCCCATATTCTTTCTCCAAAAGCAAAGCAGGAAGTAGCTAGAAGGTAGATAAAAGTCAGCCCCAGCCATGGTGGAAAGACCAGTGAGCCTAGACTAGAGGAAATTCTGGAGCTGAGTCCACTGAGTTCACAGAATAAGTCAAGGTCACTCTACTCAAGTGGTTAGCTAAGAAATCTTCTACTGCAGATACAGAGTGATCAAAAATTACCAAATTCAGAATGGCATGTGTTGGGGCTGGGGGTAGTGGTGGAGGGTTCAATGTAAAACCAGAAGTAACCAAGTTGTATACCAAAGAAGAAAAATGGGAGATCAGACCCTCTTCCCTGGGGCAAGAGAGGAAAGGCAGAAAAGGGATTATATATTTCCTGCACAACATCCTTGAGAAAGTGTGAATCTTCTGTCAGTTCATATAAATTCCAAATATCTCCCTACATCTTTTAGGATGGTAAGATTCCTCAAATTAACAAGAACAAGGGACGATCTTTGATTGTAAACTTGGAGGAAGCTGTGGGAATAGAGGTGGAAAAAGTAAAATCTACCAGTATACTTTTAGGAATGCCCATAAAATGAACCCAAGCAAATGATGCTTCTTTCTGTAAATACTGCACACCACATCAAGCCTTTTATTTCTATTTTAACCAAAAATATGGCATAAAACATTCAGAGATCTTAAAGGGAGCTTTCATAAATATATCGCAACTTGATGTGAACCTAGTGTCAGTCAGAAGCCCTGGTCTAGGAGGTACACAGCCCACATCCAGTATTTTGCTATTTTCTTCTGGGATCTCTACACCCTCCCTGCTGCCTAGATGCAACTGTTTGATCTGAGGGCTGTGTGGACACATGAGAGGCATCTAGCTTTCTTTCTCTTCATCTGCCTCTTGCCTGTTAAGATTAGGGGGAATCTGAATTTAAATGAGAATTGTAAAAGTGGCTGAAGCTGGTCCGAGCTGGGGTTTTCCATGGGAATGTCAGTACTGAAGAAGTTGGCCGGATCAAAGCCACAGTCTGTGTTCCACAGGAGCTTTTGAAAACTATTTATAATAAAACAAGTGGAGGAAAAATCCTCCTTGTGCCAGACTGCAGGCTGCTGCTGCTTAAACACACATCAAGGCAAAGCCGTAAAGCTTACAGTTAGCCCAGATACCAGGCCAAGAACTGCAGCCTGTCTTTGAATTTTCTTTATCCATTTCTTCCCAAAGGAATGAGGTTGCCAACCAAAAAGTTGCACCTGATCCTCTCAGCTCTCTTTGAAGATGCTTGCTTGCCCAGTTAACGTTGCTATCGTCTACAGAAGTTGTACCATGGGATGAGGAGAGGTGACTTAGGAACAGGTTTAAACTAGGAGAAAATGCTTCATAACTGAGTTCAGTCTTCCGCTATGAGGAGAGCACCATAAGATGGAGGATGTAAGAGAGATATTTAACCAAAACCTTCTGCTTCTGGCTATTTTGCCCCTTTGCTTTTATTCCTCAAGAGTTTGCAAAGGTTTTCTCCACCATCATAACCTAGATCATCTTCTATTCATCTGGATATCAGAGAATCCAAGAGGGTTAGAGGAAATGTTCCTTCTCAGTGCCTTCCAGATAAGACATAGACTACAAAACCCAGGACATTCTGTTCTGCTGCAGTGCAAGTGTTGGAAACTAAAATTAGTAATTAGTATGGCAATGTCATGGGGAATGATGTTGGTGAAAGGCAGGAGTCAGGTGGGTGTCTATTTGATTTTGATTCCTGGCCTCCTCACTCAGAGGCAAGGAGAGGTGTAAAATAGCAAGAGTAGAATTATCATCTTCAGGAGGAAACACAAAGCTTCCGTTCAGCTGTCTCTTCAATTATGTTGGAAGGAATGTAAGAGCCCAGGCCACCACTGTAGGGCTCGGAACTCCAGGTATCTCACGTTGCTCACTCTTTTGCCCATCTTAAGGGAAGCCTTACTATTGCAGACCTCTCCACATCCACCGATGCTGCTCTAATTAAAGGACTGTCAATATTTTGACTGTATTCACTTTTGCTGATTTTAAATATCCACTGAGGCAGCTTTTAACAATGCTGAGCTGTCTGCCTGGGCCATCTAAATTAACTCTCCAGGTATGCGTCATCATAACATCATAATCATCTTTTTTGTTGTTTGTTTTTTAGTGCTTTCATTACAAGGGTTAATTGGAGTGGTCTCTTTCCCTAAACTCTATTATTTTTTAATGTGCAATTTCTCAGGAAACACATTGCTTTGTGGGAGAAAATGTCTGTATTCTCATTCCATTTAATTTCTCATCACCAGCTTTACATATGTTGCCATTGAAATTATCAATAGCCATAACTTTTGAATGAATGTTGTATGTCAGGTACTACTCTCAGCACAGTATATACATTATTTCATTTAATTCTTGTATATCCATCTCAGGAAGCAACCAGAAATTTTAGGGAATGTTTTCAATATCACAGAGCTTGAGTAAATGGCATAGTCAGGATTTGGAGTAGGCCAGGATGGACTAGGCTATAAATTATCAATGGAAACAGTATCATCTTTAGGTTTGGATAAAAATGAGACACAATAAAACAGACTTTAAACCTGGAAGATACTTGATGGCCACTCAAAATATGATGCAAATCTCCAGCATCAGCCACCTTGGAGCCTGTTCAAATGCAGATTCTCAGGCCCTATGCAGGCCTAGTGAATCATAATTTTATTATCTTGTTCAGTTTTCAATATGGACCCTGGGAACATTTGAGAATACAAAATTATTTCAGAGAGTCGTGAATTCAAAGAAACAGCAGATATTTTCTGAGGAATAAATATGTCTTGAGAATTCTATTTTCGTAAAAGTATAAAGATACATTTGAGTCATTTCAACACATATTTATATGACAATAGTTCTGGACCCAAATAAAGTGGTTTTTTTACTATTGCTCTATATATTTTCTTATGTAATGGATACTAGAAGTAGTCATATACAGAGACTTGGGTGGTGTTTGTTTGTTTGTTTTTAAGACGGAGTCTTGCTTCTGTTGCCCAGGCTGGAGTGCAATAGCACAATTTCGGCTCGCTGCAACCTCCACCTCCTGGGTTCAAGCGATTCTCCTTCCTCAGCCTCCCGAGTAGCTGGGATTACAGATGGTTGCCACCACACCCAGTTAATTTTTGCATTTTTAGTAGAGATGGGGTATCACCATGTTGGCCAGGCTGGTTTCGAACTCCCCAAGTGCTGGGATTACAGGCGTGAGCTACCACGCCTATCTTTTTTTCTTTTTTTTTTTTTTTTAATAAAAAGGGATATTCACAGTTTAAAATTTAGGAAAAACAGATGTATTTCAAACTCCTACCTGACGTTGGCACTTTCTTTTCAATATCCCTAACAAGGTGTCACTTAGTTTGTATTTGAGGATTGCTATTGAGAACCATATTTCTCATCAGGCAGCTGATTAATTTCGCTAGAAGATCTATTTTTTTAAAGTTATTTTAATGTTGTGTTTAACTGTACCATAATGGAGTTCAGGATACACTATGCCAAAATATGGCACCGTGACATACTAAAAAATGGCAGAAGCAGATGGACTCTCTGACTTCCTATCCTTCTTCCCTGATGTGGGTCATAAAACCTAGGAAGGATTTTCTGCTCTTGCCCTGAAGGAGTTCATAAGACCTTTGTGTGAGAGCTGTCTTCCCTATACCCCGAGCAAAGGACCATAGTCTGATATCTCATCTCTGAAGATGAATGGATGACACAGAAGAATCTGAATGCATGGGCCTCTCCAAGCTTCTCCCAATACGTTACTATTAAACCGGGACTTTACCCTATCATATTTCTCCACCACTCTCTACTCTCCATCAAACCTGCTATAAAATATACTCAGGTTTAACTGTTTCTTTGGGTCTTCACTTCCTTATGAAGGTTCCCATGACATGTAAATATTATGGTAAATAAATCTGCTTTTATCTTGTTAATCTCTCTTGATATATATATATATATCATATTACATATATCAATATATATAATATATACAAATTATTATTATAGAGATCTCAGCCATGAACCTAGGATGGGGAGAGCAAACGATATTTTTTCTCTCCTATAACCTCATTGTAGTAGTTTCAGTTTCTAGAGCTAAAGATAATCAGAAACCCAATCCCGTATTATGTCTTCAAATACTCAAAGACATAATATGTCTCTTTTGGCCTAAACATTATAATTAGCTCCTTCAACTTCTAATCATTTGACATGATTTCCAAATACTGAGAGTTTCCTTTCTTTTAGTTTTTGCCCCCTTAAAATACAGTACAAAAAAAGACCACTCAATCCTTAAAATGGGACTTTTGCCAGGAAAGCTACAGATGTTACCTTTCTTGTTTGAGGTGATACATGTCTGTACTAGGTTACAATTTGAGATATCCTCTTGAAACTTACAATTAACTAAATAGCCTAGAACTTTTAACTGTTATAATGCTGGATCCTCAATATCTTCCAACTGGTGTAGTTGATTTGATTCTTTTAAACCTAAGCATAAGATTTTACATTTGGCCCTGTATATTGCAACATGTTGATTTGGGCCTATTATTTCAAAACTGAAATATTTATTTCATTTTGTTCCTATTCCAATTTTTTAGCTTTCCCTAAACTTTTGTTCCCTGAAAAATGAAAATATAAATGAAATGAATTCCTATTAATGTGTTTTTGTTAACTCCTTCTTGTGACTATCTTCTTAACACTAAAAATTGAGTAATCCATTCTAGAATTTGTCAGGAGTCAAGCAGACGATTACCAACCTGTAACCTCCTGATGATTGCATCCTTACCATGTAGACACCAGTCTTCTGGCACTTCACCCATTCATAACTGATATAGTTTGAATATGTGTCCCCACACAAATCTCATGTTGAATTGTAATCCCCAGTATTGGAGGTGGGGCCTGGTGGTAGGTAATTGGATCATAGGGTGGATTTCTCATGAATGCTTAAGCATCATCCCCTTGATGCTGTCTTTGCCATAGTGAGTGACTTCTCATGAGATCTGGCTGTTTAAAACTGTGTGGCACCTTGTTCTCTCTCTCTCTCTCGTTCCTGCTTTTGCCACATGACAGCCTGCTCCCCCTTTGCCTTCTGCCATGATTGGAAGCTTCCTGAAGCCTCCCCAGAAACAGATGTCACTATACTTCCTGCACAGCCTGCAGAACCATGAGCCGATTAAGCCTATTTTCTTCATAAATTATCCAGTCTCAGGTGTTTCTTTGTAGCAATGCAATAATGGCCTAATATAATAACTACTCAGAGATTATGAGTAATGATGCTTGTGATAACATCTGGAAATTTTTTTGGTATCCTGGACTCCCTAATCTCAGTCTAAAGACAGGAACACAGTTAAAACAAACAGATGTTATTTAAGTATCTCTCTCTCTGGATCTCGTTGGATCCAATTTCCTCTTTACCATGTTTGTTATACCCATTTTTAATTTGAGGATCATTCTCTTGAAGAAAGAAGAAAAACCACCACAAATTTCGCTTTCTCAGTTCATTTTAAAATATTATATACAGTCTGCCTTCACCTACCTTCTCTTTGTTCTAAATACACAATACAAAGTGCTTTAATTATCCTTAACATTTTTGTGCATTACTTGGCTTTCTCCCTCATGACATTATTCATGGTGCTCTGTGCCATGTCTCCTTTCCCATTCTTGTTCATGGACTCATTCTGTACATGTCACCCCATTCCCAAAGAACCTCTTCATTCAACTGGACTAAGATTACAATTTGGGGGGTTTCTCTAAGCTTAAAATCAACAAAATAGCCCAGATCTCTTCACTTTCATTGTTGTAAAGATGGATTCTCAACATCCTCCCACAAGCACTTGAAGTCATTATATCCAGGATGAAACAATTTTCTTTTTCTCCATCACTACTTATCCTCTTGTAACTCTTATCCTGGTTAATGCTATTTTGATCTAACTAATTACCCCAGGCAGGAACCAGAAGGGATCCTTGACTCATTTTCCCATTGAGGTTCCATATCCAATCACTCAGCAAATCCTTCAATTGCTCTCAAATCCATCTCTCCCCATCCATCCTCACTGCCACTGACTTAGTTTAGGTCAGTACCATTCTTTTCTTCCTGGAGGATTGCAATCATCTCCTTGGTAAGGTGTCCAATTCCAGATAAGTTTCTCTATAAATTCCCCTCTGCATTGTCAGTGTAATATAAACTTCCTAACACACATACCGCATATGATACCTATGCTGTTCAAAAACCATACATGGTTTCTTATCAAACACAATATAAAAACAATGAACTATCAATCCTTGCTTCTGCTCAACTTTCCAACCTCTGGGCTCCTCATACTACTGTCCTGTACCCTGTAATTTTATCTTTTCCTTGAATCTCCATCCACCAGACATCTTTGCAGAAATTTTATCATTCTTCAAAATTTCAGTAAATTCTCTGGTTTTCTTTTAAATTGTTTACAAGTCAGCAAAGTTAAATTTGGCACTTCTTCCTTTACCAGTGGACCATGTGGATGCTTCTATTATTACTACTTATTAAACTATATGACAGGTATTTGTTTGCATGCCCATTTCCTGAGATAGGCTATGAAATCATTGAAGGTAGGACATGGCTTGATCATATCTGAATCCAATCCTGATACACATATGCCAGGGGGGGCAGGCAGAATAATGCACTTTCTCCTACCTCCAAAAATTTCCATATCCTAATCCCTACAACAAGTGAATATGTTGTACCACATGGCACATGGAAATTGCAGATAGAAATTGCTAATCGCCTGATTTCTAAGAATAGGGAGATTATCTCAAATTATCTAGGGGAGACAATGTAATCACTATGTTCCTTAGAAGTGAAAGAGAGAGGCTGAAGAGAAGGTCAGAGTCCCTGAAAGGAACTCAACCGGCTCTTGCTGTCTTCGAAGACAGAGGAAGGGGCCACAAGCCCAGGAATACAGGTGGATCCTAGAAGCTGGGAAGACAAGAGCATGAATTATCCTCTACAGCCTCTAGAAAGGACTGAAGCCCTGCCGACACCTTGAGTTTTGCCAGTGAGACCTGTGCTGAACTTCTGACCTCCAAAGTGATGTCTGAAACAAGAAATGTGTTGTTATTTGAAGCTACTAAGTTTGTGGTAATGTGTTACAGAAGCCGTGGGAAACTACAACATATATTTCATAAGTTGGTAAATTGGTTTCAGGTGGATTTTCCACCTAATTTGGGTAATTTTCAGGTAACTATCTACTGATAAAATATGTATTTAGTATAATGGGGCAAAAGCATTTTATAGGGGGCTAATGACCTATTAACATATTGAATATACACACATAATTTATTTAGTTAAATAAGGAAAATCAGAATTTTTTAGGCAGGTAGATTTCACGTTTATTTTATGTCCTTTTATGAATGCTGTTGCTTTTGTTTTCATTTCCTTAGGATTTTTTTTTTAGAATTAAAGAGAAAATTATATTCTGTTGAGTTTACTATAAGAAAAAAATCCTCGATACTGAAGTGCATTTCTGGGAGAAACAGCTTTTGAATTTCCCAAGTATAATGAGAATTCTTGTCTCCTGTTACCCAGATTTTCAGTGTGGATGACTTCTGAACCCCATCACTCCAGTCGGGTGCACTTATTTTCAGAGGAGTGTTAGGTGGGTACCACACTTTCAGAGTTTCTAGGGAGAAAAGTATTTGTTTTCCTTGAGGCTAAAGACTTAATTTGTTACTTAGTTTTTCACTAACTTCATGAATCTAAGACCTAGGGCAGAGAACAGAAAAAGTGATTCCATTCAGTGAAATGGGCAAATGCACCAGAATAAGAAATAGTGTTAAAATGTTGGATGTGCTCCCCAAAGCAAGCAATGCTATAATTATCATAATAGTCTACCTCTCTCATATTGCTGTGAAGTATAAAACACAGCAATGTACCTACCTTTAATTAGTAGTATTTAGTATTTTTTAATGACCCCTGAACATGGTACTCAGATTACCATATATTAGCATATAATTTCCATATTCTATACCTTAAGGTATTTGGTTTTATTGCTGTTACCTTTTGTGGCCCTATTTCAGTAATGACTCTACTGGAATACAAAGATATTTCTGACTCAATACACTTTACAATCTTGGGAGTTTCACAATGGAAAGTTCTATTTAAACATAAAATTCTTCCAAAAAATGTGCATTCTGAATATGGTCAATGGGCATAGGTTCTTATCTGGCAAATCTCTAATAGGTGCCCAAGTAAAAGTATTTAATTTCATTCTCAGCTCAATAAAGATATATTTTATAAGTAAAGCTTGAGGTATAAATTGTTTCATGTTTGCTTAAAAGAAAGTTGCACACACAATTTAAGGAATCTTACTGGTCTATCAGCAGCTAAAGGTCCCAAGAAAGAAAAATAACAGCTGCAGCTAGAGAATTTGGAGAAAGGTCAGAGGTCAGTGGCTGCATCTGCATTCACTGGGAGACAGAGAGGAAAAATAAAGGGGCTCTCTTTGTGGCAAGTCAGCACTATTTTAGAAAGTGCAGATACTGACTTAATTATCAATGTTCCCTTTTGCTCTGGGGTGCTGCGGCAGGCTATAAATCAATACCTAAGGTCACATTGTTAAAAGCATGAAAAAACTCACTCTTTCTCGCACTTGGGAGCATTGTTTTCTGCTTCTTTCTCAGCGTTACTAGCGTTCGATATCAGATGGTAACAGAGGGCTGGAGTCATTACAGAGGGAATCAGAACTATGAAAGCTGATGTGTGAAGCAGGGCCCTCTGAGCTCCAGACAACTCTCTAACTGTGTCCAATCTCCCGTCATTACTTGATTGTTTGTTGTTGATTAGTTTATTTGTAATCCTTACACCCAATTCTTAAGCCTAATTCCATAAATAAATGTTACCATGAATTCTGTGCTAATTTGAAACTAAAGCAAACCTTCTCTTTTTTTTGTAATTCAAAAATAATTTCAATGTAATGTGTTTGGGACTGCTTATGTATTTTTATTCATTTCTCTGTCCATATGCTATTAAATTTCCTACAACTGATTTTATAAAGGCAGGAAGTGTTGTAAAAACGGTTGCTACTCCTTTTATTGGCAACTGCCTTTGTAAACCTAGAGAGACTATAATATCTGAATAAGGTAATATACAAAATGAGAAAATAGTCATTGCTAGTTAAGCATTCTTAAAATAGCTTACCTTGATGATCTGAAGAGTCAGCAAGGATTTCTGATTTGTATGCATCAAAGGGAATCTATTTGAGATGCCACTGAGCTTTGGTTCACAGGGTACTTTGACAACATCTGCATGGGATAGCCACATCAGAATGTGAACCATTCCAATAATTGATGCTGGAATCTGATCCATCATGGATCAGACCAACCAGGCATCAGAGTAATTTGGTTGTTGAGACAAATGAAATAACTACATTGATTTTGCCAGTGGAGAAATGGACCACATAATAGATGGAACATCTTTAAGTATTGAAGCTTTAGGGCTTGGTCCACACATTTAGTGTATCTTTAATAGTTTACTTTTCAATGTGTATTATATGCTTTTAAATAGTTTTTGGAACTAAAAAGTGAAAATTATGCATATATAAAAATAATGTCAATAATTCCTGCAGAATATCCCTATTTCTCTATGTTTTTCTTCACTTAAAATAAAAAAATACTGATTTTTTTCGGAGCTCTTTAACTTGGTCCAACATTCTGTGTTTCTTGTACCATCTAGGCTGATACGTATGAAAGGTACTTTCTTCTAAAGATCTCCAATGTAAAGAGTTTTACAATATGTATAAATGTCACTTGATAATTATTTTACTGAATCATATAGTTACAAGCAGTAATATCCCTTAACAGTCTTCTGGTTTTGTGAAAAAAAGACAGAGGACATCATATTTTACTGCAAAGGCTCAGCAGAAGAGAGTACTCCAATTTAGTAACTAATTTGTTTGGAGGGAAAATTTCTAATAATTAAGAGGCACTACTTCCTTAGGGTGGCAAGTGTTTATTTATCTATCACTGCAAAGTGTTCCACCGATAATACAAAATCTGCTACCTTTCCCAGAGTCAACAAAAGGAGATTTAACTTAAAATGAAATAATAACATATAGTAGCAACCAATATTTTCCCAGACTTCTTCGGGAAAATGTGAAGTTGAAAGAAGAAATTCATTTGCTATTCTCTAATGAAAATGGGAAATAGAAAATGCTGTTCGTTCTGTTGCCACAATGAGTTCTCCAGAATGAACACACATATTATTATAACTGCCCCAATTATAAAACACAAGTCATAATTGAAGGTAGTGTCTACCCTAAATACTGAGGGCAATCTGCCCTGGCATCTAGCTCCCCATTCTGCCTTTAGGGAACCATTGAGCATATGCACATTCCATCAGCCAGAGTCTGCCAGCATCTAATGCCTCTCTAGGGCTTCACCATTACCCGATTTGAATGCTGAGAAGATGCTCATAATTGCTTATTATGACATTAGACAAGAGAATTCAAGTCCCATTTGATTGTAATGAGTTTGTGTAGTCTCTGCTTTCTGTGGGTCCAATCACATACAGAAGTGAATGTGAGGCAAGTTTGATGAAACAGAATTATGCTTGAAGAGGTGAGCATGAGGCTCAGACCTTGTTCACTTATTTTTTTTTTTCGTATTACGTTCAGCATTCTATTGATGAAAATAAAAGCAATACCAATTATAAAATCTTTCAGCAGGAAAACTCAAAATTCTTTCCAAACAAATTTATTTTCCCAGGTTACCACTGAAATAATCCAGACTTACTATCTCCACATTGCAGATAAGCAAATTAAGCGGTAAAGAAATAAAATTATTTATTTAAAAAGATATACATGGTGAGTGGCAGAATCAGTTAGTATTGCATGCAGCATAAAACTCAATAAAAAGGAATAAATGTGTACATCTTACACGGATATGTGAATCGAAGCTACCTACATAGGATTAAGTGAAACATCTCTGTGATTATTTGAGTATGAGAAGTGTTTAAGAAATTACCTCTATCCTATTTTTGCAAGATAGAAAGTCAAAGAAAGTCTGTTAAGATAACATGCGGCATGACTATGAGAAAAGGAGCAAAAAGAGGGAATGGATTGCTTGTGATTTCTAAGTAGAAAAGCTAGGAACCATTTGAGGTGCTTGGGATTTCATCACTCTGTGCTTTGATAAAGCATCCCAATTCCCATTTACTCACAGTAGTAACCAGATGGCTGACGGAGGGAAACAAAGATGAATTGGATTCTAATGGAAAGCACACTGAGACCCCAGGGCTTTCCATTCAACGCTAAAGCTGAAACTGGCCAAAATGTGAAAGCACAATGGGTAGGTGTTACAGTGAAACAGCTTTCAAGCACAGGTGCATTTGCTATCTTACAGTATGCAGGCACATATAATATTAATTGCTTGCCCAATCAAGTCTTTTTATCATATAAAATAAAGATTATGCTGCTGTGGCCATTCTAAAGACAGCACTAAATTGCTTTCATCTCAACCTGGCTCTGAGTTATTAAATAAATATCTGATTGCCAGAAAAGAAAAGCAATGAATTGTGATTCTCTTTTTGAAGGAACCCTAACAAGCATTTTAAAAAATAGTACACGCTATCGGTTTCTCTATCCTACAAACTTTACTAGGTGACTTCACTTGTAAATGGAGCATTTCGATGTAAAAGTAAAGTAACTGGACCAGAAATGGAATAAAGTCCTAGTATTTTTGTTTGGTTTTGCTTTTAAATCTGTCACCAGTTAACTGGGTGGCTTTAGGCAAACAGTTCAATCTCTTGATTTGGTTTGATTCAAACATCTATGAAGCACCCTGCTTTCAGGTTCAATGAAATATTTACTGATATGCTATATGCTCCCTATAGCTAAACTACTTTAGGATGCTCGGTTGAATTCGTCGTGGTTACTTATCTAGTATCTCTTTATTTCTCAAAAGAAAGTAATGATGATTAAAACTAACTGACATCAAGTCAATAGTGTATTAAACACCAACTCTTTGCCAGGCACAGAGCTAAAATGCTAGAATTTTAACATCAAAGATGAATGAATGGACCTGCCATATAAGAATTCAAAATATGATAAGGGAACAATTCATACCCTGCAACCCCCAACAAATTACATAGTACCCGCAATACCGATTTCACAGGGCTGCTTTGCAGGCAAAGGGCCTGGACTACAATCTGGTCTCTCCACTAAGTAGTCATGTAACTTTACAAGTCAACAAACAACTCTTAATCTCAGTTTTCTCACCAGTGCAATAGGAATAATAGCAGTAGCTGGCTCTTATGGTCACCACGAGGTTTAAATGTCATAATTAATATAAAATCATTATTGTTACACCAGATGGTAAGCTTTAAATATTAACTGCTAGTTATCGTTACAATCAAATAAGTAAGTGTAAAATGTTAGAATAATGTAAAGAGGAATATATAAAGTGTCCTTTAATAATAATATAAAAGGATATACATATTCTGTTGTAAATAAGATAATAAAAATTGCTACGGGTTATATTGTGTCCCTTTCAAAGTTTTGTGTTCCCTCCAAATTTATATGTTGAAGCCCTAACCCGTAGAACCTCAGAATGTGACTACGTGTGGACAGACAGACATTAAAGAGGTGAGTCAGGCTAAGTGAGGTTGTTACAGTGGGCACTAATCCTATCCGATTGATGTCCTTGCAAGAAGAGGAAATTTGGACACACGAACAGCCACCAGGGATGTGCATGCACAAAGAAAAGACCACGTGAGGACACAGAGAGATGACAGCTATCTGCAAGCCAAAAAGAGAGGCCTCAGGAGAAACCCAACGTGCCAACACGTTGATCTTGGACATTCAACCTCCAGAACTGTGAGAAATTAACTCTCCATTGTTTAAAAGCTCTCCAGTCTGTGACACTTTATGGCAGCCCTAGCAAATCAAAACAAAAATAAAAGTATATTATATAATATAAATAAATGCTCATACAATAATAATTTTAAAAGATATACACAGATCTTAAATATGTTAGCTTCTGAAAATACATACTTTTTAAACTTATTTTTTAATATAAATAAATGTACAGAATAAAGAAATATTCACGTAACTAAGGACTATAAAATAAAATGTAGGTCCCTCTTAAGTTCTATTTGAAATGGATAAATAGTATTATCAATACATTTCTGGGCAAAATATATAAAGCAGGAATATGTTTTGTTTGATACATGGATGGCCAATGGTTCACATACCTTCAAGTGTGCACAACATTTAATCTAGGGCTCTCATTCATTAACACCTAAGTAAAATATCCACATAGTTCCAGGAATCTAAGCCATTAAAAAGAAGTTATCCACTGTTTTTTTCAGATGGAACATGTGATACAGCATCCAACACAGAGCCTCTTGCACAATATGAGCTCAACAAATATCTGTCTGTTAATTTAATATGCTTGATTAATTATGCCTTGGATAATAAGTTTTATAAACCAGATGCATATGGTTTCACTGAATGTAATGAATTTTAATTTTTGGCCAGGTCTATATGTGTGCAGCTAGAAAGTGAAATAATATTTATGTTAGTTCCAAGCCTTTTGCTAAATACTTCTTAATGTCATCTGATTTAGTTCATTTGACACACATTCATTCCTACACTCAGTGCCAAATAAAAATTTGCATTTAATTTTCTACAAAAGTCAGAGAATCTAAAAATAAGGATTGACCTTATCTGACAGATAAACTCTTTGGGCCAAAGAGTTCATCTAAATCCAATTACAGTTTTCCTTAATATTCTGAAGATTCTCTGAAGCTTCCTAAGATACAGCAGAAAAGGCAAAGAATTACAGAGATTTTGTTTAAAATCATAGTGCCTGCCTGTAGTGATTGTATTATGCTGGGCAAGCCGTTTATGCTGAGCACCTTTTCTGCATGTGTACGTGAGAATGATACTGTCTCAGTTTCCAGATAATATATGAGTATTTCTTTCAGTTCTGTCTATTGGCCAATTGATTCTTTTGCTCATCTTGCCTATGCTTTTTCTGGAGGCTACGTTTAGCTGGGGGATCCACTGGGGGCTGGGCACACCTGGGCATACCTGGGCTCACCTGGACCTTATTCTGTGTGCGTGACAGTTGAGTGGGACTTTTGGCCCAGTGACTTGCTTCTCTTCCTTACGACTTCCCAGCTCCAAAACTGTTTTATGAGAGTACAGGCTTTATTTAAAAATATCTTATTTAATTTTGTGATATTCCCTCATTATAATTTATTTATTTGCCTTTTAATTATAATAGATAACCTCAACTTTCTTGGAGAAAAGTCTTCTTTGAAAAGATATGAAAAATCATCATCATTTTTTACATTTACTTTAGCACAAATCTTTAATGAAAATATATCCAAAACTAATTTTGTACATTTTTAGTATTTATAATTTATATCATTGTTGTCACTTGAACAAATTATTAATATGTGAACATTTTGATTAGAATACCTACCACAATTAGTGATTTTGCTAAGATTAATATTACAGAATTAATATCTAACAAGCTATAAATTTTGTATTTTCACTTTCTTAGCCTAAAATCATTGAACTATATCAGAAAACTCAGACATGCATGAAGACAACCCACTTCAGCTGTTTTTATCATCCCCCTGACTTCATATAAAAACCTTAGCTTTACATGTATGTTTAGATTTTGTCAACAGGAAGTCATCTTTCTTACAAAATGACTTATTCTGTTTAGAGTTTGTTAAATTGTTGTGCAACTTTTCTATTTTTATCCATATCTATGTGGATTTACGTTTGTTCTTTTGTCCCAAACCCTTGCAAATATTAGGATTGGATCTGGTTATTGAAATATCTAAAGTAAAGGAATAGCATCTCAGTACTATGTTTGAGAAAGATTACTTCAGTGTATTCAATAAAACCACTTAGAAGGCTGGTCTCCTTCTATGTAAGTGGTGTTTCACCCTGTAGCCTAAACTTCTGAGTCAACACTCATATTTTCCCATATTGTATCCCTGGAGCCCTCCCACTATAGCTTTTCCTAACAGAAAGTTCCCAGCCATAGGCCTGTCCCTTTTCAGAACAGATGTTTTTGACAGGTCAGCCACAGGTATGGATGGAGAAGGGCAGAAGCCACGTGGGGTCTCCAGGCCTAAGCTCTAGAACTCATGCAATTTCACTTTCCATACAGTCTATCAGTGGAAGCCAGCCACAGGTACTTCATATTCAAAGGGTAGATCAATAGACTCCCTCCTGGATGGGTAAGGGAACAAAGTCTAATACATAGGGACACGAGAAGAACAAGAGGCTGTTAGCAAACTATCACAAAGATCTATGTCAGAATATTGTGTCCCTATCATGGTCTAGTCATCAGCATACTACAGACTCAGCCTCCCCTAACTGCATGCCCCAGTATATGTACTCTGAGAGGAATCATCAATTGAAAGGAAAATAGACATGCTAGGGGTAGACTCCAACTCTAAAATAATCACCGAGTACCCATACATTCCTTGGCCATAATTTTAACTTAAAATAGCTGAATTACAAACAGCCAATACTTGAAAATTCACCGACAGTAATGTTTTCTGAATTTTCCCCCAGATGTCACTAAATATGCATGCGATTACCAGGTCTCCATGTTAGCATATTATTTTATAGTATACCACTATCGGAATAATATGCCTGGGACAAGGTGATTCTCCTGTTTGATACAAGTAACAAAAGTTTGGATCTACAGAACTGTTCATAGCAAAAACCTCATAAATGATTATAGCAACTACTAAGTTCAGTTTATTATCTCTGTCCACCAACAAAGGCCTGTGTAGCTCATTTGAAGCACCTGTTACTCAGAGAGTGGACTGCACTGTATCTCATGTTGACACAGTCCTTTTTTAAGGAAGAAGCATATCTTTCTAGAGAGTCGTTATTTCTCCATGAGATGAGATGGATATTTAAAATGTGAATTCACCCTCTTTTAGGATTTAGAAAAAAAATATTGCCTAAGACACACTTACTCATTTTGTTGTTCATTTGAAGTTACATTTAACTGGCTTTTGGATTTTTATTTGGAGCCCTACCCTCTACAAATGTGAAGACAGAAAATTTATTCATCTATTTTTTAATATGTATTTTAGCCTTATGCATAATTGCTGAAACCTGGAAATATCCAAATATCCATCAGCTGGTGAACGGATAAACAAATTGTAGTAAATCCTCATAATGGAAATACTCAGCAATCAAAAGAAATTGACTATTAATACATGTCTATTTATAAATCTTTTCTTTGTTGTTACATAATTGTTGTAGACATTAATGGGGTACATATGATATTTCCTACATGCATACAATGCGATATTTCCTACAGGCATACAATGTATAATGATCAAATCAGGGTAATTGGGATATCCCTCACCTCAAATATTTGTTATATTCACCAAATTGGGAAAATTTCAAATCTTCTCTCCTACCTTCTACTTTGAAGCCAGGGGATTTAAAAACAAACATTATTATTAACCTTTTATTATTAATAGTACCCTTGATATAAATCTCTGAAACTTTATTTCCTTTCTATTTGCAACCAGTATTTCAGTTCATCCCTTATCATTTTTCACATAGGTAAACTGACCACCTACTAACTTCTTTATTTCCCCCCAATCTCTTTCTCCCCTAGTACCCTGTGCAGAAAGCCATAGGAAGGACCTTTCCAAAACTGCTTCTTCCCAGGCTCAGGTTGCTTGAGAATCCAACCCAAAGCTGTAGTAAACCCCACTCAAGGTTAAACATCTACATGAGACCCATAGTGAACAAGCACCTTAAGGGAAGTTTAAAAAAAAAAAAAAAAAAAAAAAAACTTTGAAGAAAGAGTTTTTTTAGTTTTTAAAACTAAACACTTTTGAGGCTATTTTCCCATTTAAAAACTCAAAACTTCTCGTTACCCATAAGAAAAACTTCAAACTTCTTAGTATGTCCTTCTAACTCCTGTACCCAGTCTATCCCTGCCCTTTCTCCACTCTCATTTCTATGAACTACCCTTCTCCAAGTCTATGACTGAGTCCAGCATTTCCCAAAATAGTGTGTCTAGGAGTTATTTAAAAGTCTTGGGTGAAAAAATTCTATGACAATATAGAGGTTTGGAAAATATTGAGTTAAAAATGTAGACTTCTCAACTGGGAAAAATTAAAGTAACTATAAAAATATGAACATCTTCAATGCTGCCATTGCCACTATGGGCACTTTTAATGCCTTTCATTCTTCCACTCTAATGTACAAAGCAAATACTGTACCTATTCATGTTTTAAGACAGGAGCTCCAATGGGTTTGTACAGTCACATTCATAATCTCTCCTCAGCCCTCCAGACAGAGTTCTTCCATTCCTCATTGTTTCCTAGTTAGGGTGAGCAACTTAGCCCAGTGTTCCCAGGACTTTCTTGGTTTTAGCCCTGAAAGTTCCACATCTAAGGTACTCCCCACAAATGCACTCCCAGCCCCAGACAGATTGGGATGGTTGGCTTCCAATCATCTACTTGATGAACTCTGATGCTTCAAAGACAGTGCCTGTATTTCCATTATCATTATTTTTATTTGTTTATATCCCCAATGTTAGTCCAGTGTCAGATAGTTTTTAAAATACATAATAAATGTTTCTTTTGTTGTTGTTGTTGTTCTCTAGGCCTATTATTATTATTATTATTATTTTCACTTTTGGAAATTTTAAAAAAATTATCCTTTAAGTTCTGTGATACATGTGCAGAATGTGCAGGTTTGTTACATAGGCATACACTTGCCATGGTGGTTTGCTGCACCCATCAACCCGTCATCTACATTAAGTATTTCTCCTAATGTAGATTCTCTCCCTCCCCTAGTACCACACCCCCCAACACGCCCCAGTGTATGATGTTCCCTTCTCTGTGTCCATAGGTTCTCATTGTTCAACTCCCACTTATGAGTGAGAACATGCAGTGTTTGGTTTTCTGTTCTTGCGATAGTTTGCTGAGAATGATGGTTTCTAGCTTCATCCAGGTCCCTGCAAAGGATGTGAACTCATCCTTTTTTATGGCTGCATAGTATTCCATGGTGTATATGTGCCACATTTTCTTTATCTAGTCCATCACTGATGGGCTTTTGGGTTGGTTCCAAGTCTTTGCTATTGTGAACAGTGCTGCCATAAACATATGTGTGCATGTAATAAATGTTTCTTGAATGATGATGAAATAGAGCATAAGGGAGGGTTACTGAAAGGAAGAGTGAAGGGAGAGGAGAGAGCATAAGGGGCACCCAAGGAAAAAATACACTGCAGAACATTGAAAGAGCAGTGTAATGTTAGTCATGGCTCAGAGGAGTGACATCAACCCTGCTGCACATCAAAATTCTCTGCAAAGCCTTTTAGATATACTAATGCTTGGGCTCTACCAATCGGACAAAATCTCTAGACATATGGCCCTGCTACAGCATTTTTTTAAAGCTCTCCCAGGTATGTCTAAAGTGCAACCACAGTATAGAACCACTAGCCTGAGGCCTCCCAAAGGCAGGCAAAAAACCCTGCAGTGGAAGGAATCTGAAACAAAAATCAAACAAAACACAAAATTAAAAGATATTCCGAGGAGGTGTGAGTCTAATACACTTCTCTAATAACCTCACTTTGGAGGGTCTCCTATTGCTATGGTTGTTCCTGTTGTTGCTCCTTATGCATAATTATCTTCTCAATTACATGAGTTCCTGGCTAATTTCTACAGTGAAGAAACTGAAAGTCAGAGGAGTACTGTGGTTGAGTGTCCCTACGATCTAGGTAGGTATGATGAATCTGTCTTAAAACTCATTGTTTGGAAAAACAAGTAGCATCCAAATGCCAAGTGAAGAAAATAGCTAATGTTAGCAATTTTGTTAACATATCCAGAAAGTAGACTTACTACTGGCAGGCTAAGTAAATGTGTACTACACATGACCTTCAAATCCATTGATCTTAAAGGTTATAAACAATACCCAACTGACCCATTGGTCTATGTCCTTGGATTAAGAGATCTTTCGATGTCTAGTCCATTTTGTAGTACATTGCTGCCAATAAGGAAGCCTACTTTAAATATATATATATATTGAACCAGGTTATATGTGATCATTAATCACAGACTCTCCCCAGGACAACCATCATAAATACTGCATCTGCATAAAATTCCCTGCTGAAATTGCCTTGCCATCTTTTCTGCCTTCTATGAAAAAGCAGATGCATTTGGAGGAAAAAGGAATCAAAAGGGCAGAGAAAGAAAACAAAGAATATGCTGCCTTTTAATATTTATCTTAAATTACTAAAATAAATTAAATGTTTAAAAATCATTTTTAAAATTATTTTCAGCTATATTTAAAGTTATTTTAAAAGAATTTTAAATGTGCTGGCATTGTCTCATAGCACTGTTTGATGGCAATACTAAGCAAGATACTCTAACTGAATTGTTTATATTTTGGTATTTCTGTGTTACCAACTATGTCTTCATAGGGCAATTACATTTTTTTGTGGGGCCAGAAGCTTATACAAAATGACAAATCCAAAATTATAAGTACAAGTACTTGGAAGGGTCTCTAAGCTTAAGCTTCCTCAGATGTATGAAAATCTGCCCTGGTCCACCAGCATCATATTTGGAGATGTAAATGATATTTCTTTCCCTCTGTTTATTGTTTCTAAAAGGACATCAAGTTATATAGCCTTGTATAGAATGCAGAATTGTGAAAATAAAAATCAAAGATCTTTTTCACGGTCCCTTGTGTTCCCTTCTGGAGGTCCTTGCTTTCAGCAGCCAGTAGGCAAAATGTACTCATTTTTTAAAGGTGCTTTCAAAGAGTTACTTAAAATTTATTTTCTTTCTAGGTTCCCAGGTACATATATTTTCAAGTGCTCAGATACGTATATGTATACTGTCAACTCTTGTTTACCAAAGACTATTGTTTCAACTTGTGGGGACTCCAAGTCCTTCTCATATTGATCTTTTTCTCTAACTGTGCACTTGATCTGGGGGAGCTTAGATGTATTAATACCACTGACCAATGACTAAACGGGCAACTGTGGAGTCAGACCTGGTTTGACTTCCTGTTCAGCCATTAAATGCATGTATGGCGTCGGGTTGACTACTCAACTATTTTGATGTTCTCCATCTTCAAAATCAGGATACTAATTATAAGCAGCTAAGGAGATTGTTGCAAGGATAAAATGAAATGGGGCATGCAAACAACCCAGCAATGTTCTTGGGTAACATATATGCAAAAAACATGAAAAACCATCACACCACCTTCATGGTCATCATAATGATTACTAGCTTCATTTTCAGTGTCACCAAGTGGCTAAAGGAATGGAGGTTACAAAAATTAAATATTTTTTATTACTTATTAGTAGCTTGGTAGTAGTAGAATTTGAAATTATTGACTACAGCAAAATTTAGGGCATGCTGTGGAAAATGAACTTCCAAGTAAGTGCCAAGTATACCAATATTTAAGCTATCCCAGAGGTCACAGAACAGACAGGCTCACAGAGCAAATTATCACACTGGTTATTAAATTAATTTTAAAAATGCAGTAAGAGTAAGGAGAAGAAATAGGGTGTTAATAATCTAGGGGTAACATTCAAGTGAGGTGGGAGAACAACATTACCTGAATCCTGGGGTACACAATATTCATATGTCCCATCTCTGTATCATATCAGAATTCCCTGTGGGTGATGGAGTTGTAAAGGTCAGAGCAGAAATTTGAGCCAGGGGTCTCAGCAGATGGAAGACACCTGGAGTCAACACACAGTTGCACTCTCTGAAACACACAGGGTAAGTCTATCTGGCCAATACCTGTAGCTTGCCAGTTAGTCTAATGAGCAGCTACAGTTTTATCTGTATTTCCAGACAGAGGATATATGGGCCAGAATGGGTGTCACCCTTGAATGGCTCAAGTAAAGCCTAAGGTATATTCATTGCCCGCTTGGCCCTTCTATTCCATCCTATCCATCTTCTGAACACATAGGATCTGCTCACTTTATGCTCAACCTATCTCCCAAGTTACTTTCACCTTTATCTAGTTTTATCTATCCTTCTTACTTTTCTTATTTTCTACAGCAGAATTAAATATTATTAAATCATAGGATTATTTGATTTATGCTTATCGTGATAGAGTGGAGTTGTTATAGCTCTGCTCTCAAACCAGCACACCTAGATTCAAATTCTAGTACCATCACTTCCAAGCTATGTAAACATAGGTATATTATTTAATCTTTCCATGCTTCCGTTTCCTTCTCTGAAAAATGCAGATGATGATGATACTGATATTACCTACCTGGTAAGGTTGTTGTGTTGATTAAATGAGTTATTCAACTGAAGTGTTCAGAACAGTACCTGGCACTTAGTAAGGACTTGATAAGCCACAGCTTTTCTGATTTCTAGCCTTTTCGATAGTGAACTCTTGGCTGGAAGCAGAGGCATCCTGGGAGGAGATGTCAATGTGTTTACAGATAGAAAAATAGGTCTTTGTATTTACAGAGAGCTTACAACTTACAAAGAATTGTAAAGTAAGCAATTATTTTAAAATTTCAACATAACCCTATAAAGTAGGTACATGACAACTATTTTACAGATCATGAACCTGAACCTGAAGCTCAGGGAGTGAAATGACTCACCCAGAGGCATACATTTGTTGTCAATACATGACTTGAATCCAGGCTATTCATCCTTGCTTTGTGCTTCTCCATCTCAATATAGCTGCCATACCCAAGGGGCTGGGAATAACTTCCCTGCCTGAAAAATAAAGGGCTTCTCTTCCAACTACCTCCTTATACTACACACTTAAACTAATGTTATGAAACTCTTTATATAATCAAAGGGAAGACTTAAACATGGCTTCTCCCCAACTCTTAACAGTGATTAATTGACACTATTGCATAAATGCCTTGCAACTGATTATTTCAGATCATTTCCTGGGGTAAAGTGTTCATATAATAGAAACTTTGTTAAGATTGGAAGGGTGGAGCACCTCGAAGGACTGATCCCAGAAAGAGTGGGCAGATTTTATCATTTGGCCTAAGATTGATGCAAAAGGTAATATTTACAAGTACAGATTTACCTTATTTCTAGGTGTAATCTATAGCACTGAATGTTGCTATCTTTAATACTTCATTGTAGTTCAATCTCTTTCATTCAAAATAGAGTTTAACAATGTGAGTAAAATATAGGCACAAAGGAGAAAGGATTCATGTATTTCATTAATCCATTTGCACGAATCTAAGTGTAGGCCTTGGTGAAAGCTCAAGAGTTCACCTTCTCTCCCTACTTGCCCTCTATGGAGGAATTGTATTGAGTCAATTGTCAGCAACTGCTATTAATGGGAAAAATACATTAATATAAAGATGTTCTGAGCAGGTCAAAGAAAACCAAGTGGAAAGAAAGGAAATGATTCTTAACAGAGAACAGAACATGCTTACTACACACACACACACACATACACAGAGTGTTGAGCAAAATTAAACCAGCTGTCAAACCATAGTTCCACACTGTCACATTTGTGACCAAGTTGGAAAATCACCCCACATTAGAAGAATCCTCTTTTCTGTAATGGTAGAATGCACTTTTCAACCATCCTGGTGGATTCAAGAATTATTCACTTTTCAAATTCTAAGTAGTCAAGCATACCCTGGCAGACATAGCCCCCATACCAACCATGTTTTATGACCACGCCCCAATCATTAAAAAAAAAAATCCACTCTGTATGAGAAGATGAGATGGAATTTCTTCTCAAGAATTTCAAATGGCTGGGCATGGGTTCTCATGCCTGTAATCCTAGCACTTCAGGAGGCCGAGGCGGGCAGATCACCTGAGGTCAGGAGGTTGAGACCAGCCTGGCCAACATGAAGAAACTCTGTCTGTACTAAAAATACAAAAATTAGCCAGGCTGGTGGCAGGCACATGTAATCCCAGCTACTTGGGAGGCTGAGGCAGAATTGCTTGAATACAGGAGGTGGAGGTTGTAGTGAGCCAAGATATCACCACTGCACTCCAGCCTGGGCAAGAGAACAAGACTCTGTCAAAAACAAACAAACAAACAAAAAAGGCCTTTACAATTAAATCAGGTATGTTAAATAGAAAAAAAATACACATTTTGTAGTTTGTTGAAAACTATACTACAATTTTTAAAGTCACAAAGATAACTCCTGAGGTCTTGAGAAGAATGATTCATTGTCCCCAGAGTTTCTTCTCGTATGGGAAGGATAGGTCGGGGTGAGAGCAGGACTGACTGAAGGAGGAAGATACCCAACCCTTGGTCTCATGGTGGGATAAGAATTTAGGAACCTGTCCATTGGCTTTCTCAGTAACTAGGAACTAGCTTCCCTTCAAATGTTTTTGTGTGTGCCTTCCTATTCCTGAGCAGACTTTAGGCCTTATCTGCTTTTCTGTTAACCCAGGTAAAGTGCTCACCTAAAATAATCATAATTTTTTTTAGTGTTGTATTTTACAGTGCTATATGGGTATATGCATTCAACCAGAGAAGCAAAGAAGACATATAGAGTGAGAGATTTGTTGCAAAGTACTGGCTTATGTAATGGTGGCAAGTTCGAAAATCTGCAGGGCAGGCCATCAGGGAAGGCAAGCTGGAACTCACCCATGAGCAGAAGTGGCCATCCACTTCTGGTAGAATTTCTTCTGTTTCAGAGACTCTTCAGTTCTGCTTTTAAGGCCTTTCAACTGATCAAATCAAACTCACCAGGTTATCTGGGACTATCTCCCTTACTTAAAAATCAGCTTATTATGGACTTCAATCACATCTACAAAGGCCCTTCACAGCAACATCTAGATTAATGTTTGTTCGAACAACTAGAGACTGCAGCTTAGTCAAGTTGACATATCAAAAAAAAAAAGCAATGCATTGTGTATGTGCCAGGTGCTATTCTAAGGACTCCATGTATTTAAGCCTCTCAACAATGCTATGAGGCAACTGAGGCACAGGATAGTGTAGTAAATTGCTCAAGATTGTGTAACAAATAAATATTGAACGAGCATCCCAGCCCAGTTGGTCTGGTTCCAGAGATTATGTTTCAAACATGATTTTACCGATTTTCTTTGGATTCAAGCCTCTCAAGTGCATTTCAAAATACTTTCTAGAATGTTCATGTTGTTTTTGTCAGTGTAAAATTGCTTTTTTAAATCAAAATTTCTCTTACTCCAGTAGACATTCTGACTCCTTTGTTTGCAATGTTATTTTTATTTAAGGTCATGATGTTTCTGAGAGATAGGATTGTAATTACTCTCATAATTAGTGACAAATAGATAGATAGGTACATAATTTCTATATTTAGTATTAACTTACTTTAACCTTCATCAAAAACAATTGTATTTATAGTCTGTTTTATAGATCTATTTTATAATGAATTCTATAGATGGAACAACTAAGGGTTAATTAATTTGAGGATCTGCCTAAGCTGAGAGACTTGGTGGCAGATTCAGAAATGTTATCTCATGTATTCCCAAAGGAAATGTTCTAGGACCCAGCTAAAGTCTCTGTTTGCTGTTTGGGAATAGAAATGGGCAATGGAAACAAGAACAGTAAGAACAGTTTGGAAGGCAAAAAAGAAAAAAGGAAAAAAAAAAAAAAAAGGCAACCAGGGCCCAAGTTCACAAAATAGTCTGGAAATTATGTGAGAACTTAATAATTTTATACACAATATTTTGATGAGTAATCACCAAGGAGAAGAAAAAGCTATCATTTGTGTCAGGACTTCGTGGTGGTTTAAAGAACATGTTGACGACCACACTTGGCATGTTTCTACAAGCTGTCAAGGTTGGGAGGAGATGAGTACTCGCCCATCCTGCTGACCTTCACAAGCCCATAAGGAAAAGACCTGAACGGGCAGGTGTGAGCACTCTTGAATATGTTTACCAACCAGAGGGAACTGTTCTTACGAGCCTGCCAAGGTGACTTCTGCTAAAAATGCCAGCAATATCCCAGCTGTCCTGACCTAGGGGTGCAGCCACAACCAAGGAGGCTTGTTTGAGAGATGTCATCTCCCCCTACCCCACCCCAACCTGTCACTTTGAAGACTTGTCGCCTTCCCCCTCCTTCATTGAAATCTCACAGAGAAACATTTTATTATCCAGATTACTGCTTTAGGAGATAGAAGGATAAAATAAAACTGCCATGGGGAAGGTACAGGTTTATTACTTATAAAATTTCTACCAGCAAATTGCCTCTTTCTTTCCTGCTTGCCTGCTTTTTATTTATTTCTTTTAAAATTGTTAAATATTTTCAATACATAAAAACAAAGTAAAAGATATCTATATACCTACCACTGAGATTAAGCAGATGTTAGCATGGTTTGAATTATTTGCTTTAGATCTTTCTTAAAAGATATAAAACATTACAGAAGTAGCTACAGCCTTACTCCCTGTTTTTCTAATCTCTTGTTCCCTAGACAAACTACTATTTTGAAGTTGCTGTGTATCATTCCCATCCATTTTTCTGTGCTCAGACTCTATCTTTTATTCAGTCAATCAATCATCTATTTATCTATCCGCATGATTCTGAGTGTTGATCATTATACGCATTTGACATCTTACTGTATATCTCTTTTGGCAATTGACTTTTCTTATTCAATTTTGTGTTCTTGAAATTTTTACATGATAATACTCATAGATCTAGTTCATTCATTTCCTTTTAAAAATGTGTTTTGGTTTTTGTTTGTTTGCTATCACACACAACACTCAATAAGCATTATTGTGTGACTTTCTATGAACATGTGCCAGAGTCTGAACAGAAAGAACACCTACCAGTAAAATAGTAGAGTTATGTGATGTGGGTATTGTGAACTTACATGATGTAGCCAGATTGATTTCCAAAAGAAGGGTGCTGATTTCATCTATCTTTGTCAGTGTAGGCTGGACTGCCACCTATCACATGACTGCGAGGTGATACCCTTTCCATGGTACGGTACCACAGTTTGTTTAGCCATTCACCCATGGCAGGACAATTGCGTTGTTTCCAGTTTGGAGTTATTTTGAATAAAGCCACTTCAACCATTTGCATAAAGGTTTTTTGTGGAACATAAGTTTTCATTTATCTGGGAGAACTGCCCAGGAGTGCAATTGCTTGGTCATATGGTGGTTACATATGTAGTTTTGTAAGAAACTTTCATATTCTTTTTAGAGTGACTATGCTATTTGACATTTCTATTAGCCATGCATTAGAGATTCTCTGCATCCTCACCAGCATTGACTATTTTCACTATGTTTCTTAATTTTATCATGTTGATATCTCCTTGATATATTTCATTGTGGTTTTAGATTGCATTTTTCTAATGGCTAATGATGTTGAATGTCTTCTCATGTGTTTGGTTGCAGATTGTACATCCTCTCAGGCGAAATAATCTATTCATGCCTTTTAAATGTTTTCTAATCACATTTTTTGCTCATTGCTATTTAGATTTGAGAGTTCTTTATATATTCTAGATATTCAGTCATTTGTAGTATATGTGGTTTCCAAGTATTTCCACCCATTCTTTTACTATATCCTCTTCAAAAGGTCTTTCACGATGCAAAAGTTATTTACTTTTTAAAAAAATTTTTAAATGATCTCTAATTTAAAGAAGTTTCCTCTTATGAATCACACTTTTGTTGTCAAGTCTGAAAACTCATTGCTTAGCTCTAAGTCTCAAATGTTCTCTTCTACATTTTTCTCTAAAAGTTTTACACACTTTGGGAGGCCAAGGTGGGAGCATCGCTTGAGCTCAGGATTTCCAGACCAACCTGGGCAACATAGCAAAATTCCACCTCTACAAAAAAAAAAAAATATGAAAAAAAAATAGTTGAGCATGGTGGCAGGCACCTGTAGCCCCAGCTACTCAGGAGGCTGAGCCAGGAGAATTGCTTGAGCCCAGGAGGCGGAGGACACAGTGAGCTGAGATTGTGCCACTGCACTGCAACCCGGGGGACAGAGCCAGACCCTAAAAAAAATTACAGTTTTACATTTTTAATTTAAGCCTATGATCCATTTTGAATTAATTTTTATAAGGTGTGAGTTTAATTTGAAGTCTTTTTTTTCTTTCTTCTGAACTCCACCTGCTTTAGCACTACTGGTTGATAAAGTAGTCTTTCCTCCATTGAATTTCTTATGCATCTGTGTAAAAAATACCAGGTATATTTCTTGTGGGTCTATTTCTGGGTTCTCTTATGTTAGCATCCAATACCAAGAGCTCTCTCTTTCTCTGTCTCTCTCTCCATACTTGTGAATTGAATAAATTACTGTCACAGGCTTTACACTGTCACTTTGCTCACATGTCTATGCTGTTATTAGAGAGACTGGGCTTCCTAATTACCTCAAATACTGTTGGCAGGTCCCTATGCATTATGGAGTACCCAAAGTAAATCTCAGTTCGTAGCATCCTGTATTGCTTGTGTGATATCCATTTTATCAGCTCAGATGATTGAGTTCAAGATAAGAAATGGTGTGTTGCTGGAGATTCATTCACAAACTTTAGTCCTTCCATTTCCACTGACACCAAATGCAACACACTCTCCTGGAATATCATCAGGTTTCCTTTCCCAGTGGTATGTCTCAGCAGCACAGCTATAGTCAGGCTTTGCAAAGCCAACCATTGAATTCAGGTTCTATGCTCCTGCCAGCTAAATGCCTCATTGATTCTCCTTTATTGTTTCCAAATACATTGTGTGGATAAATGAGTGGTGGACAGGATTTAAAAGTTTGTGTAAGGCTTTAATGAGGATAAAAATCCAAATGTTTGGGTATTCATACATTGCTTATCCACTGTCTTTGGAAGCTAATGGGAAAACATCCAAAAGGAGCCTTCTATTCTTTCCAATATTTGCTGCTCTAAGTTGAGTGAAAATAGCACTTGGTCCTGTTTGAATACTTATATGTTTTCAATTTGGGTCATAGCCAGAAACTGCCTCAGTAAGCAATTCTGGGAACACATAGGTACCTCAAACTCGATTTGGATTTCCAAGAAGTTGGTGTGATGGGTTATAACTATGGGTATGCTCCATTTTGTTCAAAAGGGTCTGTTTGACCAAAGTGATGAGAGTGGGAATTAAAGCAGTAGCTCAAAACTTGTGAGGCTTAGTTTTGCAAAGATTTGTTTTGTAAATCTGTGTGGATACTTTGGTTCCCTGGTTTTTTCATTGGCAAAATTTACAAATTCTAGTTAACAGGTTTCTCAGGAAAAAAAAAAGTGTATTTCTTTAGAAATACACAAGAACATCACACACTGGGGCCTGTCAGGGGGTGAGGGGGCTATGGGAGGGATAGCATTAGGAGAAATACCTAATGTAGATGATGGGTTTACGGGTGCAGCAAACCACCATGGCACGTGTATACCTATGCAACAAACCTGCACGTTCTGCACATGTATCCCGGAACTTAAAGTATAATCTAAAAACAGGAAATAAATACACAAGAAAATTATAAAATGGTTGATAGTTCATGACTTTCTCTGAGACCACACATGGTATGCAGAAGCATCCCAAAGGATTCATACCGTTAATACATGACATCTACAAGAGGGCTATTATCTCTATAAGTCAGTATCACTAAGGATCTAAATTGGCCTAGCCTAAAGGAAAATTAGGTCCATAATATCAGAAAATAAGACTCTATTACTTGTGTAAACTTCTCAATTTGAGATTCTTCTTACCCTCCTAGATTCTGCTGACCATCAAACAACCATCAAGAAAATCTTCCTCAAGCCCCATCTTACACCACTCAATTGATCACACACCTGTAAGGAGGTTCCTAGTATTTATGGCATCAAAATTGCACTTCAAGTCCAACACTAGCAGCATTCCTTCTTCCTCAAAGCCTAATGACACGATTTTATATATAATGGTTAATGTGGTGTTTGGTATGCTTCCCTAAATTTCAGCCTCCTATGATTTTCACACCATTTTCCCAAATGTCAACGGGCTATTATTTATTGGCTAATCCCTCCATAATGAATATGTTGCTATCTAATAATCACAGAAAATCATGTCAAGCCAAACTTTGGACACAGATACCTCTGAATAAGTAAACAGATGCTGTACGTAGCCTACAAAGGGAAATAAAATAGCTATAATGTAATAGTTACCATTTATTGGGTCCTTACTCTACAACTGACACTGAACTAAACATTGATAACTTTATGTTATTCTTACAACAACCCTAAAAGGCAACAACTATTATTCCTGTTTTAAAGGTAAGTAAAATAAGATTCAGAGTGGTTAACAGGCTTATCCAAAGTTACAGAACTGTAAGGAATGGAGTGAGATAAAAGATAGGATTGGGGCTCAAGTTGAGGGTCCTGCTTCCAGAAACCTTTTCCACAGGGTTGTGCTATCAGCAATCCCTCTCACTACGTAAAGCCAGGGGTTTGGAGACAGTGGTGTAACTCCTGATTACCCTCATGCCCTGACCACCCTACCTCCTGCTTGTCTTTCTACAAACTCGCTGTGTTCTAAACCCTGACATCCCAGACTGACAACTAGGTCTTTGTGAATCTAGACATACCCACTACAAACACAAGCTACTGACCTGAGGACCTCTGAGTGTCCCCAGCCCTACAGAGGAAACAGGAGAGTGTTGAGATTATTTGAAGATTCCAGAAGGCCATCTTTACTTTTAGGTATCTGTATAAATTTTTTGTTTACTTCTTTCAAGAGCCCAGTTGTATATTCTTTTCATATAATTGCACCAGTAATTCAACGCCTAAGCAGAAAATGGTAATATGAAAAAACATTTGGATAAATTTCTAAGTACGGTAATCAGTAGAATAATTTAAAACAAGTCAGTCGGTGGCTATTTTTTATAAAGTATAAATTTCTGAGAATATGTTACTTTAAATATGTTATTCAAAAAAAATTAAGCGATTTCTACAATAAAAATGTGTGTTGATTCTACAATATAAATTTGTATTAATTCTTTGAACTTAAGAACATAGAATAATTTATAAAGTATGTATGTGTTTTTGCATTTGTTACAGGGATGGCTTATGGTGGAATCTGCTTATAATTTTTGAAATCTTTACTAATTATGGGCTATGCCATGTTGCTGTCTCAAAATTCAAACAATGAATTAATTTTTTTATCTGAAAACAAGTCTGATAGTTGTGCTTAAGACAATAGGTATGAATAAACATATAATATTTATCAAGTAATTACTAATAACTACATGATTAAGATCTGCTAGATTCTGGGTATAGCCAGTTTTTCATTATTAACTTACATAAAGTACACAAATGAAGCAAGAAATTTTATTTTATTTACTCATTTTATTCACAGGCATGACTTGGCTTTTGATAAAACAATCTCTCTCCTCTTTAGACCAAACAACTCTTTCTCCTTCTTTAAACTAAAATTTTGAAGTTAGCCAATGATTGAAACGTCACCCAGCAAAAAATGATTGTTGAATATCACTTGTAATTTTGATAGTACACATATGGGTTTTGTGCTTATATATTCATTGGTTATCAGGACTTTCTCTTTACACTGTTTTGTAGGAACCCACTTAACTAGTTTTCATGTTGTTCCTAATTTTAACTAGGACATGCAGAATCACTTAGTGTGAGCTAAGCTGTGTTTAGTTAAAATGCTAAAAATTATCTAGGCGCAAAACTGAAGATTTTTGTGTAGTGAATATTGGTGATGAATTTCATACACTCTATAGCCTTTTATGGAATTCGTGTTGTAGTCTTTCTTTATGCCTGCTTCACCCAGAAATATATGCATTATAAGTGTTGGCCTGTGCAAAGCAGAAAAATGATGACACAGGAAAATGGCTGCATACAAGGACCTTTCTTCAGTTTTATGTTTTT
This sequence comes from Macaca thibetana thibetana, assembly GCF_024542745.1. NCBI lineage: Eukaryota > Metazoa > Chordata > Mammalia > Primates > Cercopithecidae > Macaca > Macaca thibetana. The sequence goes on along the minus strand of NC_065581.1, from coordinate 22,668,942 downwards.
GTTATTTACACACAGCATGTGTACGAGCTGTTCTCTTCCACAAGTCCAAAGAGCACTCTTAGAGGGTGCAAGGTAGGGAACCTATCTCTTCACTGCCTTTCTTCACCTGTTTTTCCTTCAGTATTCTGTGGCCCATGGTAGTCCTTGGTAGTCTATGTAGGACCGTGGTTGCACTGGTCTTTATCCCTGTATCTAATCAGGAGACTAAATGCCAGCTTTCATAGCAATTCACAGATTGTAGCACATAATAGGCCAAATTAGCCGGCCTTACATTTTTAAAAAGTTCTAATAACATCAGAAAATGATTTAAGGTGGAATTATTGTATCTTTGCTCCTTTCCTTCTCATTTCTGCTCATGTGCACTCTTACTAATTTTGTTTTTGAGGAAAAATGTTTATTTTACATATATATTTATTATTTTAAACTGTTATGTATAACTTGAAAAGAAAAATGATTCTTACATATCACTATGCCAAGGATGCTCCAAAAAGGGCTCTGGTTAAAATGTGTAAGGAAATACTTAAACACACTGAAAAAACATAAGGACATACACATCTTGAAATGGGAATATTGCAGCAATTTACTCATTTCACTCTAGCAAATATGGGAAAAATTCAACTTATTCTCAGGTAATAAAATCTGGTGTACCAAAGTGTTGAAAAAAATGAAATCGATAAAGAAGTCACAAATGTGTAAAGCAAACATGAGAAATAACTGCTCAAACAACTAAATTATATAGAAGAGAACATCAGAAACCAGGGGTTTATTACCTATACCTCACAGCAATTTGAAATGACTAGATTCAAAATACATTTATGTATTATGAATGTTATTATTCAGTTTCTAAAAGATTTTAAGAACACACAAAGGGAATATTGACTTCCTTGTTATGCTCTGTAAAATACAAAATTCAAAACCAAAGGCAGTGAATCAACTTGACAAAATTAAGCAACAATGTGCTTTTCTCAAAAACTTAATTTTTCCTAAAGAATTATTTTAAATTATTTCATTAATGTTTCAAATTCTATCTGATCTGATTCCCCAGAAAATACCTATTTTCAAAAAAAAAAAAAATCCACCAATTTAAAGCTAAGATGAACAAATGATTAGCCTGGTATTTTTTTTTTCTTTTTGGTTATTTTTTTTGAATTTTATTATTTGTTGATAAGTACTAACTGTATATATTTATGAGGTACAATGTGATTTTTGATATATGTTTACAATCAGGCTAATTAACAAATCTATCACCTCACATACTTGTCATTTTTGTGTGCATTGAAACATTTAAAATGTACTCTTTTAACAACTCTATTATTATTTATTATAGTCACAATTCTATGTGATAGATCTCTTAAGTTTATTCCTCCTAACTGAAACTTTGTAACCTCTGATTAACAACTACCTTTCCCCAACCACTCCCCTTCATCAGCTTCTGGTAACATCATTCTACTCTCTACTTCTACAATTTCAATGTTTTTAGATTCCTCATACAAGTGAGATGATGCAGCAGTTGTCTTTCTGTGCCTGGCTCATTTCACTTAGCATAGTGTCCTCCAGGTTTATCCATGTTGTTAAAAATTAGAGGATTTTCCTTTTTTTTTGAGACAGTCTCTCACTCCGTCGCCCAGGCTGGAGTGCAGTGGCGCAATCTTGGCTCACTGCAAGCTCCAGCTCCCAGGTTCACGCCATTCTCCTGCCTCAGCCTCCCGAGTAGCTGGGACTACAGGCGCCCGCCACCACACCTGGCTAATTTTTGGTATTTTTAGTAGAGATGGGGTTTCACCATGTTAGCCAGGGTGGTCTCGATCTGACCTCGTGATCCACCTGCCTCTGCCTCCCAAAGTTCTAGGATTACAGGGATTTTCCCTTTTTTTTTAAGACTGAATAGTATTTCATTGTGCATATATACCACATTTTCCTGATCCATTCGTTCCTTGATGGACACAGAGTGCTTCCATATCTTACCCATTACAAATAATGCTTCAATAACATGAGAGTGCAGGTAACTTTGGAATAGGCATTGCAATTCCTTTGACCATATACCAGTAGTGGGATTGAAGGATCATATGATAGATATATTTTTAGTTTTCTGAGGAGTCTCCATACCATTTTCCGTAATGGCCGTATTAACATTTCCACCAATATTGCATAAGGGTTCCCTTGTCGGCACTCCCTCGCCAACATTTATCTTTTGTCTTTTTTGATGATAGCCATTCTAACAGGTGTGAGGTGATAACTCATTGTGGTGTTAATTTGCATTTTTCTTGATGATTAGTGATGATGAACATTTTTTAATATCTCTGGCAGTCACGTATGTCTTCTTTTGATAAGTGTCTATTGAGGTGCTTTACCTAATTTTTATTGGATTATTTGTTTTCTTGCTATTGCATTGAGTTCCTTATATGTTTTGGGTATTAGCCCCTTATATGGTTTGCAAATATTTTCTCCCAAACCATGAACTATCTCTTAGCTTGATTGTTTCCTTTGCTTTGCTGTTTAGTTGATGCAATCCGATCTGTTTATTTTTCTTTGTTGACTTTGGTTTTGTGATCATATCTAAGAAATCTTTGCTCAGATGAATGTAGTAAGTATATCCTCTTTGTTTTCTTTTAGTAGCTTTACAATTCAGGTCTTACATTTAAGTGTTTAATGTGTTTTGTGTTGATATTTGCATATGGTGTTAGACAAGAATCTGATTTCATTTTTCTGCTTGTGGATATCTAGTTTTCCAAAACCATTTATCAAACAAACTGTTCTTTTTTATTGTATGTTTTTGGCATCTTTGTTGAGAATCAATCGACCATACATGCACAGGTTTGTTTCTAGGTTCTCTATCCTATTCCATTGGTTAATGTGTCTATTTTTAGGTCGATATCAGTATCGTATATTTCATACACTGCAAGATGCACCTCCTATGTTATGTATCTATCAGGATGGAGGAAGAATGTGCTTTGATGTCAGTAATGACCAAGACAGGGTGCCACCAAAAAGACAGTTACCAGTTTGCAGGCTCAACTGCAGTGTGTCCTCGAGAGTATCAAAAGATCCAAAATTTGTGTTACAGACAAAAGTAGAACATATTCTAAAACTTCAGGAAAAGTACCAAAACAAGAAAAAAATGAATTTTCCACGAGATAACTCTATTTTTATATGATTGAATGGGTACAGTATTCTTTTGTGTACATAGAGTAAGCTTCAGTTTCCTCTATTCTGTAAATAAATAGCACACTAATTGCAGATAACCAAAAAACAGAACCAAGTAATTCAAATTGGCACAAACAAGAAAGACAATATCAAACTATGGTAGATTAAACACTCCAGAGTGTTCTTCTTTCTCTGTCAAAATATACATATATATTATCTATAGTATCTGTAGATAATATAGACATAAATAAATATGAGTCCCATGATATTTGACTGTTTCTTTCCTTGTAAAGAATGTCAGATATCTATAATTTATGACACGCCACGATTGTTTCATTGGTTGCATTTTCTTTGAAATTGAAGTGAAACTTCTGAAGAGGAAAACTTGATAAATTCACGGTAAGTTTCTACCTCCGGTTAAGCATTGCAATAATAATTCATGGATAAACAACAGCTGCAAAAAACATTAAGATATTATGAGTATATGAGTGTGGGAGTGTGTGTGTTTTAGTAATTGGGAATTGTTGGTCACATTAAAAGCCCATGTTATTACAAACAGGAATTTCACTACAAGGCACCGTAATGCAAAGGTATGAAGAAAATCTATCCAAGAAAAGAGAATCAGACTTGCCCACTTGTTAAATCAGAAATAAACTCTCTAAGAGAATTCCAAGGAAATTTCCTTGGAAAGATAATTCCCCAGGAAAAGGTTGTATTTCCTGGAAAAACCAAGAGAACTAAAAAAATTATTGTAAATGCAAGTAGAATCTTGTTACTTAGAACATAAGCCTGCCATCAAAACTCTATTTTTGTTTAAGTAACAGTTAAGAGTGCAATCAGCAACGGGGTGCCAGCAGCCAGAGTTGTCTGAGGGGATGGCCATGGGCTTCAGAGCATGGGCCAAGAGAGAACAAAAACACAATGTACAAAGAAAAGGTGTTATCAAGTATCAAGAGGATGGTCCAAACGAAGCATCAGACTAAAAAGGCAGGCACAAAGTCAGACTCCAGTCCCAAGATAGTAGGGTGCAAACTAAAGAAACTGGAGTACAACTCTCAGGTTCAGAACATGCTTGCTGATCTGGTGGCTTTCATAGGCTGCTTTTAACATCAAGCCTGGGTGGGGAGGAAGTTATTAAGGCCACTCTGGTTCATCCAACATGATGAACACATCATCTGATCTTATTTTAGTTTTACATATGTGGAAAAACAGAATAAAATAAATAAAATCTGTGCATGTGTGTGTGTATGTGTAGCATGTGCACAAATACACATATGCATGTTTGCAACCATAGCTAAAATCATAGCCCGAGGGCACCTAAGTGCAAACCCCTTCAGGCCAGAGTCTGCAGTGTGTGTTGTTGTTGTTTTTAATCTTTATATTTCTAGCCTTGAACACATTTTATATATTACAGTATATGTTTAACAAATGAATGAGGAAGAACTTTTGTCTCTTTCATTAAAATGTGTTTTGCAATTCTATTTATCAGGGATAAAGAGTTGTACTTAAACACCTGGATGTCAAAATACTATAATTGATTGCAATATTATCAAAAGTCATCACCATCTTTTTAATCTTAAATCTACTTTTATAAATTAAAAAATTCTATACAAGTTATCCTGTGGAATGTGGGAGTGCTGAAGAGAGATAGAGAGAGCCATCTGGGGAGTCAGAAATACTCTACTTCTTGATCTGACAGGTCGTTACATGGGTATCTACATGAGTACAATTCATCAAGTCAAACACCAGATCTGTGCATTTGACTGCATGTAACTCATACTTCCAACAATAACATTGTGTAAACCAAATAGAACGTATCTTTTGGCCAAACCTGGAAAAAAATCTGCTTTTATCAAAAGAATTCACTGCAGGAATAATTTGGCTTCACTGAAAGAGTATTGCAGAGGTAGATTCCCAAATAAGTATCTGGGGATGGAAAGCAGAAAAAGGCTTTTGGAACTAAAAGCTTAATTGAATTCTGCATAAGCATGAACATAATGAACACATCATATAATAGTCACTTTGCAAAAGAGCTATCAGTATGCTTTCTGGAATCTTCACTGATGTAACATGAACTCACCCCATGCTCACACTCTCACCTTCTTGAGATTTAGCCAGGTCTTCTGTTCACTCCATGGCAGGGAATAATTTTAGAGGTAATTTGGCTGTGGTTGAGCACAAAAGGACTGAGCCTGGCTGTTACAGAGACTGGCCCTCTGCACCTATCTGTTAGCTTCAGTACCTATTCCTTGTTTATTTTTTGTATTTTTCAGAGTGATCTAGAACCAAGGTTTTGAGGACTAGCTCCAAGTTTGTGTGAGAGGATACAGCACAGTCCCTAAGACTGAGCAGTCCTGGGGCCAAAACCCTGTTGAGCATCTTTCACTGCCACCAGGTAGGAATGGGGAATGATTTGTTTAGCATTCAAATGATCACATAATACCAGCAGCACAGAAAGTTATCATTTCTTAGTTCACTTGCATAGCATTAAGAAAAAAATTAAATAAACAAATATGGATTATTTTTACAATGAATGCAATCTTCTTAGACTAATAGCCAGAGAAGAGCTATGATTGTTGTATGTCGAAAAATCCCAAATGGCAAAATGTAATTAAAGTTAGAACTGTTGAACAAATAAACCTGTTAAATACATAATATTACCAGGCAAAATAGCTATGTGTTTATCATTTTGCCACTGTAATTACATTCACTACAACTCTTCATGCATATATTAATATCTCACTGACATTATAGAGGCTAAAATATAAATTGCAGAGCACTGAGCCTAGTTCCATCCAAAAAGTTTGAAATCATGGTAAAAATGCTTGTCACTAAAAAACAAAAACAAAAAGGCTTTGTATTTAATATTACTACTAATTGCTTTACTGAGAAGTAAAAGATTCTTATAACTACATGTGTACTGGTTTCAAATGAAGAATCACGACATACCTCTACGTGGGCATCTGGTTTGAAAAATTATGATATTCTTTATCTTGGGTCTCTTGGAGCATAAGGCGCAGAACTTGTTCAATTTGACCTGAAAAAGGAAATACCCGGAAATGAACCTAAGTTGCTATTCCTACATTAATAGTAGACAAATATTTTTAAGTAATCTCAACTAATTTCCAAGATTATGAATAGACTGTAATTGGATAGATGTCAGTTAGAGTGGGTGTGTTAGTTATTAAGAGTCAGGAGAGGTCAGGAAATTAATTCCCATGGGATGAAACTCTGTATCCAAAAATAAGCAAGAAGAGGCTTTGAAATGATTTCCAAAAGTTTGACAAAATCAGTGCCAAAGATTGTATGGGGGGAAAAAAAGATTACACATAATGAATAGTAAAATAAGAAAGAGGCAGAAAAAGAGGAAGGGAAGGAAAAGGAGAAAGAAAACCAAATAATTTGTGAGTACAGAACATACAATGAATCCTCATTGCTGAGTTAATAAAATACTGTCTTTAGCACCAATAAATTACAGAAACAGGGATTGGAAAGCTTTAATAGAAATCACAAGCCTTTAAAAATAACACTGGCAATAATTAAAAACCTTTCCCTTAAAAGCTTCCTATTGTTAATTGGTTTACTTTCATTTAGATATAAATTAATTTCCACAAATTAATTTTTACCATTAGAATAGCCTAAAAACATGGAAAGCCTAGAAATTGACAGAGCAGGGTCAATATATTGAGCAAAGTAATGTGATGGTGCATAATCTCTATCATGATTAATATCTAATCATAATCATCATCATTTTTGGAGGGCCATTTTTCATCATGATGGCTGCACTTTATTTTGAAATTATTTAAGAGAATTAAATATTTTGTAAAGTGAAAATTAATGTGTCTTTATTCATGACTGAGTGAACCATTACAAATGTTTTTCAAATTCCGTTCTTTTAAAATAAATGCCATGAATGGTCATTTAAGTTAGTCACCATACCTATTTTTCCCATGACATAACGACTACAGCTGCCCTAATGAGTCCAATCAAATGGCTATTGTGCTTGTGGTTTGGGAGTGTGAAGTTCTGTTTCCTCACATTTGGATTTTAATCAAATCACTAATTCAAGCCAGGCCACTGAAACACCTACCAATTTTAAGAAATTCAAATTACTCTCCTTTTGTGATGGATTAAAACTTAAATCATCTTGAAGGATATCACCCAACCAGTTAATTTATATATTTGAGAATAGGGAGTACAAATGGATCATCTCAAAATGAAAAATATTGTATGACAATTGGTCCTTACAACTCAGAGGTATGCACACATGCGAGACACAGATTTCATCTCTCCTTAAACAAGTCATTGTTTGTTTAAGCCTTGGATAAAAACCAAGATTTTTAATATCACTGGTCAAGGCCCTGACCATCATTCTAGCCTCATTCCCGGCCCTGTCTCTCTAATACATTGTGCTGCTGCAATGCCAACTGATTTAGGTTCCCAAATACTCAATGCTACGTTATCCATGAGCATTTGTATGCACCATTCTCTTTTAATGGAGCAATTTCTTACTTCTTCAACTTGTTATCTCCTGCATCTTTTCCTTCAAACCTCATTTGAAATATCAACTCATCCAGGAAGACTTGTCTGATGCTAAAAGCTCATTTAGATGCCCTTGTCAGGGTGTTCATAGGCTAATCACTGGTTTGGTAAGTCTCCATGATGGGATTATATGCTATTGAAGAATAAAGAGCTGTGTTACTAATCTTCAATTCCCAGGACTTGCCATATACCTGATGTATAGCTGGATGTCACTAATTCAAGCAAGTTGAATAAAGGGATAAGCCAGCAGAAGTAAAAAGAAGAGGAGGAAAGACAGACTAAATGAAAAGCAATGTCTGTTCTATAACTGTCATATACCACTCTATGTCAAAAACCACTTTATGCTTGTACTAGTTTGCGCTTTAAAATGTTTTTAAACACTCTTACATATATTGCCCACACAGTACACTGGACATCTTCTTGAGCTTGATATGAGGAACCTGCAGTTTAAAGAGATTTTAAAGATTTGCCTAAAGGCAAACAGGGAGTGAAATACAGGATTGGAACTAGGCCTTATCACACCTCATCACAGCTTCCTTCTGACACGTTGCAGTGTTACAGTGTGCTGTGTGCTTCAGAGCAGGCGTGCACTAGGAAGGGGAAGGGGTAGCAGGAAAGTGTGTCCCCAAAACATGTCTTCGGCCACAATACTTTCATCTAATAAATACAGAGAGAAAATATCTCTTCCTACTTTGAGTACATTTAACCTCAGAGCAAAACTAGATGACCTGGCTAAATGAGTTGGGGGACGGATTTTCGGGAAAACGGGCAGAGATGTACAAGCCTTGGTGGTGGTAACCAGGATTCCACGTAGCACCTTCAAATAGTGCAGTACTGAGTCAGAGCTATCCTGAACTTGGGGAATTCCCTGTGGAATGCACAAGGTGCAAAAACAGGCAATCAGAATAGGTTTAACTTTATCAGCAATGAATGAGTTCAGGCATGGAACAAAAATCCGGGCCAGATCACTTGGCTGCTGTCACAGAGAGACCATGTAAATGCAGGTCATTGCTGAAAAGAAGTGGTCTGAAGTCTTTCCAAGGTGCTGGCAGTTTCTGAAGAGCCGTATCCACAGAGGTACCGATAGAGAGGCCTGTGAGATCACCCGGTGGCAGAGTGCAACTATTTTCAATTATTTTTTGAGGATAAGGCCCAAACTCCCAGCTCCCTTTCCTGGAGTACCTGAGCTCGGCAGCCCAGTGGACATGTGCTTCTCTCTGCAAGGGATACGTGGAAATAGGAATTCTCTTCTCCTTTTGGAACAGTGGATTTCTTCCCTTATTTACTTGGGAAAAAAAAATACCTCTGCTTCCCACCCATTTTGGAGGAAAGACTCCAGTGGGATATGGGGTCACCTAACCCAGAGGAAGCTATTCCAACCTGAACAGCCTTGTGCAATATGCACAAAGTCCTTCAATAGACATTGGATGTCAGCACAAGCCTTACTTGAAACCAAGTCCATGTTCACTCCCTAATGACCACAAGAAGGAAGGAACTGAGAGGGTTCCTTCACTTGCTAACTGCCTATGTGATATTGGCCATCTTGTTTCATTCCCCTATGCCCCGAAAATCTCAGCCTTCAACCCAGAATGATACCCTATAGCAATACAGTGCTGAGACTACAATGCTGTGAATAATTTTGAGGTATTTACTTACAGATCATTCAGAGAAGCAATGGAGGGAACAGGTGAATACAGGCAAATGTGAAAAACAACCAGAAGCTCTCAAGGGGCTAAAGATAAGTCCTGGGAAGTTTCTTCTTATCAGAAAAAAAAGGAAGTAGAATTTTTCTGCTTTTGCTGTGTATGAGTGCATAAACATTTTGTTACCTGACCATAAACCTACCTTGAAATGTGATCAGCGTCAATTCTACCCAAGGATAGTGTCTCAATGGGCTGTTATATCCAATATTAACATGAATTTAGTATCTTTAGGGACACAGATTGCCATTCATCAGAATATTAATTAGAAATGTTTGAACCATGTCATGCTTTACTCTTTTGGTTTTCTGATTGGAATTCATTCTAATAAATTCAAATTGTTTTATCCCTCCACATGGCCACAATACTGGAAAAAGTAAAAACAATCCCCCACTTACTTGCTGGTTACCAAGGGCCTAATGTTAAATATTGCAAGTGCAGACACAATGTTGTTAGCTATTTAAAGGCTATATGCTAGATACATCCTGCAAATAAGTGAATAAATAATATATTAATGCCCTGGGTCCCTTTTTCACCAGAATTATAAGCACAAAAGTGATACGGAGAACTGACAGTAACTTTAATATATGTAAATATCTCAATTGGATAATTCAGGCACAAAAATATATTGTAGCTTGGTGCTTATTAAGTTTATGTTTTATGCATTTCCATTGCAGGAGTTAATATGTTTCTTGGTTTCTATGTTCTCAGATCTCCTACAATACCCGGTCTTTAAAGTGTTATACAAAATATCAGGTATGCACTAATCTATAAAGTTAAAACGTTGCGTTTGTTTATACCAACCACCCCAAAGCAGAGTTCCTTCTCATAATGAGGTGTTTCCTAACAGTGTGATAGAATATTTTAAAATTGTCTTTGACAAGCACATTCTGAGGCTGATTTCTCACAAATGCATGCTGTCTATATCCACACACACTGTGGACCCCACCATGAGCTCTGGGTGGAATGCTCAAAATCTTCTCTCGTTCGATCTCAATGACCTGAGCTGTGGAAAATGTTCCTTAAGCTTGCTGAGGAGAGTTATTTTTGATTTCTTTGGCCGGCATGCTCTATTTTCTCACTTAATGGAAAGGGATGAGAAATGAAACATCTTCGTTTAGCTCTACAATGGACAATTTTCCAGCTACTTTAATACGTTCTGTTTAGAAAGAGAGTCCTGGAAATCATTTCTTCCTGAATTTATAACTTGCTCTGTGTTTTCAGAGTTTTTTATTCAATGTAGCTTTAAAATTAAAATGTGTGAGCTCACTCCTTATTTTCCTAAGACAAATATAACAACTTCCATCTTGGTCATTGAATCCTTTGTGCAGGCAATCAACCAGAGGTCAGGTTTACGATCATGTGGCAAGCATTTGACTAATGAAAAACACGGACCCTTTCTAATCACTGAGGTTTGAAGAGTTTGTGCAATTGTCCCAAGACCTATCAGCTCTAATTTACCTGATTCTGTCTTTCTGCCTTTTCTTCTTTGGTTAAGGGATGATCTATTTTAGTTATTGCATCACATCTGGAAATTATAGAGGTAATAGTATTAGCGTGACTCCTCTCTAAAGGGTTCCAGGTTGAGATTATGTCACTGTATACATTTGGGAGAGAAGGTACTAGGTAGTGGTGTTTTTGAGTAAGAATCTTAGGTTCTAAAGAATGGTTTAGAATTACATTTTGAAAGACATTTCTGTGAATAGTTCATTTATTAATTTTCACCTTACTTCTGGCACTGCCTCTGATGATCATTCAGTTTCCTCTCCTCTTCCTTTATACTCAGCCTCCCCTCCACACAGACCTGTCCCAGAAATCTTTAAGGAACTCAGATATTTAAATAGAGTCAGTGGGTAATATCTAGTAGAAGAGTTCTTTTATCCAGAAATGCTATTTCCATTTATTTTATTGAGGCTACTCCTGCAACTCTCTCTGTAGCAAACAATTACTTAGGCTGTGTGTGAACACGTCCAATAATAGCTGTTGCATGAAATGAAGAGTTGAATAAAGAAGAAGTGCTGAAACAAAGAAGATGGAAAGAATTGAATGGCGAATGTGCCAATAATGAAATGCATAAGCAATTCCACAGGTGAAGAATGGTGAAGCAGAAATGGTGGTTTTGTTTTTGTGACTGTGTTTCTAATTTAATTGAATCAAAGTAACATACGGGATATATTCCTTGCCTGAAGCTCACAATTTCAGTTTGTCAGAGAGATAGGATAGTTACACATAAAAAGATGAAAATAAGGTAGGTAGGGGATAGGAGAGAGGGAGGAGATTAAAAAAGGCTCTAATAAAAAGAATCCAAAGGTGAATGGGTCATTGGTGGCAATTGTTAACAGAAGCTTATCTGGAATATTTCACTTGCACCCTGCACCCATTCAGAGTGAATTGTGCAATTCCTATCGTTGAGGTGGATCAAACTGTTGTTTTTCCCTTTATCCTCATATGTTGCTTTCTGCTTTACTTGTAGCTTATTGAGTGTGTATTCTGTATTGATTCATTATGTTTATGTAGAAGGCTGGGAGGGCCCGTCAGGATTCCATTTAGGTTGCACGTCATGGGCACATCAACACCTGGCAGGTCTGTTCTTCTATCCTCTTGTGTGATCCAGGCAGATCTTTGATGCAGGGAGGCAGGCTCCATGTCAATAACCAGGACCAAAGGTAAACCCAAGGGTGTCATTGTGGTGTGATTTGCAGGTGGCAGGGCAGGGGAAAGGAGAATGCCAATTAAGTACAATACAAGTGTGCTGTGTATACATATTCCTAGTGAGGTTCATAATTCTCAGGGCTTTTAGATTGTGAATAATTGACACCCCTGTAAAGGTGGATCACTATAATTGTCCCCATCACTGAGGAGGAAATTGTCTTGCACTCTGGAAAGGCTCATTTATGCTCTATGTAGCTTTGCTGCATACCCAGTACTTCCCAGGAGTGCTGTGAGGACCAATTACTAATTATCTGGAAGAGCTCTTATGCTCTGATGAGATCCTTTGGAATGCAGGCATCTGTGAAACTGTGATGATACCTTCTCCCTGTTTTCTATCACACTTGGCAAAGGGCTGGGCACTTTTGGTCATCTAATCAACGGTCTCTGAAAAACGAAAGAGAAGGATTCAGGAGAGAGGGCGCTCCACCCAACCATGTTTAGAAAAACAAGACCAAATTAGTTGAGAAGCTAACTTCATGTGACCCTTCCATTTAAATGATTTTTTAAAACCTGAGAATGTTAATGGAAAAAAAAAAAAAGAGAGAGAGAGAAATTTGAGAGAGGCCTTGTGTCCACCAGGTATGCAAACAAGGATAATAAACATTCAGCAGAATATCCACATGAAAAACTGAAAACACTATATAGCAATATCCAACAAAAACAATATATATGATCAAAAGGAAGCACAATGGCATGGTAAACCAGAGCCTTGGTAGTATATGTCCAATGAACATTTGAGACAGATTAAGTGAGAAAATACCTGTCAAAAGGTGAGAAGAGTGTCTGTACATAGTAAATTATCAATAAGTCCATTGTTGCCACAGTTGTTGCTTAGGTCCCAGCATGAAGTAAGTGTTCAGTGAAAAATGAACGATTTCATTCATACCTGGGTGGACAATGATGGACGGAGGGAAGAGTGGTTACTAAGCTCTTCCTCTGATGGTCCCTTGACGACTTAATCCTGTGTATACAAATTCAACATGCATTCTATCACAAGGCCCCAAGTTGTGCAATAAGTTAACAAGGAGAATCCAATAACACCTTCTGATTCTTGTGTCCATTTCTAAAGAGTATCAGATGGGATGGGCATGGGGTGGCTCACGCCTGTAATCCCAGTACTTTGGGAGGCCAAAGCAGGTGGATCACCTGAGATCAGGAGCTCGAGACCAGCCTGGCCAACATGGTGAAACCCTGTCTCTACTAAAAATACAAAAAATCAGCTGGGCGTGCTGGCGCATACCTATAGTACCAGGCTGAGGCATGAGAATCACTTGAACCTGGGAGGTCAAGACTGCAGTGAGCCGAGATCACACCACTGCACTCCAGCCTGGGCGACAGAGTGAGACTCTGTCTCCAAAAAAAAAAAAAAAAAAAAAAAAAGGAGTACCAGATGTATCTGTTTTCTGTAACAGAGTTGGAGAGAGAACTGTGGTAATATGAAGTTTAGAGATGTGCTAGTATCCCATAACTAAAAACAAAAATAAAAGAGCAAACAACTCTCACCAATGCTGCAGTGTACTTCTCTTTTTGTAGGAACATCACCTTCATTCACTTCCCAACAGTCAGCTTTCTTTAAAACACCTTCTGTTCTTCAAGCTCCATTTGTTTTTCCACTGCTACGATTTGGTTTCTACCTCTTTTCTCACAACTGTGCTCACCAAGGCCTCAAGGCTGCCTTCATTAATTGATCCCACAGCCACTTTTTAGCCTTTTCAGCCTTGACTTCCTTGCTGTAGTTGACACATTGTTGGCCCTTTTCAAAAAGTGGAGTTTCCCTCTCACTAGTTGCCTTATATATCATTACTCATTTCTGGTTTTTATTCTGCATTTCCGACTGCTCCTTCCCAGGTTCCTTCCAAGATCTCTTGCTTTCTACTGACATCATTAGTGTCCCTGGCTCTGTGTGTCCCTTGCTCCCTTAATCCACCCTGCAGAGAAGCCCCTAGACCTTCTAACTGCATGTCTTTCCTCCCTCACACATGGTCCAAATCTCTCTTAGCTCCATGACTTTCCCTGAGGGCCTCCCATCTGTACTTTCAAATGTATCATAATTTCTGCCTGGAATACCCACCCACATTCCCATTGGTCTAATTCCTGGTGATCCTTCAGTTTCCAGCTTAGATGTCATTACTTCAAGACATTCCTAATCTTTAAACAACCAAGTCCCTTCACATGAGTTTCCTCCCTTATAACACTGTCATTTGCTTTTAATTACTTGTAAATGTCTGCATTCCCTGACGGGGTAAATTGTGGCATCCTCACTTATGACTTTGTACAATTTGTACCACAAAAAGTTTCAGGGCAGAGAGAGTAAAGAGGCATAGAAATCTCAATCAGGTGCAGTGGTTCATGCCTGTAATCACAGCACATTGGGAGGCCGAGGAGGGTGGATCACAAGGTCAGGAGTTCGAGGCCAGCCTGGCCAACATGGTGAAAACTCACCTCTACTAAAAATACAAAAATTAGGCAGGCGTGGTGGTGGACGCCTGTAATCTCAGCTACTTGGGAGGCTGAGGCAGGAGAACCGATTGAACCGGGAGGCGGAGGTTGCAGTGAGCCGAGATCACGCTACTGCAGACTGGACAACAGAGAGAGACTCCATCTCCAGAAAAACAAACAAACAAACAAAAGAGGCATAGAAATCTCATGTGTGCTCTGTGATCCCTGGTTTGGGACAACTCTGCCCAGTGACTTCACTGTTATTTAATTTGCACAGAAAGAACATCAAGGCCAGCAGAACTGCTATTCCCTAATAACTTGAAAGTTTAGTGAAGGAGAAACTGTGTCTGTGTTATACATCAATGAATTCTCGCTCCTAGCACAGTGCCCGGAATTTTTCAACTGACCATTGCTAAATGTATAAATCCCCCCCATTACCGTGTTCTGGAACTGCACTGTCCCATTTGGTAGTCCCCAAGCCACATATGGCGACCAAGCACCTGACATACGGCTTGAGATGTGCTGAGTATAAAATACACACCAAGTTTAAGACCTGGCAAGAAAACATCTTAGTAATTTCGTATTGATTACAAGATGAAATAACATTTTAGATATATTGTGTTAAATAAAACATGTAATTAAGATTAATATCACCTGTTTACATTTGTGGACTAAATAATTTGCATTTGAGGGTCACAGTAGGTGTCTATTGGATAGCACTATTCTAGACTTTCTTCTGAGACATTGCTCTATATCCAAACATTCACTGAATACCTCCAGGTGATGTCCCACAGACACTAAACGCAATGAAACTGAATTTATAATATTTCTCAATAACTTGCACTTCCTCTTCAGATGTTGCCTCAGATGTTAATGGTTGCAATTCATCTGGTTACCTAAGGCAAAATATTGGACTATTCCTCCACTCTTATTTTGTTATGAAAAGACTCTTCCAATTTTCCCTGCCACAATGCCATTAATATGGCCACTGGACTCGCCAGCATAAATCCCCATCGGCACATCTAGGAGACCTTCTTTGACAAGGCATAAGACAGCCTCTGGCTGTCATCAGATTACAATCTACCTCTTCAGGGTCTCCTCACTCTATTGTCTCACTCACCCCCTCTACTTGATACTCAGAGAAAAAGCTGATATTGACTTCGTATGTTTCAAAAGTATATCTTTACAATACCTTATCATTCTCATATTGCAAATGAAGAAACTAAAGCAGAGAGGTCAAATAATTAGCCCAGCATTTACACCTAAGTGATGGAGCTGGTATTTGAACCTAGACCATCTGACTTTGGTATCTGGGCTCTTAACCAATGCTCTTTATTTCACATCCACAGTAATTTCTATTCTCTGACCATATCAAGATTTCTCACACCTTTGTAGCTTTACAAATGTTGTGTTTTTTTCTTTGCATGAGAACTTCCTCTGTCTCCTCATTACTTTATCCACCAGATCAATTCTTTGAAATCTTTTAAGATGTATCTCCAAAGAAGCCTGTGTGTCAATTTATCAGACCTTACTAGAAATATTTAGCAGTTTTTCTGTGTGCTTGCCTAGTATTTAAAACAATATAAATATTACATGTCTTCCTCATTAGAAAATGTATTTTCCATCTTAAATTTTTACCATCAAGCGCAGTGCTTGACAAATAGCTGGTTCCCAATGAACGTCTAGTGGATTTTTGCCTGCGGGGGTAGAGAGAACAGGGTCATATGAACAGGACAACTTTTGGTCAGGAGGTCTTCAGATTGCTGATTGAGCTGAGATTGTCTGGACTCTTAGATTTCCCATTCTAATTTGAGAAACATTGAACTATACAAGAATGAAGTTCATTCTAGTTATTCTAGGTTATCATTCATGGAGCTATTGTTGACAAAAAAGTCATGAGATTTCAGGGCAGTGTTAGAGCTGAGACCATTTAATAGGTAAAGCCCTAGTTGCACAAAGAAGCAAATTGAGATTAGAAAGATTAATAACTTATCCACAATGACACTGCAAGTTAGTATCAGAGCTTTGCTTAAACCTGCATTTTCTGACTTCTAATCTATCCATAGTTTCTGGCTCTTTCCTATGAACATACAAATGCTAAAATGATTTTATGTGTTTATACACATATACACATATATCTTCACTGCTAATGAACTGTTTCAATAAATGCACGTGTTTGCCTCACGTAAAGCCTGGATGTATTTGTGGGAATTATTAGAACTAATATAAATCCAGTGATTTATACATGAGATCATCTTATTTACTTCTGAACTGTACAAAGAAATTCACAACTTCACTTTTCCCCCAGGAGAGGAAAAAAATCTATCCAGTCAACAGTTTTCCAACAAAAAAGGCAGTGCAAAGGAATCAAGTTTATTGAGTTCTGCTGACTTACTTTTCCCAGTTTTCAATGCTTCCATAACTACCATTATGATAGCATAAAAGCGCTAACATTTTTGTAATAATTGTCCTTTACCACGATTTCTGAAAAATGCTTTACATGCTTTATCACATTCAATCTATAAAACAACCTTATGAGATTGATCACAATTACAATTTCCTATTTTATAGTTGGAGATACTAGAGCCCAATTTAATAAATGCCACAGGGTGATAGAACTTTTAAGTGGCAGAAGCTGCACTTATATTTTAAGTGAATCTGACAACAAAGCTTATGCTTGTAACCACTAATCCAGTCCATGTGTTTTTAACTGTATATTTAATTTTTATCCAAAATGATGGACTCATAGAATTAAAGACCTAGAAATGATATTGGATACTGCCTGATCCCAATAAGTCACTTAATAGAAACACAAAGTGAGGTTCTGGAACATAGGTGAATCAACCTCTCCTCTCCTGGACTTAGTATGCTTACAATTTTTCCATATTTTTCTATATCACACAATAAAGTGCTTTGCATAGTGTACATACTTAATAAATATGGAAGACTGACTCTCATGGATTCTTCCATAACTATATACAGCCACATAAACACATGCATATGCATATATGTGTATCAATGTCTAGCCTATGTGTTTCCAATAATACAGAAAGTTAGAATAATAGTCAGCTTGTCAAAACATAGCAAAAAGGACCACATTTTGGAAAGAATTACAGTATCATTACTGTTGACATGGGTAGAATAGATGAGTGTCCCCTAACTACTGCCTGTCAGGGCCTACTCCTATCTCAGCACTGAGTTTAAATACTACTCAGCCAGCTGCCTGTGGATTTAGCCAACATTGCATGTCAATGCAAAAGTCTGATTGCCCAGATGGTTATTTCTAGGCCCATGACCAAAAATAGTAACTGAGCATGGCTGTAAGGCATATCACCCTACACATAGGCTAGTGGTTTCTTGCTTTCTTCATATATCCCTTTCTGTGCAGAATGGGCATGTAGATGTTAGCTATTTTAATAACTCTCACTAGGAACAAAAAGAGAGAAACAGAAGGATCTGGGCAGCAATCTTCTAAATCTGTGAAAATCTCTGTATTACTTTGCCCCTCATATCTTCAACTGCATTCTTTCTTTCCTCACTGTTATTATTGGATATAGAGTATCCACTCTGTGAACTTCCTTGAGCAAGTTTTTTCCTTCCTTTATGTATCCCTTCTATCATCACCAGCACAGTAACTTTGCACTTGAAAAGCAAAATAAAGAACTGTAACAGACACAAAACAAACAGACCAAACAAACAAACTTCAAATGCTCTGAGGGAAAAAAATGGAAGAAGTTCCAATTTTAAAGTCTGACTAGCCCTTTGCCTGCCCTAAGGTAAGAAAATGCTGGCATAATGCGGAAAATCAGATCTCTGAGGCAGTACTTTTAAACAATTCAACTTGTGACAAGAAATAGAACAACCCTCAAAATTTCATCAGAGCAACTTTGATTAACAATTCTGAATCCCTAAATGGTTAATTAGGAACTCTCTCTGAGGCAAAAACTGGGGAGGCTATAAAGATCTGGAATACCATCTTTGCCCTGACATGCCCTGGGTTTATGGGGAGCCACTCCTGGTTACATATTTGGAAAGAGATCATTTCATTGCCTTGGAGGGGAGCCTTTCTTCTTATAAATTACATTAATTCAGACCTTCGTCGGTCCTTCCTGGTTCTGTTTCAATAAACAAATATAGGAATGAATTGTTCTGAGCTTGCTTTGTTTATTCTAGTTCTTTCCTCCACCAGCTCCCTTTTCTGATTTTTCTAGTACCCTAGGCAGAGGATTTTTACAGGGTAAAATTGTTCCTTTCAATGTTAGCATTTTTTCTTACATTGGAATAACTTGGTTCAGCTACTCTGACCTTGAAGTCCAATCTCCCTTTCCCCCACTGTAAGAAATCATCAGGAGCTGTAAGGTGAACAGCACCAAGTTTCCATTTCTTTGCAATCCATATTGACATGGTGAAGGTTATGCTGGTTCCAAAGGAAAAGGGACAGCCCATCATCCTAAAAGAATGATAGATAAGGATTAGGGTTAATACTGGAAAACATTTAGAAACTGAAAGAAAGACTGCATTCATGACAGAAATAAAAGGGGCCATTCTTTGGCAAAACATAAAACAGCATCTGTTGAAACAACTCAAGTTCTGAGCTGCTTTGCATGGCATCCTTTGTTGCCCAAGGATGGCAGCTTCTCTCAGGCCTTTGAGGACATGAAATGATGACAGATACGGGTCCTGTGCCAGGAAGCAAGAAAAAATCACATTTTGATGTGCAACTACTTGATTCTTAGCCATTTAAAAATACAGAGAGGAGGCTGTCAATTGCATGTAATGAACTGCCTTGGTAACACTAGGTGATTAATTTCCAGCTTTACCCTGCTCTATCATGTACTGTGGAGAGCATATTACCAGAGCTTTTTGGCTACGAGGGAAAGATCAACCCTATGTGTGTAATCTACTCCAGGTGTACCAAAGTGGGCTCTTTGCCTTTTTTCTTTGGCTCAGTACCCTACCCCATTGACATTCTGGTGTGATGCATTGGCTTTTTCTGTGTGCAATGTTTGTAATCACAAAGTCCAGAAAATTCCCATTCGATTCACGTATTTATAGCAATAACTCATTTTTGTCAGTATTTTTAACATTATACTTTTTAGCTATAAAATGGGGAAAACAAAAACACAATTTTGGTCACGCTTTAAACCACAGAACTAAATAGCTGAGGTCACCTACCACTTTAGATTATTAACAAAGCTTTTAATACACACAACTGATTGTAGGTATTATTAGAAACAGAGAGGATGAATGTTTTAAACTACCAAGGTCATTCTCATTAGTATGGTGTAAAAAATAGAAAACATCAAATACATACACTCTTTGCTATTTCATATTTATTCCTAAAACATTTCAGATATATCTGATTAAAGGACTGGTAACTTTTCTTTCTCCACATATGAGGTAGCTAATAGATACCAGCCTTGTTGGGGGAAAAATGGACTTTGTTTTACTGCAAGTAGATTTTATGACTTTTTCTTTTGATGTCTAAACCATGAAACATGCCAGGGCACTTTGTTGTCTGTTTATAGTACCTATGTACACTCTTAATGAGTTGCCAATTTTTACTTCCTTTAAGAGACCCTAATGGTAAAACATTTATCTACATATTGAAAAATTCATTTAAGCATGTTCTGTGTTTCCAATGAGGCACCATCTAATGGTCTTTTTAATTAAATGTTGATTCCAAGGATTTCTCTGTTGTTTAAAGTTATAGTTCAGCTTGTTCATCATGGATTGCAGACTGGGAGACATGAAATTTAATTCAAACCATGATTTTTAAGGGAGGATTTGACTTAAATTATTTTAAAGATAACTTAAAAGGGGTGTACGTACTTAACCCTGAGAACTTAGTGATGACAATCTTAATATTAATTCTGTTTTGGCCTCTCCGTTATAATTCCAGACGTGGAAAGACTTACTAAGTAAGCAAATCTTTGCCAACAAGTTGCTTCATGAAAGAAGGTTATTTTTGTTAATTGACCAGAGGCAGCAATTAGGTAACAAGCTGCAGCAGCTGATGCACACCTATAGGTTGGTAGGTGTCACGGGATCTCAGTTCTATGACACTATGGGGTGGTGTCACCCAATTTGAGGCTCAGCTATTCTTAAGAGGAGTCAAATAATTTCCACTAAAGTGGAAATTACTGGTAGTGGGAGAGGACAATGTTGAGACAATGTTAAGCTGGAGTGAAATTTGTAAAAGAAAGCCACAGAATCGATTCAAACCCAAATCTAGTGTCCGGAGTATGTAGGAAGACGTGGGTATTTGCAGTATAAACTCCATTCTCAAATGGCTTCTTCCCTTAATATACTTGGAAGTCCCTATAGCTGCATCTGGGGTTAAAGAAGCAATATTGCCTACCTGAGTGAAGCATGTCCTTTCTCTTCTTCGGTGAGCTTTCTCCATTTCTGAAGGGAAAAACAAACAAAAAGTATTACCTACTTTCTTTCCCTTACTGCTAAGAAAGAATCTGGTCTTTGATTAGGGAAATCTGTTTCCCTACTCAAGAAGAAACAATAAAAGTCCTTTGTTGCAGTATCCAGTGGACCCTAAGCTGACTTTGTATCAGGGCCCATTTTTACTAATTAATCACCTGCACTGCAGTTCCTTAAAAGTGAGAGTTCTATTGAGTTGGTTAAGGATGTCTTTCCTGTCCCTTCCAGAAGCTTTACATAAATGTCCAACACAATTTTTACTGTTACACTCTCCAAGGATTATAATAGATGGTCACTTTAGGTATGGTTTTCCAGAAACTCCCCTTTCTGCATGAGCTAAAATATTAAATGTACAAAAACGATTATGTTGGAAATGCTGTACTTCAATGCTTAGATGTACTTACATTAAAACTAAAAGATCACTGGGTTGGAAAGTGAAGAAAACCATCTTGGTCCTGGATGAGACTGTGTCAGAACCTGGAACAATCTTCTCAGGGGCTCATCAACAGAATAAAAACATGTAAAACATCTATCTTTTTTGTTTCTTTAGCCTATGAGATGGCTACTGAAAAGTTCCCCCCAATATGTTCCACTTTATATAAGAAATTGCTCTCAATATAAGAAAGATTTACTGAAATATTAATAAAATTTTAGAGAAAAGGAAAAATAAAGAGATAATTATGTAAACAATAGAGCCGGTAAGAGGCAGGAAAGCATCTCTAAAATCCTAGCAAGACCCTTAGGCTAAATTAAATAGTACTAATATTTATTGAGCATTTTGTGCCATGTACTTTACATATTTAATCTCAATTAGCATTCTTAATAATCCTATGAGGTAGATATTATTATTCTCAATTTTAGAGATAAGGGTCTGGGACTCAAAGAGTATAGGAAACTAACCTCAGCAGTTGTTAAATGGTAGAAGGTGACACTGAATCCAAGTCTTCCTAATTCCAGAATCCACATTCTCCTCCCTCCACCACTTGGGCTCCTGGGCAACAGAATTAAGTGAGCAAATGCTCTGTGCAACTATTCCACAAAATTGTTTTTCTCTGACTTGGGATTATTTAAGAGTCAGGTCCCATCCAATATCAATGTTTGGAAAGTCATGGGCAAAGCCAATCTCAGATGCAGTACTTACAAATACTCAAGTTCAGGAGACTGGTGTGTTGCAGGGTTAAAACCGGGATCCTGGTTTACCTTCATCTCCAACTCTCTTCTCCCTCAGGATGAAGGCTCAGATCAGTTTCATCTATATGATATGCCTGCCTGACCTGGAGAACTTGGCGTTAAAGGAAATGTGTTTATCAAATGTGTCATCTTATCCTTGGAAGGCAACTAAGGATCAGAGCACAGCTGCCTTGATTTGTTTCATCGAGTTATTCCGTTGCAGTTACGTGGAACATCAAAAAATGTCAAGAAGCCTAAAACGTGGAAACTTGTTTAATTCTCTCCAGCAATGGCACTAACCAAAGCAAACGAAACTTTGACAGAAGAAAGAAGCAATTGTTTAGCCTTGTCATGTCCTCACAGTTAATAACACAAAGGGTATATTCACAGTGCAAAGATACTTTCCCTTTCTCTCAAAATAGGAGACAACATATTGTAAGATATTTTACAGACGTCCTTCCTCATAGAACTCTGTAAACTCTACTGGCTCAAGAACAAAATCAAAGTTTCAATTCACAGAACCGATTCATCTTGCATTTTAGGTACTCTAATGATATATTTGTACTGTGTGTTGCAACCTATAGAAGAAATGTACTTCTTCATTTTTCCTGTTTGCTGATGACAGATACCAGTGGCTTACCTTTTGGTCTGTGAAACAATGATTTCTTTTCAAATTTGAAGTCTGAATAACTATGCACCACAATAGCTGCCTTTGACCCAGAATTTTTCTCTAATCATTATCTTCCAAAGAATTTTTCTGCAGTTTGTTATCCTCTAAGTTCTGAATCACATCTGAAACCTGTTACAACTTAAACTTCTGGCTCCCACTCTTAAGGACTTGCTGTTTCATCAAATCTTCTCCATTTTTCCATCAGTGAAACCTAAAATAAATTCAAAATCATAAGAATGTAAAAGAAAACCTAATGTTCTGTATCATGGCATAATTTTACTTGGAGAAACCAAAATATCTGAAGGTGAGTTCTTCAAATCTTAGGTGACAACAGTTAACTTACTATAAGCAATAGAAAAATTTAAATATTAGAACAAGTGCTACAAAAGAATGTACATTTTGGGACAGAAACCTCCATATTGGTAAATCTGCCACCCTTCTGAATAATAAATGATTTGATTTTACCTCCTCAAGAATCACTCCACTGTGCTCCTCTTTGGAGACTTCTGGGGCATTGTTACAGTTTTGGTTAGAGTAGAAAGCAATGATATATAAATGTATTCTTTGATTAATAAAAGTATTTTATAATTTTATATGTATGCCCAACTCAGATGTTACATTACAAAACATCATTACTGGCTGAGTGCAGTGGCTCACGCCTGTAATCCCAGCACTTTGGGAGGCCAAGGTGGGTGGATCACCTGAGGTCGAGAGTTTGAGACTAGCCTCACCAACATGGAGAAACCCCATCTCTACTAAAAACACAAAATTAGCCGGGCATGGTGGCACATGCCTGTAATGCCAGCTACTCCAGAGGCTGAGGCAGGAGAATCGTTTGAACCCAGGAGGCGAAGGTTGCAGTGAGCCGAGATCGCACCATTGCACTCCAGCCTGCGCAACAAGAGTGAAACTCTGCCTCAATTAAAAAAAAAAAAAAAAAATCATTAGTTCATAATAAAGTTTCAAAATAAGCAAAAGTATGTATTTGCTTCACTTTGACAGTTCTCATTAGTTTAGGGACTCCTTTTTATATCAGCTTTCAGATATGATTCCTTGTCAGGTTAGAATGTTTGTGTAAAAATCTAAATCCAAAACTCAAGTAGAAACACTATTTTTACAAACTATACTCCGCATCGGGATCTATGTATTGTATCCCAATGCATGGTAGAGTTCCTTATTACTTTTGACTATGTTTATACATATGAAATCAACCGCATCATTGCCTCTTTCTTCATTCTGACCATCCTAACCATTGGTGTGGTCTGCTGTGTGATTGATTTGGTTTCCATAATTGATTGCTATTCATTGGCCAGAATGAATGACTCAAGCTCACATTGTGTTCCAACTCATCAACAGAGAATAGTTAACATCTACTTTGGAGCACAATTTGACTTAATTAATAAATATTGCATTTTAGCAATTGTCTGGTAAGGGATTTATTTCTACAAGCTCAAACCTACTGCTAATTTCAGAGAAAAACTTCAGACTACAGAAGCTTCAGATCCATGTCTAAACACAGGAAATAGGCCAGGCATGGTGCCTCATGCCTATAATTCCAGCATTTTAGGAGGCCGAGGCAGGTGGACCATTTGAGCTTGGGAGTTTGAGACCACCCTGGGCAACATAGTGAAACCTCATCTCTACCAAAAATACAAAAAATTATCCAGGTGTGGTGGCATGTATCTGCAGTCCCAGCTACTCAGGAGCCTGAGTTGGGAGGATCAGTTGAGCCCGGGAGGTCCAGGCTGCAGTGAGCCGAGATCACGACACTGCACTCCAGCCTGGGTGAGAGAATGAGACCGTGTCTCAAAAGCAAAAGCAAAAGTAATAACAAACAAACAAACAAAAACAACAACAACAACAACAAAAAAAAAAAAACAGGAAAAAATGCACCTGATCAAAAAAAAGAAGAAAAAAAGAAAAAATCTAATTAAAATGCATTTATTGACCCTACTTTGTTATAGTTTGCTCTATGTTAATGTATACGTATACACATTTTAAGTCATTCTTCAATATTCACCATCTTTAGGAACATACTTTTGAAAATGGGTAACAAACTCTCTTAAAACTGCTAATGGAAGATGCCAAAGAAGAAGAGGACTCCTCGCCTCCAAATGTGGGAGAAGGCCTTAAAGTCCCCTTCTGTAACTGAGAAGCAGAATACTCCCATTGTGTTAGGTTGCTTGGCAGCTGCAGCTGCCACTCAGACTTCTTATCCACACCAAGCACTTCCAAATACAGGAAAGAAGTTAGACTTTGTTTCTCTACCCTATTTGGGTAATAATTAAATGTTTCAACTAGAAACCTCTTCACTCTGGCATCTGAAGCATTATTTTAGTGTCAGCTTCTCTCGAAAGGGGCACACATGCACACACACACGCACACACATGCATGTACTCATACTTGCTATTTTTTTTGTCAAAATGTTTACTACGTTATGGGAAAAAAACTTTTTCTCTTTTCTTGAAATAAAATTAATTTCTTTTGTTTGTTGTGTTTTCCTTCAAAATGTCAATTTGAACATTTTTCACTACTCTTCTGAAACAATTATTCTCTTTAAATCACAATTTGTACTAAAAAGGCTCTTCGCTTGACAGATGTGGACACTAAAAAGGAAACTAATTACTTCAAAAGCTATGTGTAAATAGAAGGCAATTTGTAAGCATCCCATGTGAAATTAAAAGCCGCCATGCCTATCAGACCTTGGGAAAACTAAAGGACCTTCATATCCCATAATAGAACTTAGAAACAGTAAGTGCCTCTTACTACTTGTGAGCATGCATTTCAGCCACAATAAAGTAAACTAGTCAAATGAGTATTGATAATTAACACATTTAAAAGCATTGCAAAAAATATAAATATCTACTATTTCAATGGCTATTCCAACCTAGGCACTATTTTCAAAACTGTGCAAGAGTAGTGTTGTCATTACTAATTTGATCAATATACCCACCTCTGCAGATTATTTAAAAAACAAAAACAAACCGAGTCCAGGTAGATAGGTTAATAGAAAAGTATTAACCAGTTAATTTCCATTACAAGACAATACATAAGAAACATTGTGTGTTTTTATTAAGCCAAACATAGATGCCTAGATATAGTTACATATACATCTAACACTTTCTATCTGCTGGTCTCAATTTATCTGATGCTCAAATCACCTTGTGTGTACTGCATATACCATATTGTAGCTTCTCAAGTGTTGGAGTACTTGAAACTGTCATGTGCTTTCATTTAAATTTTTAAAAATTCATGGACATAACATACATAAAATATACCACTGCTAGGAAGGAGTCACCTAGTATTTGAAAATCATAATCAACCAGGTGCAGTGGCTCACATCTGTAATCTCAGCACTTTGGGAGGCCAAGGTGGGCAGGTCGCCTGAAGTAAGGAGTTCAATACCAGTTTGGTCAACATGGTGATACTCCGTCTCTACCAAAAATGCAAAAATTAGCCAGGTGTGGTGGTGTGTGCCTATAATCCCAGCTACTGAGGAGGCTGAGGCAGGAGAATCTCTTGAACCCGGGAGGCAGAGGTTGGCAGTGAGCCAAGATCGTGCCGCTGCACTCCAGCCTGGGCAACAAGAGCAAAACTTTGTCTCAAAAAAAAGAGAAAATCATAATCAATAACATTGAATTGCTGAAGCTCAAATTCAGATAGTAGTAGATGAAAACAGGCTAAAACTTATAGCATAACAAAAGATGAATTTGGCAGTGGATTTATCCTGTGGCAGTGGTTCTCAAAGCATGGCCAGAGAACCACAGGGTTTCCTAAGACTCTTTAAAGGTTCGAGAAAATCCAAACTATTTTTATAATAAACCAAGATGCTAATTTCTCTGTTTCACTCTCATTCTCTCACAAGTGTACAACAGAGTTTTTCAGAGGGGTTTTAACGTGTAACATTAAAACAGAATGTTTAGAGAAGCAAATCTAAGAATCTAGCTTTCTATTAAGCCACACAATAAAGAAATTTGTAAAAATTTAAAACAATGTTGTATTAGTACATTTTGTGTTGCTTACAGCAGAATATCTAAAAATTTATTTTAAAGGAAGTTTATTTAGCTCATGGTTCCACAGGCTGAGGAGTTCGAGGGCATGGCCCTGGCTTCTGGACAGGACTTTCATGGCACATCACAACATGGTGGAGAAGGGCAATGGGAAAGTAGACATGTATGAAGTGGAGAAAACCTAAGGGCATCCCGGCTTTATAAAAACCCACTATCACAGGAACTAATTCATTCCCATGAGAACTAATTCAATCTTTCAAGACCGAGAACTCAGCCAGGCGTGGTGGTGTATGCCTGTAATCTGAGCTACTCAAGAGGATGAACCGGAAGGATCCTTTGAGCCCAGGAGTTCAGGGTTGCAGTGAGCTATGATTGTACCCCTATGCTCCAGGTCGGGTGAGAGAGTGAGACCCTGTGTTTAAAAAAAAAAAGACTGAGAACGCACTACCACCAGAAGAGCACAGAGCCATTCATGGGGAATCCACCTCCATAACCCAAATACCTCCCACTAGGCCCCACTTCCCAACACTGGCACATTGAGGATCAACATGAGTTTTGGTGGGGACAAACAAATTATATCCAAACCATAGCAAATGTCACTCATTTTTTTGTTGTTTTGAAAAAGATAGTTATTTCCTATTAAAATATACCATTCGTGTCAAGATGCAATGGGATTATTACTGTCACTTTAAAGTGAATTAGTAATTAAATAGTTTTAAATTTTTCTATTTTAATTTCTAATATAAATATTGAGAGATACGACCCACATTAACAAAAGCTTTCTTTTTTGGGGGGAGGGGGTGATTCTCAAAAATTTCCTAGCATGTAAAGAAATCCTGAGACCAAAACATTTGAGAGTGCTATTTTATAGCATTGGAATCTCAATTCATTTCTAAAGCCTCAGTTACTAATGCTGCCAGAATCAAAATGAGAGTGGCACTTCTTATAAAATTCTCCCAAATTATAATTTGGAAAGATTAGATCCATATTTCTTGTATTGATGGTTAATCAACAAAATACAGCTAACAGAGTAATTTTAAATATAGGATTTAATATGGTTAATTCCGCCTGGTCCATTCCTGGACCACCGCTCTTCCTGAGGACCTAGCTTTGCCATTCAACACCAGTCTGCTAGGAGGCATATTGCTTGGTGTATATTACATGCCCAAAAAGTGTTTGCTGACCATTTGTTTTAAACCTACTTCCTCATTAAAGTCTATTTGACTATTATCAAGTTTATTCCTTGTTTTGACTTCATAATTATCATGATGGTCAGCAAATCAAGGTTAACAGGCATTGGTGTAGTGGTCAACCCAGTCCCCCCCAGAACTATCCTGGTTAAGCTGAAATCCTTACTCTAACACTTGCTCTTGTGTGAATGTGAACAAGTGCTTAAACTTCTCGGCACCTAAATTACCTCATCTGAAAATTATGAATACAAATAATACCTTCTAATGACTTTGTTATGCAGATTAAATAAACTAACACTTGTAAAAAACCAAAAACTGAGCTTAATAAATAATAAATGCTATATAAGGATCACTAAATAAAATATCACCTAACTCAACTGCTGTTCAGAGCAAGTGCATGGATAACTGTGATTTGGTTATCAGAGAAGCTTCCCAGAGTTTTGATATTTAAATAGATGCAGATGCCTGAACTCAAAAATTCCCATGACTAAAAGTTAAGAGTAGCAGGTTAAACATGAGCAGCAACCACAAACACACTGAAATACTGAGAGGAGAAAGGCCATAAAACCTCAAAATGTAGACACAAAATCTTATTAGATGCACCACAGAGAAACCCAAACATATTCAACTAACAAAAATGAAATTAAATAACCAATTTCAGCAAAAAAAAAATAGAAAGTTGGGCCAAGTCTTCTACCTAATTTGAGTTTGTTCTTAATTGATACGAATGCCAGCATAGTTTTTAAATCATCACCTTAATAGTGTCTTTACAATTCTAGCTACTCTTTAGAAAGTGTCCAAAAATAATGAACACATAGAATCATGTAATGCAGTCTAGCTAAAAGCAAAGAAAGAATTAGACAGTTTATAGAACACTCACCCCTCAGCTTCCGCAATTTCATGTGGGTTGATTTTCCAACTTATATTTTCCAACAAGATGAAATCCCTCTTCTACTTGCCAGACTCTAAGTCCCAAAGATGCAGACGTACGCAGAATGGATGGACCGTCCTCACCAACATTGGAGTGTGCTCAATTTCCTGCAGTTTCATTATCATTATGCCAAATATCCCAGCCTCTGAGCTTGTTTATGACAAATGGCAATGAATAACTTCCAATTTTCTTTATAGCTTTGTTTTGTTCTTTTCCTTTAAGTTTATATGAATTCAAATAACTAGATAGGACGAAGCATGTTACCAGAAAAGTTTTGTTCAATGAGCTTTGATACCACATCTCTTCAATTATTCATATTTCACTCACATGGAATAAGATCTGGAAAATATAAATTAAAAGACATAATTGGAAAAAAAACAGACAGGGGAATTTCCCTTGAAATGGATCACAGACTAAAACTTGCTAAAACTTTGTCACAGAAACATATTCTAGTAACGGGATGGAAAATCCTCTGGTCTGTTCCATCTCAAATGGTCACACTAGAAGGAAAGGTGCATGTATTCCACAGAGCTCACTGCTGAGGAAGCTCATTTAACTTTATAACAATATTCATCTGACGTTATCAGTAGGAAGCAACATATTGGTCTTTAGATAAATAAAATACAATAATAAATAAAGAGCTAAACATTGCTCTTCAGATGTAGTTCTTTAAAGCAATGAATTTTAAAAATCTGAAATGGAAATACAAATATTGAAGTACCTACAAACTTAGAAAAAAAAAATCAAGCTTTGAGATTTGCAAACAAAATGCTTGAAATGAATTATGAAATCCCAACATGTAGCTTTTCCCTGTGGATGTTTAGGCAGGAAAATTCCAAGTAAGGAAAGTCCATTTCTGTGATAACCATCAAATGTCTTTTGGTTTATCTTATTTATGACCGGAGGCCTTGCCATTCAACACTGAGTATCATTCTGTTTAGGTTTCCACAGTGGTGAGCTGCCATGTTTGGGGAGATGCAGCCCATAATAGCTTATGGAGCAATAAAGGGGCATCTTACGGAGAAGTTCCTCATCCCTTGGCTGTGGTACTGGTGCCTGCACAGCATCTGCCGCCTCCTTAGTCTTGTTACCACACTGAAATTGCTTTGCTTTGTTTCCATGCCATACTGGAAAAGCTCTCAATCATTTCTCCTGCCATGTCTATAGGAAAACAGAAGCAGGCCAATCATGCCCTTATGACATTGCATGACAGGCAAGGTCCATTTTACAAAGCAGTACTGTAAAGTGAAAAGCTTTGAACCCTCTTCCGCCCCTTACTCTTACTCTTAAAGCCAAACTAAATTAAACCTGCAGCATCTCTGCATTTTACCCACTTTTATCAATATTATGGAAAACAGGCTTGAACACCAAATACGACCAAAGATGAAAGAAAGCTATCATTTATTGAGGGGAAAAGAAAAACTGTTTAAGTTAACAGTGATGGGCAAATTAAAGGAGGATTTATTTAGCTATAGAATAATTAACCAAAATGTCTTATTAAATATCTGAAATAAAAACACCAAGGGCCAGCCAAGTGCAGTGACCTACGCCTGTAATCTCAGCACGGTGGGAGACTGAGGCGGGCCGGATCACCTGAGGTCAGGAGTTTGAGACCATCCTGGCCAACATGGTGAAACCCCGTCTCTACTAAAAATACGAAAATTAGTTGAGCGTGGTGGCGGCACCTGTAATCCCAGCCACTCTACTCGGGAGGCTGAGGCAGGAGAATCGCTTGAACCTGGGAGGCAGAAGTTGCAGTGAGCCGAGGTCGTGCCACTGCACTCCAGCCTGGGCAAAAAGAGTGGGACTCCATCTCAAAAACAAACACACAAAAAAACAGACACTGAGGGCATAGATACAAACTAACCAAGAAAATTATAAAAAGAGTAGAAACGTTCTCGTATTTCAGTTTAGCAGCAGGGTCACATTCCCTTGTTAAAGAAGCATTTGCACTTTCTGGGCTTGTGAATTAAGTGTGGAGAGGCCAGGATCTGCAGCTGAACATTTTTGGATTGGGCAGGCAATGGGAAAAATAAAGATTTCCCTCAAGCTCAACAATTTCTGTCCTCTGAATAGGGCAAATGTGTCTGAACACATTCAAAAGGTCCCTTTGCCTTAAAACGTGAGAAAATCACATTGTAATAGCTAGAGAGAGGAATCTGGAGCATATTCACACATGGAATAACAGCATTTGTTGACGTCAAGGTCGTGTCTAAGAGCCTACTACTTAGAATACTTGGAAGAGAACAGTAGAAAGGTAAAGATTATCCAATGGAAAGGATGTTCCTCAAACTATTTATGTATTCATTTCTCTTCTTGGGGAAGGAAAAATCAATAATTTATTACAAATGCAGCGTTCTCAGAGAGGTTTCCCCAGTTTTCTGAAGAAACAGAAATTTTCCAAAGCTGTAGTTTATTTAAATTCTATTAAATGTCTGATAAAATCATAATATAAATATAAATAATATGCATGTGCAATAATGTCTATATAATGTTTCAATAAAAAAGATTTGTGAGTATTTTCAAAGAAGTCAGGATGGTAACTTAAATTTTGAATATTGTATGTGGGAAGATATAACCAAGTGGACATACACTTTAATTAGCTAATAAAGTCTGTGAAAAAATTACTAGTTGATAAAATGGAGATTTGTTTTTATTGAACTTATAATAGTCAATATATAAACAGTGTAAATTGTGCAATAATACAAACGCCTCTATTTTATATTTTCTTAAATTTTCACAACTGTGCTGACACATGATAAAAAAAAAACAAACTATGCTTTTCATTTTACCAATAAAGAAACTGAATATCCAAGAGAACAAAGTAACTTATTTAGAGTAACAGAGGTCATAAATCACCAAATCAAGAGGAACATTTGGGACTTTAGGTTCTGTTTAGAAGCTCTGCTAAATTATACTTTTGATGTTGCTTCCCTACGTTAAATTTAAAAGATGTTTTGATCAACTTAAGACAATAGTTTGTATGTATATATCTAAGTATTTATATATTCATATATGAAAATTTACATATATTTATATACATATATACATAAAGTTTGTATGTATATAAGTATTTTTATATATAACTGTAGGTTTATAGGTAATGTATTCTTTACATAGAACTATCGATTTACATATAATTTATATTACATATATATAAATCCTAATGGAGTAAGTCACGTGTTGTTTTCTATTGGTCATATGCTAGCACAAGAATAAAACTCTACAAGGGAAAAACAGGAACACAAACTGAACCTTTAAATATAAAGAAACTTCATTACGCAGATTTTTTGGCGTTCCTGAGATGTCTGCAGTGTTAATACCCTCCAGGTCAGGTGTATTTAATGGCCATTTGGATCAAGGGCCCTTGGTCTTGCCTGAGGCCCTCAGTTCTTCACCCAGACGTTAACTGACAGACACTGAGCAGCTCAGAAAACCCTCTTACATGATAGAAGTGCTCAGTCAATAGAAGCTTCTCTACTAATAGGCATACAGCACATTAGTGAGATATCCACCTACAGTTTTAATGACCTGAATCCAACCTTCTCACACTGTAAACCTATTTGAACTCTGAAAATAAACATGGGGTCAGATTTTGTTGCATGTATCAACATCAAACTTTAATTTAGCAAAATCGTATTGAATAACTACTTAGTTCTCTATATAAGGCTATATGAGGACCCACAGAATGAGAATGCTTATATTTTGTTGTTCTGTAGAATGTATATCTTACCTTCTGTTATTTTCTCCAAAAACACTTATATCTTGGATTAAAAAAAGAAGGGACATAAAGTGTAACTAGTATTTCTAAAGTAGCTTTTTTTTTTTTTTTTTGAGACGGAGTCTCGCTCTGTCTCCCGGGCTGGAGTTGCAGTGGCCGGATCTCAGCTCACTGCAAGCTCCGCCTCCCGGGTTCACGCCATTCTCCTGCCTCAGCCTCCCGAGTAGCTGGGACTATAGGCGCCGCCACCTCGCCCGGCTAGTTTTTTGTATTTTTTAGTAGAGACGGGGTTTCACCATGTTCACCAGGTTGGTCTTGATCTCCTGACCTCGTGATCCACCCGTCTCGGCCTCCCAAAGTGCTGGGATTACAGGCTTGAGCCACCGCGCCCGGCCTCTAAAGTAGCTTTTAACTCTATTTGTTTATATCAATTTCATCATCCCACCTTAGTGTATAACCATCTTAATATCATACTGTAAGAGTCTCCCCGGGGCCTGAAAGCTTAAGGAGATGAATAACTCCTCCCTTCTCGGGTCCAGTTCCAGGGCGCAAACTTGCGCCAGCAGCGTGTGCCAGCAAAATAGCAGTAGCAAGAAGAAAGCCAGCAGAAGACACCTACCCTGGCCGGAAGACAGGTACCCTAAAGATCGAAGAAGGGGCCATCCGGGTACAACGTAGCAGTTACGTCAGACTAAGACACTTCCTGTTTATAGGAGACTATAAAACCTTTGCCCTGTTCTCAGTAGGAGCTGACGCCATTTTAGGCCTCAGCCTGCTTGCACCCAGGCATTTGCTAAAACAGCATGTTGCTGCACACTGCCTCATGTTGTCTGTTGGCGCGCTCTCGGGCTTCGAACCAACACAAGAACCTTACACATATCATACTGCACCAAATAAAAATAGTCTAAAATAACAACAGCCAATATAGGCACAAACCTGAAAGTGTCTTCATAGAAATAACACTTTGATGTACTTGATAATCTAAAGTGTAGATATTTTATGTGGAATAAAGTTTGAAGAGAGGTATACCAATTGAATGTCAGTCTGTTCTTTGTGAGAAAACAATTATCTCTTCGAAGAGTCAGGAAGGCTTTACTAACAAAATAATATACCAAGGACTGTGTGAATAGTGAAATTCAGAATACTTGAGACCATGGCCCTGGGAATAAATTGAAATGTGTGCAATTTTGAGCAGATTTGAGAACGGTGTCCGCATTTCTTTTATATCCCTCACATGACCGGATGCACCAGCTGTACCATTTCTGTCACTGGTTTACTCATCTCCCTTTATACTGTCTCTTGCTTCATGCTTTGCAGTGCCTGAGGCTGAAGCTCGTGACTGATCATGCGCCTCTATTCCCTAGGAGTTTTACCAATGAATGTCACCTCTCCTGTTTTAAAGATGAGCAAGTAAAATCAACCAACATAACACCTGAAGATAACAGATTCTCTAAAATGAATATTTTAAAACAAGAGAAGTGACGTGAAGATGGAATGAGGCACGGATGCAGGCACTGTGCTCTGATCCTGTATTTTTATGTATGGAGCAAAGCTACACTGGTTGCTCAACCTAATTTCAAGGTAATGTTGCTTGCAGCATGCTGAATTCAGCAAAACCAAATAAATAGAAACTTTTTCCTGACCCATAGGGAAAGAAATGACACCATTAATATATTCTCAGTGTTAATTATTTTCCACATATATTTACCTTTACTTCCTTGGTATCTACTACCACTTATCCTCCAGGAAACATTGGTGTTAGTAAAATTCACAGAGCTCATATAAAAATAACAATAGTAAACCCTCATAACATTAATTCTAACTTTTTTTGAGAACTTTCTCTTTTCCATGCTGTACATGCATTAGCTCATCTAGAACACTCATCATCATTGAACATATACAGAAAGTATAAATACATTTATCTTTATTATATCAATGAGAAAAACTGAAGTTTAATGACTACAGTAGTTAAGGCAACACTAGCTGCTAGAACAGATAAGCCCTGAAATCTTAGCAGCTAAAATATACATTTATTTCTTTTTCTTACACATAACAGTTTGATGAGAGTGCTGAGTGGATGGTCTGCCATGTAAGGATTGAAGACTCAAGCTCTTTATTGTCGTAGCTCCACTATCTTCAGCACTTGGCTTCCAAGGTCACTGTGGAAGAAGAAGAAAGAGGAAAGCAGGCACACTTACTTCTTAATCATTGAGAACCAAGAAATAACACACTTTATTCCTGCCCACCTTCGGTTAGTGAGAGCTGGTCACATAGCTCCATAGAGATGCAAAGATGATTAGGAAATTGAATCCATGACGGGGAAGCCTGTGCTTAGCAACATCTCCACACAATGGGTGATGCTACAAATTTTGATGAACAGTTGGCCATTTCTGCCAGAGAGAGAATGAGCTACTTTCCTAAGAGCCCCCTTTAGTAAGTAGTAAAATTGGAATTTGAACTCACCTCTGAATCCAGATTTGAGCTCTTACTCACAGTGCCATACTTCTGAAAAGATGGCTCATGGTTCATGGGCTCCTCTACTGCCCTGCACATAAGCCTTTGTGATTGTGACTGTGTATAGTACAGTGAAATTACAAACAATGTATATTTCATGGCATTCTACAAAAAGCCTCATTACTTTCTAAAATTCTGATACCCAGAAGTTCTGGTGAACTTATGAGATGGTGGGTAGTTGTATTAGTCAGGGTTCTCTAGAGGGACAGAACTAATAGAATAGAATACATATATATATATATATATATATATATATATATATATATATATATAGGGAATTTATTAAGTATTAACTCACATGATCACAAGGTCCCACAGTAGGCCATCTGCAGGCTGAGGGACAAGAAGAGCCAGTCCAAGTTCCAAAACTGAAGAATTTGTCCAGTGTTTGAGGGCAGGAAGCATCCAGCATGGGAGAAAGATGTAGGCTGGGAGGCTTGTCCAGTCTCTCTTTTCACATTTTTCTGCCTGCTTATATTCTAGCCATGCTAGCAGCTGATTAGATTTTACCCACCCAAATTAAGTGTGGGTCTGCCTTTCCCAACCCATTGACTCAAATGTTAATCTCCTTTGCGATACCCTCACAGACACACCCAGGATCAATACTTTTTATATTTCAATCCAATCAAGTTGACACTTAGTATTAACCATCAGAGTAGTTATGTGCTAGGATTTGAATGGAGTCACAAAAAGACATAATTTTCGATATTCAAAGGCTACAATTTTCAGTACCTATGGCGTTTTAGTAGAGAAAAGAATCTAAATGTACAACTTGCCAAGTCAAATATTATTTAATTTTACTTTATCTTTTTGTTAGATCAGTCTCATTTGATAGAGTCATGAGTGGCCTGAAACAGAACTGTTTATCTTACTACAAGCTTTTCAAATATAAAATTTCACAGAGGCAAGCTCTTTATAGATTTTAATATCGGAGATAACTGCCCTCTATGAATACATTTCTATTGGTCATGTCTAAGCTCACCAGAGCCAAAAAAAAAATAGATGCACAAAAGAAAAATCACTGGCCTTCTACTGTCCAACAGCAATGGAGAACTGTAGAAGTTCTAAAAAGATAGTAAATGTACAAAAATGAGAAAGATAATAGTAATCCCTTTCCCTTATGTTCTGTATACAAAATACCCTGACAGAATTTTTCTACGTATGTTGCTAAGTAAACTGAACCCCTCTAAAACTGTAAACCAAATAAAATTGTTATTTAGCTCTTAATGCAACAAATTCAATTATATATTTATTCATTCAACAATATATGGGATAGGATGACAGATAGGATGAGCTGACTGACAGCCTCTAAGAGCAGTGTTTTGCTATTTCCAGGCTCTCTTACATGAGAATGTAATTATAAATTTCTAAATCAAATGCATGAATAATCTACACTTATTTTTAATTCATTTGGAAAGGTCAAATGTAAAATCTATAAATAACTCCTCATACTGTTTTCCTAAAATGTGAAAAATGGAGAGAAACACAAAATTATAGGTAGAAAATTAGCCCTTTTGACAACTAACATAGCACAGTTATCTATTATACTCAGCAAATATTTACTGACTACTGCCTAGGTGCTGTACATTGTGTTAGGGTTAAAAATTTTGAATAATATGTCATTTTTCTCTTTAAGGTGCTTATAATGCAGTTGGGGAAAATATATGCGTTGATACTTCAGAAAACAAATTATACAAATAACATCCGCTAATACAACTTTTCTTAGAGTTCACCAGTGGCCAAATTTGGGAAAGAATTGTATATTTCTGTCATCTTTCTAGAGGTCTGAAAGTGAATAATTAAATTTAATCTGCTGAAAAATAGACAATAATCAAAATATTAGGAATTAAGTTGAGGTTCTTTACTGTACTGAGTTACAGCACGTGATTGATTATGGTCCCATCATTCCTACAAGTTCCCATCATTCCTAAGATATGCGATTTCAAAAGGAGCCACACAAACATGAGAGAGTAACAAATCAGAAGTTTAATTACCACGTTATTATAATTATTCAACTGTCCATAACTCCTAATTAAACCCTAAAATAAATCTGGATTGAAGTGATTAATTTAGAGGAAAGGAAATGCCCTTCTTTGGCCTTAAGTTTAAGTTCTCATTTCCCCCCTAACAAGCTGCTGAGCCCAAATTAATGAGAAATCCAATATATGAACGCAGTGGTGTGAAGTCAAGGTAGCTCATCATGCTGCAAAAGTGGCCAACTCTATTTGTTCTTTTTATAATGTAAGTAAGAGATTGAAAGGGACAGAGAGTGGGGCTGTCATGTCAACTTATGACATCGAAGCAAGAAACAAAAACGAGAGAGCTTCATTCACGTATAATACTTTGTGACAATTTAACCACCAACTATAAATTGGGCCTCATTTGTGTCTTTAAATCTGGCCAAAGTAGCAATTCCTAGGTGTGGTGGATAAGCAGAAGCAATGTGACGAGGGTGAAAAATGGTTCCATAGAGAAGAAAGAACTTTCCAAAATTCTGTTATCCTCCTCATTTTAGAAAGTGATGCCAAGTTTCCACAGTCAGTCATTTGCTTGTTTAAAAAAATTTTCACCATGATATGGTGACATTATAAAACTGTCTAAAGAAAAG
Source organism: Macaca thibetana thibetana (assembly GCF_024542745.1). Classification (NCBI taxonomy): domain Eukaryota; kingdom Metazoa; phylum Chordata; class Mammalia; order Primates; family Cercopithecidae; genus Macaca; species Macaca thibetana. The sequence goes on along the minus strand of NC_065581.1, from coordinate 22,631,156 downwards.
TCCAGATATATTGAACTCAATTAAAATAGCAACTCCTCTTTGAGAGGGTGAAGGGAATGCAGTGAGGTGAGGAGAGTGAGTGAAGTAGGTGATTTTCAAACCACCACATGTAATAGCATGTGATTCTCATGATATATGTTAAATCTTTGTCTATTATAACAAATTTAGTAAACTACTTATAACTACTACAAGTAGTTAATAGATACTGCTAATTTGGGAGAAATGAGTAAGGATATCCAAAACCTAATACATTGTTCATCAATACATTCTGAAAGAAGTCTGGCAATAATGAAAATATTATTATAATATATGAACCATGCTCAAGTGCTAACTAGCACCATTGCTTTCAAAGACAACCATGAAATTATGACACTTCACATAACTTATAAACAATTTCTTATGGGTTAATTTTGCTTTGTTTCTTTCCAGATATATTTTTTACATTTCCTTCTCTATTATCTTATACAGTACTTCCAATTTTGTACACCTGTTGCTGCCTGTGAGGCACAATATAGGTAGTAATAAAAATAATTTCAAAGAGCAAGAGCACATTTTCATTCAGAAGATCAAACAATTCATCAGTACCCCTCCTTTCTGAATACTTAACATCCCTCTTACCTCAGGAATTTATCCTATGAAGGATATGAGGATAAGGCTATTTAAGTTTTTTTAATGCATTGAGTTGTTTTTCTCCCACTCTAAACCTCCAAGGCCCTGTCATGACTGGACACATCCAGGACACTGGGGTGACTCACAGCCTGTCTCTGAACTGGCCGGAGTGGCAGCACAGGGTGCAGCTTCAACATGGAGCCTCTTTCCATGCCTCAGGTCTTTGCTCACTTGTCAATATCATCAATAGCATATCCCTAAATGTTACTTATTGCTTAACGAAAAAACAGATTGCTCTACCTGGCATCTAATAGTTGTTAATATCCTAATGGCATTAACGTATGCAATATTGAGCTGAATTGTAAAGCTGACAAAAGCCTACGTGTGTGGAAATGTAATTACAGTGTGAGTTTAATGATAAACCACAACAGTTTCTTTTTGCTTTAATAAACTGTCAGGTACTACAAAATAAAGCACATGCAATTAAGAGAAGCAACAGGATCTTGGGCTGAGCGACAGGAGTGATGGAAGAAATAGAACCTCCGTACCCCCGGAACAGCTTATACACACTGCTAGTACTAACGGCTGCTGAACTCTGGTCAGCAGGAACGTCAACCTCCTCATTCATTCATCTAGTGTGTGGCATTTTGATTTCTCAATGGAAGGTGCGCTATTTTCAACTATGATAAAGTACCTTAGACATCCAAATGGCTCATTAAATTCCACCTATTACTTCTGGGTTTCCCTCAGTAACTGTTTAAAGAGGTTATTTATAAAACACTTTTTATTTGTTTTATTCAAAGGCAGGAAATCCCCTTATTTCCTGGGACTTTCAGCTATGATTTTTATAACAGATGGGCAACACAATGAATTTGGAACAGTGCACGCATAGGATAGAACTATGCTGCCCAACGGGGAATGGCAAAGGATTTAGAAAGCAACAGATCCGAGTTCATATCCCAGCTCTGCAATTTAACAGCTGGGTGACTTTGGATAGGTTACTTAACCCTTTTTGATATTCCATTTCCTGATTTATAAAATGAGAATATTATTTAATAATACCTACTTCACAAGGTTGTTATGAGGAACAAATAAAATAGTGTATTAAATATTTGGTTTGGTGCAATTCCTGCCACCTATTCTGTACTCAATACATGTAATTATTATTATAGATAATTATCATAGCATTAGCTGCCATGCATATAGGTATTTGCCCTACTCTGTACTCTTGACACATTTAGTAGAACTTATTCCCTGCAGCCAGACGAAATGATAAAGTCATACAGCACCTGCACAGACAGAGCCACTGTGATTATATAGGATCTAACTCTCTTATTGGACATGGGAGGAAACTAAGTTGATCTAAATTCATATATCTAATTACAATTTAGTTAAACATAAGCTAAACACCAGGCTCTGAAATAGGAACCCAAGATACAAATATGAGTACAACTGAGTCCCTATTCACCTGGAATTCAACATTTTTACAGAGAAGCAGGCAGGTAGAGTCAAATAAGAAATGGACCACCAAAGGCAAGTTCCTACTGCCACTCTAACACCAACGAGGAAGAGTTTATCTTAGCAGTCTGAAAAGCTGCTACAGAGAAGGTGACATTTGCCCTGTTTTCTAAATCCATGTACAGGAGAGAATCTAAGAAGAAAATCAGAGAAGAATATAGATAAATTAACTAATAAAATTATGTATAATTATTTATACAACATTAGAAGCCATTAAAACCCCTACCAGACACCATTACACAAATATTGGATGGCTAAAATAATAAATAAATAAATAAATAAATAAATAACAACTATTCCAAGTACTGGCAAGATTATTGAACAACTAGATTTTTCATACATTGCTGGTGAGAATGCAAAATGGCATAGCTTATTTTGAAAAATAGTTTATCAATTTCTCATGAAGTTAAACATGTACTTAACAAATGACACAATCCCAATCCTAGGAATTTTCCCCAGTGAAATGAAAAAGTATGTTCATAAAAAAAATCTCTCCTGAACTTTTATACTAAGTTTATTCATAACGTCCAAAAACTGAAAACAACCCAAATATCCTCATTACATCAACAGATAAGCTGTGATACATACTCACAATGGAATACTAGTAAGCAATAAAAATGAATGAACTATTGATACACAAAATAATGTGAATGAATCTGAAATAGAGTATGCTAAGTGAAAGAAGCTAGACACAATACATTGGTAATGTGTGATCCTATTTATATAGCATACTGGAAAAGGCAAAAACACAGGGAGAGAAAACAAATCACTGGTTTCCATGGGGTGGGAGGAGGCATTGATTCTAAATGAACACAATGGAAGACTCAGAAGGGAGAGGGTGGGAGGAGAGTGAGGGATGAAAATTACCTATTGGATATAATGTACAGTATTTAGGTGATGGGTGCACTGAAAACCCAGACTTCTTCACTACAAAATTCATCCACATAACCAAAAGCCACTTGCAAACCTAAAGCTATTGAAATGTTGAAACTTTTAAAAATAATCACCTCCAATGTGCAAGAGTAGTGATGCTAGTAAATGGGATATGCCAAAGAGAAGCCATAAAGTGTCCCCTTTAAGTGAAAAGGTGAAAGTTTTTGACTTAGGAAAAAACAGAGTGTATTTAGGGTTTATTCTAGGTTTCAGGCAACCACCCGGGGTCTTGAGATATATCCCCCATGGTTAAGAGAGGACTATTCTATGTAGCATACATGAATAGAAGGAAATCACCGTGTAATGAAACTGGAAATAGGAGCCAACTCCAAAAAAAATCATGAGTAATTGACAAAGTCAGCATTGCTTATACAGTAATCTAATGGATATTACAATCATTTGTATTATTTAATAAGTACTATCTTAAAGAAGGGGAGAAAATATAGAAAGATGGGATGCATTCTGGCAGTCATACAGACCAACTATTGTGAGAATCGTTTCCCTTAAATTTGTGTAATGCGCAACTGCACAACCACTGATAGCAGGGGCATGTGTTGGCAAAACATTTCTTTTGTCATTTTTTTTTTCAAGACAGAGTCTCGCTCTGTTGCCCAGGCTGGAGTTCAGTGGCATGATCTCAGCTTACTGCAACTTATGCCTCCCAGGTTCAAGCCATTCTCCCGCCTCAGCCTCCCTAGCAGCTGGGATTACAGGCGCACCCCCACGCCTGGCTTTTTTTTCTTTTTTTTTTAATTTTTAGTAGAGATGGGGTTTTGCCATGTTGGCCAGGCTGGTCTCGAACTCCTGACCTCAAGTGATCCGCCCACCTCAGCCTCCCAAAGTTCTGAGATTACGGGCATGAGCTGCCACATCCGGCCGGCAAAACATTTCTTAATGTTTGCTTCCCTACATATCTGAGAGACATTCTCTAAGGAGAAATGTAAATCCTGAGAGAAACACAGTATCAAAATGCTGAAAATGGGGACTATATAACTTCACTGGTTTTACAGAATCAGGCCACCATAGTCAAACATTTTTTCAGCAATTATCTCATATAGATATATCCAGCTTATCATGTATATATAATACTCCAGAGTTGTATATTAGAATAAGATAATACAAATTTATTTGCACTGAGTAAAATTTCACACCAAATACAAGTCATAATAAGAAGTCAACAAAATAACTCAGATCTATAGGGAAACAGGTGGCAACAATAGAACTGCATGGAACCTGGTAGTCCCGTGCTGAGGATAAGCTGGAATCAATGGAGTGACTATAGACAAGTGAAAAGAGTTGTTCCTTGCAAGTGTACAGAAAAGTTTTCATCACATTTACCATTCTTGGAGCATTGGATATTTTAAATGATTTTCTAGCTCCTATAATTTATTTGCCCCAGAATTCCTGTAATGTAAGTAAATATTAGTATCTCAGAAAAAGGAACTCAGAAAGTTTCAATCAAGCAGAAAGTCTAATGCTGAATAAGAACTCCAAATCTTCTGACCATTTCAACACAGTGCCACTCTATTTTGAAATGATGGTTGTTTGACAACTTGTACTTATACTTATTTTCAGAAGGAGGACAACTTGGTTTTTTTTTTTCCTAAGAATACTTCCAGGTAAAGGGCCAGATGGGATTAAAATGAGGGAACAGAGCCAGAAACAGGAAATTAGGTGTCAGCAGAACAAAGGACAAGTAGAGAAAAGTTTAGGAAGTTACTCTGTGCTTCCACTGAGAATCTACACATTGGGGCTTTATCACAACTGAGTCTTTTGAGATTCATCTGTCACTAGACAGTACTAAGCACACTGTCTTTAAAGAAAATCTTTGTTCTAATTCCCTCCTGACAGGAAAAAGCTTCTGGGTTCACTCAACCCTAGCTTTATCCTTTACAAAGGAAAACTATAGAGAGAAGGGTTTGACTCCCACGGGCTTCACCAACTCTTCTTATTTAACTAGCTCTGTCTAACCAGACAACTGCTTAAAACTCCCCCCATTCACTTGCTACAGCCCTCACACAACAAAAAAAGCCCGCTTTAGATGCTTTTATTTTCTTTCCTTTGGGGTTCCTCAAAGTCTAGGTGTCCCAGAGAGGAATCCTTTGTAACTAGGTCGCCTAAGTGATTGATAAAGGGGCCGGAACATTCCAAAGATAGAGTGGCTATTACTTGCTTCCCTCAATCCTACAATAGTGGAGAATACCTGACCCAGATTCTAATAATCAGAAGAAGATAAGACTTTCGATCCAATAATAAGACAAAAAAAAAAGCAGTAATTCTCATATTAAGCGTTATTGTTAAGAGCCTCTAACACACGTTATGTATGAAAGATTGCAGACAGGAGCTTTGGCTTCAAAGGAGGATTGCGTCCACCTTACTTTAGAAAAAAAAAATGAGCATTCATTTAATTTTAAGAAGCTCTAGAAAAGTATATTTACTCTTACAACTCAAAAGCCCCATCAACTTTTTACAGTACCCTACAGTTGAGTCTTCTAATATTTATCTCCAATCTCATGTTTATGCTCCAGATGATAATTCCACATACATTGTAAAACTGCAGAAATTTTCCCAAGGAATATTCCCAAGCTTGGAATTAAAATGATCACTTCTCATTCTAATGACCATACTCTTCCCATCTCATATGTATCAGACAGGATCCTTGGTCACAGGTAGCAGAAAGTGATTCCGGCTAATTTAAATAGAAAAATATTTACTGGAAAGATAATGGGGCACACAGAATCTACAGCAGGCTGGACAATCAGACTTAGGAAATAGATGGAAAGAATGAGAACTTGGTAGCAAAAGAAGCAAGAACAACAACTGCTTTTTAGCAGAGATACCCTGCTGAGCTGTCACTTCAGCAGTCATGGAACACTGATGCTGCTGGGTGCTGCACCCTCACTGGACACCTTGAGAGCTATAAACACATTTTAAATCTGTTTCTCTCTCTCTCTCTCTCTCTCTCTCTCTCTCTGTCTCTCCCTCTCTGCATCACTGGCTCCAGATAAAAATTCCCAGGCTGAAACATCTAATTGGCCAAACCTAGGTCATGTCCTAGTGTCCAGTCTGCTGCTGACTCCTCATACAAACCCTTTCCACAAGTCACTGTTATTAAAGTTGGTGCAAAAGTCGTTGTGGTTTTTTTCATTGAAAGGAGAGGCAAAAACCACAATGACTTTTGCACCAACCTAATACTGCTGGAACATCCTCCCTTAAAAGATTTTCTTAACAAAAAGCTGAAACTCCAAAGGGGAAGAAAAATCCTTTTAAAAAACTATAGCTATGTAACAGGAAGTAGTAACTCAAATATCAAAAGAGATGCAGATGGTATTAAAAACAGAAAAATGAAATCTGGCCATTAGCATGCCTCTGCTCTGCCCTTGGCATTCATTTCAGCTGAAGTTTGCTCTGTTTGGTTGCCCTACAAATTCCTAGGGCACTTATCAGAACCAACAAAGAGGTTCTTCTCTCAAATGTGGTCATTATTTCTTGATTACAGAGAAAGTCGGGTGGCCTAGGAACAGGTGGCTTTCTTCAATCAGCTGAGTTCCTGAGAGATGAGAGGAGAGGCTGGGTTTGCAAGATCTGTTGCTGGCTGGCAGTGGCTCAGTCATTCCAAGACTTCTTGTTCCTTTCTGGAAAGAAGGGAAAATTTCAGAAACTACAAAGCTTCTCTTAGCTTTAATTTGGCCCACAGATCACAACAGCTGTGAAAGTTGAATCTTGTAGCAGGGGTAGGGGGGTAGGGGGGTAGGGGGGTGGGGGGTGGGAATAAATAAGGTCAAGATTTACTGACCTTATTTTGGTTTTGCTTATGTGGTTTTACTAAAGTGTATTGTTATCAGAAGAGGGAAAAGGGAAAAACCACTATGTATGAATATGAAGAGAGTGAAAAAAAAAAAAACACATGTTAGTTGTATTTCAAGTTAAAGCAATTAGGCCCACAGTCCCAATTACATATATGCTTCTAGGGGCAGAATGAATGATAGCTACTTGTCTTTGAAATGCTCTAGAATACATTTTAGCTTATAGCTCCAAAAACACCGCTTTTAGTTTTCTTTTTATCTCATGGGCCTGACTAGTAGGAGAAGGGGGCTAAATGTTATATAGGTTAGTGAAACAAACTTACTATTTTTTATTACTATTTTTTAAAGTGACAGATTTTCATTATATGCTACTGATTCTGAAGCAAAATAAAGAGTTTTCCTCCCTGAATTCAACTTATTTCCTTTTATTTATTCCCTGTTGCAAAGATATTTTCTCCCCAATTAATGCAAACATGTCTCTCTTTTCTCTAGAAATTTAAATCAGTCTTTTATTCAAAATAAATGGGCTAGAAGAGAGGAGTTTTGTTCCCAAATGGTTATCAGGTTTTTTATGATTCTGTTATCAATTACCTGGAAGTGTCCACATCACTTTTGATAATCAATAGCAAAAGGAATGTCTATATAAATATTTAGGAGAGCCGTTCTCAGCCCTAGATGTATATGGAAATCACTGGAAAGCTTAAAGTAAATGGGTATCTGGGCCTTATTCCAGGCCTCCCAAATCAGAATCTCTAGACATAGAACCTAAGCATTGCTATTTTGTTTTTCAACTTTCAATTGAATTTCACAGGAAAGTCGGCTGCAAATTTCTTCTCACAGGGAGTTGCCACTTCTTTGTGGTTGAGGATCAACACTTACACAAAAGGATTTCCATCAGGACCCGAACTAAACTTTTACTGACTCTCACCTTTGGAGGAATGGACTCCACCAACATAGTGTGTAAGTACCCGTGGAATATAACAGCAGCAATAACAATAAAAATCACTTTGCCAAACTCCACATCTCTAGCTCTCTTTCTCCCTAATTAGTCTTTTTGACCCACAAATGGCCCCTTAAACTTGTAACTTCAGTATCTTAGACTCTCAGAGATCCTGGCTCTCACTACATTGCTTGCTATAAATTATATTATCCATCAGAGAATACAGGAATCCCAAGGCATATGCCCTTGCCAATTTCTGGAAACATTTTCAAAGTACAGTACTTTTGAGATTCTAAGGGTAAGTTCCCCACTGGTATTCACTTGATGGGCAGAGAAAACTCAGTTAAAAGAAGAACAGAGCGGGTTGACACTGAGCCCAGCTGGGGCCCAACTCCAACAGCAGAGAGCAGTGACTCTCCAGTCTGACAGTCTGATTCAGTACATCTGAGGTGAAACCTACAGGTCGGCATTTTTTAATAGGAACCTCAGAATATTCTGCAACAGATGGCCTGCAGACCACCCAGAGAAACATGGTCATAGACTGTTATACGAAAACCTTTCAGAAAAACCAGGAATGTTTAGGTAGAGAAAGCTAAACTGTGTTCAAATATTTAAAGGGCTTTCCTGTTTGGGGGAAAAAAAAGTAAATAGATTTTTTTAAAACCCTCTTTTTTAAGACCCAAAGAAGAAGAAAAATGGAAACTGGGTTAAAATTGCAGGAAAAAAATAGACTTGGCTTCAAATTTGGAGGATAATTTTCCAGCAGTCAGACTGGACAGCATTATAAAGCAGTAGTTCTAAATTCATCCTAGAATGATTGCCACTTAGCCTAGATAAGATCGATGGGATTCAAGCATGTGGTGAATAGATGGTTCAATTTGTTATGTCCATGGACACACAGAATCGGAACACAGATTCATTCAGAATAATGAACCCCACCATAGGTCTATATCTTTATCTCTACAGCAGGATGAAAAACATGTAATTGAACATTTATGCATCATATTTGACTAACTCAATTTCCTAAACCTCCCCATTAAACCTTTAATACCTTGTATTTACTAATTCTGAAGCTAGCAACTCACAGATTTATACTCTAGCATCTAAGTCAGTTGGATATATGGATGGGTAGATAGATTAGATAGATAGATAGACAGATAGATAGATAATAAATATATATGAAATTAGAGAGAGAGAGAAATGGAAAGATACAGGTAAATATAAATGCAGATATAGATACAAGAAAGAAAGAAAGATTTATTTCTGGCAAAGATGGATAAAGCATACTCCACTTCAATCATCTCTTTCACTGAAGGTAGCTATAAAACAATGTACCTAGAAAGAATGTGGATGAAGCAGATGACTCTGAAAAGAAAACAGGGGCAGGTGAAAGATTTATATGATATGAAGAGAAACTACTAAAGAAAATGCAGTACATATACACCCTGGAATACTATGCAGCCATAACAAAGAATGGGATCATGTCCTTTGCAGGGACATGGATGGAGCTGGAGGTCATTATCCTTAGCAAACTAATTCAGGAACAGAAAACCAAATACTGCATGTTCTCACTTATAAATGGAAGCCAAATGATGAGAATAAATGGACAGATAAAGGGGAACAACACACATTGGGACCTATCAGAGGATGGAGAATGAGAGGAGGGAGAGGATCAGGAAAAATAACTAATGGGTACTAGCCTTAATACCCGGGTGATGAAATAATCTGTACAAAAACCTCCGTCACACAAGTTTACCTCTGTAACAAATCTGCACTTGTACACCTGAACTTAAAAGTTAAGAAAAGAGAAAAGAATAAAGCAAATAGGGGCAGATGGATTGAATCAGAAGACCAGAAGTCAAGAACCATCAAAAACTACAGTGAATTCACCAAGTTTTTTCCTCTCTGGAATTCCATTGCCTGAACTCAAGATAGCCTGAGGACCAGAAGGAATCACTGACACAGACAGAAATTCAGGAAAATCACTCTGGTTCTGGCTCAAGGAAAGCTAAAAGGACCTCCTAATGCTCAGAGAAAGTGTGGAAATCCATGTTTGTTTTGTTTTTTTGCTTTGTTTTGTTTTCTTTGCTCTGTTTTCTGCTGCCTCAGCCATCACAGAATCTTAGAGCAACGGTGTTACTTCCCCTATCCAGTTCCCACTGCCTGCACTTGTTTCTGACGTGGCTACAGTCAAGTACAGCGTGAAGCAGAGCGAAACAGGATGCTTTAGATTTCTGGCCAGATGACTGAAAAAAGGACCCTAAGGAAACCACAAAGTACAAAGATTTCAAAGAGGTAAGAGCTTCAGAAAACAGCTCCTTTTAGTTGTACATGAACTCCTGTACTAACCCGGAGCTGTGTGTGCATGGACGTAAACCTGAATAGAACGCATAGACTTTGAGAACTGAACTAGGGGATAGACCACTGCCCAAGTCCTGGACTGGCTGCATGCAGGACTTGGAGGACAGATTGGAATCACACTGCAAAGACCTTGAAAGCCAAATTGGCCAAAGAAGCCTGGTCATAACTTATGACCTGACCCAATTAGGTTACTTGCTATTAAAGCAAAAATATTCACATTCTTTGTAGAATTTCAACAAAACCCAGAGACTCTATCCTGGCCAACATGGTGAAACCCCACCTCTACTAAACATACAAAAATTAGCTGGGTGTGGTGGCGCATGTCTGTAGTCCCAGTTACTTGGGAGGCTGAAGCAGGAGAATCGCTTGAACCCGGGAGGTGGAGGTTGCAGTGAACCGAGATCACACCACTGCACTCCAGCCTGGGCTACAAAGCAATACTCCATCTAAAAAAAAGAAAAAAAAAAAAAAACCCAGAGACTCGAAACCCAAGTTTCGAGTGGGTCCCCACTTAGATGTCACAGATGTTGGAATTATCTCATAGAAATTTTAAAGTGGTTTTAACACTTCTCCAATAAAAAAGGATGACAGAAACATACTTCCAACAAATGAAAAGACAGAAAAATCTCAGCAAAGAAACAGAAGACAAAGAAGATACAAATGGAAATTTTAGAACTGAAAAGTACACTGTGAGAAATAAAAATTTCATAGGGTGGTATTAATAACAAAGTGGAGATGGCAGAGGAAAGAGTCAGTAAACGTGACAATTGATAAGTAGATACAATTCAATCTGTACAACCGAGAAAAACCGCATAAAGAAAACAACTAATGAACATCACACACTTGTAGAGCAATACCAAAAGGTCGAAGATTTATATTGTTAGAGTGTCAGAGGGGGCGGGGAAAAAAAGAGTGAGGCTGAGAAAATATTTGAAGGAATCATGGCTGAAAACACCCTAATTTGGTGAAAAGTGTCTACAGAAGATTGTGCCTCCAACCTGGGCCAAGCAACAGGAGGAGCAGAGAGAGAAAACAAGTGATGGGAATTAGCCCCACCTTCTTGGAATTGCAGCTGCTGGGAGGGCGCAGAAAGGCTCTCCTTGCTTGGAGTGAGTTTGTCTCTTCTGGGTTTCCGTACTATAATTGCCAGGGCTGCCATGGGATAGCCTGGGCTAGAATGTCCAATCTTTTGGCTTCCCTGGGCCACATTAAAAGTAGAATTATCCTGAGCCACACATAAAATACACTAACACTAATGATAGTCTATGAGCTAGGGGGGAAAAAAGCCCCCCCACCAAAAAAAAATTCCATAATGTTTTAAGAAAGTTTACAAATTTGTGTTGGGTCACATTCAAAGACATCCTTGGCCGTATGCAGTCCATAGGCCACAGGTTGGACAAGGTTGGCCAAGGGCCTGGCACAGGAAAGGGAGGGTGGGGGCTGGACATCTCTCTCAGGGGTGATAGGGTCCCCTTTTATGGCTCCTCCTGGAATTTTCTGTCTCTATAGGAGTACTCACTTCCAAGTTTCTGGTTGTGTTAAATCCAAGACAAGGGATGTCAGAGGGGAAAAAAGAAAAATTTCACTGCTGGTTTGGGTTTGATGAGTTTGGAATTCTGAACTCCAATCCTCTTGCTAGTATTTACAGTTCACAAATAGCTGCTCCATGCATTCTCCCCAGGGTTTCTAGTTGGTTTCAATACGAGAGAGGAGGAATGCTTACTCCCTGTTACCCAGAACCAACCAAGGTTAAGAAAAAATTTTAGAATAATTACTAAATATTACAGAATGTTGCTTGTTGAATCTCTGAATACTATTGTCATAGACGAATGCTAAATAAGTTACATTTGGTTTTCTGTTTATAGGTTATTCAAAGGAATCTTATTTCTTTAGTTATATTCCTAGTCACTGTTTCCCATAATGCTGCCTATGTGTAGAACTAGAAAGATATTTTATGTCCAAAAGAATCATCATTTAGAAAGTTAAAGCATTTTTCTCTAAACATATAAACTTTCCAAATTTCATCATGATATTGGGCTATCAATGCCACTGATTGCCAACAAATAATTAAAAGTTGGCTATATTTTGGGAAAACATACACAGTCTTACTTAACATGTTGTTTTATGTTTTCTTTATTATATTCATTCTGCAAATGAATTATTTGCCAAGTTCTAGCCTTGACAGTCTGGTAGTGAATACATTGGGTAAAGTCCTGTGTTCATCCTATTAAGACATTTGAACAGAATATTCTAGGCATTCTGATAAGCATAACTATTCTATATTATTGCTTTTAATATGGAAATGTTTTTCCTTAAATATTCTCTAAGTTGACTTTGTCTCTGGTGATCTTTACAAAAGGATGGGAACCTAGACAAATATATACTTCACATGGGGAAGTTTGGGCTATTGCAAACTTCATTTTCAACTAAGTGACATTAAACATACCAACGTGGTTTAGGTATGAATATCCCTGCTCATTAAGCATAACACTCACTGTGAAATTCTTGCTTAGAAATACTTTGCAAATTTCCTAAATTTGGGATATGTCAGCTTTAGAAAAGAAATAAAAGCCACGTGTTGAATGTGCTCTCATGGCTGACATTAGTAATTATTATACCTTTTATTTTCTTAAAGCAACTTTTTAATTTTAAGAGATTAAATGGCTTGATTAAAAATTAAATGGCTTGATTAGTTTATTGGATGTCACAACATCTCATGGCTGAAAAAGCTAAATTGTTAAAGAAAAATTAGTTTTGTTCATCCATTTATATATCATTTTTTGGGTCCAGTAGCAAGAGAAGGGCACTTGATACATATTAGTTCAAAAACTTGGGCAGTTTTATTGTTATTTTTTACTTTATTTTGTGATAGAGGTCATCATAATTATAAGTTAGACATTAGGTTTCTTTTCATTATTCCATTTTTTCTTTCTCTTTCATCCTTCATTCCCACCCTCCATTCTTTCCCTCCATCATATACCCTTTCTAATCTTCTACTTTAGCACCCCTGTTCAATAAACAGCTTCTCAAAATGTTCTCACCTGGTACTGAGAATGTGACCGTGTCATCACTTCTCAAATACATCCAGGGGCAGTTTACAGAAAATTTTAACAGAGACTAAGGCAATTCTGTCATTATTCACATGTGGGGTGTGCATATATACATCTATATGGTCCAAGAATGTGAATAACCTTCATTTGGTAGAAACACATTCAACTAATTAAAGCTGGTGGAAACTGTAATAATTTCCCTAAGTTCCATAAATCATATACCCTCCGAGTTTGTTTTGAGGCATTTTTCTCTAGCATTGGTTAAATAGTTATCATTTTTAACATTTGCATTCCTCCCAATCTCCAAGGGAGGATAGTACTATTGTAATTATACTACATTCTTCTGAGGTTCCATAATGAGCTATTATTTTGCTAATGGAATATTCAAGTAGTCTGTAGTAATTTATCAAATAGTCCCAAGTCCCATTTTCTCAGTGTGAGTCTTTTTGTTCACAGGTAAATTGATGTGTGGGGGGTTATCAAGTCTTTTTTGTAATTCAAATTATCCATTCCACCTCCCTTCACACACACAAAAATGCTATCTTAGAAGAGTTTTTAGAAATGTTTAGAATTAAAATTGTACAGACACCGTGCAAGTAGTAATTTCTGCATTTCAAATTTATTTTATGATGTTTTTGCATTTTGATGCCTAATTTTGAAAATGCTCCTAAATTGAAGGTGGGGGGAGGCAAAGATGTAATTCAACTTCTTTCACAGTGTAGTCAATTCTTTTGTCAGTTCAAACTACTAGTAGGAGAGCACTATACTAAATTAGAGATTCAGGAACAGGAAATCATCTCAAGCTCTCCTATTTTCCTTCACTTTAAAAAAATCAGAATTTAAACCGGGTAAAGTTCTTATTGACCACTTTTTGGAACAGAACACTTTTAAAGTTATAATGGGGTGTGCATATACCAGTGAGTTTATTGGAGCCCTTGAGCAGAAAACTATGCAAATTGACTCAGGTTGGGAGAAGGGCTTTTGAACTACAGAAAGAAAATGAAACAAAAGCAAACTACCTGTAAATTTTTTTTTTTTTTTGAGACGGAGTTTCGCTCTGTCACCCAGGCTGTAGTGCAGTGATTCAATCCCTGCTCACTGCAAGCTCCGCCTCACGGGTTCAAGCAGTTCTCATGCCTCAGCCTCCCAAGTAGCTAGGATTACAGGCACCTGCCATCACACCCAGCTAATTTTTGTACTTTTAATAGAGATGGGGTTTCATCATGCTGGTCAGGCTGGTCTGGAACTCCTGACCTCAAGTGATCCACCCGCCTTGGCCTCCCAAAGTGCTGGGATTACAGGTATGAGCCACCACGCCTGGCCTACCTGTAAAATTAACAAAGGACAGACTGGAGAGTTCTAGTCCCTGGTAGAATTGTGAACTGACTTGTGCTAGATTCAGCTTCCTCAACTTAACCTTAAAGTTTACTTTATAATATTGTCATTACAGGAAAACATCTTTGAGAAACTAACCAAAGCAACCAACAGAAGACCTTGAGAAGATCGAAAATTGTAATTGCTGGGTGTGGAAAGTATAGGAATTCGCATTTTCCTATGGAAGTACTCCACAGATGGCCTTGATAAGATAAAGCAGAGAAGAGCCTTTTCAATTTTGCACTTGCCTTTCCCCTACATAGTCTTTGGACAATTACTCCTTCCCATTTACCCAAAAATCTGTTACAGCAGCTTAGATCGCTTGTGTGGTGTCTCTGAAGTAATATTTAGGTAGCAGAAAGGCCCTCTTTGGGTGACAAATTTTTAAAAATAAGAGAAGACTGACCAGCTGCCCTTGGGCATTGACCCTTCCTCCTCCTTTCCCTCCAAATACCCATTCACTGATAAATAATAATCTCAGGAAACTGCCCTCCCCCACCACCACCCCTACTGCTGTATTACCATTAAACATGAGACATGAATTACTGACCAGATGAACCTCTTGGAGGACTGACTGTTACAGCCTGGAATCCACACAGGTTCTGCAGTGCCTGGGACTCTGACTCTCTGCCTAGGGGCTTATCCTTGTCTCTATTTTTAACCTCGCCGAAATTCATATAAATTGCAGCCTGGCTTTTGGCCCTTACCCAAAACACATTTTCAGAAATGCAGACATCTTTTCTATTCAGAGATCCTGCTGAAACAGAGTAGCTGATAGACCAGGGGAGCATGAACTCACTCACCAAAATAACTAGATGCAAAGGCTATAATTACCAAAAGAAAAAGCACCAACTGGACAACTATCTTAAGTGTAAATACTAGAACTGACAGATTAAGAATTATAAGTAGAATAATAAATATAGTTATGAAGATATTAGCAAGTTTAACCATATAAAAGAAAAACAATGAATTATTAAGTTCCACATGGGAATATTATACATAAAAATTTACGTATATTTCACATAATTAAAGATTAAAGATCTTGGATTTAGAAAGATCATCGAATGTCAAATATTATTGATAATAAAAAATTCACACTTAGACAGACTATAAGTAAACTTAAATTATCAAAAACAGAAATATTTGAATACTGCTAAATAGAAAGCAAAGAAAATAACAAATACCCCAGTTGAATATAATTTTAGAAGAAATCAAATTAGAAAAGTACAATGCCAGAAAATGATGGAAGAGATATAAGTGAAATGATCAACTATGTGGCAACATATTTGATCATAGTTTGGCAAAGACTGAGAATGAGGTGGGTGGAGGGAAAGAGAAGGAAAGGGGAAAAAATTTAGAGCAAATGGAGAAGTATATTTACAATAGCCAGAACTAAAATTCAACATGATTCAATTTGATAAGGTAGGGAACATGAGGAATGAGAGTGAATTAAGTTATTTGTCTCATCAAGAAAAATGTCCTCTTGGGAAAATTATATTACTTAAGTTGTTAGCAGGAACATATATAAAATTCTTAAATGCATACACATATATGTGTGTATGTGTATGTTTACATATATAAGTTTAAGAATTGATTACAAGAAAATAATCATGATTATGGGTCTTTGGAGAAAGACACCTGCCATAATGAGAAAAAATGCCATCAATAAATTTTTAGCAGCGAACGAATCACTCTCAAATAGAAAGCACAGGTAGAGAAAAAGGAAAAACAAAATGTGAAATTTACATGAAAAATACTTACCAATATAACCGTTGTTAACTACAAAAGTTGATTAAACATATGAGTTAAAAGGTGGAGACTCTAATGATGCATTTTTTAAATTCAACAGTAAGTTGTCTAAAGAAAAAAACGTAAGATATATTAGGCAAATATAAACCAAAAGAGAAGTGACATAGTAATCTTATGATATGAAAAATATAATTTAATGCCAGGAAGAATCTTATCTGCCAGTAAAAGAAACATTAGGACAAAAAGGTATATTTATCATAATTCATGTCTCACATAGATATTGTCTATGGCTGCTTTCTATGCCACTACACTGGCAGAGTTGAGTACTTACTAAAGTAGTTACTATCTTGCATTTTACAGAAAAAGTTTAGCAACTCCTAACATATACAACTGAGTCTTAGGAGGAAAGAAAGAGGAAATGAAATGAGCAAAACTAATATTTGAAGAGAGTCAGAATAACACAAATGATAATAGGCAGGGATATTAAAACAGTTAGGTTGGTACAAAAGTAATTGTGGTTTTTTTTGCCATTGAAAGTAATGGTGGCTGGGCAGGGTGGCCCATGCTTGTAATCCCAGCATTTTGGTAGGCCGAGGCAGGCGGATCACGAGGTCAGGAGTCAAGACCAGCCTGGCCCACATGGTGAAACTGTCTCTACTAAAAATACAAAAATCAGCTGGGTATGGTGGCAGGTGCCTGTAATCCCCACTACTCAGGAGACTGAGACAGGAGATTTGCTTGAACCTGGGAGGCAGAGGTGATAGTGAGCTGAGATCGTGCCATTGCACTCCAGCCTGGGTGACAGAGCTAGACGCCATCTCAAAAAAAAAAAAAAAAGAAAAGAAAAGAAAAAAAGAAAAGAAAAAGAAAAAAGAGAAAAAGAAAGTCATGCCAAAAACTGAAATTACTTTTGCACCAACCTTAATATCCTATCTGTATTCTATATATTCAAATATCCAGAGGAAAACTAAAACTTGTTAAGTAGAAACACAAGATATAAAAAGACCTACATTGAGCTTGTACCAATAAAACCTATAATATCTGAGATTAAAAAATTCACTGAGTGGGATTCATGGCTGATTAAACATTGTGGAAGAAGATGTATCAATGGAAACCATCTGAAATTTAAAAATATAAAAGATAAAGCCTTTTAAAAATTGAACAGAGCATCAGTGAGCTCTGGAACAAAAAAACATATATTAAATATATATATATATAATTATATATATGTATATGATTGGAGTTCCTGAAACACAAGAAATCAGGATATACACAGAATATTTGAAGAAATAATGGGCACTATTTTTTCAAATTTGCTGAAAATCACAGATCTCCTGATTCAAGAAACTCAACAAACCTCAAGAGCAAGTGCCAGGAAAAAGAAAACACACAAAACTTTAGCAAGTCACATCTCATTCAAATTACTTAAAGTTGACGATAAAGAAAAAAACATTATAACATCAGCCAGGGGCAGTAGGGAGGGGTGTGGAGATACACATATATATTTTTAAAAATTTAAGTATTTTAGCAGAATTCAAATAATGCAAACTACACTAAAAAAAAAAAAGCAAGTAACAAGCTGAAATTATTTACCTATTGAAAATATCTTTAGAAAACAAAGATTAAATGAAGGCTTTTCAAACATAAATATCTGAAACCAATGAAGAACTTTAGGAATGATACCTATGTAGCACATATAAAGCTTTCTTTAAAAATTATTTAAATATTCTTCAAAGATAATCTACTGTAAAAAAATGAGTAACAATGTATATTATGAGTTATAACAGATATCAAAGCAAAATATTTGATTACATTGCATAAAGGCTGGGAGGGAAGAAACGGAAATATAATTTTTAAGTGTCTTATAGTACACATTAATTTATATACCATCACTTGAAGATTGATAAGTTAAAGATGTGCACTTTAAACACTAAAGTAGACACTAAAATAACACAATGATCAGTTATTACTAATTGTCCAACAAAAGAAATAGTATGGAATCATAAAAAATAATCCAAAAGAAGGCAGAAAAGGTAAAAAAGGAACAAAAAAAGAGACTAATGAAAAATAAATGGCAAAATAATAGATTTATACCCAACCATGCCAATAATCACACCAAATATAAATAGACTAAATCCCAATTAAAAGGCAAAGATCATATGATTATATTTTTTTAAAGCAAGATACACTCCCTAGAAGAAACCCATTATATAAATATAGAGAAATAGATAAGTTAGAAGCAAAAGGATGGGAAAGGATGTGCCATGCTAACACTAATCAAAGGGTGGCTCTATTAATATCACATAAATATTTGGTAAATAAATGTTTAGGGTCATTATGTCTTTTTGATGAATTGATCCCTTTATCATTTTAAGATGACCCTTTTTATTCCTGGACTTTGTATATTATTTTTCTACTTTGTGCAATATTATTGAACTTTTGTGTAACATCAATGCATAATACTTACACTAGAATTATTCCCTACAAAGAGAAGAGATGAAGGAGGCTGTAAAAATCAAAGGAAATAAATTTAAAAATTCAAAATTATCATGAAACTAAGCAATGTAAACAAAAAGTTGCAGGCATTACAATGTTTATATAATTTGTAATATTTCACTATGACAAATGAGAGACGTAAAAATTATGACCTTGCTGACATGTTCAACTTTCAGTGCAAATAATTCCTAGTTGTAGAATAATTTAAAAAATCAGTTTAATATAGGTTATATTGGAAACAACTTGATTGTGGCATAATAATTTATTTATTAAAGGACAGTAATGTATTAATTTCAGATTTATTAACTTGGAGGATTTATATCTCTAATGCTATGCCTCTGTACACAAGGAAAGCAATAAGCCACAGAATAATGACATGCATATTGTAAATTGGGGAACAGCAAACTTTCTATGTGAAGGACCAGAAAGTAAATATTTTCAGTACCACGGGCAATATGCTCTCTGTCACGAACACACAACTCTACCATAGATAATACATCATTTATTGATGTATTGTCCAATAAAACTTTATTTACAAAACAGGAAATAGGCAGTATTTGGCTCACAACTCTAGTTTTCAGGCTTTTCTTATGGAGCATTAACTTTACTCCTAAATTAGGCAGAGTAAACAACTGCCACTATATCATTTCTGCTTTTCTAATATAACTTCATCCCAAATTTTACTTTTAAAATGTTTTTTGACTTTTGATATGTGTCCTTCATATGTAATTTGATATTATGGACCTATTTGAGACTCTGCATTTTAACATTGCTTATGTTTTCTGGTTTTCCATTTTCTATGTCTTTTGCATTATCACTGTCTTTCCCATTAAGGATAATGTCTCCTTTTACGAGAAATTTGGAAGCTGATTTGGATATTACACATTCTGAGCTAATTTGACTGTTGGTCAATTTTAAAATCAAAATGCTTTAAATTTCTCCAATTTAAAAATGTTTATAAATTTATTTTCCATATAAATTCATATTTATTTGTTTTCCTTAATGTATACATGTTTAACATATATAATTTACAAGCATTATTTTGATTTCTTTCCATAATTTATAATTTTTGTCATTATTACCCATGTTTTTCACCAGCAGCTTTATCTTATTGCTTTTTCATTTTGAATTATTTATTGTGTTTGATTGATTTGTCAGCTATAGTATACATTGTGGTTTTTATTTTTAACGAAGGATGGATATATAAAATGTATACTCAGTTTAAACATATGGAAATATATTTTTCTTTTACATAGGAACAGAAACTTGACTAGAAACGGAGCTCTTATATTTAGGTTATAACCTTGTTCTTTATAAACTATGGACAAGGTATTGCTTACAGACCATATTGTGTGTTGATCTGTTTTGCTTGGCCTGCAGAGCACTTAACTGAAAATGTGAATTGGTTGATGACTTTAAACAAATCTGAAGATTTCACATAAAAATCCCTACTTGTAGGCTTTGCTCACAAGGTAGAGCAGTTGGCAGCACTGGAGCATTCTCACATAGCAATTCAGAATTAGAATTGAGTCGCAACTTCTGCCCTTAAGTTGGACTTGCAATCTCCAATTTGCCATAGTACTTACCTGCCCTACCTCATTATTTTGCATTGCCTATCTGACTTGTGACGGCAATTGAGATTGTGAGATCTGACATTGTTCAATGAGGTTCTAGAATTTTGTAAATTCAAAAAAATGTGGAACAATTCTGGCTTTTGTTGTTTGGTTTGGTGTTGTGACTTTTAAAAATTATTGTTAATGCTTTGCCTGGATGGAATTAAAGAACTTTCTTTAAAAGTTGAAACTAAAAATACATGAAAAAGTAAACAAAATTTTACAAACCTCTGTCTGTTTTTTTCTATTTATTGGACTGGTTTTTCTTTTCATTTATTTATTTGGTTTTTCTTCTGAAAAACTGAAGTATTTAGTATAGAAACTTTGGCTTCTATTATAATTTGTTTGTGACTTTAAATTCCTTATTAAGCCACCAGTTAAGATATGTTGAAGATTTTTCTCTGCCCTCCATATCTATCATCTTTTCTCAAATTGTTTTCATTTTCTTACTTATTTCTTCTGTGTTCTATGAGAATCACTCAAGTTTTTATTCATTATTAATAGTTCAATCTTTGTAAAGTTGATATAGGTCTTTATTATTTATAATATTGATTTTAATTATGTGATTACATTTTGGGTTTTGAATAACTTAACAATAATTAATATTTATTGAGCACTTAACTATATGCCAAACACCATTCACTTTGAATGCATTATCTCGATGAATATTTACCAGAAATCCTATGAAGAATGTGCTATTATTACGCTTTCTAAAGTGAAGATAATAAGGCTTTCAGAGACTAAGGAACTTTTCCAAAATAAAAGAGTTGGAAAATAGTGGAACTGTAATATGTAATAAGACAATTTTTAATGCAAATCCTGTGCTCATATCCACTAAGTTACACAGAGACCTTTCTTTTCCTCTGACATATTTAGCTTGCCTCTCATTCAAGTTACTTTTGTTTTTTACATTAGTTATTATCTTTCTTTCTAATTTAATAATTGCAAAATGTATATAATATGAAATTTACCATCTTAACTCTTTTAAGTGACAGTTCAGTAGTGTTAAATACAAACTGCTGTGTAACCAATCCCCAAAACTCTTCTCATTTTGCAAACTTGAAACTCTGTACTCATTAAACAATTCTCTCTTCCTTCCTTTTCTCGGCCTCTAGAAATTATCATGCTACTTTCTGTCCTTCCAATTCAAATGTCAGTGTGTAATTTTAATAAATTTACCATTATTGGCTTATTGTGTGGAAGCCTTGTTTCCTTACATTTTTTACAGCAAGAAACAAATACAGTAATTTATAAGCTTTTAAAATTACAAATGATTTCAAAAAATATCCTTCTGCTCCTTCTCTAGTTCTAGTGTCTGTGTTTTGTGTTATACAATCACTTCATACAGTACTTACTTGTTTTGAAAAGAGATTGCCTCATCCTTGAAACAAATGGATTATTCTGTTTTAGTATTACTCAGTTTTATCTGAATCTAGTTAGAATCATCCTTTCAAATCTTAAGATATAGGAGGTATCACTGTTCACACCAGTCAACTTTCTGGTACCATGTTGTCTTTAATTTAGTATCTGTTGGTCTGAGAAACAATCTCATGGTGTTATGACTAGATTACCTTGTCTAGACACAAGGGAAGAATCTTATTCTGTCTAGTCTGAAGTTCTCTGTATTTCTTGCATTGCAGAAAACTCCCAAATAGTGAAGAAAATCTAAAATATTACTCACATTCATTTTGACCTCATTAGCATTTCATTCCTGAGGAATATTGGGGTGGAGAGATGCATTAGAGCTTGAAGCAGGGCCAAGGGGTGGAACAGTGTATTTGGATTAAATAGAGTGGAGCTTTTACAAAGCAGAAAGGTGGGTTTGTGCCTCTATGAGTCTGTTTAGATGGAAATCCCCTACCTCATTAACCCATGTGCCTTTCTCACTCTGCCTCCAGGCTAAGTTTTCCTTAGTTGACTCTCCAACTTTTGCATGACACATTTTTGACCCACATTTCTAGTTTCCACTGTTGAAACTGCATCTCTTTCCCTATTTTCGTGAGCATTATAATGGAAAAATTGCAGAGGCTGAGTCAGACACTGCTGATCACCAACAATGTAGCCAGAATATCCTCTTTCATATTTAAAGAAGAGGATGCTGGTAATAGCTTTCCCCCTCAACCCCACATGCTCCAGTCTGACCTAAAACCCAGTGTAGGCTACCAGTCCTTTTTAAACTGCACACATAGACAAAGTATCTTTTGCCGATAACTGCAGCTGGTCTTCGGAGAGCCAGTTCCTGTTTCCTACTACCATTGTCTTTACCATTGTCTTTTCTTAGAAGTATCTTGGCAGGAGAAAGTATACGTAAATTGTGCAAATTGCCTACATTATATTGAGATGCTATTTGCAAGGATTTCTTTCTCAAATATATTCATTTTTTAACATCTTTAAATCAAATTTAATTCTGATATGGTAACTTTAAATTATGGAATTATTTTTTATGATCAGGGTTGAATGACTTTCAACTTTTCAAATTCTGTTTCATGTCCATAATACATGTTAGTATAATGAATGGCCTTTGTGGAAGTGACAATAGCTAAATTATAAAATCTGTCAAAAATCCATTTTACCATGGTCTAGTTTTTTACTATTTGATACAGGGAGGAAAGAACAAGAAGACATAGGGAAGCATCGAGTGTGAAATTTAGGCAGAAGTCATGGGCTAAAGCTTGAAATTAAAATCTCAACTACAGCTTAACTGAAGAAAACAAAAACAATCTGCACCTAGAATGGGAGTGTGGGGAGTGTGTGTGTGTGTGTGTGTGTGTGTGTTCACTATGGCACATGAACATTCTATGAATTAACTCATTGGCTATGACTGCTGTATTTCTTATGGAAAGAATGGATGACTTGTTAGCATGATCTCATCCATCCTCCGGGAGCTGGAGGTTGTTTATGTGTAGAGGGAATTAACAATAATAATTCTGAAGAGAGGAAGTGTTTTGGAATGTCTAGAGTCAGCTGCCTAGATTCTATTTTTGGACCCATCAATTTTTTGTTAGGAGGCTTTAGATAGGTCATATTTTCTTAGGACCACTGTTTCTGTATCTGTTTGACTGGCATATGAATAGTTTCCATTTTATTACTTCATGGATATTTTGTGAGTTTTAATAACTTTAGGTAACATAACCTGCAAAATGGCTTTGAAGTCTTTGGAGAACCTCCAGAACAAAGGAGGAAGTGTTACTTCTCTGGAGAGAATGTAATATTTTTTCATAGCAAGTGTTGTGTGGTCTTTTTTTTAAATGAAAATTCTCAAGATTGCCAAGTATATTCTATAAACTTTCTCTTCAGAATTGCCACTTTGCAGCTTTTCACCAGGACATTACCTCAGGATTAGATATGTTGTTTGACACATTTTCTTATTATTTTTCAAAAGAGAAAAATCACAGCAAATTTAGGAGTCACTAGGTGACAGAAATTTCAGAACTGTTTTTGGAGCAACAGTTGTTCTTCATATTAAAGATGCATTTGTTGAGAATGATGGTGCACATGTACCCTAGAACATAAAGTATAATAAAAATTTTAAAAAATGCATTTGTAAGGACAAGTCCATTCCTCCTGGAGGGATGCCCTGGGCAGGTAAGTGTGTAGAAGCAGATCATAACATTGTTTATCTGATTGGGACCAGAGAGACAGCACATTAGTGTTTGAGATTCAGCTCTAGAGAAAATGACTAAACAAACGGGTTTGCAAGAATCTCGAGACCAAGTAAGTACATTCATCTCTGCCAATTAATAAGGAAAACTTAAATCTTCAGCACACTTCACAGTCTAAAACAGCACATTCACGTATGTGGTTTCACAAAAACTGTGCAGAACAACGTATTGTTTCAAGATGAGAAAACTGAAAATTGGAGTTATTAATACTAATAGATTTGTCCAAGGTTGCACAGCTAGAGAACTAGTACTCTAAGCCCAATATTTTGATTTTTTACCTGGTGATTGATGCTGTACTCTTGATTGTATACAAAGGAGGGAAAGGGGAACTCTTACACATTTCATCCTTCCTAACTGCTTTCCTGCTAACTTTGATTCTCTACTTATTGCCAGTTGAGAGTCACTGACATAGTGAGCCATCATTACTGAGGAATGGGTTTCCTTGAGATGTGTGAGGGCAGAAAACAGCTTGGCAATCACAGAATATAACTTTTTGGGGGGTGTTTTTCTTTGCTTTTTATGTAAATGATGACACTATATCATGAACATGAAATACATTTCTTCATTTTCTCAAGCAATTACTTTATAGTATACTCAGAAACTTGTGACCTTGTTTATCCTTACTCAGAATAGAAGTTTGGCTGCTGTTTTTATGCCCTGATAATAGCACTAGCCACCTCCACTCCCGCTATCTACAACTAACATTTCCCAGGCCTAATTCCCTTCACCGCTAGTGCTCTAGGTTTTTTTACTAATGTACATTCTAACTGAAAACACATGACACTGGAGAGATTAAAACCCCTTCAATACATAACCCACGAAACATTTCATAACCTGACTTTTCTCTGGACTATATTCCAATGAGATTTTCATGTGGTGCAGATGTTGAGCTTCACATTGGCATCTATGTTTTGGCATAAACTTGGAGAGAGAAATAAAACGAGCTTGTTTTCTTGGGAAAATCTCATATCAGCCCTCGGAGAAAGGAATGGGGAACTGTTTCAAGAAAGACATACCTTAATTTTGTTGCAAATCCTTTTCTGCCTTCCAGCCTTCAATATCAATATGTCACACTAAATTATTTCATTAAGTACTTCATCTCCTTTGTAACCTGCTTGTCTTTGAGGACAAACTTTAGAGCAGCCATGTACACCTCTGCAATATTTTGACACAAAGGACACCTGCTGACTCTTAACTGGAAAGCGATGTGCATTTTTTTCCTCTTCCCTTCATAAATATATATTGCAATTGCCACTGTTATTAAAAAAATTATCCTTTGGTCCTTAGTGATCTACCAAGCTCTACTCTCCCTTCATTCTTAAGCTGACCTTGCTCTCTCAAAAAGACAAGAAGACAACCTTAAGTGACAACGAGACAAATTTCATTTTGTTGGGAACTGCCTTTTCAATTATTTCTCTCTTCTCAATTTCTCCTTGCTGACCTGGTCCAAGCTGTTACTTTGACAGGGGTCCCTAACCTCCAAATTAAAATATGCAAATTGTTATGCTTCCTGCACTAGGGCCAGTATAGTCTATGCATTGTAATTGCAAAAGATTGTTCTGTTCCATTTTACACCAGAAGAATATAGTTACCTACGTCTGCCATTTCCTATTATGAGAAAAATAATACCCTGCAGACTGATACATTATAAGCAATACATTTATGCATTAGTATATTTCTACTTTGAAAATGAAAGATTATTATTTTTCATGACCCACATTCTGCCACAAGAAAAATATATCCAGGTGTATCCAAATAGTCTCAAAGACTTGTGTATATATTTTAAATGTTTCTGTATTGGGACCTAGTCTAATTTAATTTGAAACATCACTGAATTTTTAAGTGCTTAATTTTTATGTAATAGACTTGAAATACAGAACATTTACTAGTCAATTAACTTTTCTTCCTATCTCTCCTCTAGTACATTTTTGGAGATCGGATGCTTTCCCTAGTCACCTGATCAATCCGCACTGTTCCAGGCTGATAAGCACGTCATTTTCAAGATCATCCTCCATACTCTTTATCTCTGTGTACACATAGAATATATTCCCGTTATTTTTAAAAGTTATCTTTCTCAACCCCATAACAAAATCGACTTTATAAACACTCATTGTGTTCGGCCGGGCGCATGGCTCACATCTGTAGTCCCAACACTTTGGGAGGCTGAAGTGGGTGGATCACTTGAGGCCAGGAGTTCCTGACCAGCCTACGAATATGGAGAAACCCCGTCCCTACTAAAATCACAAAAATTAGCCGGATGCAGTGGCACACACCTGTAATCCCAGCTACTCGGGAGGCTGAGGCACGAGAATCACTTGAGCCCAGGAAGCAGAGTTTACGGTGAGCCAAGATCGCACCACTGCACTCCAGCCTGAGTGATAGAGTGAGATTCTATCTCAAAAAAAAAACAAAAACAAACAAACAAAAAACACCATTGTGATGATAAATAAACTGAAATGTATGATATTTAGAAATTGCTTAAAGCTTATCTCTGTGCTTCTATCATACTTGCCATGGTTCTCAGAAATTCCGAGTGATCATGAATCATCTGCTGAGCGTCATTATTTCCTCCAGATTCTTTCAGAAGACCTGGGAAGAAAGCCCATTTGGCAATCACTGCATGGGAATCACCTACAGGAGAAAAAGCAATAACAAATAAAACTACTAGAAAATCAAAAGGTTATTTGTTGCTTTGAGATATATTTGATATTTCCTAATTACTTTTTTGTCAAAATTTGATTGTGTTACACTGATTTATGTTAAATGTTTTATTCCTAGACATTTATTAATTGAAGCAAAACATATGATGTAATAAGAAGAAAGCCACCCTGAACTCAAAATTTTATACAACGTAAATCACAGGTAAAGAGATGAAAGCTGAACTCAATGCTAAGCAACTGAATATCAAATTGTACGTCTGTTGGTAATGAGCAGTGTGGACACCAGGTATGTAAACTACCTGGTCTTTATTTTCCATATAAATTAAATTCCATATTCCAAGTCAGTGAACTTTAGAGCTGAATCAGCTCATGTAGTTAACTCTCTCGTTTTAAACAGGCTACGAGAAGATACATTATTTGACATTAGCAATCACTCGATCATCTACTAAGGCAGGTCTAGACTCTATGTCATTAATTCTTTCCTTTAATGGACACTACGCTAAGGACTGATAGGGTAGGAGAAATCATTTTGAGGCTATGTAAAGATGGTGGGGAGTAGGTGTAGGTGAGAAAATTGATAGTTGACTGTTACTGCAATCCAGGCCATCTGAGAGTGTGCAGAAGTCTCCTCAGTCTTCTCCCTGCTTCAGAGTGCTGTGGAGTTATGGTCTAGTGCCAGTGTGGATTCTTCTCTCTCATTTGATTGGTCTTCCTTTCCTAGAGATTGTAAAAAGTCATCCCTCAATTACCTTGTCAAGTGGTTGTTAGATCTTAACAAAAGGAAACTAAAGCAAAAGGGCCAGGTGTTTTTTATTTTGTCTCCCCAGCAATGTTCTCGAGATGTTTGGATTGGACATGATGTGGCAGATACTCCTGTGTTTCCGCCCTGTGTTGAGAGCATGTGGACATTTGACCATAATACAGGAAGGCAACCAGAAAAGCACTCAGAAGAGGCACAGTCAACCCTCAGTATCCCTGGGGGATTAGATCCAGGATTCCCCACAGATACTGAAATCTGTGGATGCTCAAGTCCCTTATAAAAAATGGCATAGTGGCTGGGTGTGGTGGCTCTTGCCTGTAGTCCCAGCACTTTCGGAGGCCAAGGCGGGCAGATCACCTGAGGTCAGGAGTTCAGGATCAACCTGACCAACAGGGTGAAACCCCGTCTCTACTAAAAATACAAAATTAGCCAGGCGTGGTGGCAGGCGCCTGTAATCCCAGCTACTCGGGAGGCTGAGGCAAGAGAATCATTTGAACCCGGGAGGCAGAAGTTGCAGTGAGCCAAGATCATGCTGTTGCACTCCAGCCTGGGCTCCATTTCAAAAAAAAAAGCATAGTATTTGCATATAGCTACACACATTCTCCGATATACTTTAAATCACCTCTAGATTACTTATACTACCTAATACAAGGTAAATGCTATTTAAATAGTTGTTATACTGTGTTGTGTTTTTACATTTGTATTTGTTATTGTTGTATTGTTATTTTTATTGTTTTTTTCCTAATATTTTCAATCTGTGGTTGGTTGGATCCATAGATGCAGAACCCATGGATCTGGAGGGCTGACTGTAGTCTGTGTGTGTATGGGTGTGAACATGGATGTGTGCCAAAATCTAAAGTCAGTTTCTGAGGACCTACGTTCTGAACAAGATAAAGGGCAGACATGCTGAAGTTTTAGGTTTTTATTTTTTTCCCTTGTGTGAGTGGTCTAAGGGAAAACTGTAAATTTTTAGAGTCTAAAATGAAAGTGTGGAAGAGAATTTTTCCTGATCTCTTTGAAGAATATCTGTTCTGTAACTGGAAGACACTGATTCTGGGCGTTCTTATCTAATTACTCCTGCTATTCTTCGGGGAATATAAAAAAAGAATAAATTTATCATTACAAAACATACTTTACAAGTAAATGTCTAAGTTAATAAATAGACTCTTCAAAAGAAAGCATTTTTTTCTTCCTAATTCTGTCTTTTCTTTTGCATTAATATATTGGAAGATGTCTCCCTAACACCCTACATCTTTAGAAATTAATCAAGTTCTAATTTCTTCTTGTAGGGGTAATACTATAAATGTGATTATAAATACATCATATCTTTAAAAGAAATTCAGGTCACTTCCTTTATCATGTGAAGAACAGTACTTATTGGTAAAGGGGATGTCGAGAGGATAAGATAATTTTGGAGGAAAACAATTTAGATTTCTGGAATCTTGCTAAGGTTAGCCTGAGATGACCTTGCTAAGGTTATATCCTGAGAAGAATAAATATCACTATTATTATGCAGAAAAATGCTGTCAATACTTTGATATAAACTAAGTCTTACTGTACTTTAATGGCCTTATCTAGTCTATTAGAGAGATATTTTCAGACATTATCATAATCACATGTGAACTTATAAAAGCCTGAGAGTTAGCACAAACTTTTGATGATGGCTTTTTTCATGAGTGAGGCACTGTGACTGTAAGCTCAGGTGTCACTAGAAAGAGGATTCCATCAGTAAAGGAGTAGGAGGGAGAGCATGGAATCTGAGCATTGACAGTCCGGAGGTACATTGCTATTGCAATATTAGGATGGTTAGTTTTGAGTGTCATTCTAAAAATATTTTACCAGTAGTATATATATGTATGTAGTAGGAATTTATATGTGTTAATATTATCATCTCAGAGAATGAAGGCAACAAATTTTTTTTAATGCGATTTCACTTTTAGTGTTATACCTGTCAAGAGAGGCTCTATTATTTAATGAACATGCTAAGTTGACATAACTAAGAGACCCCAAAGCACAAGGGTTTTTAATAAGATTGACGTTTATTTCTCTCTAACACTGGCTGGAGGGGAGTGGTATAGTATTGGAGGATTTCTCGCACGGTGGAAAGAAGGGAAGGGTCCCAAGCTTTGAGGATACACCCTGTCACTTCTGCTCATGACTGGAATCTAGTCACATAGCAGTCCATGCTGTAAGGGAAACTAGGTAATAGAGTTCTTCTCTGAGCAGATATGCTTTCAACTGAAACTGAGAAATTTACTTTTTAAGTCAGGAAAAAAGGAAATTGGTAAACAACTGGCAGTTTCTACCATTTGGCATTCAATTAATTTTTTTAAATTGACAAGAAAAATTGTCTATACTTATGATGTACAACATGATGTTTTGATGTAAGTATATGTGGTAGAATGGCTCAGTCAAGCTACTTAACATAATAAAGTGATATTTATTAAATGAATAAGTGCCATTTGTTTGACATTTGTTTAAAATCCAGAACCATATGGATTCTCAATTGAGTCAGGACAGTTTTCTAAGACAATGTTATATACTTTAGTATATACTTTTAATAAAAATTTGCATTAAGAATCATTGATAAGAGAATGTTATTCACAAATGTTCTTCCCCCCCCATTAACAATAAATAATGAATTTTCTTCTTCCTACATGAGTATTTTATGTTGTATTACGAAATACTGCTATAGTTAAAAAGAAAACAAAATAAACAAATGGAAGTTTGTTAGAAATTATTAAGGTAACTTCATATACTTACCCATTCCAACATATATAGTGAGGAAAATAACCAAATATTGTTACCCATTACTGCCCATGGAGAGTGTCTCCAAGTCTCTTTTATCTTTCCAGGCCAATTGCCTTGTTCTTACTTAGGCCAATTGGCCCATGTTTATTTTCCTGGCAGTTTAAGTAGATTGTCAACTGCTGGCCCTGTACCACATCTCTGTCTATTATTTCAGAATGTGTAGCAAGGCTGAGGAAGCTTAATTATTTCAGAGCAATGGTTGTAATAATTAAATAACAGGCACAACCCATTTTAAGAAGAGTGGCGGTAAGTAATTTCTTTCCCTCCACCAGATCTTGTTTAAATTAGCTATGTTCGTTTTCTAGTTTGTTGGCCAGCCTGAATTGAGAATTCAGTCATTACCTACACATTATGCACCACTCTGCCACAGGCTTTCAAATACACTTATTTATATGCAGCCTTTGGGCTTCCCAAAACTATTTTAAAAGCAAGCTGACCTAGAGATGCTCATGTTTTCTCAAAGGGACTGAAATGTCTGGCTTATAAAGGTAATTTTAAGGGCAACGATTTATTTAAGTTTTGAACTGGAGAGCAACAAAATTGCACATAAGATACTGATATCAAAATTCAAAACAAAGAAAATTTTAGAGAATAATGAAGGCAAGTACAGATAATATAAAAGTAAATCAAATTCTAATCTAAAAATACTCTTTATAATTTCAATTAACTTATTTTTCTAATGCTACATAAACATAAAGCTAAATTATTTATAAATGCTTTTTATGTGTTTTAGCAACATTATTAGTTTCTCATGTTTCAATTTCTCCATGTGGATGCTAAATCCATCCCTTTGAAGTAATTAACATAATCACTAACATTATAAGATCATTTTCCTGACTCCAAATAAATGACCATCAATCTGGTGCCTACTTTCTATATTCAGAAATGCTTAAATAGTTCATGATTAGTCAAATGACTATGGAAAAACACTGTGCATAAGATGAAAGGAATAATGACTCATACCCCCCACAAGGAAGATGAAACTCTTCCACATCAGAATTAATTCACTGTAAAATATCTGAGTATCAGGAAGATAATTGAAAGCACTAAAAATAAAATCAAATGCAGTAGGTAATCGAAAGGTCATGAGATTGGTCACTACACTATTATGAGATTTTTTTAAATGTTAGTAAAGCTTATAAATATGACCATAGCTTATATTCTGAATATAGATTACTTTTCAATGAAGTTTTTGTATGTAAATATATCTTATGAAAATATTTTATATACTATAAGCTTTCACTTATCAAATCACACTATCAATGAAAAAAACTAAAGGTTACCAGACATGACAAACCGAAGATTTTTAAAATTTTGGTAAGGATGACTGTAGCTTCTATTCTGAATTCAGAGCAACATTTAAATGATGCTTTATCTATCTAAATATTCGTGTAATGAAAATGTTTCTATGTTACATGTCTCACATTTCTCATCTCATTGAATGTAAAATGAATCTGAAACTTTAAATGAGCACCCATTTAATTTCCCCCCCAAAATACTTTCTGTTGACAGTAGGTTGTATTGATTTTCAAATGGGAACCTATATTGTCTGAAACAAATCAGAACAAATGAGGAAGATATTATTCCTAATTTAAAGGTATAAGCACATTTGCTTATAAGGAGACATGTTGATCTGTGTATTTTTACACAGTGGATCAGTGATATCGGTTAACAACATAACTTGCTAACCAATTTTTCAATACTGAACTTAGGGCCCAGTTCTAAGCAAAACTATGAAGAAATGTGTTTACTTGTAGCATCTCTGTGTGTGTGTGTGTGTGTGTGTGTGTGTATCCCTTTTTTCTTAAATACCTGCTGTCTCCTGTTGGTCCCTATTGTCGTGATACTCACGATCGAAGTACCGTGGCATGCATCCATTGAGCTGTGTCTGTTGTGGTTGGGATTCATATGACTGCTCAGTGACTGTGCTACATGGGTCATAAAATATTTTGAAAACCACCCCTGGTGAATACTCTCTGAGTCAAGCCCCTCCTTTCATGGGAAACTTTCCTGCCAGAACTCAGTGCCAGGGTTATCTTTCAGGGTTATCTGCTCTACTTTAGTTCTTACGGTCCTGGAGAATCATATAAGATCTCTCTTTGCTTTGGTCAACATAAATCTCTGAGGTGAGTTTTTAACATAGCTTGAGTGACTGCTGTCTGATTGTCTATCACAGACTGTTACTCACCCTAGGGATCAGGCTGTGTGTTGATCATGTCTAGGTGTTGTCATGTACCTTAAAGTTATTGTAACTCTGGAAGGCTATTATGACAGTTTTCCGAGCAGATGGCTTCGAAGAATTTTGAGAAATGGAGACCTTTTTCTAATCTGTATAAATAGTTAATAAATATAATTTCAAATTTCCAAATGGTTAATAAGTATATCATAAGATGTTTAACATCATGTGTCATTAAAGCAAAGAAAATTAAAATCAGACATGGTACTACTGAACATCCACCAGAATGGCTAAAATTAAAAGGATAAAGAGGAAATTAGACTCTCATACACTGACAGTGGGAGTACACCTTGATACAATTACTTTTGATTACTGCTTGGCAGTATCTGATAAATCTGAACACACATACATACCCAGCAATTCCAGCTGTGAGCATATATCCAACAGGAACGCATATATATGAACTCCAACGGACATATACAAAATGTTCATGGCATCCTGTATAAAAGTCCCAAACTGGAAATAAAAACAATGTCTATTTACAATAGAATAAGTAAAAAAATTTTTATAATGGACAATAAAATACCATATATCAAGGAAAATAGAAGAAACACTGCTACATGCAAAGATGAATAAATACATTGATCAAGAAATCTAAAAGGTACACAGTACATTATTCTACTCATATGAAGTGAAAGAGCCAAAAAAAAAAAAAAAAAATTAATCTGTTAGGCCTGGCACAGTGACTCACGCTTGTAATCCCAGCACTTTGGGAGGTCAAGGTGGAGGGACTGCTTGAGCCCAAGAGTTCAAGACTAGCCCGGGCAACACAGTGAGATCCCATCTCTACAAAAAATTAAAAAAAAAAAATTTAGCTGGGTGTAGTGATGTGTGCCTGCAGTCCTAGCTACTCAGGCTACTGAGTTAGGAGGATCACTTGAACCGGGGAGTTCAAGGTTACAGTGAGCTATGATTATGCCACTGTACTCCAGCCTGGGCAATAGAGAGAGAACCTGTCTCTAAAAAAATTAATTAATAAATAAAAATAAAAATCTGTTGTGGCTTTTGGAGGCAAATGACTAAGGATGAGAGGGAAGCTTTTGATCTGAGTGACAGTTAGATATGGTGTTCACCTTGTAAAAGCAGACTGGTGACCTACTCTAATCCCTCATAAGGTAGCACTAGAATGCCATGGTCAAAAACGACCAATTTTGTCCACATCAAAAAAAATCATTCCTCTCTCAAGGACTAATTCATATTATCCAAGGCAAGACAGTAAGATAGGAAAATAGAATGCCAGTTCATCAGTTTAAATTAGCAAATACAACTGTTTCATAGACCATATCTGTGTCAATATGATTGACGCATTTACTCCATGAAAACAAACTCACGTGGAGAGCGATATGATACAAATACAAGAAAAATAAATATTGACTAAGAAATGTCCTTCTACTTCACAATGCACAGACTTTATCATGCGAGGTATGAAGGGCAAGTTTGTTAAGTCAAGGGGCATCCAGTTGTATCTAACAACACTTAAAGTTTGCTACTCAAACACACAAACCTTTATCAAGGTCATCTCACAGCTCTCAAGTGGTGTCAGACATAATTTTGACATAAAAAGCAGTTTGCATGTAAGAATTTCAAGATACTTATGGAAAGTGTGACTCTCAGAGAAAGTCAGGAATTGATATTATTTTATAAGTGGTAAGCTAAAGTTTAAAAATACGAAAACTTAATCGAAGTCATGTTTGTTTTGAGGTCATAGGTAAAACCAGAAAAGGACTCAGGATGCCAGGCTTCCATGCAGAGGTACAAGCATTCATTCTTTCAACAGTTACTTATTTAGAAATTGTGTGTGTGTGTGTGTGTGTGTGTGTGTGTAATTTTTTTCCAGCTGTTGCTCTATGTGTCACAAGGCCATTACCAAACAAGTATTTGCCCTCAAGGTGATTACAATGTACAGGGAAGACAAACAATAAGAATATATTAAACAAATAAAAAAATTAGTTAATGATACCCTGTAAGCTCTGAGGAAAATGCAAATCAAGATCAGGGATCAAGGCTTACTAGAATGGGATACTAGTTTCTATAAGGAGGACTTCAGGGGTACTGTCTGCAGAGGAAACACTTGCACATGCACCTGAGTGATCAGATGAAGACAGTCAAATGAAGAGATGAGATGAGAGCCATCCAGGTGGAGCAGACAGAAGGCATAAAGACCTTGAGGCAAGAACGAGGTTGGCATGGAACAACAAGGAGCTCAGTACAGCTAGAGTATAGTGAGAGGGAATGTGGCACCAAATGATGTGGGAACCAGACCATGCTGGGACTTCTAAACCGCAATGACTGACTTGGGTTTTATTTTAACTGAAATGAGAAAATATGTGTAGGACATTGAACAAAACATAAAGGTAATGCCTATATTTTTGAAAGCTTACTGTGGTACATTATGTAGAAGCATATTTCTACTTGAGAAAATTTGGAAGTGAAATACCTTTAAAGTGTCAACATATGTACTTCCCAATGGATATAACATTCTCTAAAATGTTTTATAGTAACACCCAGTTGGGTACCCATTCCTACTTTTACCAGGCAATTAATTTCTTGGAATTTTGTGGTTGATAGCATCATCATTGCATTCGTAAAAATTTATGAGATATCTGAAATAAAGTATGGGCTCATCTCAAAGTGATCTGAAGAGAAATTTAATTACAAGAAATAGTATGATTCACTGTAGTAATCTGTTCTCATATTGCTATGAAGAAATATCCAAGACTGGGTAATTTATAAAGAAAAAGAGTTGAATGGACTCACATTTCCACATGGCTGGGGAGGCCTCACAATCATGGTGGAAGGTGAAGGAGCAAAGTCACGTCTTACATGGCAGCAGGCAAGAGAATGTGTACAAAGGAAATACCCTTTAAAAAAACATCAGATCTCATGCGACTTATTCACTATTATAGGAACAAGTTGGCAAAAACTCATGCCCACGATTCAGTTACCTCCCACTGGCTCCCTCCCCTGACACATGGGGATTACCAGAGCTACAATTCAAGATGAGATTTGGGTGGGGACACAGCCAAACCATATCAACTTAACATTGCCAATATATGATATAGAAAATTCCTTAGATTCTCAGAATTGGTATGACATTTATGGTTCGCTGCCTCCATAGCTCCACATATTTCTAGCTTAAGGAGAAAGGGGATTTCTTGGGTAAATTTTCTAGGTTTAGTCAAGATTATCATCTCTAGTGCTCCCAAACTCAGAAATTAGTTTTCTCTGTTAATCCAGATTCCTGCAAATGAAAAATCTTGACTACATGTTACCTCTCAAATTACAGATTTCATATTTCTCTCAATTCATTTGAAAGTATGAACAGCGGCCGGGCGCGGTGGCTCAAGCCTGTAATCCCAGCACTTTGGGAGGCCGAGACGGGCGGATCACGAGGTCAGGAGATCGAGACCATCCTGGCTAACACAGTGAAACCCCGTCTCTACTAAAAATACAAAAACTTAGCCGGGCGAGGTGGCGGGCGCCTGTAGTCCCAGCTACTCGGGAGGCTGAGGCAGGAGAATGGCGTGAACCCGGGAGGCGGAGCTTGCAGTGAGCTGAGATCCAGCCACTGCACTCCAGCCTGGGTGACAGAGCGAGACTCCGTCTCAAAAAAAAAAAAAAAAAAAAAAAAAAAACGAAAGTATGAACAGCTACTTACCATTTTTTTTTAAGAGACAAGGTCTTACTTTGTCCACTTGGCTGGAATGCAATGATGCAATCATAGCTTAATATAACCTCAAATTCCTAGGGTCAAGCAATCCTCCCTCCTCGGGTTCCCAAATAGCTGGGAGTACAGGCATATACCCCCATGCTTGGCTAATATTTTTATTTTTTATGGAGACAGCATCTCACTATATTGCCCAGGCCGGTCTGGAACTCCTGGCCTCAAGCAATCCTCCTGCCTCAGCCTCCTCAAGTGCTGAGATTACAGAAGTTAGCCACCATGCCCAGCCC
Source organism: Macaca thibetana thibetana (assembly GCF_024542745.1). Classification (NCBI taxonomy): domain Eukaryota; kingdom Metazoa; phylum Chordata; class Mammalia; order Primates; family Cercopithecidae; genus Macaca; species Macaca thibetana. The sequence continues at coordinate 22,594,624 of NC_065581.1, read as the reverse complement.
CCCATCTTTGCTTTACATGAAATCACAAGTTGCTTAGCTTCTCTTGTAGAACAAATGTCAGAAGTGTGCGTAGGACATTATCTCCAAATTGGCTATCTCTTGAGTTCACCCTCAGGTGAAACACCAAGCACCAGGAAATAGGTCAGGGATGAATCCAATTTCATTAACATCTGAAAGCTTTCATCTGGTGGAACATCCAATCCTCCTCTCAGAGCAAAACCGATCCCTCCCAAGAAAGTTATTAGTCAAAAGGCCAAACTCAAATCCCTGTGGTGATAACTTCTAGTGCCATGAGCACTGGATTAAGTAAGGTAAATAATAGATGGCCTGTTCACAGGGGAATTCATTTCAGCCCTTCTCAAGAAGCAGATGGAATTTTAACCCACTCACATCTGATCTCAGTTTGGAGTCATCCTTCCTTTTTTCTAAAGAGCAGACACTGAATTTGGGGCTCGTTAAATCATTTCCCAGCTATCTTAGCAGTGCCTAAGAAGTTGAAAATTATATGATGAATCACTGTTCTGACCTTTTGTCCTGATATAGTTAACTACCTCAGTTATTTGTCTTCCAAGCCCAAATAATCATGTTATAGCATTTAACCTTACACTGGCAGGGGTGAAGACTCAAGTGTGAGTTACTAGAATAAGCTGCTTTTGACTTTGATTGTGTATATGTGTGAGTGAATACACACACACACACAACTATGCTGGACAACATTTGCTTCCTACTCCAGATTCACTCTGGATGAACCAAGCTTGCTTCTCACTGAGTTCAACTAATGGGAGGACCTGGCAGGAGCTGAGTGAGGCCAGGGTATGCATATCCTGAGTTCTCTCCCTGCTCAATTGCTGGCCAACAGTGGCTGCTTTTCTCCACAGAGGGCCACACCTCCTCTCAGGCTGCCCTATCTTCTGGCTTTGGGTCTCTCTAGCTCTCTTAACCTTGCCACACCTTTATAAAAAGTCCCCACATTAATTTCCTTTTGTTTGAGTGTACTATCTCATTTCTGCCTTGCCATACTAGCCTTTACTTACAGAATTTGATTTCAAAAATATTATATGGAGACTAAATGTCCATTGCACACATTATTATTATTTTATTTTACCATAAAAAGTCAAGGGGATGAAGTCATCTAAGGATTTTCATTAGAATTAGTGTTTATTGTAAAAGAGCAGTTTTATTTAGCTCTCAAAACTATCAATTGGTGAAAATTTGCCCTCGCACGTATCAGCCAATAAACTAAGGTTAAACTTTTAGAATAAATAGAACAAGATGAGAGCTAACATTTATTGTAACTCCTCTGTGTACTGGAGAATTTACATACTGCACTCTTTAATCATTATAACAACTATATGAATTAGAGTAAGAATCAGAGCAAATATTCAAAAGCTAACCTCGCCCTGAGCTATTTCTACTGCATCCATGCTGCTGTCATTCAAACAGGTTAATTTATATATTTTTAAATTTTCATTATTTGCTATCCAAAGAAATGAGAAGGAAGTCAGAATAGGGAGGAATTTATGAAAATTAATCAACCATTGTAATCACTGCTGCCTCACGGTATTCGCTTTGAGGGCAACCATCTCAATCCCAACCACCTCTCTCAAATTTAGCTATCAGCTTTTCAGCTTAGTCCTTCTCAATCATTTGAGACTCTACTTTTATGAGGTGGACGCTCCATAGGCTAGAAGAGTGACTTTCTGTCTACAGTCCTTTGTAACTAGAAAGCAGTATCTCTTTAAGGTAAAGCCACTGGCTCCTCTATATTGGTGAACATTAATATCCTTTCCTTTTCAAAGCAAAATGCAGAGTACATGTAGTATCTCCACAACGCCACAGGTTTTGAACACAATTTCACCTCTGGCATATTAGCTGACATGCAAAAATCTAGCACCAACGCTTTTCCACCTATGTTTCTTTCTTGCTGTTAACAAAGGGTTTGTTCAGCTCAAGGATTCTCAGCTCTCCCCTGGCACATTAGCGAGCAGGCCACTGACCCTCATCTCGCCTCTTTGCTCTGTGATTATGGGACACTGAAAATCTCCTGCAGCTCAGATTCCCATAGCTCTTCTGGCCACTTCCTCTGTCTGGTGTCTGACCTGCCTCTGGGTCTGCTAATTTAAACTCAGTTCACTAGGGCCCCACCCACAACAGGAGAAGTACTCTGTTGCCTTTCCATTCTCTCAGGGCTCCCATCTCCACCTCAGCTCTGTGACATCATTCATCCATCTGCAGACTTCTTCCTGTGCTACTCCCACAGCTTCGATCATGGGAGTGGATGGAGGTGGGGATCCCTGTTACCCGTCAGCTTTTCCCTTAGCTTAACTGCAAATGACCATATCGATTGCAGGAGGGCAGAGTGTCCAGTCAGCATCCCCAGAGAAGACTGTCTGAGGGGGGTTAGCCTTTTCCATTTTCCTTTTAAGGATTCATTTTCCCTTTCGCTTGGGATTTGCCGTTGCAATTAATCTCTCTAAATCTGTGTGTTCTGCCCTCCCTTTTAAGATTCCTACTTCTATTTTCTCTTCCTTGGTTGCTGTCTCATTTCCTTCCACCTTTTCTTCCTTTCTCCCTTCTTCCCTTTTTTCATTTTTCCCTTCCTCTATTCCACTTTTCATTTTTGCTCTCTTCTGAGCAAAACACTAAGCAAAGAACAGCAAGTATGTTTTCAAAGGTAATAATTAATAGGTAAATCCCATATGTTTGGTAGTCTTTAGTGGGAAATATGGCTTTTTCAAGAAAGAATGCACTTAATAGAAAGTGCCATGCCCATGGCAGAGGGAATACCAAATAAAATGCACATTTGTTAATGCTGTAAATTCAATAAATATACTTAACTCTCCACATTTAAGAGGACATTATAAGCTGAGCAGGAGGGTTTGAAAGCTTTCTGAATACCTTCACTATATAATCTTAAGAATTAACCTTATTCATACTACAAAATAAGTTCTACTCATGCATGTTCACATGGCTATTATATTAACACCAAAGATAGCAAATACATGGCATGGTTCCCACACATTTACAGCCCCCCTTCCACCACCCATGGCCGTGTTAACCTTTCCTAATCAATCATTAGTATCTTCCATTTGGGCTGAGAAGCTGGCTCCTGCCTTTCTCAAAACAGTATTCCAAGCAGCTTCCACTGATTGATAGAGGATATCAGTTGAGGAGAGGTCTTATTTTGCATTCCCTTAAAAGAAGTAGAAACATCAGATATTAACCATGATTATTGCCACATATGGCATTATGGGTTGGTTTTTATACTTCAGTAAATTATCAAAAGGTGCTACCTTAACTGTGTATTATATTAATAGTCAGATACAAATATTTTAAGAAATTGACTATCCTGTGTAATTTGAAGACAGACACAGATTTCATCCTGAATACCAAAGTAGAAAGTCATGTAAATTATCTGAGCAATTCTTTTTATCTTACGCCATTTTCTGAGTCATAGAAACACCCTGGGGTAATCATATTTCATTATGTCGCTTTAAAAAACAAGGATTAGAATTGACTTTCAAACATAGTTTAAGATACCTTTTATTATTTGTATGGAGACAAAGAGAGAAGGGGAATGACAAAAAAAAATTTAAAAATCTGCACTATGGTGATTAGTGGAAACTTGTAAGTAGAACACTAGGGGCTACACAGAAAAAATAGTCGTTAAGGGGGAAAGCATTTCGTTTTTACTTCAATTGATAACATTCAAGTTACTTTCAGCATAACACTTGGAAAAATATTACTCAACATTCACAGGCAACAATATTACCCCAGCTTAAAATGTGTGTGTGTGTGTGTGTGTGTGTGTGTGTGTGTGTGTAGAGTTCCATCTAATTCAACATTACTTACATTTACCTTGACATTTACCTGGACTTTTGTAATGACATTTATACTTAACAATTTATTCTTAACACATATTCTACAATGTTATTCTCAAAAGAATCTCTTAGTAAATATTGGTCAAGAATAAGGAATAATGATATGTCAAGGAAACTAATATTGGCTTTGACTTTTAGCAATTTTTTTTCATTTCTATATAAAAAAATGAGGAAAAATTAGCATTCAGGATTTGAGCTCTACTACATGTCTCATGAACAATTCTGGGAATGATTTCAATGCCATGGGAGAAATTTCAGTAATACAATGATAGGTTGGTGTGAGACAGGTCCCACTAAAATGGCTTAGTTACATTTCATTTACTCAGAAACTCCTACCTTCCAACCCTACAGTTACAGGACACAACCCCTGGCTAGTCAAAGAGGAGCCACAAAGGTTTCACAATAATTTGACAAAAATTTATTGAGTGTCTTTTATTGCTAGAGTAAGTGTTTCTTAGAAAGTGAACAAGACAGATACGTTCCCTGCCTCATAGAGCTCCCAGGTTAGTGGAGAATGCAGAAAAATACATGGACAACTACAATCTAGTGTGTTAGTATTTTCTAAATGATGATTCATGATAGTGCTGCATGGATATCACCTGGAGGGCTCTTTAAAAATACATATTCTCAGGACTCTGCTCCAAGCATCCTGAATCAGAACCATGTGTATTAGAATGCCAGGGAGGCCAAGAGAGACAGCTCATTTCCTAGAGGAAATGAATCTTGAGAAGGGATGGGAAGTTTTCAAGGAGGAGAGGCTTGCGTGAGGTTGCTATCAGGGCAGGGTATGAGCAGGTGCTGGTGGGGGCAGGAGAGGAGAAGTGTGTTATAGTCTGAGGGAGCAGAAGGCATGACACCTTACATAGAGGCAGGCATTTATATGGAAGCATCAGAGCATACAAAATGGAGGGAGGCAGGAGTACAGATGTAGTTGACAGCTATAAAACTACAGAAGGAAGCTCTAGCTCATGAGGAAGGGCTTGTTAAAGAGTTTGAACTATAGTATCCCAATAGCAATTGGTAACCATTAAAATGTTTTAAGCTGAGGAGAGATTTGCTCAGGATCGCCATTAAGTCAGTGTTACCAGCTCAGGCAATGCTGGAGATAATGAACGCTGATGTACAGAGCACAGATAAAAATGATAGTTTGGGAGAAAGTGAGAAATTCCATTTGAACACAATTTTTTAATCCCTGTATTTCCATCCTGTAGCAGTTAATGGTTGTGAAGTCCAGAGGAAGGTTATGAATGATAGACAGATCTTGGAGTCATTAATCATCCATTCAATAGATATTCTTTGAGCTCCTCCTATGTGCTACACCAGGTGCTAAATTTAGGCATACAACCGTGAATAACAGGAGGCTTGGTTCCCACCATGGTGGATCATGCATGTGGATGTTCATTGAAACTCTAGGAGTACAGGAGATCACCAAGAAGGGTATGCGACTAAAATGCATAAGGATTTAGATGGTGCTTGGTACATGGGATAAACTAGCAAGCAAAAATCTAATAGTGATAATTGCAAAACAGAGAATTAGAATAAGTTGAAATGATGCCAAGTGATCTAATGCACATAAAATATCTCTTTGAAAACTGAATGACATTTTTAAAAAGCCATCAATGTGAATTATGAATATCAAGGGGGAGAGTAGTAAAAGGCAGAGGGAACGGCTAACGTGAAGACCCTGAAATGGGAGACAGCCTGGAAGATGATGAGAGAAATAGAGAGGACACATGAGTATCTCCTGTTGGGCTCTGAAAGCCACTTTAATGCATTGGAGTTTTAGTCCAAATGAGAAGGGAAATCATTAGATGGTTTTAAGCAGGTAAGTGACAGGATCTATATTATATATATTCTTACACATCACTCTTGCTGTTGTGTGGATAATTGATTTTGGAAGATTGAAAGCAAGGAGATGCTTTAGGAGCCTATTTCAGTCATCCAGGGAAGAAATGAATGTGTCTTGGTCTAGAAATGATTGGGTTCAGTTTATTTCTCTGAGTGAAAAACAGCAGATTTGCTAATGAATTAAATGTAAAGAAATTAAAGACAGGAACAGAGAGGACTCTTATATTGAGAGAGCAACGTGGACAGTATAGCAATTCATGAAATGCAGAAAGACATAAAAGAATGAGATACTTGAGTTTTTCAGAAACACTCATATTTGATAATGTTTTGTTCTCCAATTACAACGTTAATTTGATGTTTTCTTTCTCCAACTACAATGGAAGCTACTTGAAGAAAAAGACCACAGCTCCTATCAACAAACATTTTGGTTTTTTCTACCCTATTTTTCTCAGGTTTTTGATATGATAACCTGAAGTAAAGAAGTGCTTATTGAATGACTGGATAAATGAAAGAATATGTTTCTATGTAGAAAATAAGGCACTGTGTTTCTGCTGCTTAATCTTACTATGTTCCCTCAGACCATTAATCTCTACCATGAAGTACTTGGTCTTTATCCACTGAAATGGCAATAAAGACAAGTTGTAGCTCTTCCCCACACTTTTAGGAAAAGAAATATGAAAAACAAAAGAAAATTTCTTTCAACAGGCTTTTCCAAGAGAGCAAATTTGCCCTAGTAGAGGTTATTGAGCATTCAAGAGCTATTTGACTCCAGGAGAATGGATGTGGAGTCATTTATATTCCACATTCCATAAGTACATTATGCTAGATATCATCTGCATGTAATTTAAACCTCACATCATCCCAAAAGGGAGACGAGATGATAAAGGTGATGATGATGATGATGATGATGACGGCGACGACGACGATTGCCATTTCATAGATGTGGAAACTGAAGTTTTAGAAGAGGAAGTGACTTGCATAAGGTCATTTAACTAATAAGGGGTATGCATAGTCAGGACTCAAACATGCCATGTCAGTGTTCATAGCTTTTGCTTTTCCACACTAAGGTTTCCAGTGACAGATATTAATAAGACTTTTGTCTGAACAGTCAAACAAGACCTATGAAAGTCCTATCCATGACTTCACTAGCACTCAGTCATTTTTCTCCAGGTTTCACAAATGAGCAGATCAAGGGTTCTGCAGGAAGACCTGGCATGCATAGACACCTCTACATTAGTGCAGTCAAGGATCAGGAAACCCCTTTCTAATTTGGGCAACACACATATGAAGGTAAGGAAGCTGAGTCAAAAGTGCTGTCAGATACTTTTTTCTCCACTAAAATTAAACCCAGAACATTGAGGTGTCTGGCCCAAGGCCTTAAAGTCTGTGGTCCAATAATATAGCTGTGTGTCCTTTATCCCAAATGCCTATGTTAGTTCATGAGCCTCTTTGCCCATAAGAGGATATGTACAGGCAGGAGAGAAGTCAGGTTAAGGTACTTAATAAATGGTTCCCCATGAAATTTTCTTCCTCTATCCAACAAACTGGAAAATAAATTTTTTATCCTTTTAATTGATGATGCAGCACGATGTTACAGATAAAAGATTTTTAAGAAAACCTACAACAAATCTACTCCATTATCTTCCTTTCCTGAATCTGCCACACTGGCTGCCCTTATTTTTTAATTTATGACAGTTCAGTCTAACCCATTCTACATACACACACACACACACACACACACACACACACACACACACACAGATGCACATGATTCACTTCTATGACATCACATAAACAAGGAAACAGTTCAGGCAACATGGATTAATTTGGGGAATGTGATTGGCATTGAAGGAAACTTCTGGGTAAGGGGTTCTTACCCTTTATTGTGCCATGAAGCCCTTTTCAGTCTGGTGATTTCTACTGATCCCCTTCCCCAAATAACATTTTTAAATTCATAAAATACATAGAATGAAGAAGAAAGCCAATTTTACTGAAATTATATTTCAAAATATAAGAAAAAAGTTAATGGTGTAGTAATTAAGGCAATTTTTTACTGATATATTAAATAAAGAGATTTAGCAGTTGCTTTAATAACTACCATAATTTTCAAGTGGTGATGATCCTAAATAATCTTTAAAGCTATGTATAACAACCATAAGATGTCGTGAAAAACTTCTGTGATTCATATTGGTAAAAAATTATAGGCACCTGTAATATGTAGTTTGTCTACATTCAAAAACGAAGTAAATACCAAATTCTGTTATTGGATCACAAAACTAAAAATGTAATTTTTCCACATCCAGCGTCAATATTTAGGTTAAAAATTCATGTTTTAGTCTCAAAGTATTGGAGTCCTCCTACAACACTAGGAAGACTGTAAATTAACTTATATATATCTGAACTTTGCAGTCTTCAAAGGGAGTAAGTACTGTTATCTAATGCCCAAATAGGAATAATCCGATGCCCTGCTGCAAAGTGTCTTCAGCCAATTTAAACAAGAACAACTCTTAAATTATTTTTGGTGGAGAAAGTTAATCCCTGAATAATTTGAGGTGAATGGAAGTTTGCTATTCCTCTACAACCTTTCACCGGGTTATAATGAAAGTAAGTTTTCAGCCAAATCCTGCTACAAATATTGAATATATTAAACTTTTATATGCAATCAAACCTGAAATAATTGCACAAAATCTCACCTTCTGCCTGTGTAGATGCTGCAACCACCACCCTACATGAAAGTTTCACTCAAAATAGATATGAAAACATTCTGGAGGTGAGAAACTGTGACTTTTATCATACCATGCAATTGAGAACCAGCCACAGAGCCTTTAAGGAATCAAGCATCAGGGCCATCCTTGAGAGAGCTGGCTTTGAGTCTCCCCAAATTCCTACATGCTGTCTATGCAAGTGCCTGTAATATCAATAAAAGATTGTAGCCAAGTCACATCTCTGGGACAATTTTCATGTCATCTAATCAGTCAGAGTGCAGTTCTACCAGTCATGCTAAATAACAGGCCACCAAGTACACTGAGCAAATCCATGTCTAACATTCACTATGCTAATTAGCATATCCTCAAGTGCTATTTAAGATATGGAAAAAGGGCTTTTAGCAGCCACCTTTAGAATTAGCCTTCCTCATATGATGCTAGCTACCACTGGTAGAGTGTGGATTCGTGATCAGAGAAAGTGACTAGCCCTAGAACTGAAGCTCAAACTAAGTAGCACATGCTTTATATTGCATAGTATGTGTCAAAGTATTTAGAGATAAATTGTTATAGACACCATAATAGTCTCATTCATAATAGTTTGAATACAGCAAGTGCAACACTTTAATAAATTTCTGATACGGTTCGACTGTGTCCCCACTCAAATCTCACCTTAAATTATAAAAACCCCCACATGTCAAGGGTGAGGCCAGGTACAGATAGTTGAATCATGGGGGGCCGTTTCTCCCATCTGCTCTTGTGGTAGTGAATAAGTCTCACGAGATCTGATGGTTTTATACATGGGAATTCCCCTGCACAAGCTCCCTTGCCTGCTGCCGTGTAAGTCATAACTTTGCTCCTCATTCGCCTTCCACCATGATTGTGAGGCATTCCCAGCCATGTGGAACTGTGAGTCAATTAAACCTCCTGCCTTTATAAATTACCCAGTCTTGGGTATGTCTTTATTAGCAGCATGAGAACAGACTAGTACAGTTCCCTCCTCAGGTGTTTCTGGATGCCTGAACGAATGTTCACATGTCCCCAGATCTGCCATGTTGTCATTTTTACCTCAAATTGACCATCACTCAACCTTGATGTATTTTCTCTTATCTCCCCCCATCATTCCCTCTATCAAATCACCAATGCTTTAAAAACACTGGATTCAATTTCAGTATTGAAATAAAATCCTGCTTTAATAAAGTCTTTAATTTGTATTAATTATCTTAAATTGTCTTGTTTAGTAAGAACTCAATATATTAAAGTGCGAGTTATTTATGTACTAGTTTAGTTGTGTCCTTTTGGTTCCTTACAAGGAAGGAAATTTAAAAGGTAACATTAATTCTAGTTATTATGAAAAAGTCTAAACGTTTTTTATACAGGAAGCAGTAAAATGCATTAATTGTACAGGAACTAGAAAATATATGCTAGTGGCACTCACAAGTTATTACAGTCTAATTGTAGTTAATTTTATTCTCTGGGACAACTAATCTCTCGATAACATTTGCAGCGATTGATTAAAATCCACTCCTTGCTAAAATCAAGGTCTTTAGGTAATTGATGTGCTAATAGACCTGCAATTATTTGAGACTGTGCTTCCTCACAGAGAGCAAGTCAAGGAATGGATAAAGTCCAAATAATGTACCTATTTTGCAACAGAAGCTATGATAATTGCCAGGAGACAGCCTGCTTATCAGTTGTGAGAGGTTTTCATCCTTCATTAATATGTAGTTCAGTTGGACATCAGAGAAACTGGCCCCCATGGGAATATTCTCCGAATCTCCCATTATCTCATTTTCCATACACTTGGCTTGACCCACTTTTTATCTACATTTGCAGAAAGATCTGGCTTTTCACATATGAGCTTTCTAAACAATCAGCTAGCCGTGAACCTGCGTCTCCAAAGCTCCATGTAGTGTCAGCTGCCGTACATTTGGACAAGTGTGTACACCAATCAAATATTAGTTTAAATATTCCAGACTAAATATTTGAAAAGTAGACAAAATAAATATCCCAAAGGGCTAAGCTGTGAGTTTTCTATTCTGTGGCTTGTGCCCCCATGTGCTTACTGTGCTAGGCTCTCAGTCGGGGCCACACATCTTTAATGTCTTCAGGCATCTGGGAGAGCCATACAACAACTCCAGATTTGTTGCACATCAGGCTGAGCTCTCTACTGAGTCTAAACTTACCCACAGAAAAATTGGGAGCAATGCTTTTAAAATTCCATTAGTGAAACAAGAACCGTTTTCTTCTATCCTGACCAGACATGATCCAGGTGGCCAAAAGAATTGTTGCTTGAGACCAATTTTCTTTTGTTCTGGGGCTTGCGAGGCAATGTCTAAGTGGGGCACAATTCTTTGCAACCTCTGCTCTCTTTATCTTTGCTCTCATCAAGAATATTCTTGTCCCTGAGTTTATAATTGAAGTTCACTAAAAATTACTCTTTACAATTATAATAGGAGGGATAAATGGGTTTATCTTTCCACTTCATCCTCACTATGGCTCAAAACAAATATCCAGTGTGGTCAATTGTAGATAAGTAACAAGAAAAACACAGCTGTTCAAGTAAAACACAGTTTCCAGGTACTACAATAATGGTTAATATATATGATGGTGCTCACTATTCCCAGGCTCCGTGCTGAGTGCTTCACTCATACCATGCCATTTAATTCTTACAACACGTAAGTATTATTTCACTTAGATGGCATCCTAACAAGTACTGTTATTCTACCCATTTTACAGATGAGTCCACCAAGGAAGGAAAAAGTTAGCTTCACTTCACTAAGTTCCCACATGGATTAAGCAGCAGACCCCAGACCAAGACCAGAATGCAATCCACTCTTTGATGAGAACATACTTGGATATGACCTATGCTATTTTGAATGAAATTTAGCAAGGACGAACTGTCCATCAATCATTTTAACCAAGTTCACCTTTTGTTGCCATTTAAGTTTAATTTTGTCCCAGGAAATTCATAGTGAGTGATTGTGATTACAATTTCCTCATTTTCATGCCTCTGACATTCTTGTTGAAGATGCTAATCTTGTGTAAAGCTGTCTTTGGAGTTGATGATGCTGCCACTTCTCACTCCTATGGGAAATGGAGAGATGTGGCGCATAAAATAGAATAAAATGTATTAAAGCAAAATAAAACCGCTAATAAGAGTAATCACTGTAATAGATTTTAAAATCATTTTAAATTTAGTTTTAATTACCTAAATCCATCTCAGAATTACTACTGATGTGATGAGAAATTCATAAATTCTGTGCAAATGGAAAACAGAAATTACATTGTTTATTAAAATACTACTTTACTACTCCATCTCTATATTATCATATATCCAGTGTGGTAAAATATATGTAAATTTATGCATGTATACATAAATTACACATTTATACATATAAACTTGAATTTATCAGAACTACTCAATTTCATCTTGGTTAATAATTTGGTATTATTAACCTTCAATATTCACATCAAGATATATTCTCCTCTCAAACATGATAAAACGAAAGCATTCTAAGATTATACAGTGTGTTTTCTAAACAAAATTCGCTTCCCGTTTTAGAAAGTTGATGTCATCAAGGCATCACCATCAAATTTAACTTCTCTATTTTTCTTTAGATAAAAATAGATAAGAAAGCGTTCTAAGTGTGTCAGTCTAAGAAAAACTTTAATTAGAATCTCTGGCTGTTGCTTAGGTTGCATTCTACAACTTATTTCAGCTTGACAGTAGGCAGGAGACTTCCCCTTCAATTTTAGGTCGAAGTCAGAATAAAAAGTGCTTTAGAAAAAAAAAGATAACTGTTTTCTGTTCTCCTAATTCCCTTCTGCCCATAGAAGGAATCTATGCAGGATATTTGCAATAGCATCTCAAACCCACCTGGCTCTCCTGTATTTCTCACTTGAAGACATCAGATGGCTGATTCCACAGGAGCCTGTGGTTGGATCAGAGTAGAAAACTGCAACCTGAGAGGATTGAGGGAAACCTTGCAGAGCCCCTGGGGTAGTGGTCAGGTTGGAGGTTTCACATCCTCTAAATGAGGGTCGTCTTTATTTTGCTGCTCAAATCTGGTGGGCTTTCTTGCCAATGAGTTTGCTATGGGCTCAAAACATTGTTATTTTGCCTGAACAATCTCTGTGGTTAATGGTTGGTGTTAGATACTGCATGAACCTTGGGTTTGAAACTCAAGACATACTCCTGTGGATTCTCAATTTGCCTTTTAGTTAAGAGCAGAAGACCTCCAATTTATCCAGACCTGTGGTTGAGCTGTCAAAATGCCTAGTCTGAAAATGGATAGGCCTATGGCCAGGAACTCGCTGACAAGGAAACCTATAGTTGCAGGGCTCAAAACTTCTCAGATGATAGGATATGGGAAGAAGTCAGTGGATTTATTCAGAAGCTCAAGCTACAGATAGAAAATGCTACCCACGAAGAGGTAGATCAACCTCCTAACTGATGTAATTGTCTCCACTGGAGTAATTGTCCTCAAATGCAGTATCAATCACGCTACTCCCTTGCTCAAGATATTCAGTAACCAGACCCACTCTTAACACGTTGCAGGGCCTAGGGCAAGAGTACAGATGGATACCCACAACATGGCGTTAAATCTATACAAACTATAAATCAATATAACAAACTGATGAACAGACTATGTCCCCCTTCTGTGAAAAATATGCCTCCATACTGAAAAAATTTCAACATATATGTAAAGCTATCGTTGTTGAATGAATGTGGCTAGGGACAAAGTAAAAACAACTAAACTGTATTATTGTACATTTCTGAGTATTCTTTGTAGAGTCTGATGATGTTAGAATGAAAAGTCACAAAAATGCATTGATTATTATATATTCTACAATATCCATTTTAGAAAAATTACTAATTATGTCGTGTTGAAGATTTGTATATAATTAATGTTCTAGAGATAATAATGACCTAAAAGACTAAAAGTATTCAAAGTATACAAAAGTGGAATATATTTTCATTGAAGATGTAAATTAAATGTAAAAAAGTTATTGTTCATATTTTCAAAGTCTTTTCTTTCAAAATATTCAAAATTGCCTATAAAATTACAAGGGAAAAGACATATCATTATCAATAAAAATGTTAAATATTTCAAAGTAAATATTAAATTTTTATAGTGTTTAAGAATTAAATCTTTTGATATAGATAAAGCCATTTTATCATTCAACATAAAATTATGTAGTTTTATATATAAATATTTATGCTTATATAGTGTGTGTATGAGTAGGGATATATATAGAGAGAGACAGAAATAAATATTTTGAGTAATTATAAATATTTAACAGTGTAAAATATTTTTTAACCTTCATATGCAAAGTCTGGAAATATCACCCTAATTCTTGTCTCCTTTTTTCTACAAACTAGAACGTGAAGGGAAACAAGTAAGTGGACCTCTTTTTGTCCTGTTTGGAAATTGTTCTTAGTTATGCAAGAATGTACCGCAGGCATGTTATCTGAGAATTGGTGATCAGTTAATATAAATTTTTAAAATTTTTAAATTCTCTCCACTTTTCCCCTCTGAAGTTCTTCCTATCTTCGAAGCAGTGTCCATTTCCAGGGCTGGCAGTGGCATATCCATAGACCTTCACAGCATGCGGTCCTCATTCCCTCTAGACACAGTACCAGAGATGTAGAGAAGTGTTTCCCTGGGGACTAAATGTTAGTCACTAAAGCTGATGTTTGAGATTATGTGTTGAACTGGGCCAGCAATAAGTACTAAAACCTGAGTACAGATAGAAGTGGCCTTGTATTCTTTCATACCATTTTCTCCTCTTGTGACTGTGAAATGCAGGCCTTCTTAAGCATGAATCCCAGAGCAAGGGCCCCTGGAGCATGAGGCTAAGAGCAATTATGTCAATAGCTACCCTAGTCTTTACTATAAAATCCATATATTTTAAACACAAGATGGAAAATAAGACTCTATGGACAAACTCTCTCTCTTTTTTTCCATTTGATGCTTTCCTCATTCTTACACCTTCTCTCTAGCAAAAGGGAAGTGCTTTTATTATTATCCTTGCTTTTTCTTACATTTGGTGCTTTGAAAACATTCGTCTCTTTGCTTTGAAACTCTTACACCTCACCCCTTCCTGATGGATTGGCCATTAAAGACTCAAATCAGACATTACTGTTTCTGGGAAGCTTCCCCTCTGACCAACCTGGATTAGAGTTCCTTCAGGGTACTCCTACAGCACCCTCTGAGCCTCCTTCCACCACAGAATTACAATGAGTTGTAGTGTTCTACCTACTAATAAGAAAATCTCTCCTAATTATGAGCCTGTTAAGGGCAGAAGCTGAATTTTATTTGATGTTTTTCATCCCTCCACCTAGTACATTGCCAACTGATACATCATTGATGGTTCATAATAATCTGATAAAAGAATAAACTATTAAATAAGCAAAGGCACTTAACTCTGTCAGATTATCACCAATATACAGATATTATCAATTCTGTCTATGTTCATCTGTTTGTTTGTCGCCAGAGAGCAAAACACACTTGCTATGGAGTAGCACCTATGCCCTGATCAAACCAAACCAAGGCCCTGGGATGTCCCTCTAGAACACACAGAAATCCTCAGACACATATCTTGTTCAAGCTCTTCATGGGCCATCAACAAATACACTCCCCTCAATATACACAGACCTCCTTTCAAATAAAAGCCTAGCTGGATGGCATCAAGTCTTGCATATATTCGACTTACTCCTTATAAGCCTCAATTTCTTCCTTTTGTCACCACATGTGTGAAAAGACAGCTGATGCTGGCATTCCACGCAGAGTTTTCAAAAAGGTCACCTAGCATTCAGATTTCTGCTGGTGAAATTCATTCCTTCTCTTTCAAAAATTTAATGAGAAAGGACAGCTTTGTGAAATGGAGGAGCAAGAACAATATTGCTTAAATAAATTGGAATTTGCACTTTGATTACCCTGCAGTTTCTGCCATACTTTGCTGGAAATGCTCCCTGTGGTGCAGGTTTTCTCTGGAGTGACATCATCATATGAAGCCATCCTCCATATAATTATTTCCATCCACATTTGTAGAGGACATAGCAAGAACGTTCAGCAAAGAATACTTGATACATATAGAAAAATTTAAAACTGTGGAGTCACCAGAAAGCCCCATTAAAAGGCAAATGATATATATTTATGCATGCCTCTGACCCCAAAGGAGGTATTTCACATTCATATTAGAAAAAAGCTCTCTTTCAAACAATGAAACTCTGGTAACAGCAAATATCCTATGCCGTGAAATAACAAACAGCGTGCATAGTTTCCGCTTTTCTTGGACTAACACTTATAAAAGGTGTAGCATAAAGGCAGTAGGCATATTTTAGTCCACATCATCAAACTTAAATCCTTGTGGAACTTAGGCTCTGTCAATGCTAATACCAAGTATTGAGATTTTAAAATGTTATTTTGTCTACCCTGGTTTCCCTTTTAATGAACTTGATTATTCATTTTAGACTATGGATTTATAAATCCATTTTAATAAAAGCAAAACACTAATACATAAAAGTATTAATTTTCTCACATATCAAAATAGCTCACTGAAAGACAGGATTTTTTTTTTTGATAATTTAAACAAAATTTAAAATGTGAAAGCTGTGGATGGGCTTTCCTGACAATCTGTGATTTACTCAGGCTGACTTTACCCATGGGGGAGACTGCAGCCTCCCACTGCTGTGAGTTAAAGGGCATGAGCCGGCTCTTTGTCTCTTGGAAAATAAAAGCTTCCACCATCTGCTCACTGAGGCTTTGATTCTGTTTTAAATGTAGAAAAACATGCATTTAACACTGCAGTTAGCGATAAGGTTCAAACTCATTCATTCATGCATTCATTCACTCGTTCAACACAACCATTCAGAGAAAGAAAGGAATATTGGATATGAGATTAAATTCCTCACTTAATAAAACAGAAATGTAATTTTTTTCTTTATAACCACTGTTTTCAAATCAGTTCCAAAAAAATCAATCTTGCTTCCTTGTCCATTAATGTGCTCTCAGTCAGATTCCATGATTTTTCAACTATTACCATTTGTGCAAAAGTCCCAGCTGATTTCACTCAGTTTAAAATTTAAGTCTACAAGCTCTCTAAGTTTCTTTTGCTTTCCCTTGTCCAACATAATTTTCAGCCTTGACGACCACAACTGGCTTCTCTCTCTCCTCTCTCTCTTCTCTCTTCTGGGCTCTGGCACCTCTGGGTTGCAGCCCAGGAGGATGACTGGGACAGAGGGCAACAAGTCCTCTTATGGTGCCACTATCAGTCATCTTCAAGCTATTGCCAAAATCCCATGTTGCAGGCAAATCAATACCTTTCCTTTTGGGTGAGGGGAGAACACTGTGCCCTTCCAAAGGCCCTGCAGAGGTATTGTCGCCTATGTGGCCCATGGGCATCAGTATCACCTTTTCCCACCACCCTTCCTTGGCTCAGGACCTGCCATAATACACTCTCAGTATCTTAATGCTGTGGTCTCCTCACAGAGCAGGCTGACCACCTGCCTTCGCAGTTCTCCCTGATGTCCCCCAACTCCCAGGGACACACATCAGATTCTCTCAAGCACGAGCTTCAATGACATCTATTTCAGCTGCTTGAAGATCTTATTTTTATACATATATATATATATATATATATATGTACATTCTTAGATGCAGTTTTACTCTGAATGATAACATATTTAATAAAATCTCAAATGTGAAATGGGGTCAACACTGCATATCTATATAAGCAATAGGGCCTGGCCTGTATTGTATCACATACCCATCTAAACCAAAGGGCAAATACCCACCTACCTCCCCCCAATTTATGTTGTGGAGAAACTGCCATTACAGCCAGATTTGTCTAGATGTGAGACACTCTTGGGGCTGAGCTTTCAGGGTTTATAGTGTGCTTTCATTTTCACATGGCACCAAAGACATTAATCAAGTTGACCTTCTACGATAACACTGTCAAGAGCTGTCAGATACATATATTTTCACTTTTCTCGCATTTCTCGTTTCCTCGCTTGAAATTTGTAACAGTAAGTGGTAGCAACTGGTTCCAATTCTCAAAATTGGAAACTAAGTTCTGACCTTACTCGTAGGAGAATGAAATATCTCTTTTAAAATATTTTACATTTTCTGTTGTATCTAAAGGGTGACTTGCCCAACTCTGTAAGGAAAGCAAGGTCACTTTGCCCTCATGGTGATGTTTTCTACTCACTAGCATTAAGCCAAAGAGAAACTTGTCACCCTTTAGAGGTCACTGTCAGAAATCAGAAATGCTGACTGTCATGGAAAACTCTATTGCTGGGATTTGGGTAATGGGTTATCCCAGTCGTGAAATAAAACTCTGTTTGCCAGAAAAGAAACCATTACATTAAACGAGACTGCCCTGCTCAATACTTTAAGTACAGAGGGAACATTAGGCTATTGAGGTTAAAGATGTATGTTTTATAACATCACAAGAATAAAAGCCCTTACTGGCTTGTTTGAACAGAAGGGGTTTTAAATAAGTCACTCACACCTTCAGCCTTCATGAATCTTAGACTTCGTCTGCACATGTTTAAAGAAACTTAACACCTCTTTAATTATACATTGTAAATCAAATTGACCAGAAGGCAAGTAAGACATAGATTGTGGGTTAGTGTTTTCAAATTTGGTTTAAATCACTACACTTTCTTCATTTTTTCAATGGGCATTACAGCCACACTCATAATCCATCCTTAGATCTCACTAAATAGGCCTCTTCACTATTAATGCAAAAATATCTAAATGTTGAGCTTTTAAAATATTTCCTGTGAAGTTATAAAAGTTAATCTACAACTTTCAGAAAATCTCATACATTTCCAATGTAAATTTTTAACTTGCCACCACAAAAAAGAAAACAAAAACTTTTTACTGTTACCATCTTAGAAATGAAGGTAGAAGAATTTATCATAAACCTAGTATTAGCTAAACACTTGCAGTTATGCACGTGTACAGAAATATGTCCTTCTCGAATAATAGGGCATAATTTTACATAAAAATACCTCTGTGGCTGATTCTTTAAGATTCATTGATTACTCAATGAATGTTTCCAGCAAGTTTACCTGAAAATGCTGGTAGAGTCACTTAACAAAGGAGACACAGGGCAGAGAAACAGCTGAGTTGCTCACCATGAGGGAGAACTGGACCTGGTCCAGGGTCAGAATCACTTCCAAACTATACAAATTCTGGTCATTTTCCTCGGTTCCAAAAATACCGTCAATGCTCCATAGTTTTTTCACTTTTTAAAATGATAATTTCACTTTTATTCTATTTATATTTAGCTTCAACTTTTGTTTAACTGGTCATGAACTAAAGGAAAAACAAAAAGATTTCACATGGTTGATAATACATTCTATACGCTAGTAAAAAAACAAAGGTATATTTATCGTTATGATAGTAAAGGCTAATTCAAAAATTTATTGATTATCCTTTCTGTGCATATTTATATTAAACTGCAGTTTGATTCCAGTCCAGCCATACTTAAATTCCAGATACATTATGCTGGTATATCAATGAATAGGTCAAAAAAACTGAATAAAGTTTGATTTTTAGTATAAGAAGAGCTTATAAGATACGTAGACATTTCAAATTAAAGTATAAACAATTCATAAAGGTGTTAGTGATTCTACTTTGTCTATCTTAATCTTCAGCTCTGGAATTCATGGAGTGAAATTACTAATTGAGATGATCACATATTACCTTATCATGTTGTTCAATGTGGGGCATCCATTAATTTGCTGTGGCACCAGTGTTCTGTGGTTACGTTGCTGAAATGATTTTTTTTTCCTGAAATAGCATCCCTATTTCTGGCAAGCCCACTTTTAAAGCAGAGTCCAGTGACTAATGAGTGTTAATACCTTGTGTAGAGACAATAAAATAACCTCTGAAATGGGATTGTAGGTAAAGTAAAACTGTTTTACATGTCTAGATACTGCCTCCTTGATAAGGAAACCAACACCAAGAAATCATAGAAATGTGCCTCCCTGAGAAGTGTTTCTTGTGTGTGCAAGATTAGGCAATTCTCTGTTGATTAATTTCTTTAGTAAAATAAAGTTACTAACTTTGAAATGCCATAAACAATACCCTTTTTCATTTAATCATTTATTTATTAATTCATTAGGCATTTATTCTGTGCCTACTAAGCACCAGTCCATATACAGCATTAAATGTTAGGAGTTTATTTCAATCTATAGGTATACCAATGTATCTGAAAGAGATCGTTACCAACAGAGGGGAAGACCAGAAGATTCATCTAATATCTGATGCATTTTATCAGGCTTCAGGAGCACAGCAGGAAACCAAGGTATTTGGTGACTGACTGCATGTATAATGAACAGGGCAGCAAGGTTAAAAAGACAGCCACACAGCTACAACGAATTCAGCAAACTACATCTCACTAACACATTTGGTTTAAAAAAATTTTTTTTATGAATTCTGAGCTACCTTGAATCACTACCAGGCTCCTTCTAATTACTAACAATGACAAGTCTGCCCTCTCAGTTGAAGCTGGAGGCCCCAGGCATCTTTGCAGCAAAACCAACAAATGATTGGAATACTGTGATTTAAACTCAAAACCAAAGCACAGTTGGAGATTTTTTACAAGGCTGCTGTCTTATGTCTAGGGTTTGTGAGATCATAGAGGATGCAGAAAGACAACACAAGGTCAAATCTACATCTCATGCACAAAAAACAAACTGGTTCCCTAATCCATTTGCCGTAGCTCACAATCTAGAGAACAATACAGGATGAATAGTAGGGTCGCTTGCACAAAGACCACGCTAGTGACCTCCCATGCCCTGCTATGAATAATGGCCATTATTAGGGGGAGGCAGTGGCGGCAGCAGCAATATACTACTGTCTGTCCCCTGGAGCCGAACGGCGGAAAGTGCCGAGAGAGCAGCCCTGCAGATATATGGTACGCTAATTATTTTTGTGATATAATTCTTGGGGGCATCTATTTATTTTAAGAGCTATAATAGTCCTCCAAGAATAAAGAGGCACCTTGTCACCAACCATCTGTGACGTAGTCTTTCTTTGTTGTTGTTTTTTCAAAATTGATAAATTGGTATCCATCCTGGTCCTACAGGATCAGAAAAAGAGATTCACCAACATGCAGCTTCTTGAAGGAGGTTCCCTTCCACTCTGGGTGGTAACACACATGGCAGGCTACGACTCCATGTGAAGGTCTGGGAATCATTGCAGCCCAGTATTTTTAAGTTGTTCATTATTCTTTATATTTAACCCTGAGGGACTCTCTTTAACAAGTTCATGGGGTGACCACAATCAAAGGGCCAGAGGTTTTTTTCTCTTGTATGGTGTAGTATTTGTAGAGTTGATACAGGTGATGTTTTTTCTGAGGAGGCAAAGGTGGAACAAGAGAAAGTAGAATGTGTTTTAGTTTTGTGTTTTTCATTCCACACTGAGCCCTTGGAAGGTAAAATATCATTGTAATTATTCTCTCTCTTTTTTAAACCCATAGAGTGAAAAAATATTATAGCATACCTGTACTGAATTCCATCTGCTTGTCATTCAAACATTTACAATAACATGACTAAAATAAAATATTAACATGACCTAAATATATTTAAATTAATCAATAAAAATGAACGATACTTTGTGATGTGCTCTGCTCTGTCAACTACGTAGTCATGTTGACAGTCACAAGAAATATTAGAGGGTGGATACTCAAATACTTTAGTAATTGATATGGTTCGAACAGCTCTGATGTGTGTCCGTTCCTTTTTCTGCCTCACCACGGGACTCTAGTGTAGCTTTTTTTCAAGGCTGTGACATTCAGTCCTAATGGCAATGCCTGCTCACAGATGAGTAGTTGTTAGGAACACTAACAAAGTAGAAATAGCAAAACTATGGGTTTTCTCTACATCGTGAAAGAAGGCTTTTAGCTTATCCTACATGAATCTCTTTACACAGTCTGCACTATCATTCCAACCCAGGCTTCAATTATTTATCTAAAATATTGGCATTTCAAGTTATATTTTACAAAAACCCAGGACTTCACAAGGTCTGTACTTGGAAGTCTGGATAGTATATCGAGAACATAGTAGATTTATGTCTATTATACCAACTCTAAACTCTGGCTCCTGTCATCAAACAATTCAGATTCTGGACCAGAAAAAAAAAAAAAAATGGAGAAGGCTTCCAAAGCCTAAAATGATTTTAAAATGACAAGAAATGTAATAGAGAAGTATCTCTACATGATTTAAGAAAAATTTGACCTTGAAAGAATTGCAAAATAGAAATTTGTCTTTAGAATATTCCCCACCTGCATACACATACTTCCCTTGCTATGCATACTCCAATGTCAACCACTCAGTTTGCATTTAAAAATAAGTGACATCAGCTATAAAGATGGGGATGGAGTGGGTGTTCAGGCAAATATGCCTACTCTGCAAAGCTTAAACTGTAGCATGCAATAACAACATGCCTCATGAATACTCCATGGCATCCAGCTCATTGGCATCCAGCTACTACTAGGACTCCTGTCTCATGGGAAACTTATCTCACATGCGCACATGCTCTCAGGATGCTGAGGTATGCTGTTAACATGTGACTAAATTGTGACTTCATTACGTTAAGTTAGTCTATAAAAACAGATGATGATTTGTGATGCGCGCTCTGCTAGGTATTGCAGAAGATTTAGAAAAACAAATTTCATGGTCCCTGTGGTTGAGTATTTTCTATTTGAGGAATTAAATGCATGCAAAATGTTAAATAAAATAAAGGTCAAATATTGGTCTATATCACAACGCAAAAGATACCACACAGGTATATATAATAAATGGGTACCAAGCAATGGGTTTGGTTATAGGATTCGTGTCTCTCTCTTGGCTGGGAGGTGTGCCACTAGTAATAATTTATAAATGGTAAAGGATTTGAGTTTGTGGATTATTTCTGTTTTACCAATTATAATGATTCAAGGTAATCTTTATAAGGATGCCACTCTGTTTACTTACTTTCTAATGTGATGACTTAAGGAGAAGGGAGAGAGAAAGCCCCAGGTGTTCACATAAACTTGGCCACCATTCTTACTGCTGTATTTGAAATTGCACCATCTTTGCCTACTACTCTCTAGCCCTTGCTTTGTTTCTTCCAACGGTATTTAAATCTTTCTAACATCAATATAATTTCTTTATTAAGTTTATTTCTAATTGCCTTTCTCTACCTGCTAAAATGGAAGTACCAAAAAGCCAGGAACTTTATTTATATTGTTTAGTAATGTATCTCAAACACCTAGAAGAGCATGTGGCACATAGTAAACATTCAGTAAGTGGGTGCTGTTGTTATTGTTGATACTGCACACATAGAGGAATGTTTACTGGCATGAAAGTCTCTGGAATCTTTTCCTATCCATTAAAAAGATGGAGAACCACTAGTACAGGCAATAGAGCTATAAACTCACAGTACTGCAGAAATATTTTGTTCTACCAAAATGGTTGAATTTGAAATGAGCCATACACTTCCTAAGAGCAGTCTAATATACAAAGCTTAATTTTAACATAATTGAAAATATATATTCCTCACTTACTCTCTGTCACACTCTGATATGATCACATTCTGAAATGGTCTCATTTATTCATTGTCTGTTTGTCTTTCCCATGAAATACAGGCTTCAGGAGGGTAGGTAGCTTCTCTGCCTCATTCACTGCTCTATCCCCATGCTCACAGTAGGCCCTCCTGCAATGCAAGCACACCCCCTTCCTTGTGGCAAGAACTCTTTCTCCTCCAGTCTTCACATCTAACAACCTCCAAAATATGTGGAAGCAAAGTTATTAGGTTTCTAATCATTCTGCAGATTTTAACTTTAAAAAGAATGAGATTCATAAAATAGGACATTTATCCTTGTCTTTTCCCATTTCTGCTTTTCTTTTAAAAGGCTTATTGAGACACTATCATCAAAGTATTCACTGACTAAAATCGGTGCGATGTCCTAACATCTAATGGTAAAAAGAAGGACAGAAAACAGGTGGGAAAAAGAATGGCAGCTGATGGGAATGAAGCCTAGACTGAAATACAGACGCTGCTGAGGGAGGATGTGTAGAGAGACTGCACCAAGAAGAGAACTAATGATTGACAAATTCTGAGCACCAGAAGAACCACAAGTGAAAGGGGGAAAGCAGGTCTTGTTGACATGTGAAGGGTAGGAAGAAAGGAGCTGAGCTGAACATATTTTTTAATGAAATGTTAAGTAGATCACCAAGAGAGGTGGATAATGACTGTGATGAAAAGTTGGCCATGGTGTGTAAAAAAAGAGAAAGAAAAATTAAGTGACACTTGGTAAATCACAGGAGGACATGAAACCAGAGAGAACTTCTGGAAAGAATGGTCAAACCCTTGTAATACTCCAGTGCCTTTTAGTAATCGAGTTGGGCATTTCATTAAAATTATGTGTGAAAAGACAGGTACATTAGAAAAAAAGGCCAGGAAGCCAAGAAATAACTAGAGCAAAATAATTACTATTTCTATAGTTGGAAAAAATCAGGAATAATACAAAGTGTTCAAGGAGACACATTTAAGAAACACTCCCGGAAAACAATGAATGGATCCTAGGGAAATAACAGGAGGAATAAAACTGGCCGCAGGAGGGATGAGTCATGCCAAGAAAGAGGAATCTTTAAAACCGGATGTGTCTGTATAAAGTAGCTCAGCTACCAGTGAGGGAATTTAAGAAGATATTGAAGAGCAATATGAATAATTGGAAGGATAAGATTTTTAGCTCCTCTCTGTGTATAGGCAGACTAAATATAGAATTAACATATAACCAAACGAGGTAGCTGCTTGCATCCGGCAAAGGCCTCCAGTGTTTTCTGAAAAAGGTGATAAGTTGAGCTGCAATACATGAAATGGTAACATTAGTTCTCTGGATACACATGAAAGGGGATGGAATTAACATGTACATAGTGCCTGTTTTGTGCTGGATACTATGCTTGATATTTTAACATACATGAGCACATTTGCTTCTCACAACAAAGCTATCACATGAAAGTCATTATCACAGCTTTTAGTTGAAGGAAGCCGAGATCACATAGCTCTTAAATGGTGGAGTTCAGGATTTAAATCTAAGATTGGATGACTCCAAAGCCAGAAACCACCAAGATGCTTCCTATATTAAAGGAAGTTGATGATAAAATATCAGAATATTAAAGAGAAAAATCACTAAAGCAGATGAATGTTGTGTTTGACATGCATATTCACAATCAGATTCAGAGGGCAAACTTGGATAATTTGACTTATCCTCCTTAGGCTTCAGTCTTGCTAAGGTCTGCTATTTTGTGATACCAACACCTATTTAAAACAAAATAATCTTGTTTAATCAATGGTACAAACTGAGCAAAAAACCATCTTTGGCTCCCCTTACCATGGTTTACTAGGCATGACAAAATTCCTCAAACTTTCCTCTTAGGGCTGGAGTAAGGGTGGGTGAGCTCCAGGATTTAGCCATGCATTCATTCATTTTCTTATTAGCAACCATTTATTGAGTGTTTAATATATATATGAACCAGGCACTTGGTTTAAATAAGCAAAATGATACAGTCCTGTCCATACAGAATGTACAACCTATTACTTCATAAAAACCAATAACTATAGGTGAGTGCAGTAGATACTATAGAGGGAAAACCAAGGTCTTATGGGAACACATTAAAGTGATACCTCATTTTGATATTGTACTTCAGGGAAAGTACTATGACATAGTACTTCTGCATCAAGAGGAAGAAGAGAAGAGAGCCATAAGCTTTCTGAGCAGAAGGAAGAGCCTTCTCAAATTGATTTAAAAAACAAAAAACAAAAAACAAACAAACGAAAAAAACAGAGGGAAAAAAAGGGCACTCACCAAACGACTCACAGTTCTTGGACAATGACCAAACATCAGGCCAATAAAGTAGAATAAATTTGTTTTTCTTTGGTCCCCAATGCAATGACTTGGCCATTCTATGACTAGGGCTGCCCTTGGTCAACATATGCCCCAAGCTGCCTCTGGCCACCAGAGCCTTTAGCTATGATCTTTTCTGTGTATCCTCTGGCATTCTCAAGACCATTTCAGTGAAATTGAAGTTTGCATGTAAAATCAGATTGCACAGAGAAAATCACCTGCTGTCAGAATTACTCTAGAAAATCACTTAGAATGTCTCTATTTTAGATATCTCAAGGTCTAATACAGTTAGTTTTTTTACCAGCAGTGGAAAAGATAATTATTTATATTCAAGACAGATAACTGGCTTAGAAGATTTGGGCCAAAACCACATTGTGGGGTGAATAGATCCCCTTCCTTCAAAGACATTAAATTCTGAGAAGTGTCTACAGCAAGTGAGATGTCTACACGACAAGAGGTGGAGGGAATGGCAGATACAAGTTCTTTTTGGCATACTTACTCTTTACTGTTGTAAATTTTTGACTGAATGGTGAATACATGGCTCCTGCCTGAAAGCAAGCAGGATGCTCCCTTGTCTACCTGGGGCCCAATGCATTGTAGAAAGTTAAACTACGACAAGTGACCCAGATGGAGGGAAGATCTAGATAAAATAAATAGCATTACCTTGACATTAAAAGGTAGATTTATCTGGGTCTGTAAGAACTGTCAATGTCATCAAGTCACCTAATCTAGGCAGCTATGACATGGACACAAAATCACCCCAACTCATACTTGCCATTAGTGTACTGGCCAGTTTACCCTGCCTGTCTGCTTTCAGAATCGGAATGTGTTCAACATTACATGACTTTTACTCCAGCACCACGATTATAAGGAATATTTGACAACAGACCTTCAAACATTTAGAACGTATCTACTGTGTGCTTATTGTGACATGTTTGGGAAGTGGGAGTAAATACTAATGAAACACATTTCCTTTATCCTCCAGTCTAGCAGAAGAGCAAGCAATACACAGGAAATTAGAACACAATCAGTGCAAGTTTGGGCTCTACAGGAAGACACAGGAGTGGGTCTTACCTTGAGCCAGGCTCAGAAGAGGGAGGCAATTCTTTCAAAATGCAGGGAGCTGCATGAGTCTGTAGCATGAGTAGTAGGGGGTTTTTTCTTTGACAAGTGTTGATGATGAAGTGAATAGAAGATGCCTGTGTCCCCCGAATACAAACTATATTTTCAGGAAGAATAAAATGTAGGTATGAGCCACAAAGAAGAGTCTGCACCTCTGATGAGAATCTGCAGAGCAGTTGAAAGCTCAATCCTGCCTAAAAGAAAAAGAAAACAGAAAAATTGACAGCCCTCAATGGCATTTCAGTCCCTTGCTGGAGTAATGTTTACGTGAAATATCAAATACTTTGAAAACCTTATAGGAAATACTATGCTAAATGTGTCTGCAAATCACTGGCAATATCATAAGCATACGTTTACATGCAACTTTTAAACAAGATCTTCCAAACACGCATGGACATGTTTGGACTACTGACAACATAACATCAGCAAAAGGTTGAGCAGCACTCTTTGTTCAGTTAAGTAACCAGTCATTGATCAGTAATTTTGTCATAGAGGCACATGTTATTCAGAGGAAAACAAAAACAGCACTGGAATTATTGGGAATTTTCAATAATTGAAGAAAATACTAAAATCAGCATATTTTTCAGTCCACTCAAAAACATCTCTTGACCACTAAAGCATATAAATGGGATATAATACCCAGGAAAACAGGGCTGAGAATATAGATTTTCTCCATAGTTCCCTTTAGTAGGTTTAATTGTATTTAGTAACTCAGTGCATCATTCATTAGATATACTACTAGTTGGACTATCTTTTTTTTTAAGCTTCTTGCTTGCTAATTGTGATCCATGCCAAATTTCTTGGAAGTGATTTTTTAATTTTAGATTCAGGGGAACCATGTATAGGTTTGTTACATGGATACATTGCATAATGGAGAGGTTTGGGCTTCCAGTATAGGATTACTGTTTTCACTTCAATACCATCGTCACCAAGAAGGCAAATGTGTGTGTCAAGTCCTAGTAAACAACTATGTCTATCCCCAGTATTAGAAGCACAAAAAGAGGAAAGAAATAGTGCAAAGAAATAGACACAAATGGTAGCAATTTCATTTTCTATACTTCACATTATTGAATCATTTCAGTAGATGTGCCTCCATAAAAGCCTTATCAGAATCATAGGCCCGCCTGCGGCAAAAATACCAATCCATATTCAAACTTCCTATAGTCACATACAACTTGAAAAATACTGAATGCGCGATTGTCCTCATCATTTCACCAAATCATTTAAAGACAAAACAATTGTCAGGTGCTGCCCCAAATGATATTGTTTAAACACCCACTAGCAACATCTATTAATATATTTTTTGCCTTTCAGATTTCTAAATGTTTGTTTCAAAATAGTAGGAGAATAACTACTCCCATTGTATTCAGCAGAAAGTTTTATTCAATGGGAAGCAATAAAATATAATGAAACAAAGCACCTATGATTCAGAATGAGAAAGACCTGCTTTTCAATCTTGGCTTTGCCATTTACTAGTTGTATGACTTTGGGAAAATTGTTTAACATCTTTGAACCCCAGCTCCCTGAGTCCTAAAATCGAGGTATTAGTAGCTACCTAATTAGGCAGTTGTATTAATAAAGACATCACATGTAAAACATACTGTACTGCCTGGCTCACTTTAGAGACTCGGTAATAGCTACTATCATGATTACTTGTTATTAATACTAAAATGGCTTTTATTGACTTCTGATTTCATTGTTAGTGCTTTTCTGAGACGGAGTCTTGCTCTGTCGCCCAGGCTGGAGCGCAGTGGCGGGATCTCAGCTCACTGCAAGCTCCGCCTCCCGGGTTCACGCCATTCTCCTGCCTCAGCCTCCCGAGTAGCTGGGACTATAGGCGCCCGCCACCTCACCCGGCTAGTTTTTTGTATGTTTTTAGTAGAGACGGGGTTTCACCGTGTTAGCCAGGATGGTCTCGATCTCCTGACCTCGTGATCCATCCGTCTCGGCCTCCCAAAGTGCTGGGATTACAGGCTTGAACCACCGCGCCCGGCCGTTACTGCTTTTCTAAATGTGCCCTTCAGGAGAAAGAGTTCGGGTTTTGGACTACTAAAACCTGTGTTTGAATCCTGAATGTTCTGTGGAATGCAGGAAAGGCCACTTAACCTCTGAACCAGAGCTTCTTCCAATGAAAAATTTGAGTATTAATGCCTACATTGCCAGATTATTACAAAGATTGAATGAAGTCATCTTCAGGACACAGAGTAGACACTCAGTGCCTAATAACTTCTAGTATTAATATTATTGCAATAGCAGTAGTTGAGAAACAAGGAATCATCTGATTTATCTATCTTGGAGCAAAATAATACCATCTTTACAGGGATGGAAAACAAGGTTGTCTTCAGTTGCCAACCATGCTGGTTAGTGACACCATAGCATGTTCTGTGAGAAGGACTACAGTATTTAGTGAAGCCACGTATGAATTGCAATGTTGATGAATACAGAAATTAGGATGCCTAATACGTAACCATTATTATATTTAAATATCCTGGGATATCTGCACAAAGCCACTTACAAATGCAAAATAGTCTACCAATACTATATTTTACAAACTGGGAGTATAAAGCAACTGTCTTATTTTCATGAGTAAGGCATTGGAAAAAACAGTAGTATTACGTGGGAAAGCAGGAAAAAGAAAAAAGGACCAAATCCTTTCACTCTATTTTTCTACAAAGCAATTCTTTGGCAAAGCATTGTCCCAATTTGTCATCATCCAAACATTCTAAGTTAACTTGTTTCCATTTATTCAAAGCAGCGGTAGCGACTATTATAAATGAAGTGAAGCATAGAGACCTTAAGATAACAAAGGTTTCTCAAGGGTGATTCTAAAATGTCCCTGTATGTTACAAATAATTGCTTTAACACAAGATGTATAAAAAATAAGAGGAGCATTCCATTTAAGAACCAATTACTTAGAAACCAAAGGAACAGGCCCGAGAAAATTTGCTTTAATCAACTGGTTTTATTTCCTAGAACTGAAATATTCTACGGTTGGTTCTCAGATCTAAACTTCCGAAGCTGCAGTCAACAATTTTTCATCAGAGCCCAAGGGAGAGGGGAAGGGGTAAAGAGACAATATATGGAGAAAGGCACATAGACCATTAGGAAGAGGGGGGGAGGAGACACATCTTCCTCTGTTTTATCAGTGGGCTACATACTAGACCTGTTGATGGGACCAGGTGATGGTACCTGAGTGGAAAATGACACTGAGGAACAGCAAAGCCTTACTACAAGTCATAAAACCTCAAACAGAAAGGGAGCCTTCTAGTTTATCTCAAAAATGGAATAGCAATGGGAAAGCTAGGGCCAGTGTGGAGGCACACCTAGGGGTAGTTCTTAAAAATTTTTGGAACTTCCTTTTATTAAAAAGATTTTCTAAAATATGTGTCTTTACGTCTGAGTGGTATGTATGACCGTAGGGTGGCCTTGAGGCTGTGGGGAGAGAAAGCGGCAGCCAAGGATCTTCCCAGGGTATCCCATCAGTGGCCCCAGAGATCTAAATGGGGACAGATATTTCTCAAGGTCCCCACCCAGGATACTGGGCAAAGTCAAGTTTTCAGATCTCACAAACAACTTGGAAGCCCCCAAACGTTTTGATGAAAAACGGCAACTCCCGGAACCTCTTGGGTCAGCAAAAGGATTTGTGGGGGCGGGGGGGATTCCCCACATGCTGCCCCACTTTTCCCCGAATGTCTGAAGCTGGGAGGTATGGCAGGCGTGGACGGGAGCTCAGGAAGATGTCACTCTCCTGCCCGCTAACTACCACAGCTTGAAGACTGAAAGTGCCCCCTGCTCTTCATCTTTCAGGTCTTTCGCTCCTACCCACATTCCTAAGCAGAGGTCCATAATGTCTGGGGGAGCAGGAGGGGTAGGGAGGGGTGTCTAGAGGTGAAAACAGCCTGCCTGAGCCTCAAGTCGGAAACGGATCCAGGCAACGGTGGGGGCGGAAGGGGTGTTGAGCGGCGAGAAGAGGGAGAGGAAAGCGGGGATGGTGGCCTCACTTTATCGCAGGGAGGGAACTGAGGCCCTGACTCAGATCACAGAGGCGTGGGGGCACAGAGGTGAGAGTCAGGTGATCTGCCATCCAGGGGCCGGGCAGGGCAAGGGAGTGTAGGTTGGAGGAGGACGGGCTGGGGAGGGGGAAAGGCAGTCCCAGTTTGCAGGCCATGGCCAGATTCCCCAAGAACGACCGGGCCGCAGCAGGAACAGGGCAGGGGCTCTTCTGGAAACGCTGGTAACTACACGCTGTCGCGATCTCCGCCGCCCGGTGCCTCGGCATGCCACTCCTGGGAGGCCTCCTCCTCGGCAACTTCTTCCTCCCGGAGCTCCTCCTCCTCTGGCTGAGGCGGCTCGCAGGCCAGGCCGGGCTCGCTAGGGGCGCTGCCGTTCTCCACCGCCACGAGGAGCGGACTCTCCTCGTCGAAGGCCGCCGCCGCTGCCGCCGCTGCCGCCGCCTCCGCCTCCTCCTTCTCCTCCTTCTCCTCTTGGTCGGGGGCTGCCTCCTTGGGTCGTTTGGGGGCGTCCTCTGGCGGGTCCCCCGCGCTCCTCTTCAGCGGCCCCTTCTCCTCCTTCTCCTCAGCGGGCTTGTCGTCGTGCGGCTTCCCCACGTCGTCGCCGCCGCCATCAGCGTGAGTCGGCTTGTCCGCGTCGCCCTCCGCGGCCTCAGGCTCCGGCCGGGGCCCGTCTCCGCCGCCCTTCTCCAAGGCTAATGGGCAGTCGGCGGCCTGGACTGTGGGGTTGTTCTCGATCTCCCACAGCCCCTCGCTGAAGCCGCGCCTCTTGTTGGGCTTGCCGAACTTCTCCTTGCACTCCTTGTACGGGAACAGGCGTTTGGGACTCAGGAAGGCCGTCTCGTGGGTCCCGAAGAAAAACACCTGGTAGCGGTTGGGCTGGGTCATGTGCTCTATCCGCGCCGGCCAGTGGGCATAGCCCTTTAACTTGGCAAACACCAGGTCCCCGCTCTTGTACATGGGCATGCCGTAGGCCGACATAGCTGGTTCTGCGGACCCGCCCTGGGCCACACCGGAAGTAGACGCCAGGGTCTGCGCGCGCGCAGTAAGGGCGGCTGCTGGGCGGGAGTTGTTGAGCGACCTGCTCGAGGGACCCGGCGCCACCTAATGGGCGGGCAACGCTCGCGGCCCCGAGAAGATTCCACTGCGAAGAGTGCATTATCTCCCGAACACGCGAAGCCGGTTGGACCCACCCTCGGACGCCATGATGTCTAGAATGCTGGAGGAAATAGCTGGGATGGCCGGGTGGCGGTTGTGCTTGTGGTGGCCTTGTGCTGCTAATCAATCTCTAGGGCACCTGGGCCACATGGTTGCATAGTTTAAATAAACGGTACCAGAGCGGCCTAGAAAGGGGGCAATGTGACAAGAAAACACAGTGACACAATTAGTACATGTTTCCATGAAACTAGTAACAGCCTAGGGCAAGCATGCAGTGTCCCTGTGGGCCCTGATCTGCTCACTACAGGAAACTACACCTGCGTTAGGAATAGCTGAAGAGCTGACTGTGTCAGTGGTTTCAACCCTTTTCTGATTTTCTCCGGGACTAGCACTGGAGCCTGCAGTGAGGCTCAAGAACTAGGTGAAAATCTGGTAAAGAGTTAGAGTCAGCAGTGTGGTTAGGATGTCTAAAGTCCACATTACTGGGTAACAAAAATGTCACACATTATTATATCTTTAGGGTCACAAAAAGTGTATAGGACCACCACCACCAAGGCAAACAGACATCTAAATATTTCCTACTTTCTATGGAAATGTTCACCTTGGATGCCAGACATGAACTTTAAACTTTGTTGGTGATTGTATTGTATTGTGAAAGATGAGGCTATATGGTTGTAACATTGAGATCATGGCACATGTTTTCAGTATCTCTCTAGAAGAGACGAAAATTGGGTTCATTATGCATAAGAATTAGGTAGAGATCTGCTCATATGGAACATGCTATTGGTAACTAGAACTTCCTGTGAGCTACAGACTAAAAAAGTGTAATCTCAGCTGAGAAACTATTTTAAAAAGAGAATTTTCTTCAGCTATAAGTCTCTTCTAAACATATGAATGAAAGTGTCAGTGCAACTGCAGGTGTTTACACAACTTTCTACATCTTTTTTGGATCCTGCTTGCTAGCTGTGAGCAAGCACTCTGAAACCTACCCAAATTTATCATATCAGTACTCTTGAGTATTATAACTAGACAGATGTTCCTTCCCAGTGTAACCAACAGACTAGACGAGAATCAGAGCCCTTAACCCATTTCAGTACCACTCAAATTTGTTTCCCATTTGCTGGGTTGTAACAACCATTTGAACTCTGAATGGTTGACAGACATGCTCTAGGCAAAAGGAGATATCCCCTCCCTAACAAGGTGAAATGAACATGAAGCCCTTTGATAATTCTAAAATTCTAAACAAGTTCTTTCAGCTCTTCTGTCAAGCCATTTTCTTAGAATGCCTATCTGCCCTACTCATATCTACCACACTTTTATTAAATAAGTAACATCAACAATGCATCAACACTTCATTTACAAATCAACATCCTGCTACAAAGATGAATCTGACAAGTTCCCTCTTCTGAATTTTACAAAGTGCTAGAAAACTAGAAATGTTTAGTGGCCGTAGAAGAAAATAGGAAATGATAGGCAGCCATGGAGCCCATAATAGAAAGGAATTTGGAATTTCTGTAAGCGGAGATATTGCTATATGTGGCTTTTTTTTTTTTCAGCTAAGTATGCTGTACCAATGCACATATCATGTATGAAGTTTGCCGAAGTAGGAAAAAATCTAGCTAGATGGCATGTCTAGAAGAGGTATTTGGTTGTACAATGAGCTCAATCTGAAGGCAGGACCAGTTCTAAAAGCCAGCTGCTGAAGCTGAAGGTGGCAAAGATGCCTCACTAGAAAAAGCCAACATCAATAGTTGGGTGGTTGAACTACAGCAGGTGAACAAGTATGAGGGTGTGAAGGCAGGACTGGGGATGTAAGGGTTAGAGCAATAACCAACACCTATGGAAAACTGAGAGAAAAAGTATAGCAGGAAGCAAAGACAAAAAGATCTAGTAGAGAAAGATCTAGGTCTGCAAAGAGCAGTACAGATTCTATTAAGCAAAGAAGTGTTGTTCCCCAAGTAGATCTTGTGCCTCCACCCTTGCCCACTAATACAGTGTGATGCTGAAAGGCTAGCACAAAAGATGTTTACTTTTGAGGAGCTTAAAATCTCATTTAAGAGATGAAGCCCGGGAGAGTTCATTACAGAACAATACAAGCTAGCCTTCAAATGCCAAATTGTGTGTTCTTAAATACTGAAAGAATTCCAGGAGAAATCAATGGGAGTGTGGTTACTAGGGCAGGCCTATAGAAGGGGTAGTAGGAGATAGAATAAAAACAATTCTGGCATTTCTCACTTGTTTGCCAGCTTTGTAAGGCCAGGGGTTAATATAATCTTTGTGAACCTCTGCTACATGATTTCAAGATATTTAAAGTAATACTCAGAATTTCTTTCAGGATTATTACAAATATTAATGGGATTATGGACATGAAAGCCTAGACGATGGCTATGAAGGTCTATGATGTGCCAATAAGTGTGAAGTTGACTTTTATTATGGATTAGGCTATTATTATCATTAGGTTATATGAGGAAAAAGATATATCCAAAGTAGTAGAGAGTCGTGAATAAGGGCACTGAAGGAAAGTCCCCACCGGCTGAATTACATATTATATACAGAATTATATATCCAGCACATCTTCTTCTGTATGAAACTGACCTAAAAGTTTTTGTTACTTGGAAATATGATCTTGTAAAACAGTGTTCTCTAATTACATTTATCACCTGATGGTAGCTTATTCTACCATTAGAAAAGGGAAAATTGGAGGAAGGTTGAGAAGAAGCAACCATTTAAATAGAGTTTCATGGAGACCACTTTCACAGATACATCATTTCTTCTATTCCTACATTCTCAAGGATGCAATTAAGTGGAGTGATCTTGGCTGCTTTTACCTTTGAAACCAACTTGCTTTTAAAGCTATTGTATCTCTTGCTCAAAGTGAGGAGAGTAGAGAGGATACATTCCTGATGACTTGGTTTGGTTTAGATTTAGCTAGTATATAAACAAAGTACTCATGAGCCACTGCAATGATTATTTTTCAGTAACTAAAACTCCGTGAGTATAACTGTTTCTAATAGGTCAGGATGTTTTAAAAATCATGTGTACCGGGAACACCTGTTTGTCAAGAGGACCTAATTTCAGCAGCAGCATACCTATCAAAACACCTTAGAGTCTAAAACATATAACACTTATCATTTCCCTTTTCTGGAAAACTAATGATAGGATTTAAAAGCTGCTTGGCAACAATTATGAAACATAGGCAATAAAACAACGCAATTATACAAGAGAGAGAATAGATATCTAATTGATGTTTTCTTGTTTAGTTACTTTTAAATTCAATTAGCTTGGTGTAAACTATGATTTAAGAGAAACGTAATTGTTTTCTGTGTGCTTTTGTCTTCATTAAAAATATTAACTGCCTCTGGGTTTATGCAATAGAAGTGTTTATACATGGTTAGTATTTGAGATCCAGCCTTTTCTTTTTAAAATGTTCTAGCAGACATAATCATACAGAGTAAGTCCTCCCCTCCACCATGGGTAGAAACTCCCCCACTGTTCTTTTTTGAAAAGTCACAGGATGTCTGCTTCCTCTATATTTTGTCACCTCTATGTTTCATCCATGTCCACTAAGCCTAGCCTCTAAAGCCTCAGGGATTTGTGCAATACTGGCAACTGCTCAGAGTGGAAATAAATTCAGTTTCAATGGGGATGTTCTAGGAGCCAAAGAGTAATTTAAGGGATGTTCCCAAAGAGCTATATCATCATCATCAATTTTTAAATATTTTTCATTTTTATTTTTAATTTTTGTGAGTACATATTATCATCATCAATTTGAAGTGAGTAAAATCTGTACTTGTCTTTGATAATGGACTTTGAGGAGGGAGACATGAGAGTGCAGATTTTCCAGGTGGTATATGTGCACAATTGGGCCCCCCTTGGCCAACCATGAATGTGATGACTTGGTTTGGTTGGTGTGCAGGAGGGGGGCTTTTGGGGAGATTGGAATTGTTTGCAAAACTTCTCTTTTATTGGCCATGGAAGGAAAATTGGCACTCCAAGATTAAGAAAAGTGGCTGGTAATGAATAATTCTATTTCATTATTCTTATTTGAGGGCTTAAATATTTTGAAACTTATTATTTGGGAAAAAAATTAAATAAAGTGTGTTTAAATAATATTAATACTTTGCTAATTTTGCATGATGATATTTATTCAAGCCCTCCTACATGAGTTATTTATATAACTAGCAAAGTTTAAACAAATAATAGTTATCAATGCTGGTGCGTATTCAATAATTGGGGATTAGATGCAGGTAACATCTATTTACATAATAATTACCTGATTAGATGGCCATACTCTGTAAGGTTTTTAAAGTAAAATTTAGTGACTTGGAAAATGCTTGCAATTTGAATAAAGAGACTGGATAAGATATATGGCACAGGTAATTTATGTGCTTATATGAAACCATGTTCCTTAAATTTAACATGTGGCTAATTCTAGGACCCATTTGAGAGAAAGGGTATTTGAAGTAAACAGGACAGTGGGCGTTAAACGGGATGCTTGCAACTATCAAGTATTCAATTACTATTAGCTCTTAAAATAGCCAGTACTGGCTCTATTTTCTTAAAGTACTTAATTTTTTTCATTACGTGATATATATTTTTGTTGTTACTATTTTTGCTGCTGTTGTTGTTTCCTACAAATTGTTTCTGGTTCAGAATTTAGCTTGTTTCTCTAATTTTATTATAAGCATATAATTTTTTCTTACTTTTTGGAGGGGCAGTGTTGTTGTTGCATTAAAAGCACAGTTTGAAAGACCCGAGATCAACAAAGTCATGTTTACAAGCAAATATGAAACTCAGTTTTGCAATTTCAATTTTGTATTGCTTGCCATTACATTAAGTTGTCATGTAAATGCTTAAAATGATCAAAGCTTTTAGAAAGCCATGCTCAAATTTTTGAGGATGTAACCTCAAAAACTCAATTGTCTCAATTTTCTCTTACTCTTCCAATAGTTTTCTAGCTTTCAAAATAATTACCAAATTATTAAACTTCAGAAATAAGTAATTTATACTATTTTCATTTAAAGAAATCATCAACAGTGTGCATGATAATGAAAAGGTGGGAATTTTTAACTAAAATGTCTAATTTTGAATTACTGAAAATGATATTTTGAAGATAATTTTTATTAATAATTTTTTTCTATTTTATTATTGGAAATGCTTTTAAATTTTTAAGTAACTTTGGCTTAAGAATATAGGCATTGCGTTGCTAGTTATCTTTCTATCTTCATCAAAAGTTTATTGAAGGTAAATGGCTTTCTCTTGTCAAACATTGTGAGGGAAAGGCTGGCTGTTTGTAGCCTTCAAAATAGTTTAGGATTGTTCTATAGTAGGTAACATGTATATTATTTGTTGAAATAAATAGGAAGTTTAGTACTTTTATATAAATTCAAAAACTCGTATGTAATAGACTAGAGACCAAGTAAAAGAAAATCAGAGAAGTAGAAATTTAAAATAACTGTGCTAAATCAGCATTGAGCTCAGTGAAATCCTCAACAACCAATGCCTCTCTCTTTTAGAGTTGGTTCATTTTTAAAATGAACCAATGATGAACACACACTTTTAAGTACCTTAATAAGATTTTCTCAATAACACAAACAGTGACTTTCTGAACAAATATTATAACCACTTCTCACTTTGACCACTCTTCATGGTGAAAAAACTTCTTTCTTAGAAAAAATTTAGTATGTTTGATACTTGTAAAACTGAAATACTGAAATAAAACCTTTTGGATATAGTCTTATAGTCTTTGCTATTCAAAAATCAGACATAACCCATACTCTGTTCCTGCTTCTCAAAGTCTAACCTTAATGAGAATATATCATAATTACTAAAATTACAATAGAACTGATAATTTTTGACTATAATTTATTAAGCATGTATTATATGTTGCAAACTTATACAGGCATTTTACATCTACTTTCCCAATTAATTCTTGAAACCCTTTGCTATATTGCCTTTGCCCCCCCCTTTTTTTTTGCCCTACCCAATTATTCATTATAAGCATAATTCATTGAGGAAATACAGCCAACCAGAGAAGCTGGTTGAGGGAAGAATGAAGAGAGAAGAGTGAAGCAGATACAAAAAAAGTAGAACTGTCAGGAGCTGTAAATTACTATAAGGATCACAAAAGAGAGGAGAAAACTGTCAATCCCTAGAGAAGCTTTAGTTTCCAAAGTTTTTTCAGTTACAATTTGAGTTCAGTATACATACATCTTTACATTAAAAACTATTTGCCTTAAGATATGTGTGAGCCTCTGTGTCTTAAAATAAAAAGTACCAAGTAGAACAATAATGAAACTGATGATAGTGATTGGAATAGGATTTGTAAAGGCAAAATGATGTTAATCACACATCAAACAATGTTGATGTAGACATGAAATCTCTCCAATGTAAACATTATAGATAAAATGTCAAATTCATTTAAAAATGATCAGCCTTTCTTTTTCTCCTAGGCTATTTATAAGTGTAATCTCTAACCATGTAAGATAATTTTTTCAAGGTCATAAAGTGACGTATATTCTGAGATTTTTTACCAGCCACCATCTGGCTTCATGATAGCTGACCACGCATTTTTCCCTTTCAGTAACAACAAAATCGATAAAAGTTTTTATTGAACAGATAAATAAAAACTGCTTACATATTAAATTGAACAATTTGATATTAATAATGAATAATGCTTTGGTCAATTATAATTTTGAAATAGTAAATTTAGTTATTTTATCTTTACTAATTTTAGTTGCCTCCCACATTTTCAATAAAACTGAAAAAAACTGAAAGAATAAAAGCATATAGCTTTTTAATATTGTGGAAAACTAATTTGGCTGTGTTCAGTTTTCTCATTTTTTCTTCAGTTTGCCTTGTA
This sequence comes from Macaca thibetana thibetana, assembly GCF_024542745.1. Classification (NCBI taxonomy): domain Eukaryota; kingdom Metazoa; phylum Chordata; class Mammalia; order Primates; family Cercopithecidae; genus Macaca; species Macaca thibetana. Next base: position 22,556,130 of record NC_065581.1, on the reverse strand, counting down.
GGACTGTTATAAATTGACAAGAAATTTTTGGCTATGTGTGTAGAAAACAGCAAAAATTGAATGAAATCTAGAATATAATGCATTCTTTAGGACACCACTTCAGGTTATACATTAACATGTGGGTGCTTATGTGCTTGATAGAGACTTAAGTGCTGTGGGAGAGATATCATGAGTATAGAATATTTTAACCAATCGTCATACCAAGTGGTCTGTGTTATGTCAATTCGTTATTTGTTAAAAACATTATTGATGATCTGCTATGTGATCTATTTTCTAATTCATATTATTTTCAAAGTTATATAATCAATAAAAATCAAAAAGCTTATTATTTTGTTAGATACTTCTGTATGCCTGCTGATTTTTAATCTGCTTTATCGATTTCCAATATAAATGTTAAGATTTTGGCAAAATCCATAATATATGTGGATTTTTCAATTTCCTTTGAATCAGGTTTGTTTCTGTTTTATGCATTTCAAGGCTATATTGCTAAGTAAATACATAGTTTTTATTGTTGTATTCTACTCCCTTTAGATTCTTCATTTTATTGGAATGAAATAATTGTCTCAGCAAATGTTTTTGCCTTAAATTCTACCTTGTCTGGTATTAGTATGCTCTAGCAGCTTTTTGTGATTAGTATTTGAGTGTAATGGATCCTTAAGTTTAACTTTCTAATGTCATTTTTTAAAATTACATTTCTGAAACCAATACATAGGAAGACTGCTTTCAGTCTAATCTCTTATCAGGAGAATTTAGTCTTTTTAATAACATTTTGTGATAAATTCAGTGTCTACCATCTCATTTTTCATTTGGGTTCACCATAACTTTGTAGGATTTTTTTCTCCCTGCTTTCCTATCTTCTTGTGTATTGATCAGATTTCTTTCATCATTGTTACCAGTGTTGCATTATTATTATTTGTGCTTTTCCTTTGTTAGTTTGAAGGGTATAATGTTCTTCCTTTAGCAATTATATTCTTTAACATACACACTTAACTATAAATTTTTCTAGTTAACTCTAAAGACTTTAGCTTTTATAAAATAACCCCAATACCATACTCTTTGTCTAAAATTTTATTTTTTCTCTTTTATGTTATATAACACTTATTTTTTATAATTAGTTTATTAAATTTATTCACAATTTTATCATTAATTTATTATTATTTCTTACATACCCTTCCTTTACTTTTGATGAAGGAAATATATCACTTAGTAACTGTCTTAGTGAAATTATGGACAGCCAGGCATGGTGGCTCATGCCTGTATTCTTAGCACTTTGGGAGGCTGAGGTGGGCGGATCACCTGAGGTTGGGGTTGAAGACCAGCCTGGCCAACATTGTGAAACCTGTCTCTACTAAAAATACAAAAATTAGCCAGGCATAGTGGCACATGCCTGTAATCCCAGTTATTCGGGAGGCTGAGGCAGGAGAATCGCTTCAATCCAGGAAGTGGAGGTTGCAGTGAGCCGAGATTGTGCCACTGCACTCCAGTCTGGATAACAGAGCAAGACTCCATCTCAAAATAAAATAAAATAAAATAAAATAAAATAAAATAAAATAAAATAAAATAAAATAAAATAAAAAATGAAAGAAAAAAGAAATATGGAGTAGTGGAATTCACTTAGCCTTATGTGGCTAAAAATGTATTTATTCTAACTGCACTCTTAAATAATATATTGGCTGAGTATACAACTTATATTCAAAATGTATTGTTTTAAGCATGTGAAGAAATTATTCCACTGTCTTCTAGTATCTATTGTTGCTGCTGAGAAGTCTACCCTCAGTGAAACAGTTATTCCTTTTCTGGTATTATATCTCTCATGTTTCCAGCTATCAAACTTTTCTTTATTCTTAACATACTGCAGTATATCTAGATATTTACTCAATTGTCTCCTTTTAGAACACTTACATATGTATATTAAATTATCTCAATCTATAATTCATGTTTTAACCCTCTCTATATACTGCTGTACACTGTAGAATTTCTCAAAACTATATTCCTATTTATTTATTCTTTCTGTCTCAGAGGTTGTCCCATTTATTATTTCAATAATAATACTTTTCTTGTTAAGAATTTCTATTTTATGTCTACCTTTTATTTCATTTATATCTGTTTTAGTCCATAATTTCTTGTTTCTTTTATGGATTTATTCATTTTTTACCCTTTCAGATTTTCTAAACATATTTATTTTGAAACACTATTGATATTTTCCTCTCCTTTTAATTTAATCTATCATTTCATTTCCTGCTGCCCAGTGGTAGTGTGGCTCAAGGTTCCCTGGCTACAAGATTGTCTTCTTCTTTGTGCCTCTATAAAAGGTAACATTGTAAATGTTGTACCACCCAAAGTTAGTACATCAGGGCTTTTTTCAGCCTGTCTTCAGTGTCAGAAAGTTCCACTCTGGCCCAGCATGAGACCAGCAGTGAGGCCAACTCTAGTCCCCCTCTGCAGTGAGGGAACTTATTTCTTTCTGTCCTATAGAATCCAGAATACTTTGTCATCTCTGCTTGATTCCAAGCTCTAATACCGGCAGACCTGCAGTATTAGTTTCTCTTAACATTTTGCATTTCATTCCATTCTAGCTTATAAATACATTACTACTTCTAAGTTATTTGATTGTATATTTTATATTTCATCTGCTATTTGCTGTGTGTCGGTTCAGAAAGAGAATATTGCAAAGCATGAATTCACAACATCTTAATTAGGCATCAGGTGGTTATAAAATGTCATGCATACCCCTTTCCTTGTCAGTTTGCAAGCTGAGGACAAAGATTCTATGCATAAAATAATTAGAGAAAACAAAACAGATTCTCAGAAACACAAAAACACGCACATATTTACACAAAAATAATCAGGGAGACTTTAGATGTGTCAGCAATTGATATTTTTCTTAAGGAACGTGTAAGATTTGAATAGACAATGACTTTATGCATTTTATTAATAATAATTATCTGCTAACTTCTTTACAGATTCACTTTATTGTGTGTCTTGAAGATGTAGTGTATGTACCTATCAGCAGTGGTTTTTGAGGGCTACAGTGACAGTATGTCAATCATCTGGGTAGCTGTAACAAAATATCATAATCTGGGTGTCTTACAAATAACAAAAGTTTATTCCTCACATTTCTGAAGGCTGGGAAGTTCAAGATTGAGGCACTAACAGATTTTGGTGTCTGGTGAGAGCTCACTCCATAGACTTCTGTCTTCCCACTGTGTCTGCACATTTTCACATGGCAAGGGAGTCCATGGGGGACCTTTTTGTAAGGGCAATAATCCCATTTACCTCCCAAATCCCCATCTCCAAATAACATCTCCCCAATGTCCCTACCTCCAAATGTCATTGTATTGGGGATTAGATTTCAACATATGGATTTAAGAGGGCATAAACCTTCAGTCTATAGTATGCTAAATTATAGTCCTCTTAGTGCATAGTTATGTGGCAATATTGAGAGAAAATAATTAAATGAGACTGCTCCTTCCTAGCAATCTTAAGTAAAAGTTTGTCTGAGGAGTCACTCAAATTTGAAGCTCCTGCAAAAGGTGAAAAAGTATATATGTCTATGTCCTCTAAGAAATATTAAGACTGCAAGTTGCGTATATTGAATTTAAAGGAATATTCCTTGAGAAAAGTATTAGTAACAACTAATTAGATCAGTATTGACTCATTACTCACAAATCTTCAGTATCTAAGCTAAGTGTATTTTACCTTCCCTCTGTGCCTGAGTTTGCAGCTTTAAGCTACTTCATAAACTTTTCATAGCTTTGGAAAAGTCTAAAAATAATTGCACTGCATAATGCTCTAACATATCTCTGATTCCTTCTACTCAGGGCACTTCCTAGGGGTTCATCATACATGCCAAGAGCCAGCAAGTGAATAGTGACAAAAGGCAAGACATTTGCTCACAGTTTACTTAATGCCTCTGTTTAAGTTTCTCTGACTCACACTGCACCTTAGTCCATTCAGCCATTTTACAGAAATAACGGTGGAGATAATTGGGCCTGTGCCTTGTTAGTTCTAATGTTTAGCTTGACTCAGACTAATAAAACCACAAACTGAAGAAAAGCATTATATCTCTTCTACTGCATGCACAAGAGCAACTGCAGGCTTCTGACACCGGTTTTGGCAGGGTCTCCAAATGGATGACTGAATAGCTTCAAAGTAGGTGATGGAAATCAGGAGACAGGAAGATTAACCCACAAGACATGTATGTTTTAAGTCAGCTTGACTTCTATTTATTGCAACCCTGACATTGGAATAAACCTTTTAAATATATTTTGAAAATGCAACTAAGTGTAAAACATGATACCTCGCTTTAAAGCTCTTTTAATTGAATGCACCTGGTGCTTCCCCCTGTCAATTTATGTTAATGCCACACACATGGGCAAACAGGACCTAATTACAAATTAAGCAATAAAGCTGTTTGTAAGAGCAAATGTTCTCCGGGTCAAGTCCATGAATTACGTGTGTGTGTGTGTGTGTGTGTGTGTGTGTGTGTACATGAGAGAGAGCGTATGCAAGTGTAAATGTAAATATATGTACACTATATTTCTCGACCTTTGTTATACTTGGCAACTTATTTTATTGAACACTAGTTTTACAGAGACACCTTCTGTGCAGTAACTCAATTTTCCTAAATAATCAGAGGAATTCCCTAATTACCTAAAGTTCTGTGTCATTCTAATATTAAGATTCTTTAAACTCCATGAAAAATAACTGTTTCTTGAGTGATCATTGACTGAGTCCTCTCATTCCAGATCTGGCTGCTGTAGATTTGAAATATTGCTGAGAGTTCTGACACTGCCCACCTCACCCCACCCACTAAGTCTTTCTCCGGGTAGCCATGTAGAAGCCGGAGCTCAGGAAGCAAGCTGATGGCCAACTTTATGTCCCTGTACTTGACACTATCATTGTGGAAATTAAAGCACCTGAAGAGCTGGCTTTTTCCTGCTCACTATCCACTATTGATGCAGTAGTGCTAAAAAGAAAGACCTGAGAATGTTTATGATTTACTTCAATTTATGGAACTTTGCTCCTGGTACCTAAACTATGGTAGAATGTAGGTTAATTTTTGTTGAGTTCAGTTACATATAAATTTATTGAACACCTATAGGCACAGAAATGACAATGATTAATTAAATAAAATCCCTGTCTTCAATGAGCTTACAGCTAAAAATATTCTTATCTAATCCTTGCTTTTGCTTCTCACTGCCATGGCACTGCCATGGTCTCAGATCAACCCTGGACTCAACCATCAGTAGACAACAGTTCCAAAGTGGATGCCAAATTTCAGTCCATCGCGTGTGTGTGTTGCAGTGGTGGCCGGCGGGGGCAGAGGGGTGGGGTGTGGAACTGTGAGAGGGAAAGAGACTGAAGGTGAGGAAAATTTTATCCTCAGTTGATTGAGTCATTATTATTGGGCTGTACAGGGGGCAGTATTATTCTCTCCTCTTCATCCACACTTGGTCCTAACTCCCATCTGCTTCTCTCTTATTCATACACCATTACAATGTATATGCTACAGCTTCCTTGTAAAATGTGCAGTATTGTCTTGTCTGTGTTCATGCTTTCCTTTACTTAAAGGTAGTGTACTATCAATCTCATTCCATCTCTTGTTTTCACTAAATACTACATCTTCATGACATATCTGAGTGTATAGGTATAGTGTATTTCTAGCCGATACATGTATCACTGCACAGGCAATGTTTTACTTAATTCTTCTAGTGACCAACACTTGGATTGCCTCCAATTCCCCACTAACACACATGCAGGCACACACACACAACACACACAAGCGCTCTAATGAAAATTCTTGTTTACCTCCTTTGTGAAAACTTCTTTGTCATACAAAAACTACTCGAGGTACTATGAGAGTGATTTAATGCCGAAATTAGGTGTTTAAACACCATAAAAAGGGCTAGAGAAATGACAACAATCTAGTGAATGCTTCCACTAGATTTCAGAGAATCTAGGAGCCTGAGGAGCTGCAGCTCTTTCCGACCTGCGGTGGGAGATTTTCAGTGAGACATTCAAAGGCCGCCGTGAAGTCTCAATCCAAACCCAAAAACGTATTAGCCCTCATAATAATACAGGTCTCAGCAGCCTGCCAGATCACGAGCAAATGTCTCTTGCTGTTGAATCTAATCCAGAGTTTGGCTGGCAAGAACTTCCTAAAGCAGGCCCAAATTTCCAGCCCTTGCAAGACAGGGGAAGAGTGCAGGAAAGAGTATATCTTGTTCTACTTTTTGGATTGATAGCCTCTAACTTCCTTCAGATCTTCCATTGGATTTTTTTTTCCCTGTATTCTTTTTAATTTACAAGGGTTCTCTTTGATTCTCTGACTCCTCTATGTAGTGTTTGATTTTTTTTTTATGGATGTAATATGTGTTCTTTCTTCTCTAAAAATATTAAAAACAGTTATTTTCAAATTTTCTTCTCCTCTCAGCTGTGTGTTGATTTTGAGTATATTTCATTTTCTGTTTATTTTGCTCTGTCTTTCAAGTTGAAATCTGTCTTTCCCTTGCCTGTCTGGTGGATGACTGTTCATCCTTGTTTTAGAATGAGACACTAAAATGATGCTTGGAAAGTCTTTGAGAGGGAGTGAGCCTTGTCCAGTGGAGTTCTCACTGTAGGGTAACCTTCTGAGGACTAGAACATTTTATTGGGGTATTTTTCAATGACAGTATCTGTGGGTTTCTTCTCTTGGAATGGTCAGTTTTCCAGAAAAGATATCACCCATCTGGAAGGGAAATTATGAAATGATGAGGCCTGAAAATGGGTTTATTGAGACTTGCCTAATGGAGACACTGAGCCGAAGCAGGGAGCTGGAAATGAGTTTGTAGATGTCCATCTCTTTAGTCCTCCTCTTTCAGAAAGATGACTCACATTCTCACTCCTGCCTTTCCTTGTGTCTGATGGCTCTAAATCCAGAGCCCACCTAGGTCAACTTGGTCCATGGCAAATGTCCAGGCATCTGCTGGAGTAGAGGAAGGATGGTCACTGGACTCATAATTCTAGACAGATCAACTGGGGGTCAAAAGGCTTTTTTATTTCAGCCTTTCATCTTTCTCCCTGGTTACAACCCTGTCTAACTCCCACCTTCAGCTGTAGGAGCTGCATCTAATCCCTGAGCGTGCCTGGGATTCTGCTGCAATATCAGCTTCTTCTGGGCCTCCTTTCCTCCCCTGCATCCCTTCCGCAGGCTTAGCCGGCTTTTCTGTTCCATAAATCAGCTAGTACATGTCTATTTCCCCATGCTTCTAATTTCTATTTACTTTTCTGATGTCTCCTCTTTGGTTCTATTTTTCCTTATGTATTTGTGCTTCTTTTATCTTTTCTAATGTCATTTTAATGTACTTTAAGGAGAGAATAGAGATTAGCATTAAGTTCAACTTTTGCCATGTTGGGAGGTAATCAGTACAGATGCTAAATGAGAATCCCTGGATGATAATCCTCTTATATTTAAAATAATAAACTTGACATAAAAAGTATAAATATCTAACTTTGTCTAGATATCTATTCATCCATCCATATTCTTTTAAAAAATATAGAGAGACAAGGTCTTACTCTGTCATGCAGGCTGGAGTGCTGTGGCACAATCATAGCTTACTGCAGCCTCGACCTCCGGGCTCCAGTGATCCTCCTGTCTCAGCCTTCCATGGAGCTGAGATTACATGCACATGACACCATGTCCTGCTAATTTTTTTTCACCTTTTGTAGCGACCTGGTCTCATTATATTGTCCAGGTTGATCTGGAACTCCTGATCTCAAGCAATCCTCTCTCCTCGGGTTCCCAAAGTGCTAGGATTACAGGCAGGAGCTACTGTGCCTGATCTATATTTTATTTTTATGTGTTCAGTCATTATATTATGATTTTTGATGATGATTATCCTTTAATATACCAGAATGTTGCTGCTATTTTCAACCTCTGTGAGTAAACTATATTGAAATTTGCTCCAACAGCTGAGAATAATCATCTTCAAGTGTGCACATTGTTTATGAAGAAATAAGCAATGGAGTGAGTTTCTCATTTATTTGGGTCATGTTATTTAAATATATTAAAAATGGTTATGAACTGGACAGAAATCTATTTTTGATTGAGAAGAGTCTGCCTGTGTCAACCAGGAATGTGCTAAAAATCTCACAAATATTGTGGGTTAATTTCAAGTTTATATTTAAAGGATTCTTATTTCATCCAAATATTGTTCACACTTCCAAATGTGAATTTCCATACTTTCCTTATGAATTTGCCACTGAATGTGTTATTTTGATTAGTGTTGTCAGGAAGTACCTAAATATTTTTCCCTCTTGATTAGTAGTTAACATTCTTTAACAAATTCTTTATTAGTCACAGGCCGATATGGCATATGCAGGAAAAGATGCTGAAATAAAGGCTTTAGATCTTGCTCTGTTTCCTATTCTTAAATATAGGCCTCCATGTTTCTTGTGTGTATGAGGAGTTGGGCTAGATCACTGATTGCTAATAGGGATGGATATAGTAAAATAATCATTAACACAACATAGTCATGACTGTCTCCAGTGGTTTTAGGGATGGAACCAGAGTCACACACACCTGCTTTCAAATCCCAGCTAATCCACTTAATCGTTTTGTGATCTATTATTTAATTTTTGTGATAATCATATGTTATATGAACAATTGGGATAATAATAATACTTTCTCACTCATATGCCTTTATGTGAGTACAGTCATCTCTGGGTATACCCAGGGGATTGGTTCAAGGACCCCCATGGATATAAAATTCTGCAAATGCTCAATTCCCTTATATAAAATGGAGTAGTACATTGGTGAAAATTAAATGTAATAAAGTTTGTAAGACACTTAATTCGTGCCTCAGATGTAATGAGCACCCAGTAAACATTAGCAACAGGTATAAAACAATATTACTATGGCACCAAAATAGTGCATAAGACTGCAGAGAGAAAACCAGTCATATAATTTACTCTTATAGTCAACATTTGTTGAGTACCTACTAAGACCAGATGTTGTTCTATGCACTAATGAAGCAAAATGCCTTCATCCCCAGAGCTTGTTTACATTCTAGTAGAAAATGTAATAAAAATATTATATGATATGGTATAATATAATATGATAACATACAGTGAAAAGGCCTCAAAGAAAAATAAAGTAGGGCAAAAGAATTGAGCATGATATGGCATAGTGTATGTTCTTGTATATAGTGCAGCAGAGAAGCCCTCTCTAAGGACACGTTTGAGTAGAGACTGGAGTAGACTAGGCAGATATGTGGGGGAAAAGCTTTCCAGCCAGTAGGACCAGAAAATGTAAAGATGCTGTGTGTAAACAAGCTTGTATGCTCAAAGAATAGCAAGCTGGCCATGTGGCTAAAGACAGGAAGGACATAATCGTAGAAAATAGAGACAGAGATGTAGACAGAGATCAGGCAACGTAAATCCCTGTAGAATATAGTAGGGACTTTGAATTTGACTTTCCTAAGTGTTATTAGAAATGATTGGAGTATCATGAGCAGAGAATTAACATGATTTGACTTAAGTTGCAAGCACACATGAGTTTAAATACTCTATGGAAAAGTTACTGAAACTTTCTGGCTCATTTTTTCACTTGTTTGAGGGAGAGTAAAAAGAGAGAATGTAGGGTAAAGGACAAACGCAGTGCTTGGTGCAAAGTACATGCTCAATAGCCTTAAAATTTGAAATTCTTCCTCTTCACCTGAAAGTCTGGGACAAGAATAGACACAAGACCCATCTCAACCAGTACTTTCTTTCCCACTAGTTAATCCCAGCTCTGACATTACCCTTATTACAGCCACTCCTTTCTATGAAACCATTTTTCCCCTAAAAGACTTCTATAATAATGCTTGTTTTCCCTTGAGAGGATTTAGTTACCTTGGCATTTACTAACAGGGTCCATTTAGTTGCTAGTTGATGATACTTTGAGCAACCAGGGCACAAGACTTGTATTGCAATAGAAATAATCGTAAAAGTAAGTGTATATCAGATGGGGCGCTCCACAGAGAGAGCCCCACAGTGGGCCCAAAGACAGCAGTGTGGTTTCTGGTCCTGGGGCTGAAAATATAATAAAGTTAGATAACGGCAACCTGGAGTGGGCTGATGAACAAGATATTGTCTTCAGACAGCTCTACATTTCAGGCTGGAATTTCTTTATTTCTCCACATTTGAGAAGTATATGTCCCATGGAGCCACCCAGAGAGTAACAGACACATTCATACTAGAAGCCAAGGTTTCAGAGCCAAGCTCTTCTCAGGTTCAAGGTTTGACACCCCAGGCTTTCCTGGACTAAGTGTTTCATTTTGAAAAGAACATTTTCCATTTGATCTTTGCTTCTTATTTAGTCCTTCTTAGCTTCATCTTTTATAATAATATTTGTATTGGGCCATTGCCTTTCAGTGACTCAGCGAGTGGATATTCAGGGGTATGTATTTCTTTTCTAACTAAAAGAATGAATTGTGAAAAATTTAAGGGTAGAAGAGGGCCTGTACAAAATATATACTTTCTTGTCAGTGATTCAAAGACTGCCTTGGACATTATTTAACTTGAATATTATATTAAATTTTGTGTCAGGAAAAAATATTCAAATGTAAATTATACCTGAAATGTTAGTAAAGTCTGTTGCGAAATCTAATCATCAATCTTTTCTGGGTCTGGCCCATTTAAGAATTCTTCTTACATTTTTCATGACCTGATTTAGAATCTTTGCAGCAGATGTGGCTCTTTGTATTCAAGTTTCCCTGTACACTGAAACTCAACATTGAGTCCCCAGGTCTCCACATCTGGGAAAATCAGGCCAAACTCAGTCTTGACTCTTGTCTCCATCTAATTAGAGGGACAGAGATGCTTCTGCTCAGGCCTCAGAAGAGACTCACAACTTTGGCCTTCATATCTTAAATCGCAGCTCTTAACAAACCTAGGATAACCTGGTAGGTGTGACTATTACCACGTGATGAAAGACTAATGTTATGCACTTCTCAAATGGGAGTGCTAAGTGAAAATAAATGAGAATCTAGATGTTATTTTCTTTTGAGTCATGTGGACCTAGTCCCCAAGCCTTTTTCTCTTTGTTACAGTTTCATACAGAATTCAATATTAACTATCTATTGCTATAAATTCTCTTGCAGCTGTTCCAATTAGGTTATTCAGATGCAGTTTCTTGTCATTTTACCAATGTTCCAGCTGTTTCTAATCCTTTTAATGTAGTGCTTGAGAAATATGTTATAAATACATGAGAACATAGTTCCCAACAGGTAATATCTGTCTCAACTTTTCTTGCCTCTGACTCTTAACCGAATTATGGGTCCACACAATCTTGCTTTCTCTGTTCTGTTTCGAAGCTAGCCATTCTAACTATTCTCGTGATCTCATATTTTTTCTACCTCTTCTCTGAACTTGTTTCATTAATTGTTTATTCTTCCTCTAGCTTAATTTCTTACTCTTTATTGGATCTTCCACTTGGCTTGGATTAAAGGTCTCTCATATTACATTTTTTTCTTATCCTTCCTTGTCAAGCTCTCATCCTTATCATCATTACTCCATTATTTTCATAATATTTGGAAAAGTCACTTCGCCATTTAACTTTTACTCCTCCACTCACCTCTTTATATACCTTTTCTCTCTACCACCTTACAGGAAGTGTTCTTTCAAAATTACCTTCTAATTTGTGTGTCCTATGACCTGTCTTCATTCTTGATGATGCCTTATTTCTCCTCTAGATTTTAAAATGTTGGCTACTCACAGCTTTTCAAAATTGCATCAACGATGGTTCCCCCACTACTCTTTTCAAAGTCTGTGTTGAGACTAACAGACCGTCTCAATCTGGATAGAGTTTATAGTCTAATAGAGTAAACAAACTTGTGCACAAACAGAACCCACAAGTTCTTCCCACGCTACCTTTTCTGGTAACAAGGCAGACTGAATTTCCAGAAACTTTGTCTGGAAAGTTTTCCGAAAACTGAAATTGATCCCAAATGATTTTGTTTTAAAATCTCTTCAAATGCCCTGATTACCTGGCAGGAAGGAAAGGAAATCTTTGAGGGCAGGAAAAAAGGTGAAAGTGTGAGTCAATGGAGGTAAACAAACTCTGGAACTAGCACCTTCCTTGAGAGCTGCCGGATCTAAATTGTAATGGCAGACAGAGGCATAGGAGGAAAAAATATGGCACCCAATCCAAATGGGATGTCGGGACAAAGCAGGCTCTCCTCCTCTAGACTTTCCATCACATTCTATCCTTCAGCTCTACAGAAAACATAAAACTCCTGAAGAGAAAGCTACTGAGTAATACTTACATTTTAAAAGAGGAAGACCCGGAATACTCAGATTCAGAAAGCCCAAGCAGAATAGTTGCAATGAAAGAATTATATACCACGGAAACTATATTTAAAACGGGATGGTAAAGACATTTTTAAAATTGTATACCCAGAAAAGGACCTTCACAAATGTATCTCCTTATTGGGTAAATATAAACAAATATAATAATAACACCTATTTTGGAGAGATAATAAAAATTATTGAATCAAATGCATATAATAATATAGCATATAAATCAGAAGGGGGTAATTGGGGTTAAAGTAGTTAGCTTTATCATACTTTAGCAGAATAGTCAAAATTTTAAAATAATTTTAAACATCTGAAAGTTTCTAGATTAGAATAACAATGAAAATAGTAGAAGTAAAGTTCAAAACCAAAATACCACTAGAAGAGACTTCTAATTCTGTTCAAGATGGAGTAGCAGCAACAAGATTTACCCTCCTACCATAAACAACAACTACATAGATAAAACCAGACAAAATATACAAATAGAAGTTTCCCAAACACTGCAATTCAGGCAAATTGTACAGTGATCTCTGAAAGATACAAAAAATGAGATTAGCCTTATGAAACCCCAGTTTACTGCTCTGAGTTTTCAGAATTCAACATGGGGAGGAGAAACACAGGTGTAACTTGACAAAGCCCCTGAATTGAGGAGAGAGAGCTCAGGATATGGGGAATCAAGGCAGCCAGAGGTCACAGGACAGAGGAATGGAGAGAGCTGCCAAGAGAGAATTCCAGGAATCTGCAGCAGATTCCCTTTGAATACTGATCAGTGTATGAGTGTGAGGAAGCAAGGAAAGAACCATCTGAAAGGAATAGAGGGAAGAGTGCCTGGGATTTACACAGGGCCAAGGATAGTGTGTGTGATTAGCCAAATTAGAAAGCCTCATGTTTTATGGAACATTGGGTAGAGTCCTCATAAGGGTTTTGCCTCAGTAGTGGGGAACAATTTGTGCTAGACCGAGCACTGTTCTGGTCCTGCCCAATGAATCTTAAAGCAAGATTCCAAAGGATCAAAGTGATTTTTAAAAATAACTTAATTGCATCCTAGAGCAAAGCTCAAGAATATGTATAAACATAAAAAACTCATTACCCAATAAGATAAAAATACACAATGCCCAGTATCCAATTAAAAATTAATGGGCATGCAAAGAAATAGGAAAATATGACCATATTGTGTAGAAAAATCTCTCAATTGACACAAACACAGAACTAATACAGATGTTATTATTAGCTGACAATGACATTAAAGCAGTTATTAAGGCTATATTCCATATGTTCAAAAAGTTGAGGAGAAACATGGAAGATATTTTCTTTTAAAAAAGATCCTAATTAAACTTCTAGAGATGAAAACTACAATGTCTGATACAAGAATGCATAGGATGAAAATAATGCGGATTATGTATGGCAAAAAGAAAGATTAGCAATAGAAACTATCCAAAATTAAACACATGAAGGAAAAATAATTTAAAAGAGAGAATCAGTGAGTTGTGGGACAGTTTTGAGCATCTTATTATACATGTAATTGGGGTCTCCAAAAGAAAGCAGAGGAAGCAGAGAAAAATTCTGAAAAAATAATGGTAAAAAATTCCAATTTTATAAAACTATAAACCCATAACTTTGAGAAGCTCAACAGAACCCAAACACAAAGAAAGATTTTAAAAATACACTAAAGCACAGCATATTCAAATTGCTCAAGACCAGTAATAAAGACAACATCTTCTACACCATAAAGTACAAGAATAAAACCCTACAGTTAGCATCATACTTAATGACAAAATATCAAATGCTTTCCTCCCCGATATGACAGTGTCTGTTCTCACCTTCCATTCAACATTAATTGAAGGTATTAGCCAATGCAATAAGGCACGGACAAGCAATAAAAGATATCCAAATCAGAAAAGGATAAATAGAACTGTCTTTCTACACAGAATACAGGATCCTTTATATACAAAATCCAGTGAAATCAAAAATAGATAATATGAACTTATCAAGGTTGCACGATAAAACAATCAACAAATAACAAACCGATTGTATTTCTATATACAGTATTAGAACTGAACAATGGAAATTGATTTTTAAAGAAAACATAAAAAACATATTTAAGATAATATAAAATATTTAGGAATGAACCTGACAAGTGATATGAAAGACCTATTTACTGAAAACTACAAAGCATTTCTGAGAGAAATTAATAAGATCTAAATAAACGCAGAGATGCTTTCTGTTATTTGGAAGACTGTATATTGTTAAGATATCAATTTCCTCCCACACTGATCTAGAGATTCAAGGCAATCCTAATCAAAATTCTGCAAACTTTTTTATAGAAATTCATCAAGTTTTTATAGAATTCAAATAATAATGCAAAGGATCTACAATAACTGAAACAATTTTGGGGGAAAAAATGATGACAAACACTACCTGACTGCAAGATTTAACTTAAACCTATAGTATCAATACAGTCTGGTGTTTAGGTCCACAAAGGTAATTAAATTAACAGAACAGAGTCCAAAAACAGGCCATATATACAGAGACAACTGATTTTTTAAATTATAATAAAAAACTCAAGCAACCACTGATTATTGACCAATGTGAAAAAGTAATAAAGTGGGGAAAAGAGAGCCTTTTCAAAAATTGTGATGGAATAATTTATGTATTTACAGAAAGGAAGAAAGAAGGAAAGAAAAAGGGGGGGCAACAAAGGAGAAAGAAAAATTATTTTAATTAATTCATTGAAACCATATACAAATTTTAACACAGATCATAAACCTACATGTAAAGCATAAAACTATAACATTTTCATAAAGAAACATAGGAGAAAATTCTTTGTGATCTTGGTTAGGCAAAAATTTTATTGCTGTGATACTAAAAGCACAATAAAGGAAAATAATTATATATTAGATTTCCCCAAAGTTAACAATTTCTGCTCTTTGAAATATGCTAAGAGAGTGAAAAGGCAAATCAGACTGAAAAAAGATATTTGTAAATCATATATCCAGTAAAGTACTTGTAGCCAGAATATATAAAGGATATTTTCAACTCATAATTAAAACAAATAATAAAAAAATTTAATAAAAGATAGGACAGAAGATATACAGATGAAAAATAAGCAGATGAAAAGATGTTCAAATCATTAGTTATTAGGGAAAAGCTCATTAAAATTGGAATGACATATCAATACACACCTGTTAGAATGGCGAAAATTAAAAAGATTGACCATACCAAGTGTTAGTAAGCATGCAGAGAAACTGGAACTCTCATAGACTACCAATATGGACAGGAAATGATACAACTTGGAAAAAAGTTTGGCAATATATTAAAACTGAACTGAACTGAAAATTGATATCTTAACAATATACAGTCTTCCAAATAACAGAATATATCTCTCTATATATTTAGATCTTATATATTGTATATAATATATAATATATAATATGTATTACATATTATATGTTATATATTATATAATATATTATAATATATAATATATATAATATATAATATATATAATATGTATTATATTATATGTTATATATTATATAATATATATTACTATATAATATATTATATATATATATAAATATGTATTATATATGTTATATATAAATATATATTATATTAATATATATTATATAATATATAACATAATACATATTATATATTATAATATATAATATATATTATAATATATAATATATATAATAAATATATATTCATATTTTTGGCAATATATTAAAACTTTCAATATATACCTTTCATATATTCTAGCCATCTCACACCTAGATATTTCTGCAAGAGAAAATAGAGTTTATACTCATAAACAGACTTGTACAGAAATGTTCATAGCACCTTTATTTGTATGGTTAGATATTGACAACCCAAGAGTTTATCAATAGGCGAAAACATAAACTGTAGTATAACTTCTTAATGGAATACTACTCAGCAGAAGAAAGTAACAAACTCTGACATGCGCAACAATATGAATAAATAACATATGCATTATGCTGAGTGAAAGAACCCAGACTTAAAATCCCTATATATTTTATTATTAGTTCCATTTATATAAAATTTAGATTGAGCTTAATTCAAATCTATATATCAGCTCATGGAGAAATACCATTTTAAATATATTAAATCTTCCAATGCATGAAATGTTAATTTCTACATCTTTCTAAATATTATTAATTTTTCTTAATAATATATTGTAATTTTTATGCATCTTTTAAGATTCCTTTTAAAATGTTACTGCTTTTTAAATTTTATTCTCTATAGTTTTTGCTGCTAATATTTGTTATTTTTATAGCAGTATCAAACAACTATTTAAGTTCACATATTCATTCTAATGATTTATAGATTATTTTGTAAAATCTAGAAACACCATCACAACACGTGTGTTTAAGTTTATTTAAGACTTTTCATCATGAAAGTTGTTGAATTTTATCAAATGATTTTTCCACACTTTGGAGTATTCTTTTGATTAAGATTTCAGTATCTATTTTCATAAAGGAGATGGACCTAAAATTTTTTTTGCTAGTAATAGTTCAGCTTTTGGAATGATCTCGTTTTTTTTTTATTCTCTGAAAAGTTATGTCTAAGGTTTTTGTTATTTATTCAGTATGACATTGTGTATATTGGGAGGCAACCAGAGAATAAGATTTTAATTGTAGATTATATTCTATTAGTATATATAAAATTAGTTGCATTTTCTTCTACTTTCAGAGGTGATAAACCGTATTTTTCTAGCAATTTATCCATTTCATCTAAATGTGTATTTTTTCACATAAGGTGTCTATAATATTCTTGTATTATATTTTAAATACCTGAGGGATCTTTGATAATGTCTTCCCTTTTATTCTTGATATTGATCATTAGTTTCTTCTCTCACAGGCTCACATACACGTTGTGGAACTTTTTCTTTCTCACTTAGTCTTTCTGTAGGTTGACCAATTTTAATTAATTTTAATTACTCATTTCAAAGAATCATATTTTGGCTATTGATTTTTTTAAATTTACTTTAGTCAATTCTGCTGTTATATATTTTTTTCTTCCTTTTATTTTCATTGAGATTAATTTATTGTTCTTTTTCTAATTTCTTGAAGTAGCTGGTTAGTTCACCAATTTTTGGCTTTCAATTTTCTAATACATGAATGCAAGACTACACATTTCCTTCTTAGCTTCAGCTGCTTCAAAATTTGATGTCTTTTTTTTTATCATCAAATAATTTTAAATGTTTTTATTTCCTTTTAATTTCTTATTTGACCATCAGCTTAACATACAAAAAGTTACTTTTGTATTAACTTTTGCTATTGATTTCTGTCTTAATTAGGGTCTTATCTCCACAAGACTATAATTTTATCCTTCTTTTTCCACAGATTACCAAAATTCTCTCCTGATTTTTCTGTCTCTTGGTAGAGGTTCTCTGCTCAAGGCTTTGGATTCTAAGTCTTTTATCCTACAGCTACAGTCAGCAAATGCCCTGATTCTTCACACTACATTGTTCCCCTTTCTCAGAGACTGATTGTTTTCTTCCACCAAGTCTTGGTTGCCACAATAGTTCACCAAAATCTTTAAGCAGATCTTTTTTTTCTGACCACATTCTTGGCTTTAATTGTTCTCAATGAGATCCTAGGTCTGGCTGAAATCTTAACCCAAAGTGGAAAGTGGAAGCTTTCCTATTTATTTTTTTTTAATTTATTTATTATTATTATACTTTAAGTTGTAGGGTACATGTGCATATAACGTGCAGGTTTGTTACATATGTATACTTGTGCCTTGTTGGTGTGTTCTTTTCTACAAAAGATCATCCTCAAAATTACCTATGTTTTACCCCTTCAAAACATAAAACTCTCTTTTCTAATTACCTTTTGTTAAAGTATCATTCAACTAGACTGCAAATTCTTGAAGGCAAGGTCCAGCTTCTCATTATACTTTCCTGTAGATTGGATGTGATTGAGGAGGACTTTTTTTGTTTTTTTTTTTTTTTTGATGGAGTCTTGCTCTGTCACACAGGCTGCAGTGCAGTGGCGCAATCTCGGCTCACTGCAACCTCCGCCTCCCAGGTTCAAGCGATTCTCCTGTCTTAGCCTCCCGAGCAGCTGGGACTACAGGCGCGTGCCACTACGGCTGGCTAATTTTTTTGTATTTTTGGTAGGGACGGGGTTTCACCGTGTTAGCCAGGATGGTCTCCATCTCCTGACCTCGTGATCCGCCTGCCTTGGCCTCCCAAAGTGCTGGGATTACGGGCGTGAGCCACCACGCCCGGCCTGAGGAGGAAATTTTTAAGTGAAAAGAAGCACTGGAAGGATAGGATAAAATAAACCCAAATGAAATTAGGAAAATATGACTTACTTGCAAAAGAAGACTTTTTAAAAGTTTTATGGAGGAAAACAACCCTGATTCCTACAGCCCTTCACAGTTTCCTATCATGCCATTGTGTGGGTTATCACACAATGCCTGGCCAATGAGGAAGAGTTGACATACTCTCTGATTATCTTTTCTCTGTGTTTTATTTATCAGCAACACTGTTTTTCTCATCACTATTTGCAAATGAAAAATAACTCCATGATTTTTCCTACCAAAAAACAGGTTTTACCGGAATATTCTCAATGCGAAGCAGGGATTGATATATTTTTATCAGCACTTCCCAACTAGTTACATCACATTACTTTGTATACTGTTCCCATTGACAGTGATGTTATGAAAAGCCCTAGTGCATTCTGGGTAATGCAGACTTCAAGCATTCACACTCTATTAATTAATTCATCACCTAAAAGCTAAGTATTGATTTTTTAATGGTTTTACAAATCTATTTAAGCTTCTGTGATGTGATTAAGAGGATGTGTGTCTACTGTAAATTATCTAACAAGTACAATAGTTTTACTCTCAGAAATAACAAACAATTTAGCTTGTGAGAAAAGAGGAAAAAAGCTTCATTAAAATATTTTCCCAAATAATGAGTTTATATAATAGCTGTCATAAGCCATTAAAATATGGTTTTTAAAAACCCTCTAATTTCAAACCATGGGCTCTATGTTTCCTGATTTGTAGTAAAAATGAAATCATATACCCATGATTTTCTTTTCCTCATCCTACTACAGATGATAGTAGGATATATTCTTTAACTGCCAGAGTTGGTCAGACAAATGTTATCCTACTTCTTTTTGTGGAAGCTGTGGAATTATTTTGCATATTTCCATTCTCAATCCTAAGAAAATTGCTCAAAAGCCTTTTAGAAATACGCCCATGTGTATTCATTTATAGTATTTCCTTTATCTTTTATGATACTGAGAACCAAATGATGCAAAGTATTCTTAATTCTTAAAATAAAAAGGGTTTACTGCCAGGCGCAGTGGCTCACACCTGTAATCCCAGCACTTTGGGAGGCCAAGGCGGGTGGATCACCTGATGTCAGCAGTTCGAGACCAGCCTGACCAACATGGTAAAACCCAATCTCTACTAAAAATACAAAAAAATTAGCTGGGCGTGGTGCTGGGCACCTGTCATCCCAACTACTTGGGATGCTGAGGCCGGAGAATTGCTTGAACCTGGGAGGTGGAGGTTGCAGTGAGCCGGAATTGTGCCATTGCATTGCAGCCTGGATGACAGAGCGAGACTCTGTCTCTAAATAAATAAATAAATAAATAAATAAATAAATAGGTTTACCTCATACATCTACCAAAGCTATAAGTTGTGTCTTGTGTCTGATAAATTGATTTTCAGTAGCAATATAGAAAATTAAAATACTTTGAAAATGATGGGAATTGCATTCAGAAGACATGATTTTATAGGTACCTTTGGAAAAGATAAAAGTCATTTACATATCCGCACAAAGTTAAATATGTTATCTGATAATATTTAGCATCAACTGTCATCATCGATGACTGTGGGCATGCATGCTGTGGCTTGTCCTCTCAAAGGAATTGCACTGCAAAGTCTATAAAGCCTCTTGGAGACATTTTAGTAAAAACTTTACATTTTTTCCTGCAATTCCTTTTCCAGCTCCCTTTTAAATCTATCATAAACCCAAATTTGGGGTTTAGAAGAAAAGAGTACACTACAGTGCAGTACAGTCTGAAAACCAGTTCTCCTTGAAACATTTCAGGCAATGCTAACATACATGGCTGAGGAATACAGAGATTGTTTCTTTCAAAAATCAAAATGGTATGCGGTAATTGTGAATGTCTGTGTGTCCATGTGTACAGAAACAAATAATATGAAAATATTACATATAAAGGGTTTAAGGAAAACGTGCTTTCTGTCAAAGCAGAAAAACATTCTGGTACTCCTTTCCCAGCTTATTTTGACCTTCCAACTACTTTGGAAAACAACTGATCATTAGATAATTATGTAGCTGCTTATCTTTCTTTACTGCATACTCTGAAGGAGAGGCTGCAGCATTTTTACTAGGAACTGTTGCTGCTATTACTCAGTTTTGAGATGACATCCAACTGGCAATGGGAAATGGGAGACTATTTGAAGCCACTCATCATACAGAGATAAAAAGGCTGCTGAATAATCCTGCTAGGCCTTCTGATAACATTAATTACCAGCAGAGTTAAAGTTGGTATATATCTGTGACTTTCTTAAGTTAAAGTTAATTTTTTACGCTCAGTGTCAAAAAAAGAAAAAGCCAAGATCAGAATGCCTCATATTTTATGGATAAGAAAAAGAGACCCTTTTTTGTAGTTAAAACTAAATATGTGCCTGCACACTCAGTTTTGACTTAGAGAAAGTTACGTCCTTTTCGAGGTTTGGCTCCTTCCTAGCTCCTCTCAAATAATCACCATTTGGCACTCCTTAAAAAGTGTGCATAATTAGGATTTTTAAGAAGCTTCTGTAGGTTATGAAGAAATCGTCTCATTTGTGGTTAACTTTAGATAGGTATTTGGACCCTCAAAATGAAATTAAACATTTATTTATTTGCATATTTCTGTGCACATCCCATCCTTTCTGCACCTGTTTACTTCACATAAACACAAACCCACAATTCTACTTAATTATGCCACCAATAAAGTGTAGTCAGAGACCTCCATGATTACATTCCCATTTCTGAAAATGTTCCACTCCAAACCATATACATTTATCAAGGGCCAAAAACTTGGACAGCTATATAGGATGAGATTTTATCAAGAAAATGCCAGAAAACAGAGATCTCACAGAAGAGAAGATAATAAAAGGTGATTTTTAATATTAGACTGACAAGAAGACTAATCAACAGAAATTTCTCTGATGTATTTATTATTGCTAACAAAGTTTATTATCAGACTTCAGGCTACTTTTTGCTGGACATAAATACAGAAAAAAAGTCATTAGTCCTATATGAGTCTTACTACAGTATAAGTAGCCAAAGAAAACACTTTCTGGGATTCTTAAGGATAAGGATTTTGGTAGAATAACTTAATGTTTATTATTTCAACAAATATTTGAAATATATGTCAGGCGCTATTCTAAGTACCAGGGATACGATAATGAAAACCTCTGCCTTCAGGGAGCTTCCAATCTAATAAGGAGAGAAAACAATCAATAAGTAATAAGAGGGGGCTAGGAAAGATGGCAGGGGGAGAGAGACAAAGGAGGTTGGGGCCAGAGGTGGAGGGGGATTATCTAATTTACAATAGGGTTGCCAGGAAGACCTCATTAAAATTATATTGAAGAGATGAATAAGCATTCCTTTGCTGAAGAAGAAAAAAAAAAACTTCCTTCATATGATGAAGTATTTCCATTATTCATACAGGTAGCCTTTGGTCTAGTCATAGCTGTAGAGAAAGAACCTCTCCAAGAGCCTATAATCATCGACCTGAAATCTGTATGGTGGAAACTAACATGCAAATCCCAGAACAGTCTTTCACTGGTTAGTTCTTTACTGTGTGGCCTTAGGCCAGTTACAGAAGCTGTCTGATTCTTGGTTGTCTCATCTTTACAACGGAATTGATCATACTTACTTTATGAGAATCAGGAGTATTTATGCTGAAAACTTGCTGGGCACTAAATAAGTAGTAGTGATTGTGTTTCATGATTATTTATAGTATAAAAAGGTTAAATGTTCCACTGAATATTGTCCACTTTTCATAAGAATTGCATGGTCTGATTGGTAAGCTTGAGTAAAGACAAATACTGTAATTGAGATATAATTAGAGGACTGGATGTCTTCTTTTCCAAGTAATTTTTTACCCTTCTTCTTAAACTCAATGTTGGCAGTGAACAATTTATTCAAAAATAAATGCATGCCACATCTCAGCATTAAGGAACTAGAGTTCTGGGTTATTAATAAGGTTGCAGCTGAATGTCAGGCTGTGTTCGGGATCCTGGAGAGTGCAGTGCGGTCAGGCAGAAAGAGCTATTCAAGCAAGGAGAAGTTTAAATCCTTTCCACAGAGAAACCAGAAACCTGAAAGATGGAAAGTATCCAGGGACAACATGGCTTGTTTGTTTGCAGCCACTGTCTTCTCTGTGCTCTTCTGAGTACTAGAAGACTAATCAGTGCTCACGCATCCTTTCCTTCGGTCTACCAGTTGTGTTTGGCCAACTGGAAGAACTGATTAAGACCCTGGAGAGCAGGAAGAAAGAGAACTGGGGATATTTAATCTTCACACTCTTCCCATGCTTGGCTGATGTTATGGCAACAGTTGCATTTCTGTATGGCTGAGACTGTGGTCAGGAGACCCAGCTTTCGCCAGGCTCTAGGAACCCACTTCCATCTCCTTCAGGCTTTGGTGACAATGGCATTATTGCTGGTGTCTAGATGTCTCACCATGTAACATACTATAGCCCTAATCACACCTCTGTAAGTGGTTCATTTAGTAAATTTATTTTCAGTAAAATCCTTTTGGAGATGTCATCTCTTTCCAGCTTTGGCCCCCATATGATATATCTACTTTGTGCAGAAATGGTACTGGATCTGAATGCAAACCAACCTGCAGGTTTTTGTTTTGTTTTGTTTTGTTTTCAGAAAGGGTCTCACTCTGTCACCCAGGCTGGAGTACAGTGGTATGATCATGACTCAATGTAGCCTCAAACTCCTGGGCTCAAGCAATCCTCTTGCCTCAGCCTCCCAAGGTGCTGGGATTACAGGCATGAGCCACTATGCCTTGCCTGAATTTCTGACTATTGGAACATATTTGTATTGTCATGGGTGTTCAGTTGTATTTGTCATCAGACTACATTCACAAATATCTTGGTGAATGATAGCTTAACTCAAAAGGGGCTTATAAACAACACTCATGCCTCTTGGAGCATATGCATTTGCCTCAGAAAATTGTTTTCTGGCTAAAGCAAATGCCCCAGCTGAAGAGAAATGAGAATGAGAAGCTTGGTCCCAAACTAAAAATGTTCCTAAAGCGAAAGGGTTGTGTGATGTGAGGCAAACTGGACTAGATATATTTAGTGTTGATTCTTCCTGCTCTTGAATCTCGGTTAATTATCTAAGCTTCTGGGAACCAACAAAGAGAGGAGGAAGTAAAGACAGCCATAGAATCTGAAAGGTCTGCTAGACAGCTA
This sequence comes from Macaca thibetana thibetana, assembly GCF_024542745.1. NCBI lineage: Eukaryota > Metazoa > Chordata > Mammalia > Primates > Cercopithecidae > Macaca > Macaca thibetana. The sequence continues at coordinate 22,532,323 of NC_065581.1, read as the reverse complement.
CCAAGGCTGGGCTTGAAGACATCTCTGCAAGGTCATTAGGGTCTGGATGGGGGCAGTTGCAGCAGTCTATTTAAAGACTCCTTAACAGAAGCTTGACAAAAATAAATCATTTATTTTGGATATTTTAATAGGTCCACCATAATTTTAACTAACCCAATAAAAATGTGTAGCTGTTAGTGTTTCTTTCTATCTTGGTTTTGATAGTGGATGACTAACCAGACCCGTTTCTGCCGCTTCTCAATTTCCCCTCAACTAGAAAACTTAGATGAAATGAAAGGCATTTGAGAAAGACTGTAAGTATTTGATGTGTCTGTCAGATCGTTCTGGCTATTTGGATTAAGCCCAGCAGTCCTTATTCACTTTCACTGAAGACTGCTCAGCATTTTGTCAGATGCCAAGTGTTGATCACATCATGTTCAGAAGAATGTGGTTGGAGAGTCTTAACTTGAGTAGTAATAGAAGATGCTTTTTAATCAACCTCTCAATGCACTCCATGTTGGGAAATATTTCTTAACGTTCTGTTGAAACATGTGATGATATTCCTAAATATTTCTAGTAATACATGATTGGTTCTTTCAAAGAGTGACAGTAAAAAGTCAATCTCTTGGCAATGAAGTAATTTAGGAGACAGTTCAGTTCTTTTGAGAAATTCTGATAGTCTTGTGCTTAAACCCATAATGGTTTGGTTCTAAAATATTAGGTTATATTACTCAGAATCCTGAATATTCCAATGCCATCATCCAATGGCATCATTCACCTGAAAAAAAGTTTTTAAAATAAATATTATCTTTTCTCCTTTCAGATACTCATGTGAGTATCTACTCTTGATAGCACATTCTAGCATGGATGTGCACATCATGCAGAAAAAGCATACCTTTAGAGGCAAAGTGTGACTGTATTTTAAATTTTAATTATTTTCTTCATCAGTCACTCAAGATGAAGAGATGTATTTTTGACTTCCAATTGTTTTCTCTAATCAGCGTGGTAAGTAGATTATCATTTTTGTGCAATCTCTTTTGTTCATGTGGCAAAACCTTTCTTTGTTGATCAGATAGTTTAGACTATGTACATTATAAACCAAATACTATTGCCAGTTTATATTTTGGTTTTCAAAATAATCATTATTTAAACCAAAAGTCAGTTTCTCAAATGTCAATATAAAATATCCGTTAGTACATAGAAAATAATTAAACCTCCATATTGCATGCCACTGATACAATATCCAAGTCTTCTTTCAGATTAAAGAATTTTGCCAAATGATCATTTTGCCCTTCTCTGAAATCGTTTTCATGAAGTATGTGGGTTTTACAACTTCTTAGCAATACTATGACTTTTATCTGGTTTTGTACCTTTGAATGATGTCTTTTTACATAGAAATGCATTATTTTACCTTACTCTGGGAATATTATTGGAATATAAGAAAGATCACTGTACTTTAAAGTGACAAGAAATCTTTGATGAATTTATGCTGCTCATTGACAAAGCTTCATAATAAACAATCCTCTGAGGAGTTAGGGAAAATGGATTGAGTCTCCTATGAAACTTCATTTTCAAAATATTTGTTATAGATTCCTTTTATGTTTTAATGGATAGCTTTTGAGACATTGGTTTATTTTTATGACTTTGTGATATAATCCAATACAATAGCAAAAAAACCAAACATTTAGAAAATGTAAAGAATAGCACAAGAATTTTTGAAAATTACTTGGTGCAAACTCTATCTGAATAGTGTGTAAATCAAGATAAACTCACCAGGTTAGTCTTTATAGTCCTTATAGCTTTAAAAATGCAACATGAGGTGGTATCTGTGAAATGTCATAATTAATCTTACATTGTATATTTGTGAAAGATATACAAAATATTATAACATGTTTTCCAGTAAAACCATCAAAATACCAGCAGACTACTTATACAAATGTTTCCGGCAGTGTGTTTCCAGCATTCAGAAAGACCCCTAGAAAAGATGGCAGCTGGTTTATTCATCAGTGTGTCCTTAGGGCTTAGCACAATGTCTGGCACACAGTAGGTGCATAATAAATAATAGTTTAATGACAAATTAACAAGTAAATGTAAAATTGCATGATACAGCATGAAATATTATGGTCACTAAAATCAAAGCTTTCTATAACTTGTCTTTCATGTGAGTAGTTGGTCTGGACTAAATGAGCTTGATGGGTTCTGTAGAGTTTGTTATTTATTGTGCTGATGATCCTGGAGTTCATTTCTGCTGTGGTATAATTTTGGCATTGTCCATCATATAAATATGAGCACCTGTGGACTTTGAAAGACTGAAGAGAAGCAGAAAAAAAGTTTAAAACTAAGACCTATTGGTAGGCCGGGTATAGTGGCTCACACTTCTAATCCCAGCACTTTGGGAGGCCAAGGCGGGTGTATCACCTGAGGTCAGGAGTTGGAAACCAGTCTGGCCAACATGGTAAAACCCCCCTCTACTAAAAATACAAAAATTAGCAAAGTGTGGTGGCACACTCCTATAGTCCCAGCTACTCGCTTCAACCTGGGCAACACAGCAAGACTCCATCTCAAAAAAAAAAAAAAGAAAGAAAAAAGACCTATTGGTAAAATAGTCTCAATATCACAGAATATTGTTTAATTAAATCCTAATAGAATCATCCAGTTGAGCAACATGTTTTTTGAGGGATCTGTGTTAAATACCACACATGTACTACCATTACAATTCTGCTGAAACATATGTCAGTAACAACACATAAAATTTGTACCATGTTTTTTGTTTTGATGGTGAGCATATCTTTTATTTCTAATACTCCGTAAGAGCAAAATATAACCAGACTATGGTAACTGCAATAACAAACAACTCCTAATTTGTGGCTTAACACAATTAAAATTAGGGCTACCTCCCATCACAGTTCAATGTAGCCATTGTCAATGTGTTAGAGTTGAAGGGTTCTGCTTAAATAGTCCTGTGGAGAGTCAGACTCTGCCATCACAGGCTGCATCATCTTTACCACATGGCCTCCAAGGGGAAGAGGTAGCATACAGGGTCAGGTGGGGGATATTTGTGGGCCAGGCCTGGTAACGGCATATGTTACTTCAGCACACATAAGCCACAACCAAGCCACGAGGCCCAGTCAAATTGCAGGAAAGATAGAAATGTCTTCTGTGCCCTGCCTGGAAAATGAAATAGGTTTGGTAAACATATAGCATTGTTTCTGCCACCTCTTGCCCTCTTGTCATCAAAAACATATTTTAGTCTTCCTCTCATGCATAGAACCCGCTAACTCCTCACCTTCCTAGAAATAACACCCAGAGTTCCATCCAGTTACTATATTCAACTCAAAGTCTTCAGATAGTGTAAAGTTCCTCTAAGGCCAGAGACTTGCGAATTGAAGAGATAAGTTATTGCCACTCCTCCCCGTGTACATGCCCAATATTTCATGCATGAACAAGGGACAGGAGCTGCGATAAAACTGCTATGTGAAAAGGGAAAAATGGAAGACATTCAGCAGTTGTTGGTCAGAAATTTTTATACAGTCTAGGCATTATGCAGTTTTCTGAACTGACAGTGAGAGAGTCCCTTAATTAGATGCCATCTTCCATGCATCTCTGTAGTCTCTGGTTCTGCCATCACTAGGGAGGAGATCTTTATTCATTATTCTCCAGGGCTGTATCTGAAGTGGGCACTAGGGCATATGCCCTCCTCATGAAGGTACCATTGTGGAACATCCTCCTGCTCATGGAAGAATAGAGGACCCAAGTCTTTTAATTTTGAACAAAGAAATTTTTAGTCCAAGATTTTGGATTTTTAGGCAATATGTTTTCCACAAAAACTTAATAGGTTGATGATTTTTTCTTCTAGTTACTTTTTTTTTTTTTTTTTTTTTTTTTTTTTTTTTTTTTTTTTTGAGACAGAGTGTTGCTCTGTCACCTAGGCTGGAGTGCAGTGGCACCATCTTGGCTGACTGCAACCTCTGCCTCCTGGGTTCAAGCGATTCTCCTGCCTCAGCCTCCTGAATAGCTGGGATTACAGGCATGTGCCACCACACCTGGCTAATTTTGTATTTTTAGTAGAGACGGGGTTTCACCATGTTGGCCAGGCTAGTCTTGAACTCCCGACCTCAGATGATCAGCCTGCCTCGGCCTCCCAAAGTGCTGGGATTACAGGTGTGAGCCACTGCGCCCAGCCTCTTCTAGTTACTTCTAAATACCAATATTCACACATAAAGTATTTTTTTCAGATGTAATTCTTAAATCTGCTTAATTTTATTGTATCCTCCAATCCCACCACACCTCTCTGTTTAGTCATTTGTAGACAGTCTGAAGCTACAGACTTATAAGACTGCAACCTCAGTTCGACATTTGCCACAAGACCCGGTTTCAAATATTTTTCCCGTGTTATTTCTTATATCTAGAAGTAGTAAGATTGTCTAATTTTTCAAGACCTCACGGTGACAGACTTTCTCCATTCTTTTTAATTTCTGCTTATAAAGTGACCATTTCTCTTGTGATCTTTTCTTTTTCCTGCAGTCTTCCCAAATGTATCTGATAGTAGTCAATAACCACTAAGAGTTTGAATCTTTTCAACTACATTTTCTTGATGCCTATAAAGGGTAGCATGCCTGGCTTCAGTGAGCTTATAATCTAATTGGAGAAACAGGATAGGTACAAAGCAATTATAATTAAAATATTAATTTCTATATATTCTAAAGGACTGGTGATTAATTCAGAAATTGAGTCTAATTCTAGTTGGAAGAAAGGAAAGATTCCCCCTTTTAATTCAAACAATGGAACCATTACAGACTTTGGTGTGGAGCAGCAGGATAATCAGAAAAGGGTTTCAGAAAACCTGTATGTAACTAAGCCTATGTATAAAAGATTTTTGAAAATGTGATATGGACAGTTTCTAAATACATGCTGTGTCCCTGCTGGGGCTTTAGTGCTGTTTTGAGATCATGTTGGAATTGACAATATCAACAATACTTCACAGGCAGAGAAGATCCATGCGGTGCTCAGCTTTCTCATTTAATCTCTCATTAGCTAAGAAATGTCAGATACTCTGCTCAGGAAAAAAAATGATATTTCTACGCCCTCTATGTGTTTATCAATATCTACTGATACTTTAAGTTGAACATTGAAAATAATTCACTAAACGATAACTGTAATGAAGTGTGAAATAAATTACCGTTTTTTGGTGATAAAGATTATTGTGCTGGGCGAAGACATATTTATCACGTATCCTTGAAATAACAGGGGAACTGTTCAGACCTGAAATAACAGGGGAAATAACAGGGGAACTAAAAAACAAAAAATCAGCAATCCAAACATGTGAAATTAAATTGCTATTTAAATCCATGTGGTGGGAATGACTCAGACACCTGCCACTGGGGTCAGAGGATGCCTTTGGGGCTATTTGGATTCCCAGACAGTAGCTGAGGGATTCAGTTTAGCAATGCTAGCTTTCAGCCACTTGCTAGAAAAAGATTTAAATGGATTTTCTTAAGACTCGTGTCCCAACTGTGTCCACCATGACGATTTGGCCACAGTTAACATTCAGCTCATCAAAAGTTTTCCGATGTTTTAGGTTCTTATCAAAATTCAATTATTTGGAGGCAAAACATTAGCACAGCATATTCAGAAAATTTCTTGTAACCATTTCACATGACATCACTACATCTCCTACCAAAAGTTTCTCTCACCACACATTCTTCCTTCAAGCATAATGTTTTTGCCTCACAAAAGTAATATCCTGATATTTCGCAAAGAGAGGAGATTGTCATCATTTATAACATTTTTGAAACAGGTCACTACTTTTTAGCATTTCTACTCACATTAATTTTAGTACATGCTAAATTTATGAGTAATATTTGTATAATAGATGAGTATACTATTCACAGCACTATATATGTGCTGTTTGTATTTATTTTGAGCCGAATTGACCAAGACTGTGTTCTGTAAAGTATTTTTGACTATTTTACTACCTATTGAGTTTTGAGTTAAAATTTATTTAAATTATTGCTATAAGTCTTGGTTAATTTGCAAAATTTTATTTTAGGAACCTTAACATAGGAAAATTTTGTGCATCACAAAGTTTTCCTAAGACAATCTCTCCTAAGTTCCTCTTAGGGAGATCACTGTCTTTGTTTGAAAAAAATGCTTTAACGCATGCTTGGTGTAGCATGGTGATACTTTCCTTCTCCTTCAGCAGAAACAGCAAGTTGTCTGGCACCAAGATGTCAGAACACAGGTGTCTTCATTAGTTTGTGTTTCTGTAGAGGAATGCCTCAGATTGGGTAATTTATAAAGAAAGGATGTTTATTTGGCTCATGGTTCTGCAGACTGTACAAGGAGTATGATACTGGCATCTGCTCAGCTTCTGATGAAAGCCTCAGGCTGCTTCCACTCATGGCAGAAAGCCAAAGGAAATAGGCAGAAAGACAAAGGAAACAAGCATGTTCAGAGATCACAAAGCAAGAGCAGGCCAGTTGTGGGAGGGAGGGGGGCAGTGCCAGGCCCCTTGTAACAACTGGTACTCATGGCAACCAATAGAGTAAGAATTCACTCACTCCCCCCATCCCTGGGAAACATTAATCTATTTATGAAGGATACTCCTCTGCACATCAAACATCACCCATTAGAACCCATTTTCAACATTAGGAATCAAATTTTGTCAGAAGATTTGGTGGAGACAAACAAATCTTATCTAAACTAGAGCAAGGAGACTAACCTATCTGCAAAATGGAAGAATGGATAGTTGCTGAGGAAAATTCAGAGGGGAAAATAAGGAATTAGGAGGTTGAATATAATCTAGAAAGAGGCTAGAGCAGGGTTTCTCGGGTTGGATAATTCTTGGTTTGGGAGGCCTCCCTGTGCATTGTAAGATATTGACCAGCATCCTTGGCCTCTACCCACTAGACACCAGTATCCCACCCCCCGACACACTGGTTGCACTGAATGTGATGATCAAAAATGTCTTAAGACTTTGCCAAGCTCCCCTGAGAAGGAACCCCCACTTGAGACCCACTGGACTAAATTATGACACCCCAAATGGCAGGATGGCCCGAATGGGATTTGGGAAAAACAAGAATGTTTAAAATCAGATTTAAAAAAAATATATCTGTGTTGGCACTTACAAAAGCCTAAAAAAATTATGCCTTTCTTCCCTAATCTGAATTTTTAAAACAATTAAGAAATAAGCTCAGAAATCTGGCAGATGGATCTCAAAATATTAGTTTGATCATTATTAAAAGCAAAATTAAATTATATATGCTATAGGGTAGGCATATTTTTAGACTTATAGAATTTGCAAAATGATGAGATCACCTAGCAACACATTTCTTAGAATGTATCCTTAAGATTCATATGATTTTATTATACATGTATAAATATAAATAACATATAAATAAACATAAAAATATATAATACATGTGTATTTATATACATGTATATAAATGCTGGCATATATATAGGTATATAAATATACATGTATATAACTATACATGCATTATCTATCACATAACATATATGTCACATGTCTACGTCATATTATTTTTATAATCTTGAACTCTATTCTGTTGCATTGACTTATTTAATTATCCTTATACAAATGCCATACTACCTTACTAACTAGTTTTACAGCAAGACTTAAAGGTAGTTGTGTTGTAATTCCTCCACTTGTGCTTCTTGCTCAAATTTTCCTGGCTATATTGGGTCCTTTGAATTTCCATATACATTTTGGAATCAACTTGTCAATTTCTAAAAAAAAAAAAAAACCCTCCTGATAGGGATAGCCTTGAAGCTATAGATTAATATGGGGAAAATGGCATCTCAAAAATTTTGAGTAGTTTAATCCATAAATATGATGAATAAACTTCACTTATTTAGATCATTCATAACTTCTTTCTGCATAGTAAATACTTTCAGGTGTATAAGTTTTGTACATCTTTTGATACAATTATTTGTAGGTATTTGATGGGTTTATGCTATTGTGAGTAGTATTGTTTTTAACTTTCACTTTTCATGGCTTGCTGTGAGTATATAAATAGAACTGATTTTCGTATATTGACTTTGTATGATGCAATCTTGGTAAACTCACTAACTGCTACTAGTGGTTTGTTTTTAGATTACATTTTTCTTATTCCACAGCCTAGAAGAACTAGTCCAATATTGAATAAAACTCTGACAACTGTCCTACCTTAGATAAAAAATCTTAATATCCACCAATAAATATGATATTAGCTGAAGATGATTTAAATACTTTTTATCAAACTGATGACATTCCCTTCTATGCTTGGTTAGCAAAGGTTCTGACTGTAAATTAGTGTTAAATTGTATCATATGCTTATTTCACATAGATTGAGGTGACAATATTTTTACCTTTTATTCTGTGAATATGGTCAATTTCATTAACTGACTTTTAATCTTAATCTGACTCTGTATAACTGAATAAACTCTACTATGCTATGATGACAGTCTTTTTATATAATTTGATTTGATTTGCTAATGTTTTGTTTAGGAGTTTTGTATTTATATTACTGAGGGATAGATTTAATCCAAATTGCATTATTAAATTATACCAAACATAAATGGGATAAACACTAATTAAAAGACAGAGATTGGTTGATGACTAAAATCACACATTTCTATTTTCATGATATAAACATTCTTGAACACACTCATACGGTATCCTGTTCCTCCCACCTCAAGAAATAAGGGATTTTGTGGTGAAATCTACTACCACCTAAGCAAATATAAGTCCATTTGGAATGTATTTAATAATATACACTATTCAGCTGCATTTCTGTTCTTTAGATAGAAACAACTCTTTTGTTGGAATTCAGTATTCTCCAAGTCTGCCTTTATCACAATTTATGTTCTATTTTCTTCTAATGTAGACCTCTAAGTTTATTCTTCATAAGAGTTTAGCATCCCTGTTGACATACGACCTACGTGACCCCTATATAAAATATTTACTTTTACTTCAATGATTTGCCTATGCTATTCATAATTTGATTATGTCCTCATCATTAAACCATGTTCCTTCCGAAGTTAAAGTCCAGTTCTAGTTCCATCTTTAGTATAAAATATCTCTGTTAAAATCAGGCATCACTGAATTTCAAAAAATTTTTTTGATTAGTTATCTTAATTACCAAATAATCACATTTTCTTATTTTTCACAATATTTAATTCTGTGTTAGCAGCTCTTTTATTGACTTTTTGAAATGTATATGCTAACAAACATATCATGGGCTTAGGAAAAGTTATGGTACTACAGTATTCAATATTATGAAATAATGCATTTACTCTACTGCTAAGTAAAAACACACAAAGAAGCATATTAAGCTATATGTGTAGAGTTATCCAATACATCTTGAAGTATAGAACAAGTTGAGTAGAAGAAAATAGTTTACATATGTTCACAAAGGTTACCTTAAATGATGAGATTCGATTATTTTTCTTTTTTATTTTTGTTCAGTTTCTATGTTTTTTTAAATAGGCTTATGTTATTTTAAAATTATTCACAAAATATTAACTATCAACAAGCTGGACCAAGTGCATGCATATTTTGGGTTTGTGTAGTTGTGTGTAGGCTTGTTCTGTGTGTGTGTGTGTGTGTGTGTGTGTGCTTATGTGCACTCACCTCCATGTTCCTTTCCCAAATTTTCCACACACTATGTATGTGACCTGGAAAAGAGTTGTTTACTTTCTCTGTGTGTTATTTTTTTCTTCTATAAAAATTGGGATAATATTAATACTATTTCATTTAGAGAGATTTGAAGATTAAATGAGTTAATATTTTAAAAGCATGTATAGCAGGGTCAGATAGATAGTAAATGCTCAGTACATGTTAGCTTTTATTACTACTATAATTATTATACTTACTTTTATATAGTCTGGTTGGTAGACAGGTAGACTAAAAGTAAATAGAATAAGGCATTAAAAGTGAATAACACTCAGGAATAAAATTATAGGAAGTTATTTTTCTTCTTTATATAACTTTTTGCTATTTCCATAATAAATATATTCCATAATTAGAAAAAAATACATTGTTTGAAAATATAAGAAGTTTCTTTTCTTTGAAGTGAATATAGTATTTTGTTTGCCTGAAATGCTCTACTACATCTAAGGGACATATTTTAGGAGCTAGGGGAAATATCATACATATGAAGATTTTTTTACTTTTCACAATTTTTTTTTTTTTTTTGCTTTTTCTAAACTATTTAGGAAAGTTTTAACATTTTTGGATGAACTATCTTACCTCCTGATTTATTAGGTCGGTAGGAACAGCCCATTCTTTTTGCAATACTTACTTGCAAAAGTGAAAAAACTTATGCCTTCAATATAATACACTTATATTAAATTGACTGTGTTCAATTTTGTTTCCAAATTACAGGGATACTTTAAATAATTTCAGACTATGAAGACAGCTGCCACTAGGGTACTGGTTTGCTCCTAAAAGAGTTACTTTTGACAGGGCTATATCAGATGAAGTCAGAGAAAGAGGTGCCTTCTGGGTTCAAAGTTTCTCATTCAGTGAAAATTCTATGGTCATGAAGCTGTTGCTTGCACACACCAAGACCTGATGGGAGGTTTGCTAAACTATGAGGTAGGCTTTTCTGCCTCCTTGTCAATACCAGAGAAGCTGTGAGGTATTTAATAGCTTATGAGGTCTTGAGAATGTTACTAAATGTTTCAGATGAACTTCAGGGCTAAATTTAGCCATGGGATACAGAGAGAAGAATGCAGACATAACATTTCTCTAGTCCAGAGAAAAGTTCCATAAATCTTAAAATGTACAAAGTATTTTGATGTGTGGCTAATTATATAAAGTTATTGGGTTTCACTAATAGCTTTCCAAAGAATGACTGCCTTATGAGATATGGTGCTCACCTGATTATTATTAACTAATAACAATAATAATGCAGATTTTAATTCATTGAGAAAATTGTAATAGCATGCATCTTGAACTAACAGAGTCTCATTCTACCCTTAGCAATTACAGGGTTTCAGAGGATAACATGGAAGATTTAGTAATAATTTGCATCAAAATAGTTCTTCTCTTCCCCACAAAGGATTCTTATCTATAAAAGTAATGGAGATGATAGACAAATGGCTTAATCCTTAGCAGTATCCAACTGCTTTGATACAAATACATTCAGGCACATTAATGGGGAAGTCCAACCTAAGGCTATCAGCAAAAGGAACGGAAGAATTTCGTGGAAGACAACTTCATGGGAATAGAAAGTCCAGCAGATTCTATCTAGCTGGAAGACCTGATTCTGAGGCAATGTGACTAAGCTGTTTCTCCCAGTTCAGATTCTACTTAATGGAGTAGCCTGAGCCACAAAAATGTTTGAAGGAAAGGGGCTATAAATATTTTTCAACAAGCTGGTTTTACAATTACTGTTACAGAAATGTGTAATGCTATGTGCTGTCCAATGTGATTCTCTAAATTACTGCCTAGAATACGAACTGCCCTTAGCACTCTGACAACTCCAGAGAACTCAACAATGTTTTGGCAACAAGCAGAATCTGTGGATTCCAACAGCACAGGAGAGAAATTGAGTAGAAGAGGAGAACAGTGGGCAATATTATATAGCAATTGGCTGGACATATTTCATGGAATATCTAAGGCATCCCCTGGGTACTATTTTAGAATATTGTAGTTCTAGAAAATATATGGTGTGTGTGTATATGTGTGTGTGTGTGTGTGCGCGCGCGTGTGTGTGTGTTTGGTGTGTGTATTGGTAGAGGTGGGGTGGAATACAAAATTTTCCAAATGTAGGTTATAAAAACTTAAAGTTCTATTAGGTGCTCCCAAAACATATCTCATCCTCAGGGTTTTTGAGTTGTCACCTTCACATTCTATCTACTGCAGAAAAAAAAATGCAAATTTTCATTTATTTGACTTTAAAATGAGGGAAAATTATCAATAGGTATAACATCTCAATATTTAAAGTAAGTCCTAGAGATCTGCTGTACAACTGTGTCTCTATAATTAACAATACTGTATTGTACACTGAAAAATTTGTAAGAAGGTAGATCTAATGTTACATTTTTTGCCATAATAAAGTAAAAAAAAAAATCTTAAAATAAGAGAAAATTCCACCATTTTTATTTGTTAAACATTATATAACAAGATATGTTGAAGATAAGTATCTGAAACATTGCCTCTATGGAAATTAAACCAGAATCACTATAAATCAATATTTATATCAAGGAACAGAGTATTAAAGAACCTAGCTATTTTCTTTGACACAAAAGATATGAAAAATAATATTACAATAGCCCAAAAAGATCCCACCTTTTATAAAATCAAGGTGGCAGACTGACCCATTATTTGAAATTAAGGTACATCTTGAATCTTCTACCAAACTCAAAGTCCTTTAGCTTCCTCAGAAGTTATCGTGAATAGACAGAGAGATAAAAGCAAAACACTTAGTGGTTGAGTTCAAACAGGGTCTTGATGCCTATCTGTCAAAGTCCTGCTGTCTAATTCTCCATGGCTGTTCAGCTCAAAGAGATTATTTTTTCCAATAACAATTAGATTGCCGGACACATTAACCTGCCCCCATCTTGCAATCTTTTAAGTGCAATTCTACTCACCTATAAGAGTTTACTAAAAGCTACTCATTTTTAAGCTATTCAATCATTTACACTTAAAATTGATCAAAATCGACAGAGGTCCAACATGACACCATGGGTGATAGTATCTCCTGCCACTAATGCTTCATGTGAGTGTTTCGTTGGCAATGCATTCATTTCCAGATAGAAAAGTAGAATCAGAACTTTTTTAAAGACTCAAGAAATCTTTCAAACTAAATTGCAATTATATATTCCATTTTGCACAGTACTCTTGTAAACAGTTTAATAAATAGATATTTTTCTTTTTGGTGAAAGTTTTCTACAGCTTGTGATATTTTATTTTTTGTATTGCAGAGTCTTATGTTGCACTGTCCCACAGTTTCTTTCTTAGCTCATGGCAATGTCTCGTGGGTACAACTCATTTTACATTTTCTGTAGTGTGATAATATGGTTTTTTATAAAATAGGGATAATTCCTTCAAGACGATGCAAACTTTATCTGAACTTTATCTCTAATCTCCTGAGAAACACTATCCATCTTTAGTTCAATGGCCTGGATCCTCAGTGCTGGGGATGTAATTCTTCAAGACATCAGAAATCCCTGAGAAATTCTTCGTGACATCAGAAATTATTTGAGACATCTATGTGTTTACATAGAAGTTTAATGAAAAAAAAATGGCAAACCATTGTGGTTTTGTGATGTGAAAACATCATCTTTTGTTTATTTGACACAGAAAACATCATTCCAAAAATTCATTATGGATGTTCTAGTATTAAAAAAACAATTTCATATACTTGAGACTGTAAGATGATCATTTGTTGGGTTTTATGATCTCGGGAAAACAGACCAGGCTGCGTAGGAAACATAAGAACAGTTAAGAGATAAAATATCTTATTACATTATTGTACTGTTACCAAGTTTTTGTTCTCATCAAATTTGATTTTCCCTTTAATAAGAATAGTGGTTGAAAATATGGATTGCCCTCCAGGAGGAATATTCTATGAATAGACATAGCCATGGAGCCCAGTTTCTGTTCTGAGGATGAAAGGAATGCACTGGGTATTTCCGAATAGCTCTGTTTGGGAATCAAGGATTGAATAAAAGGAAGATGTTGGGGGCTATGTTGCATAGTCCAGCACTCTGTTTATATCTGTATGTGTTTTTCTAAGGTTTAATAGTCACAGCACAGAAAAAACTTATTTGTGCATCCATCAGTTTAGCATTAATAGCAATAGGTTATCTTTTATATATCTTAGCTAAGTCACTCAGGTATTATGAAGATGGAAGAACATTATATATTATGTTAACAGTTCCAAACCTCTACTTTCAGAAATATGTAGTATAGTTAGGATGTCCAATTGCCTGACATCAACTTCAGCTTTAATCTTGAGCATAACACTTAAAAATATGACACAGTGCTTATTTTCCTAGCTTTAACTGCAATGTCAACTGGCCTGAATTTGGTTGAATTCAAGTTAATTCTTAACCCTAGTTTTATATATGTTTTAATAGACCTTATAAAAAATAATGGATTTAAAAATTCACAGTAAGGATATATTTTCTAACTCCAGAATAATTTACTTTGGAGTAAAGTAGACATGTGTGTGTGCGTACATATATACATATACATATATACACATATATACATATATACACACACACGTATATACATACATATATATACACACACACACATACTTGTGTCCATTGTGTCAAACTACATGAAGGGGCTATATAAAATTTTCCTCATTGCCATAAACAAAAACGAAATCTAAAATGTTTCACTAACCCCATCCTGATTTCATGTAATTTTATCTTGAAATATGTCTATTTGAGTTTTAGTGTATAGCTGCATAGCTGGATTGTGTGTCACTGTTTAGGAATCTTATTTCTACTTGTTAAATTTACTGCTTAAAATTAGTGTCATATTGTAATACTAAACTCTAAAGCAATAAACTGACAAAGTTTACCAGTGTACATTCAAACATTATTTCCAAGTTTAGTCCTTTGCTGGCCAGATTTCCTCTGCCTGCCCAATTTGAACACATTTAGTCATTTGTCATCAGACTCCAAATTTAACTGAGTTAACATATTTTATTTAATCTTCCCCAAAGGAAATATATTGAACTCTATTAAAATAGAAGGGTTTTTTGGGTGAAGAAGTTGCACAATAAATCACACACACACAGCTAACACTTTAATATCCTGCATATATATATAAGGAAAACAACTGCCAAAGTAGCTGAAAGTATAATGAAATATAATCTTCCTCCCACACGAGTACATGCATTTCTGTTTTCTTGTTATATCTTTTCCAAGAAAGGTAAAAATGTCCCCTTTATTTTAAAATATTATTTTAAGTATTTATTAAAATACAATGTAAATGTGTTTTTGTTCTTTCAATGGATATTAGGAATAAATGTTTCTCATCTCAAGAAGGGGCACATATTCAATGTTATTAGTAGAAATGCAAGAACAGCCTTGAAAACTCATGATTTAACCTAAGGAGGAAAAGAATGCAGTGAACATTAACCTAAAGGCAGAAATACAACCAAACATATTTATTCTGCTTAATAACTTGAGTACTTAATGACAAAGTTGAGACTAAGTTTTCCAACAGATGTTTGTTTTAACACTCTCCAATGCTTTTATTTAAGAAGCTTGGTTCTGAGTAAAGGAGCAGCCTGGTTTCAGGCAAGGAAGAACTACAGACACATATTTCAGTGATATGAATTATGTTCATAGAAAATGGGCTATGTAAATAGAAGATGAGCACTTTAGAATAAACTGTTATGAGACAAGGACTTTTGCTCCAGAACCAGATTGAGAAGGAAAAATGTCTGTAACTCAACCATGAATTTTGACTCTTCAGCATAAAGCATATTTTTGGTTAGAATTGAAGAAGTTTAGTTCTAAAGTGCAATAAATTTTTCATTTTTCAAGATACCCTATATTAAAACATTAGTTCCCTTGTGAGTTGATTCAAACTATTTTTCTATTTATTCCTCCTCACTGATTATCAACTCTTAGTCACTTTTTCTAAACTTTAGACATCAAATTTTCATAAACATTTGGGCAAAATTGTCAGTTGAGTAAAAACTAGTTGAGATCACGATTAATATTTCAACTAAAAGCTTCCTATATTTGAATTTTATGATGTGACCTCTTTTCCACAGTCATGTATTATGTAAGTTGTATAATGCCAAGTTTTCATCATACCTATTTGGACAGATTTTCTTCATTCAGACAATATTTATAAGGCATCCAATCATTGCAGGCTACTTCTTTCTGAGGCACAGTAGAGGATGTAAGACATGATTCTGTCCTCATAAAGCTTACATGAGAATAAGAAAAATAGACAACATATGACATAAAAGAAATTCACATCAGGCACCATAAGGCTTCTGTCAGTGGAGGATGTACTACATTGGTTTTGCAATGGAAAAAGTATTGACTTTAAGGCCAAATTACCACCACAGCTTGAATCTGGACTCAGACACTTACTAGACTGTGTAGCTTTGGGCATGTTATTTGAGATTTTCAAGCTCTAATTTCTTCAACTGCAAAACTAGAATACTAATATCTAAATTACAAAGTTATGGTTAGGATTGGAGAGAAACTATATAATGTCCCTGACACATGGTGGTTGTTGGAAGACAGTTCTTCATGATTATCTCTTGTTTTTGTATGGGTCAAGCTGCCTGAGAAAAGGCATTTATAGCCTATGTTTGTATAAGAAAACATCCCAGGATAGTAAAGCGAAAGATGTCTCCCTGCCTGGAGACATCTCAGGATAGTAAAGGTAAATACTTTCCCTTTTCCTCCCTGGAGGAGCTTTCGTTTACATTACATCGTAATAAATTAAGACATCTGTGTACATATCTTGGAGTAACAATAAGATCTCGCCCTTTTATGGGAGAAGAGAAGGAGCATGTCACCCGCAGTCCTATATAAGAGCAGAGTTTCTGAACTTTGAAATTGCATTCCTTTGATGCACACGTAATGGATGACACTTGCCACATCCACTTGTGAGAAATGGGGCATTGAGGAATCCACCCAAAATTGTTGCTTTTGCTGCTGCTTTAGCCACCATATACTGCCTTTGTCTCTGACCCAGATAGATGTAGTTGGTAGATGTTAGATAGATGATAGGTAGATGCATAGATAGATAGATAGATAGATAGATACATACATACATACATACATACATACATACATACATACATACACCAGAGCAAGTTAAATCATTAGCTAGCAAGTACAGTAAAATTTCAAATCATTTAGTTTTTGACTTAACAGCAGTTATTCAGGACCTATTCATTATTTTTATTAGTAGAATTGGTAGTTTAAGAGCTGCCATTGTTATCAAAGAAGATATCAAAAAGATGAGAGCATTTGAGCTGAATCTTAAAGAAGGGATAGAGTAAGATCAATTACAGATGGTGCAGAAAAGCATTTCAAATATCAGGAATAGTCTAGACAAGACTGCGTGCAAGAGGTGAATCACTGCTGGGCTCATACTGGAAATCATAAGTTGTTAATTTTGCTTAAGCACAGGTTACACAAGGAAGAGTAGACAGAAGCATTACTAGAAGAAGAATCTGATTCGAAAGCATGCATTACCTTGTCAGGTAAGTTGCTTGAAAAATATCAGATAGCAATAGGAAAAAAGTTGCATTTTTAGCAAACAGCAGATATTCAAAGTTACACTTTGAAAATATGACTCTATTTGTAGCATGCATCAGGGAGAACCTAACAGGGAAAGACTGGAAAAGAAATGTTCCCAATCTTCCAGCTGAGAAGTAATGTGGCCTAAAACCAGAGAGTGGCAGTGGCAACAGTCATGGGTGGAGGCCAAAGCAGAGTCATGCTTGGAGTCTTGTTCTTAGCTCATGATGTTTCTGAGCTTTGTTTCAGAGTGTGGTCTGTTCATAATGTTTTCAGAATACACACAGTGAACTTGGGGGCTCTGTTAAATGCCATTTTCTTACTTTCAGAATGAACTAAGTTCACCACTCTTAGGCTAGCAGAGGTAAACCAAGCTATCTAGAACGTATCAGTTAGGAGTGAGTTCATCAGCATGTGACCAAACCCTAACTTAACAATGGACAAGTTGTAGTAACTACCATTTGCCAGGTTGATAGAAGTTGCTGGTTGTTTCTCTTTCTCTCCTTAAAAGAAGCCCAAAGATGGATAAGAGCCCAAAGACAACATATTCTGTACAGACCTGAACTGCTTCCACCTCCTAAAATCTCTGTTGTTTGGGTTTCTCCTAATGGCTGAAGGTGGCTGTTTGAAGTCTTGCCTTCACATTCTTATCCCAAACAGCAATATGGAAGATAAGGCAAAAGAGGCACACTTTAGGGATGGTTCATGAAGGAACTTCCCACTGACATCTCTTGAAAAAAACACAGTCACAGGCAGGGCTGCAAAGGGAAAAAGAGGTGTATCGTATTTTCACTGGAAGCAATGTCTCCAACAGAAGTCAGGGTTCTGTTCCTACACAGAGGGGTGGTATGGACCCCTAATTTTCCAAAGTCTTCATATTAAAGCTCTGGATTTGCCCCAATAAGGAGTGGAACTGCTCAAGCCAGATTCCCATAATGTGACACTCAAGTGTTATGTGGCTTCTTGACTCAGAGAATTCATCTTCGTTGATTTACATTGTCTATCAAGTTCTAATCCACCATTTTAGCAAGTAGAATACTTCACAATCAAATAAAATATAAAGAGAAAGCCTCAAGGTTGTTATTGTCTTCATTTAATATTTTTATAAGATGTCTTTGTTTTTAAGAATCTACATTTATTTATTTATTTATTTATTTATTTATTTAGAGAGGGAGTCTCGCTCTGTCACCAGGCTGGAGTGCAGTGGCATGATCTCAGCTCACTGCCACCTCCACTTACTGGGTTCAAGCGATTCTCCTGCCTCAGCCTCCCAAGTTAATTTTTGTATTTTTAGTAGAGACAGGGTTTCACGATGTTGGCCAGGATGGTCTCAATCTTTTGGCCTCGTGATCCACCCATCTTGGCCTCCCAAAGTGCTGGGATTACAGGCATGAGCCACCACGCCTGGCCAAGAATCTACTTTTGAAATGAGATATCTCCAAAGATAAGATGGATGATGATAAATATCTCAGAGAGCTATCAAGGATATTCTACAAATATGAAAAATGGAAAAGCATCAGGAGATGAGAAGAGTTTTTAGAAACATGTGGACATTGAACTAGGTCTTGAAAAGTGGGAGAGTTTGGATTAGGTAGAGATGGAGAGAGGAGAGTATTCGAGGTGAGGAGGATTTAAAAAAGAGTGTTATGAAAGCACATGGTGGGAATGTGTTAGCATGGGGCATATGATGGGAAATGGGAAAGGTGATATCCCAGCAGACTTTTAATTCTGAGCTCCAGAGTCTGTGATTTATTCTTAAGCATTGGACTTCCTTGCTCTCTGTTCAGAGTTGATGCAGAGCTAGCACATATGTGTGGCCACATGGGAAGAGAAACCAGGGAAGGAGTTAAGTACTGAGATGGGTAGAACAATACTGCAATCGGAATATCCTTCTGACATCCTGCCTCACCACTGCTCTCTGGGCAGGTGAAAGTGTGTTTTGCCCCCAGGAGAAAGTGCGTATTGCCTCGTAGGCTGAGACAGTCAAGGCTACCTCCAGGCTAATTTTGCTCGGCCTTAAGCAGACTGTCTATTCCAGTTTCCAAACAATCAGTTTCACACTACTAATATGACTGAAAGAATTGAAGGTCAACAAGTGCTTTGCCTGTTAGGATAGCTATATGGCCATGGACATTGTGACACATTCTCAATAAAACATTTATTGGGCACATAATGAAATCTAATTATGTTTAAAGCAAAACATAACTGTGTACACAAGACCACCATGAGCCCTCTGGCTAAATTTAGACCTTGCCAAACTCTATAAAATCTATTAACTGTTCTTTGGTAAGCATAAAGTATGAGTAAAGGTGCTGTTTTCACATAAATACCTATAAAATACAGCTTCAAAAGTATAGGAATAGTAGATAGGAACTGAGTCTACCTTGACATAAATTGTATTTTTAATATTCACATAACCTAAACAGAAAGCTCGAATGTGTTCGAAGGCTTGATTAAGCCAAACCGCATCACTGGAAATCTGTGGTTTGGTTTGATTTTATTTTATCTGCCTTTGCATTCCCAAGAATAAAAAAACACAAAGTCAAATGTGAAAAGAATTTGAAAACATGTATGGCAGTTGTTCTGGCCTTTCTTTTCTTTCTGTCCCTCACAAATTTTTTTAGTTCCAGCTAAACCTAGAGACACAAATAAAATTGCCACAACCCTAATCCACTCCTATTTATCTGATATCCAAAAGGCCTTAGAGAGCATAGATTGGCTTTGTTCTCTTATTAGGGGTTCAAGAATGCTATCAATAAATATCAGTAACTTCAGGCTCCTTCCTTCCTTCTTTTCCTCTTTCCTTCTTCTACCCTTCCCTTTCTTCCCCGTTCCCCCTTCTTCCTCCTCCTCTCCCTTCCCCTGTCCTCCTTTCCCTTCCCTTATATCTTTTTCTGGATTTTTAATGTGTTCATACAGTGCTTTTTTATTCCAAATCTTAATCCTTTTCTATGTAAAATTTTTTAGCCTGAAAATTGTCTTTTAACTTGGTTTATCAGAGTTTCTGACTTAACACTTTATTTTCAATATTATTCTCCTTTACAGCTTTTGCATTTTCTATCTCGCTAAGCCCAGGTTTGCAGGCATATTTGCCTATATTTTCTTCTGTAATTTTTAGAGTTTTATTCTTTTACACTGCTAATTCTATAAACGTCAGTTTTAGGATTCTAAAGAACAGCAGATTGCCACAATGCGGTAGAATATTTCATGTTTTTCTCATGAATTTAATATTCTTAATTAGCAAACTCAATAGATTCTCTATTCAGTAGTAATCATCTTTTTGCCAAATGATCTTTATGCCAAATGACAGAGTTCTAATGTCCATTCTGTTTTGTTATTATGTAGATCAAACCTCTCCCAATCCCCACCACTTCCATTGCCTTTATCACTTGCTATTTTTCAAAATTGACTTGGCTGTTCTTGCCTGTTTTCTTATCCCAATAAATTTTAGTCTCAACCTATATGATAACCCAAATAAACTTTCAGGGATATTAGCTAGGATTACTTTTACTGAAAGATTAATTTGAGAAGAATTAACCTAACAGTTCTACTACACATAATCCAGTTTTTCTGGTGGACATATAAATCCTGTACTCCAAACCCCAGTGATAATGCACTGTCCCTACCCTTCTGGAACTTAATGATGACATGTGCTTAAACATGCACAGATAACAAATTAATAATATTTTGATAGTCTTTCCTGGTTGCATTGTGTTATTTTATTAAAGTTCTTTCATATATATTGTTGCGTATTGATCCTGCAAGAGGAAGGGTATAGGATAATTCCCATGTTACCAATATAGAAATTGCTGTCAACAACATTTGATGGAATTACCAGACCCAACCCTAAATTTAGAGCTTTGTAGGCATGTATTTTTCCCACTCCACCAACCTGTTAGATCGTCCCCTTAAGATACCATCAGAATAATTCACTTTCCTTTCATTGAAAAGCTGGACTAGTCACTGTTGAGAGATAATATGTACAATCCACAAAACACTATCTTTTAAAAGGCACACGCTATTTGAACTGAAAGGACTTTTAGAAATTATTGAGTAGCACTTCTTTGATTTACAGTTGAAGAAACTGAGGCTAAGAAAAGTGAAGCCATTTTTGAGATTGCCTAGCTAGTTGGTGATTGCATAGTATCAATTTTAAAGCACATGTTTTGGCTTTGATCAGCTTGCAACTCTCCTTGCCGAAAGCTGCCATGCTAAAAAATAAAATAAAATAAATCTGCTGATACCCATGCTTAGAAATTCAGAATCGGAGTGACCATTTCTCCAAGACCTCAAAACACCAAGTGATATTTCTGTGCTAGTGTTCTCAAGGTTTGCACTCTCCACTTGAGAAGTTTTTTCCTGACATCAGTGTACAATAAGATACCTTTAGCCTTCATTGTCACCAAGGCTGATACTGTTTTGCTAGATTCAGTCTGTAATCATCTAGAGTAGCTGTTTAGTTCTCATGTGATTAATTTTAAATTGAAGGGACACCAACTGTAGCATGTTTTCTCCTTACTAGGAAAAAGCAAAAGCTAAGAACCACTTTTTTTTTTTTTTTTTTTTTTACTTTTTGTCTTTGCTTTAATCATAAAATATGATTACTGAGGTGAGATGATTGGTTAAACATTTTTAGCTACAGATTATGTTAACTTTTTTTTTTCTGGCTCTTCTTTAAGCCAGAACAAGTATTTCATTATGAGTTCATGAGGTGGTGCTTAAGTCATCATTTAACCTAAACTTTTACAAATTTTCAAGCAGGTCATCACTAAAAATATCAAATTTTCTATAGTAACTGCTTCTTAAATTACCTAATTTTGTAGCTCTCTTAAATATTTCTTTAGACCACAAAACCAAAAAACTATACCATCACAAATCCGCTGAGGCATTTATTTTGCCCACAATTTTCTTAAAATGTTTAAACTGAAGCCATTTTTACACAGCAAAACTAATATCATTCAACTAGTGGATAGTTGCTCCAGTAACTTTTGAACAGAGTTGTTCTTTAATCTTGAGGATATCAAGATTGGAGATTTAGATGTATTTAAGAAGAGGCTTCAATATGAAGTCAACACAGTTTTTCAACAATCCAATGAACTGTTTTCCCAGTATTCCCTTTTCCTTAATAGTGTTTCTTTCAGACCTGCTCAGCAACCTCAATACTGAATAAATCTAATCTGAGTGGTTGCAAGTGGCTAAAAATATCACAAAATTATTCATATTGATTTACTATAAATTCATGATCTTCAACCCCTGCTGTTCTCCTAATGGTGTCTGTTACTACCTCTATGTTTCCATACTCATGTCTCTTACTGTATTCTTTGCTGTTTTCAGCACTCTCCACCTGTAACTTTTTCACCACCTTCCCGTGCATAGCAGGCAATCTTGTCAGTTTCTTACCTAGAAAAAAATCAGGTGATAATTTCCCTTGCTTTCCACCACTAATCCTTTATTCTTTGTTATATTCCACAGTGGAAAAAGATTTCCTGTCCCTGTACAAGACCAAATCCTTCACCTATGCTCTGGGTCCAATCAACTTGAAATGGGAGCACATAAGTCTGCATACTACCTTCTTCTTTGCATGTCATTCCCCATCAGCAGCTCCTTGCAGGCAGTGACCTTGTCTGTCTTGCTCACTATCGTGCTTCCATTAGCTTAAAAGAGTAAGCAATAATAGGTGCTTAATAATGCTGAGGATGGGAAGTACTCCATAACTATTCATCAAGGTTGAATAACTGAATTCAATGAGTAGCTACACTGTGCTAATAGTCAACAGGTATTCTAAGTACCTTTAAACTTGGATGAAGTGCTAATAATATACAGCCTCAACTTATATGAATTATTTCACACACACAAATTTGCCCTTTCTACTTTTTGTATTTTGGGGGTGTGGGGGACCTGATTATCTTAGCTTTGGTTCTCCCTGGTTGCCTTACCTTCAGATCCAGGCTAGATTTACATTTATTTTCTACTATAGACTTGTCATGTGATAAATTCTATCAGTTTCCAGGATATGGGGCCATTTTAGCATCTATTTGTCAAGCCCATAAACACCCAAGCAGGCACTGATTCAGGGTCTCTGTCTCATTACGCTGGGTTTCTTAAAAAAAAAAAAAAAAAAAAAAAAAAAGTCCTTGAATAAACACAGATGAAACATGTAATACAAGAAATAACAAGAATGGAAACACACCAAGTAAGAAAACCTTGGGGAAACTGAAGGCTATTCTCCTATTGGAGCCTAGGAGAGAAGGCAATTGGTAGCTATTCGAGAAGAGAAATTTTTAAAAGATGGCTTAAATTTTGCTCTTCCCTTTCCTTTCATGATTGCCTTATGACTTCATTGAAAGCCCACATCAAGGTATCCTGGAGAATAATAACATATAGTCAGTGCAGGATGCTACCAGGGTAAGGAGCTATAAAATAGCAGGAGGGGCTGGGCGCGGTGGCTCATGCCTGTAATCCCAACACTCTGGGAGGCAGAGGCGGGAATTCAAGACCAGCCTGGCCAAAGTGGTGAAACTCCGTCTCTACTAAAAATACAAAAATTAGCCAGGGGTGGTGGCAGGTACCTGTAATCCCAGCTTCTCAGAGGCTGAGGCAGGAGAATCACTTGAATCCAGGAGATGGAGGTTGCAGTGAGCCAAGATCGCGCCATTGCTCTCCAGCCTGGGGGCCAAGAGCAAGACTTCGTTGAAAAAAAAAAAAAAAAGCAGGAAGAGATTGACCTGACACCCACTTCCTCTGTCCCTCCCTCCTAAGCCCCTAGCATTCAGGGAATACAATAGTTTCCTAAGGCTTCATACGTATATACCACAAACTGGTCTAGAGTCCAGAAAATTATTCTACAGTAGCCCAATGCTTCGTCCTTCAGAGTGCACAAGGTGGGGTAGGGGACATACGGTAAAACTGATGGTGCATCCTTGGAAATTCTTCACAATGTCCATGGAAGATGGCTGACTTTCACCCAGGGATGTAGAACAAATGTGGAAAATACCACCCAGAAAACACGACAAAGAATGTAAGCAACCCAACCAAGGACAGGAATCATGAGATCAAATCTTACACAAGCCCACACTACTGGAAAAGGGACTTTTTTCTCCTAACAGGTGTGTTTCTTTTGCAAACACAATAGACTAAAATAATCATTTCTGAATTCTGACTCAAGACCCCAGATTTTAAATTAAGAACACTGACAGAAAGAGATGGGATATAAATATAACTCAGAAAATGGGGTTAAAAATGGGAAATGTCTCAGATTAGATTCCAGAAATCCAAATAGTTTTGCTTATGATCCTGTGAATTTATTTCTTGGGAGATTTAGTGGAAGTAGCTGCAGAAAACTAAAAGTATTGCTTTGTAAAGAGTCATTTTTATTACAATAAAAATACAGTACATAAAAGAAAAAGTGTTTAAGATATAAATGTAAAGTTAACCACCATCTAGGTCAAGAAATAGACTATTACCCAGAAGCTCCTTCCTTCTCAATCCAATCCCTGTCTTCCTCTTTAAAGATAACCATTATCAGCAGGGCGTGGTGGCATATGCCTATAATTCCAGCGACTCAGGAGGCTGTGGCAGGAGAATCACTTGAACCCGGGAGGTGGAGGTTGCAGTGAGTCAAGATCGCATCACTGCACTCCAACTCCAGCCTGGGTGACAGAATGAAACTGTCTATAAAAAAAAAAAAAAAAAAAAAAAAAAGATAACCATTATCTTGACTTAATTAATTATTTTATGACTTTACAACTTAAATATTCCTACTTATACAATGCAGATAAGGGCTTTTTGTAATCATATAGTATTTTTTTCTTTATGTCTTGCTTTTCTGGCTAACCCTTACATTGATAGAAATCCATTGTGCTGTTGTTTATAATTGCAGTTTAGTCATTTTCATTAATTCATTATTTATTCATTTTCCTACTGATGATATTAGGATTGTTTCCACTTAATAAGTGTTTTGAAAAATGCTCCTACAAACTTTGTCATTCCTATCATCTGGTGTAAATATGCCTGCATTTTCCTAGGACATACACTTAGAATTGTTGGTATATGTAAATACGACTGACTTCATTAGATAGTAGAAAAATGTTTTCCAAAATGCTTTGTGTTTTCCTGATGGTTATAGACCATTTGTATAGCTCTGTTTGTGATGTGCCTATTCAAAACATCTGCCCATTTTTCTACAGAATTATCCTTATTTTTTATTGACTCGAAGGTTAAATTACTTGACCAAGATCACATATATAATAAGTTGCAGAAATCTGAAAGCCTGATCTGTTTGACTCAAACATTCTTAATTGCTATTGCCTCCCCAAATGGCTACAGAATAGCTTATTTTAAGAAGCCAAATAATTGCATTTATTAAAACATATACTAAATAATTATGTGTTTTAAAATGTTGTAGGTTTTCAAGTAAAACATATTAGGATTTTTATATATATAGTTTCATATGCATATATGAAACTAACTTTTATTTTCACTCATGGATTGTAAAGACAATTCCACTTATTGTAGAAAGCAACTGGGTGGTATTGAATGCCCATTATATACCAAGTGTGCTATTTGCATATGTGTGTATTTCATATGACAGTGCTAAGTATGTATAGGTTTATACTTATAAGGAATGTTAGAGATATAATCATGTGAATACTCTTGAACTCATTGGAGAATAGTTTTAATTAAATAAAGTCATAAGAGATAACTCAGGCAGATTCATTAGTATGAGTGAATTTTGTATTTATACAACTATACATATGAGCATGTTGTTGACACAAAGCTATTGCTTTTTAACAACTGGGTGAACTGAAAGGCAGTAATTTGTGAGCAGACAAATGATCTGGAGCCATAATTTTAAAATTGTGAGATTTTATTTAAATGAGCTCAAATATTTGTTCTCTTAGTCTTTCTCTCCTATCATTTTTTCTTTTCTCTCTTTATTTTTCTTTCTCCATTCTTATCCACTCTCTTCTCTTCTATTTATAGCATATAGGGCTGACAAGGAGGGGTCTGTTTCAAAGCACTAGGGGTAAGGGTTTGCAGAAGAGTGACTAAGGAAGATAAGGATAGAGAAAGCAGAGATGTTTTTCTTCGGCTACTAGCTTGCAGTTCAATTGCCTTCTTCTAACGACACATTCTGAGAAAATGATTGCTACCTCTCAGAACACCAGACCTGGGGAATGGGGCCTCATCCCAGTGCCAATAAAGAAGCCACTGCTGTCAAGCTGCAGGTGCAAGCCCTCAATTAGAACGTGCTGTTCATCTCTGTCAACACTAATGAAATTCAGAAGCCTAAAGTGACAGGTACAGCAACTGGTTTGGGAGTTTAAAAATTAATACCATCAAGTTTCATTTTCCCATTCCTTCCAGCCTGGCTCCTTCCGCTGGGAAGGTGAGCAGAAGGAGCCTCGCTCTGCCAGCATGTGCACACCCAGGAGTTGAGGCCGAAATCCAAGTGGCACTGCAGAATTGTTTTGAAAGGCAGGGAAAGAAGGAGGGGGCGGGTAGGGGATGAAACTCAGGTGCCCTTTTGAACTCTGACAAGACAAATGAACCTTCAGTCATGATATTCCAGACCAGAACTGACAACGTTCAAAGGCAGAAGTTGGATTGCAAGTGCAGCCTGTCTGTCAGAACATGCCAAGAGGAATACTAAATGAAGGTTGAAATGGAGCAACAGTTCATTTGGAGCATGCTTTTAGATAAAGCAAATACAGTACTAAGGAGGTCAATTTCTGAAAATCTTCATAAAGTATCTACTGGATTTTATAAAGTGGAGCTGCATAGTTTTTCCAAAGTGAAATAAACCATTACATATAAATTGCGTTCCAAATAAAAGGGACTGAAGACTCTTCAAGAATGCAATAGTACTTGGGCTATTTCTATAGATATAGATATAATTAATAGAAAGCATTTACGAAATGATTTCTTTTCCTTCTAAAATTTGGAAACATGCTTTTTCAGCTGCCTGTATATGTATGTTCTCTGAGTTAATCTGAAAGTTTCCTACACATGATGTGAAAATTTGCCATGAATCAGAACCAAAACATTTGACGGCAAATCCCCTGCTGAAATCTGAGAGTCCATGTTGAACAGATTTCTATGGTATAAGTGGAACGCTGCCAATAATTTTTTTTAAGAGCCATGATATCTCAGAGGAAATATATAGAGTTTCTTGATTCTTTTAACCAGTGCAGCCAAACCCTTTCCCTGAGGTTAGGGCCAACACGCTACGTATGACTCTTTCCTTCTTCCTACAAGTTCCTGACTTCGTCCATCTTCTCTCTTGGCTCGCTGGTTTGTAGCCTCTCTGCTCTGGTTTGAACTCAGTTGAATCTAGAAGCTGCTGCTTTTTTCTCAGTTAATAGTGGATCAGGTCAAACGCAGGTCAGTTGGTGCCTTCTTTTTTGAAAGCTGTTTCTGTAGGGTTTTTTAGTCAGATACAACTCTCTGCCTTCAGCCCTTCCCAGCATGGCACCTATTATAAATTCATAAACCTCAGCCTGTCCTCACACTTCATTGCACATCATCTAAGATGGTACATGCAAACCCTGTGAAGCCATCTCAGAGCAAACACATTTCCCATCCAAATCACAAAATTCAGCTCATTAATAAAAGTGCTCCTGGGATTTTATAGTGTGTGACTTAAATGACATATGATTAAAATGTGACAGTGTTTCTTTTTAATTTCTGTTAGAAAAAATGCCATTTTTATGAGAAGCAGTATAGATCAGGTAACCATATACTTTATCGTCAAAACCCAGGACACCTCTGAGAGTGAAAGGAAATACTATTTATAATTACTCCAAAATGGCAGGCATATGTTGAGACTTTCTGAACTACCCAGGATGTATATCATCTAAAGCTAGGTCAGTTGGGCCACAAAATGGCTCTTGTCAGTAAAAAAAATATCAGGTATCTGGCTGTTGGAAAAATCAGTCAGCTGACCTCAATGGTATTATCTGCCCCTTTTGACTTAAAAATGTAAGAATAATGTTATTTGCTTTCCAATAGCCAAGAACTGAACATGACACTTTGGGAAAAAGCAGAGGAGATAAGAATGAAAAATTAAGTCTTAAAAGAGAAAATATACAGAGGAGGAGATATAATTGTATGAGTAATTTCTGGTCAGCAAAATCAGTTCATATATTCTGATTAAGCCCCTACTATGGGATAAAACACTCCTCCAGGTATTGAAGGGTATTCGAAATATCAGGTATTACTTGTGGCATGACAGTCTAGTTAGAGAGACAATACACAACAGTATGCACTGGAGCAGCTCTGCAAAGAAAGAGAATTATCTGGGCTGAGAAGATCAGAAAAGATGTTAAGAAGGAAGGGTAAAATTGATTATGTTGGTCCTGAATTGAAGTATTTAGATAGGCAGAGAGGATGTGGGAGGGACTACAGGGATAGAAAATAGCAGGAACAAAGGATTGGGCAGTGAGATATCAGTCATATCCAGTTCACAGTCAGTGGAACATGCAAGCCACAGCAAAAGTATACTATGAACCAGAGAAGATAAAACTACAGTGATCAGTAGACGGGATTAAATATCAGGATAAGGAGAGGTGTATGACACTTTGAAATGCTATGGGAAATGATGTGATATATATTAGGAAACCAGTTTGACATGAGAATTCCTGTTGAATTACTGCCTGGAGGGAAAAAAATGAAGTCAGAGACACCAGTTACAGGGTTATTTCGGTACTCCATATATGAGGAGAGAAAGATCTGAATTAAATGATGATTAAAAAAAATAGAGTCTATATTTTTTAATGACATAGAAGAGAAGATCCAGTTTATTCTTGGTAACTGATTAAATAAATTGATCCAGAGTGGCAGATTCAGACTGAAGCACAGCTTCCAAATCTCTTGAAGTTAAAAATGCCATCATGCTTAGAGAGGAAGGTGAGGCATTTGTTTCCAGACATTTTTACTTGTAAGTGGCAGGAAACATCCAGGTGAGGAAGTACAGAGTAGATAGGTGTTCTGCAGGTAGATTAAAGTTAGAGTTAATTTAGGTCCTTGCAAGTCATTACCTTGAAGGTGATTATAAAAGTTTGAGAGGCTGGGTGTGGTGGCTCACACCTGTAATCCCAGCACTTTGGGAAGCCAAGGCAGGTGGATCACCTGAGATCAGGAGTTTGAGACCAGCCTGGCCAACATGGTGAAACACCGTCTCTACTAAAATACAAAAATTAGCCAGGCGTGGTGGCGGGCACCTGTAATCCTACTTACTCAGGAGGCTGAGGCATGAGAATTGCTGGAACCCAGGAGGCGGAGGCTCCAGTGAGCCAAGATCGTGCCACTCCATTCCAACCTGGGAGACAGAGAGAGAGTTTGTCTCAAAAAAAAAACAAAAACAAAAACAAAAAAACACTTTTTGAGAAATACGACTTTTCTTTCTTAATATCCACTTAACTATAGAGAGTTCATCTATATCACGGTGTATAGATGGGAAGGCAGGGTGACATCATTGATTTCACTGTATATAGATGGGAAGGCAGGGTGGAATGAGGAAATACATCTTTGAAGGAGGCAAAGAGAGAATGGGTCTGAGTGGTTAGGTAGAGAATTAGGATTTTGTAATTTTGTAAAACCCAGATGAGGTCTGAAACAAGAAGAGAGATGTGTATATTATTTAAAGAGCAAAGAGAAGACAAGGGGAAGACTTGAAAAAGGCCACTGGATTGGTTGTTTGGATTCTTATCTTTGAGGAAGAATTAAGCTTCATGAGAGTGGCAGAATTTTAAAGTGACCAGATGTCAAGGAAATTGAAGCAGCAGATGGATTAAGCTCATTGAAGACATTTTGTAGTATAAAAAAAGCAAAACAGCACAGATGACAGCTTCCAGGGCATCAATGTATATCATAAGTTCTATTTCTGGGAGATACACTGGAGATGTGAGAAGAAATGTTTTTGGAGTCGTTCATAAACAGAAGGAAGGTGACATGATTGAAACAAGAAGTCAACTGGAATTTCCTGAAATGGAAAAAAGACACCATCCCCTCTGCATCTAGAAAGCATGGTGATTGACGGGTACAGATAAGGCAATATTTAAGTGAGGAAGGAAGTATATGTGGGACTTATCATATTACCTCCCAAGAAGAGTATGCCTAAGTGTATCCCTGCATGTCTCTTTATAAGGGTTGCAAAGTTCTGTTATTTCATATTGTGTTTCTTTACATCTTTCTTCCAAACCTTTCTTCCCATTAATTTTGTTTACTTTCTTATTTCATTTGTTGATTTGCTTTCCACTTTCTTTTGGTGTTCCTGCTTAAATAGCAATACATAATTTTTAAAAATGGATATATTTTTATTTGTTCCATATCTTATATATTTTGTGCTATCTGTTCATGGTTTATATTTTACATATTTTTTCCTTTCATGGTTTCCAATTAACAATAATTTTTATAATCCCTGTTCTGGCCCATGTACAAGTCAGACAAGTCATAAAGTTATTTCAATAAGAAAAGGATGTGAAATATCAAGATCTTTCATTCTTTTATTTTTTATTTAAAAAGTGACTAGTGTTTAAAAGTATTCATAATTTTATTTTGTGATGAACTTAAAACATAGAAAATAACATAGAGATTGGACTTCAGACAAAGTCCTATTTTATTAATAGTGAAATGAGTTACATTTTAGCTAAATTTACACTGGATTCAGGGAAAAGTGCATGTGCCAATTATAAAAGGACCTGAGGCTGAATTTGTGCACTGAGTACAATTTGAAAATGGTGGAAACTTAAATAAATACTTAGATTTTAAATTTTAGATGTATTGCATTTATTTTTATATCTTGTAAAAAAGTCATTATTGTGGTCAAAATAGGACTCACAACCGCTGGGTTGATTCGTAGGTTGTGTTGACATGACTCCAAATGTGTGAATAAAAGCTGAAAAAAATCAGTTAATTATCTACACCTAGATGTTTGATACTACATAGAAAACATACTTGTGTTCAATTTTTATTCAAATATTTTACTCAAATATTGGCTTTCTGAACCTCTTGGGACTGTCTTTTAATCTTTTGTGACTCAAAAACAGAGTCAATTACCAAGCAATTTTCATTCTATTTTTCACATAGAAGCATCATACATAGAACTCCTAACTTTAACTCCCCATGACCTACTATTCTAGCATTTGCTGTGGAGTAATTTTGTGCCAGAAACTGCAAAGATGTTTACACAGATTATTGCTGGTCCTCACAACCAGCCCGCAAAGCAGGATCAGTTATTCTCATTCTATACATTAGACGAATGAGGCTCAGAAAGGCTTAGTAAAAGGCTGATGAAATTCCAAGAAAATATAGGTTTGTGTGGTTCAATGCCTACTGCCTTTCAACACAAAGCTACACAAAGCTACCTTTCTCCCGTCACACCTGTGATATACCCTCTTTAACTGGAATTGCATTAATTCAACAGCTTCCTAAGTGGATCTCCCTGCCTTAGGTCTCACCATGGGTCAACCCTCTCTAATACTTTTAATAATTGGATATATCCTTTATAACAGCTTTCAGTGATCCCTTAGGCACAAGAAACAAGAGCCTCACAAGACAACTTATTCAGTAAAGCAGAAGGATGAAAAATATTTTTATTGTGAAATCTACAGAATTACACTGCATGAAACCTACTGCAATTTGTAGAGACCTTCTTTGTCATTTAGTATGTCGCAAATATTTGCAAATATTCCATGCAGACTTTAAAATTATATATATATATTTATATATAATATATAATAGAGTGTGTGTATATATATGTATACAATATATTGTATAATATAATATACACACACACACACACACACACACACACACATTCTGTTTGATTGAGACTTGTGAGTTCCACTTACCTAATGGGTCAAGCTTGTAAGATTAAACTTTCTATTTCAGTTTTCCCAGTCTTCTATGTCCTTCCTCTGGTTTCACTTCTCTTCTTGCTGCTGTTGTTCTTTTTAACATTTCTGCCCATCCTCATCCTTTGACCCCATTCCAGAAGTAGGTTTTATAATGGCAGGTTAAGGCCCCTGCCTTGCAGTAAGACTGAGGCTATTACAGCACACATTACCAAATCAGCTATTGACCTCTCTTAGTTCTGGGTCATCTAGGCCAGCTATATTATCTACAGCCACAGACCCGCAGTTTGGCAGCACTTTATTCCAGCCTTTTACATCAATGTGGGATGGTGGATACAGTGCCCTTTGGGATCCAGAGCCCTTATTCAGACCTGGTTTCCAGCTGTGGGATGGTCCCTGTCTTTGAGCACTTTCAGGCTCCATAGAGTTGAATGCTCCCAGGCCATTGCCTACCTATGGACCCAGACTCCAGCAGCCCCCTCCCTTCAAATCCTCATACGGTTGCATTTCCATTTCACTGTGAAGTCTGTGAAGATAGTATTGTTTATAAAGCCTGACTGTATTTATTTAATTTTCTCCTTTTGTACTGTGTCTCCTTTTGATACCAGTTTGGCGCAAAAAGGCTGTGTGTAAATTCATACCACCTTGACCAAAAGTTGGAATATTATACTTACAATATTATTCTATTTGCAATATATACTAACTTCAGTATGCATTGTAATGTTTCTGCATGAGCATGTCAGTACGGGCCTCCTTTCCTCCTGAAAAGAGGCAGTGGACCATTGGCATAACTCAAAATGTATGAATAAATGCTAAAATCAATTATCTAGACATTTATAAACACCAAGATGTTTGACACTACATAGAAAACATAGCTGTGTTCAACTTTTAGTCAAATAAAAATAAAGAGGAAGAGGAGGCTGCATTTCTACGGAAGGAAAAAGATAGGCACCTTGAAGCTTGGGATAGAAATGTAACCAGCAAAAATCCAAGTGGCTTTCCCCCATGCACCTCTATGTGGCTTCCCAGAGAGAAAGCTCCTCTCTTCCCCCATAGCTGGGCAAAGTTATGCTGGAACGCACGTCTACAACAGCCTTTTCTCATCTCAGAGGGAGGTAAGGTAAGGACTGACGGTGAGTCTCAGTGATCTTCCAGAATTCTGCAGACTCAACTATTTTCCTCCAGTTCTACAATTTTATGGGCCTGTCATTACGGAACAAAATCCAGGTGGTAAGCAAATATCTCCATTCTTCACAGGACTAGATTCAATAGCACAGGGAAAATAATGTGCTCTTGAAAATGTTAAAAGTAAAAATGCTGTCAGAAATAAGAACGACATGTTAAGAACACAATCAGCTTCGTGAAACCTGGAACTGCTGGCAGGGGCAAGGAGAATGGGTCACAGTGTTTCCAAGCTGGTAAAAATGAATACATCAACTCACCAAACTGAGTTACAGAGGGTTTCCTTACAAAATTTAAATCTGCCTTTCAATTTCATAAGACTACTTTTTAAAAACTTAACCTATGTTTTCTAAAATGAAATGAAAGTCAATACTCTTGGTAATGCTAAAATATATTTTCCAAGAGCATACTTTCAATATAAGCAGTAAGTGCAGCCACAAGTGTGAAAGAGAATTATGTAATTAAACAACACCTATTTTCTCGGCGTTCGATGAATATCTAATGCATAAAGGCTTAAGCAAGAAAAAAAGTAAGACATTCTGTACCGTTAACTTTTTAGTGTGGATTGGAAAAATGATCCCGTAAATGGGATTTTGGAAAGAAAAGTGGAGGGAAAACGTTTGCAAGGAAAAAAGCCAAAGGAAATAAAGTTGCGGTGAAAATTGTATGTGTGTGTATAACTTTATATTTTCTGGCATGATAAAAATACTGATAGGAGAAAAGCTTCCCCATTCTTAACATGTATCTCTATTAGGAAAGAACTGAATAGGTTCAATCATTGCTAGATAAGCTGGCCACAGAACTTCCAAATGACTTTAAACATGGTTTTTAATTTTAATAATTAACATGGAATTAATTTTTGAGCAAATTCCAACTAATTCTGTATCAAGTACACTTAGTAGATTCTCATCTTGATGTGCATATTAGACATCCAATTTCTGTTTTATTAGAACTCTCCTACTATCCTTGTCTCTGGAGAGTAATTTCACTTAATTAAAAAAGTACCAACAATTGTCTGCCTTGTAATATTGCTTACATGAAGTTAGTGTTCCTGACCCATGTGCTCCCTTCATCTCAGTCTTCTAATGCATTTTATTTTCCTTTTGTTTAAACCTTTTCTCCTTGGGGACACATGGCTGAAGGCCTGCAGGAGCTAGCCAACACAAACCCTCTTCTGAAACTTGCACAGTATCCATTACAGTCTGAGCAGATGAGGCAAGTTACAATCATGTGTGATGTCATCTATAGTAAGATGGTAGCATGCTTAATTTCAAATAAACACCCAATTCCACCCATCTGAACATAATCACCATTTTTATTTTATTAAGAAGGCATAAATTATTCCCAGTATGCAAATCAAAACACAACCTGTCTTGCTGCCAAGTTCATCACTTTCTTCCTTAAGAATAATTCCCTCAACTATTCCTTCTGTTTAATTCTATTAAGTTCTTCCATCTAGACAAAATATCATATGTATGATAGTGCTGTAGACGTCTCTGTACAAGGCTTGCAAATGTCTAAATTACTCTCAGTCCACAATGATCTGAGTGAATGCTGGCTGGTGGGATCTTTTAACCTGCACCCCTACCTCTGAATGCAGAGGCATCAAGGTTGATGGATGAGCAGCATCGTGTCAAAACTTTAGAAGCCTGGACACTTCTGTGGTGATGATATCTGATGCCTCACTTTCTTAAGGGCGTGCCATAGGAAGAATAATGCCTGTAAAAGATGCCCATTTTCTTATCCCTGAAACTTGTGAAAGTTTTAGGTTATATGGCAAAGAGGAGTTAAGGCTGCAATGAAATTAAGATTGCTAATTCTCTGATCTTAAGATGGGGAAATCATTTGGATTATCCTGGCGGGGTCAACATAATCACAACCTCCTTAAATGTGATAGAGAGAAGTAGAACATGGAAAGGGACCATAATCCAAGGAAAGTGCAATTTCTAGAAGCCGGAAGAAGCTGGAAAAGGCAACACAATGGTTTCTTCTCTCTCTTTTTTTTTGAGAAGGAGTCTCACTCTGTCTCCAGGCTACAGCACAGTGGCACAAACTCGGCTCACTGCAATCTCCATCTCCCACATTCAAGTGACTCTCCTGCCTCAGCCTCCCAAGTAGCTGGGTCTACAGGTGCGTGCCACCATGCCCAGCTAATTTTTGTATTTTTAGTAGAGATAGGGTGTCACCACGTTAGCCAGGATGGTCTCAATCTCTTAACCTCATGATCTGCCCGACTCGGCCTCCCAAAGTGCTAGGATTAAGGAAATGGTTTCTTCTTTACAGTCTTTAGAAAGGCCTGCTGACACCTTGATTTTAGCCCACAGGCACCCATTGTAGATTTCTAGACTACAGAACTATAAAATAATAAATTCATGTGGTTTTAAGTTTGAGGTAACGTGTTAGAGCAGCAATAGGTAACAAATACAGAACATTTTTAAAAAATAGAAATGGACATTTCCATTTCCAAATGGAAACCTGTTGCTGTGCAAATGTTAAACACGTCTTAATTATGTTACTTGGAGGAATAATGTCAATATTACTTCTCATCAAAAATGAATTTTGGCTTTTGAAAGAGATGTTTGTCAGGAACAAGAGGCAAAAGACACCTTGCTTTGAAAGAACCCACGTGGCAAAGACAATATCTGGCACAAAATAGTTTCTCAATAGATGAGTTTTGAATGAATGAAAAGACACACTATGATTGGCTTGATTTTTCTAGATTTTCTAGATTACATTGCATTAACAGGTGCTAGCCATTCAACATCAAATACTGAGTGAACAAGTACTTGGGGTTAGGCTTTGTTCTAGTGACAAAAACAGTATATATTCAGAAAGGAAGATATTCCTGTGTTTGGAACATTCACTGGAAAAGGAGGCTGAAATTGACCTGGACATGAAATCATAAGTAAGTCATAGATACACACCGAGGAAAGGAGAAGGTGCTCTGGCAGAGAAACACCTGTTTCTTCAGCAGGCAGCGGAAAGTAGGAGGGCAGGAATAGTAGTCTCAAGTGCAGTGTCATATACAGAAATAAGCAACTATTTAATAAAAGACAATCCAGAGGGCTGGACAATGAATATTCACCATTTCTATTCCCAGTGTCTGCACCAAATACGTGCTCAATAAATATAGGTAAATAATAAATGAATACACCAAAAGAATAAGAAAAGAAAAGTAGGTATGAGACATTTTAGAAAACGTTTTAAATCCCAAGTTAGGAGATAAGGAATATTATACAGGTAAAAGTAAGATATTAATGAAGACTTAACAAGAAAAGGACATGAAGAAATCCATTTTAGACAGATTAACCTGATAACGATGTGAAAGTCTTATGTCAATACAGAGAAATGGTCTGGAGCTTCATTATTTTGTGTATGCAATATTAGTATTGATCCTATTTTCTCTCTGAACTAAATATATATATATACACACACACACACACATACACACACACACATATATACATACATACATATATATATATGAGAAAGCAAGATATTATAGCAGAGTTATCAAAAGTACGCCCACCTCCTACTGGCCACAATCCTGCATTAGTTGAAGCTCCAGATCTCTACATGAACTGCCAAGATTTCACTTGTTTCTCCCCTTAAATGCTTACAATTTCATTGCTATTATATTCCTTGGAACCATTGTGACTTTGATGCCTATTCATGCCAAGTCACACAGGAAGCCCACGACTCCCAGGTCATTCTTCATCCCCCGTAAGTGCTTCATGGCTTTTTCCATACCCTTTCTGATTCCATCTTCTCCCTGACTCTTGCAACTTTCCACCGTGCCTTTTGAAGCACGGGACACGTCATCAGCAAAACGCCCCATAAGCTCAGCTGCTTCTCTGAACATCACCTTTTTACTCTACCCAAACCTAACTCTCAAAACCAAGTCCTACCTAAAACTCAGCCTCCCAGGCAGCACCCTCAAAAGATGGCTGTTATTTCTATCATGGCTCTTATATCACTAGGTCTGGTGTACCTTCTGCTATGCATTGCCACGTAGAGATCATCCTTCCTTCTTCCTAAAACCCCAGCTTTGCATTTCACAACAGTCCTACTCTTTGCAGT
This sequence comes from Macaca thibetana thibetana, assembly GCF_024542745.1. Taxonomy (NCBI): domain Eukaryota; kingdom Metazoa; phylum Chordata; class Mammalia; order Primates; family Cercopithecidae; genus Macaca; species Macaca thibetana. The sequence goes on along the minus strand of NC_065581.1, from coordinate 22,494,980 downwards.
CATCTGCTTTCCTCATTCCCCGTAAATATTTGGTGTTGGGCCACTGTCATTCCCTTTAACACTAGTCCTGCCAACATTCATGTTAATTTCCTCATCTGCACAGATGATCCTTCCAATTCTTTGGCTGTGTCCTTGATTTCATCTCCTCCAAAAGAACTTGTCCTCCACAGAGCATCAGCCATTCCTTCTTAATATCAAACTCAATTATTCATCTATTTAAACTGAATAAATAATAATTCGTTTAATCTATAAACACCCATAAAATCGGTCATGTATCCTACTTTTTGATCACCATCTCCTAACTTTATAGCTCACATCTTTTACTATCCCAACTCCAACATACTTTGATATCACCAAGACCTTCAACACATTAATCCTAAAAATTCTTTATGTCTTCCCCCTTTGTTATATCTATACCTTCAATAGCTCAGCCCAGAAACATTAAAATCATTTTTAACCCTTTACTTTCATATCTCACATATAATTAATTAGAAAATTCTACATATTCAGAATCAAAATGAATCCAAAATAAATCCAGAGCCCTAATAAGTACCTGCACCACTTTAGTCTGAGACAGCATCTATATTCTCATTGATTATTATGATAGCCCCCAACCTACATTTCTATATCAGAAATTGGTGCCTATTACCAACACAACAGCCAAAGGTGTTATTTTGAAATGTAAATCAGAGCATGTTACTACTTTGCTGAAAACTGTCCCATGACTTCCTATTTAAGTCCAAATATAGTATAGCCTAAGTCATTGCATAGCTAAGTATAGCATAGCCATCAAGGTCTTTCAAGAGTTGGTCTCTTCTTACTAGTGTGATGTCTCTTAATACTCTCTCCCTTGTTCTATTCACTCTAGTCACACTGCATGCTTGCTCTTCCTGGAACATGGCAAGCATATTCGTGCATCAAGAAGTTTGTATTTGCTCTTCTCTTTGCCTGGATCATTCTTTTTCCAGAAAATCTGCATAGTTTCTTCTCTCACTGTTCATGTATAAACTTTTTTCACAGATGATAGATGATAGATAGATAGATAGATAGATAATAGAAAATTGTTTGTTTATCCCCACTAAGACTTGAGCTTCATGAGGGCAAGCATGTTGCCTTTATGTTCACTGCTATATTCTCAGAACCTAGAATAAGGCCTGGCACAAAACAGGTGTTTAATAAATATTTGCTAAATAAGTGAATGTTGTTCAAAGGGAAATGGAGGTGAAAAAGAAGAGAATTCAACCAAAAGTCATAGAAACCAAGATCAAAATAATGACTGATAGCCACTATAATGTTCTCAAAAGACCAAGGTCCTTAAAGTCATTCTAATAAAGCTTAGAAGAGAATCTAGTTGTTTGTGAAACCACCTGTTTCATAACAATGCCTCCTCTCAAAATTTCTTCTTATGCCTTGCCATTCATATTATCTTATGTTACCATCCCTTGGCTCTTCTGAGAAAATCAAAAGATTTCAATGATTTCCAAGGCTATTTCCTGGGGTATGATTTAGAAAGTTTGTTTTTTCTTCTAGGTGAAAACATGGAGTGCTCATAACCTTGATGAAGATTTCAGGCCTTGCTCTATCCGTGAAATTTGTAGGAACCCAACAATCTGCGAGTAAGCCAACATCAAGGACAAATTCTTGCATGTTGCACCTCCCACTATAAAGAAGGAAGCACACCACCTAGTAGGCCTTTTTAGATTCTAGCAGAATCCTACTCCACAATTGGGAATATTATTCCAACATATTGAGTGACATTGGAGGCTGTCATCTGTGAGGGTCTGGAAGGAGCTCCACAGGAGGACCAGCCTCAAATGCAGCCCTGGTTGTACGACTTGGGTCTTATAGCCTTGGGGATACTTTGTAATTAGAGATATCTGTGATGGGAAAATTCTATGGAGTTAGATTCTAAACAGGACAAAAATTGACTTCTACTTCTTCTGACAACAAAGAATTTTTTTAAACATCCAGGTCTTTTTCTCTTAATATGAGTCATGGAGATTTAGTCCAAGAATATATCAACTGCCTCCACTTTAAAAGTTTTCATTCATTAGACTTTCATTTAAAAAAAACTCTGTCTTTCTCACAAAGATACTTTGAAAACACGATGAACGTACAAGAAATCTATACCTAGACTTTTCACATAGGCCCAGAAATTGTACAAATGTTTTTAAAATGTATAAAATATTTCTCTAATACAGATTCAATCTTATTTTCAACTCAACTGGCGCTTTGTGTCATAGCAGTGTGTTCTGCTGGGCATAGAATTCTCAACTTACTTCTTTTTGGGTTATTGTCTAATGCCTCAACCTTTTTATTTAGTGCCAAGTGTTCTCCAGTGAATTGTATTGACTTAGCTTTAGTGCTTTCTTCAGGACATTTGTGAGAACTGCATTCTTTCCTAGTCAAAAATTTAAAAATTTCAAGACAAAATTGTTGTGTTTGTTATTATTAGTGTAGACTCCATAATCTAAGTGACATAATTTTCTTTCTGAATCTTAAGTTTTATGAAAAAGCTAATTCTGGCTACTAATAACTTTAATGCCTAAGAGCTAATAGTGCATTTGTCCTCTAACCCCGTCTTTGGAAGAAAGAAGTATGGGGATAAGCTCCTCTGGAAAATTAACAGAAAAATTGTAAAGTAAGCAAGTCCTTCTAGATAATCTGCTCTGGAGATTTTCTTCTTTGATTGCATACAGTTGAAACCAAACAGGTAAATTGGGAACTCATTCAATCCATAATAAGATTTACCCAGTCATCAGAGGATGACTGCCTAACCTATAAAAGATAAAAAGAGAACTCCATGCCTTGTCACACAGAGAGATCAAATTTCTGTCTTTATCTGGCTTCTTAGAACAGAAAATAACACAACAGACTCATAGTTAGCGTGGCTTAGACTGAGTTGAAAGGAAAGAGTTCTGAGATCAAAAAGAGAAAAAGTCAGGTCAAAATGTAACAAACAGGAAAACTCAGATTTTTGAATTCATGATAATTAGCATAGAGTTTAAAAGATGTAGTGACAAAAATCTTGACTAGAAATCCGTAAATAAAGTGAAGGGTATACCGTTTCAGCTCAGTAAATTAAAACTATGGTTTCCTAAAGGAATTGGCCAGACAAAACCTGAGAATGGACTACCTATTTTAATGATCAAGAACCAGAAAACCAAGTGATTTGCTGCCAAAAAGTAAAGGTCAAATATCCAACGATGATGTAGACTTAATTCTGTTTCTGATGCAGTGGTGCCATTTAGATGTAATCTTTGAGTTTAGTCTTCTGCATAGTGAGCACAATTATTGGGTTTGCCAAAGCCATGTGTTCTTAATTTAGCAAGGGCATTTAGACACTTTAAAATAAAGATGAATGGATATGAAAGGAAAAGCAAGAAATTTGAGGTGATGTAAAGTCAGGTTGCAGAGCTTCCTGAAAAATACCAAGTACTATTAAAAAAGCTACTCAGGCTATCACACAAATTCCACATTACTGTAAGCAAACACCATTTACAAAGCCATCTAATACCTCATTAATGCTATAAGGAATTCTCAGGGTGATGAGGAAGACAAGTTAGTGGCTTAGTAGCACTTTTAACATGTAAAAAATAAAAATGCCTGTATTATTATTGTGGCATAAACTATTTTAAAGAAAAATTTTCATCATAAATTTGGCAATAATTTTTTTTCAATTGGGTGCTAAGAATAATGAATCAATCAACAAAACAGTTTGCTATTGCTAATCTCTGACAGAATGACATACTGGGCTGTATTTAAAGCACAGCATACCATTTATAAAACAGGATTTATGTACAATTCATTATATTCTGACAAAACAAATGCCCACAGAATATATAAGGAAATGATTCCTGCCATCCTTTGGGATCAGTTATCTCAAGAAAGAAACTATTCATGTTGGCATGAATGTAGCCGTCTTACTGTAATTATGTCTTCCTAATGTCACTGAATCAGAGACATGACCAACTGCCTTGACCTACAATCTAGTTAAACTATCATTGGCAAATTCTTGCTTTAAAATTTCTTCATTTTGCAAGTTTAGTGTCTCTTTATTCTTTTTCCATTGACTAAAAAGTGGTGGTGTTCATAGCGGCATGATTTTTTTAAAAAAGTAAAAGTACTTAAAAAGGAAAATATCAATCCATCATTTGTGGAGTAGGGTCTGTGAGACGGTAGACCACTTTCTCATGGAGAATGTTAGGAGGAAGAAAAAGTGAGGAATGGGCAGAAAACTGGTCCTATAGCCTAAAATAGAGGGCAGTTTATTTGTCTAAGTCAAAAGCAAAACAGCAAGGTAAACATCAGAAGTAATGTTACATTAATATAAACATCAACAGACACAGTACAACAGGTACACTCACCAACCAAACAGAATGGATACTGGCTATCATGGGAGTGGGCTGCCAGAGGTCTGTTGATGTGCTGGGGGACTACCCTTTGGTTGCTGAATAATATGTATGTTTGGGAGTCTCAAAAGAGAGCCATGATAGAGGAGGGGAGGGAGGAACATTGGAAGTGAGGGGAAGTATGGGATCAGCAACTATTGACCAACTAGTGGGAAGTAATTTATTATTTTAGCAGTCGCTATGCCCACATGGTTCATGCTGTTCGTCAACTCTAATACAAAGTATGATTCACTCATACTCAGGCCAGAAGGCAGCAGGATGGGTTCTAAGGAGCTGGAAGAATGGATTGGTAACACACCTGTGGTGAGTGGTATGTATGACACATGTTATGAGAAGTCACCATCACTGGGTCTGAACACAGGACAGCAGGGCCTCCTCCCTGGTGTGCAACTTACTAACACATTTCTTGTCCCTGACAAGGATCTGCAGTGGGAAGGAGCCCTAACAAGTAGTCAGGCCTGGCAAACAGAGAACATTATTGGATGCCAGACGGTTGGCATTAGGACTCCCAAATTCTAGATCTCAGAGCATGGTGAATACGAAGTCTCATTTCCATTAGATCACTGCCTGGGATGAATTAAACATGCCCTGTCTTGATTGTTCAGAAATCCAGAGTAAGGTTGAGGCCTCGGAGGTGGAAATCCATGTGCCCAGCTATTAGAAAGATGATGAAGGTAGGAGCTGAGATTTTATCTGAACAATTTTCCTCAACCTGTAGAAATGACCAACAAACCCTTTAAAAACCACAGGTCCATCCCATCTCAAACAATTTGCAATATGTGTTACCTACCACAAATTATCCAAAAGAATAAATTCAATAGTATAATGCTAAAGAATTGTTTTAAGTCTCAAATGAGGCTCTTAGAAAATTTCTACCCAGACACATAGCAAATATCCAGTAAATGTTATATAATATATAATAAATGTATGTTTATATAAATGTCTAACAAGAGATCATGTTTCCCACTTTTATCATAGAGAAGTTCTATGAATATGTAGTTGATTGAGCTAAATAAAAAAATCATTGAGAGTAAGATGATAACATACTTGACAAACATGCATATATTGACAAGGCGGCAGTCCCTAATTGAGCAATTCCTAAGCTCCATGCTTTTGCATTATACTGCTTACATACATTAAACACGGCAAAACTGTCGGTATCACTAATTCTGGAGATAATGTGTGCAGTGTTGCGTGTCATTCAACTGACAAACAATTGGCAGGTAGCTTTTATAATAGCAAGATGGATTCGTGTATGGGATGTGTTGATTGCTTATGTCAGTCCCTTTAAACTATAACAGCAGTCGTAATTAGAGCTGTAAATCTCTTCTAACTATAATTAGATTACTATTTATATCCATTGTCATTTTTTTAACAGCCTGAGACAGTACTGTGGAGCTAGAAAAGTTGTGGAGGGAGGTGGCCATGTGGTTCCCTTAAAATAATAATTGCTGTTAAGAATTACTTGCATGCTGCTTCATGAGTTTAAATACCGAGTCCCAAGAAACTATTTCAGAGAGATTGCTCCGTGAATCCTTAGTGTCTGTGAGGAAGTGTGTCCCCCAAGGAGCAGCCCTAGTCTTTTCAAGGGCTGCCCTAAGATAGATCATGCAACCAATAGTTATATCTATCTGTACTTACGAGAACAAAATGGGGAGAGAGGATGTCTGCATGATAGAAAACAGTTCTGCATCTTACATCTCATTAAATATCAATTCCCTCTTAAAGCATCATTTCGTTGACACCATAACTCAGTGACACAGTAGAATCACGCTGAAAACACATTGCTCATTTAAGATGCTGCCAGGTTGCTGAAGGCACTGGACAGGGTTCTCAACCCTTTACCTTCCTCTCTTCAATCTTCTTACAAAGGTTTAATAAATAAATAAGCCACAAGGAAGTCAGGTTGGTTTCACATTCAGGAATATTGTAATAAATAACTCTTCGGCTTTATGATAACCAGTGGCAATATTCTGAATCTAGGCGAGAAATAAAATATGTGCTACCTGGCATTTGGGATATGCTTGGTCCTCCACCTTTCCCCCCCATAAATCCTTTAAAAATTTGAAGTGTATTTTATCCTCTTAAATCAAACAGGACGGTCAATAAACGAGACCAACTAGAATCATTTGATGCCCAGCTGAAGATCTGCTCATTAAGCGATGGTGAAGGAGAGGAATGAATGGAAGCAGGGCATTCATTCCTCTGAACGGGCATGAACGCACTACCAGCATGGGAAGAGGAGGTGTCTCTTCTGGCATGAACACTGTGGGGCCTTCAGTAAGGTATTTTACTACTCTGGCCTTCTTCACATTCATTTCCATTTCCCCATCTGGAAAATGAGAACATTATACTAGATGATCTTTAAAGCATTTTCTAGGGCTAAAATCTGATTATTATCTCTAAAGTCTGTGAACCCCTGTTTCCAGATTTAATATGTGGTAAAAGTCTCAAGTTGCCTATTTTAAGAAAAGTATGCTAGCTAGTGATATAATTTTTCCATAGTGCAAATGGAGCAGAGGTTGCAAATACTGACACTTTGTTTTTTTAAAAAAAGTAAGCCATTAAAGTACTAGAAGAAAACATAAGTTATTTCTAAAAATATAATCTTGGAAAACAGAAGGCCCCCCCTAAGTAGGGCACATAACCTAAAAGACAAAGAGGAAAAGCTGCCAAATCTTAGACGATTCTTTTAAAAGCTGCATTCTTTTTTTTCTTTTTTTTTTTTTTTTTTTTTTGGAGACGGAGTCTCGCTCTGCCTGGCGTGATCTCGGCTCACTGCAAGCTCCACCTCCTGGGTTCACGCCATTCTCTTGCCTCAGCCTCCCGAGTAGCTGGGACTACAGGAGCCTGCCACCACGCCTGGCTAATTTTTTGTATTTTTAGTAGAGACGGGATTTCACCGGTTAGCCAGAATGGTCTTGATCTCCTGACCTCATGATCCGCCCACCTCAGCCTCCCAAAGTGCTGGGATTACAGGCGTGAGCCACCGCACACCACACCCGGCCTAAAAACTGCATTCTATATGGTGAGAAACAGTAAGAAAATATTTTAAATGACAAACCAGGAAAAAAACTGCAATGCATATAGCAACAGGCCAATTATATTCATACACAAAGAGTTCTTTAAAATGTACAGAAATCGACAACCAAAATTGGGCAAATACAATTAAAGGCAGTTTATGGCAAAAGAAATATAAAGGGTCAATGAACAGTAAAAATATCATCAGACTCGCTGATGATTAAAATAATGCAAATCTGAACAAATATAAGATTTCACTTTAAACCTATTGTATGTCAATTATTTTCAAGGTTTTATTATTCTTAGTGATTGGCTAGATATTCTCATGCTTCTAATATGGTGCACATTACTATGAAACTTCTTAGGAAAGCAATTGAATCATAGTTATCAAAGTTAAAGAATCTACTTTTGATTAAAAAATTCGAACTTTAAAAATGTGTCCTGTAAAAAATACTACCACAAGATTGCAAAGATACATTTAGGGGCCAGGTGAGATAAATATATATATATATATATATATATATATATTTTTTTTTTTTTTTTTTTTTTTTTTTTTTTTGAGACAAAGTCTCACTCTGTTGCCAGGCTGGAGTGCAGTGGCATGATCTCAATTCACTGAAACCTCCACCTCCAGGGTTCAAGTGATTCTCCTGCCTCAGCCTCCCAAGTAGCTGGGACTACGGATGCGTGCCACCATGCCTGGGTAACTTTTGTATTTTTAGTAGAGAGGGGGTTTCACCATGTTGGCCAAGATGGTCTCAATCTCTTGAACTCGTGATTCACCAACCTTGATCTCCCAAAATGCTGTGATTACAGCTGTGAGCTACTGCACCTGACCGTGATAACACATTTAAGTAAAAGGATGCTAATTGAACCACTGTGTATGAAACACTTCTACTCCAATGTCTTTCTGCCATTATAAATTATGTAAACATTTAAGGACTAGTAAAATAAATTGTGCACCTTTATATAATGAAATATTCTGCTGTTGTTAAAAACATAGAGGTAGATTTAAATGTGATAAAATAGTTAACATATTGTTAAAAAGCATATTCATTATACATTTTAACTCCTACTGTTATAAAAGAAATATACATCCATTCTTGCATAAATATAGGTATATTTTGTAGGATAAACAAAATATTTTAATGGTTATATAGAAAGAACAGCACTGTGGGGAGAGAGACTTTTACATTATTATTATATACTTTTCCATTATTATAATATACTTTTCAGTGCTGTTTTAATTTTTTTACTTATAATTTTACTAAGCTGCATTAGGTGTGTAGAAGAAACAAAGTTTAAAAGCAACATGGTGGGGAAAAGAATCATCGATTTAGAGAATATCAGTTATCTGTGGAGGAAATCTGAGTGTCAGAAGCAGTCTCAAAATCCTGTCATTTACATTTGTTATGGATAATTATTTGAAATTAAAGGACTGATAATTATTCAGAAAAAGCAAATATGAAGCCACCATACCCAGGACACACAAAAACACACACATACACATACATGCACACACACACACACACACACACACACGCATCTCGAAATTGATGGCAGAGGTATCTATTGAATCCCAGTAGCCTTTTTCCACCTGTCCAAGTCCTAGCACAAGATCCTTCCTGTCAAGCACTCACATAAAGAAAGAGCTGCTTTATGCAGCATTGGTTCAACTCCCGATTAGAAGATAAACACTGACCATGAGGTTTCTGAGAGACATGTTTCTTTGGAAATACAAGATTAAACCAAGTCATTTCAAAATTAAATTTTTATGGCTAAAATTTCTTTGGGTGAAACAGATGATGAGAAAAAGATCCCAATTACGCAACAGATAATAATGCCCTCCTCTTGATGATCTTTACTACAGACTTAGCCTAATGGTAATGAAATATTCATAAAGGTTTGCCCATCGGCGAACTCTGCATCTTCATGTCAGAGAGAGTCCTGAATTTGGAGCCAGAAATCCTGGAATTTGATCTCTGTCTTTGTCTTTATTGCTTAGTCATGTCACTTAACGTCTCGAAGCCTCATCTCTGTTCTATGTATTGGAAACAATGATATATCCCCCAATGATTACTTCCAAACTTCCAACAGCTCACATGTAAAAAAATGCTTTAAATATTCCAAGTGTGTCTTTATTTCTTTTTATTGACAGTTAGCTTCAGGAATCAAGAAATAAGCATCCAGATTAGAAAAGTCCGTATAAATTTTAACATAGATATAAGCCAAACCATCATATCAGTTAAAGTGAAACCTTTTTATTAAATAATAAATCAATTGTTGCATCTACCACCTATTTGCTTTTAAAATTGAGGCTGAGGCCATTTAAAGTAAAAGACATATCAGTGATAAAATTGAAGAGCTAAGTCGAGGCATTGGTGTAGAAAAATATATATATATTTAAAAACCTGAAGTAAGGGAAGTGTGTTTGATGTGATAAAGTGGCATACATCTTAAATACAAATATTTGTAAATACTGGATTGAGAAAGTTCTGGATTTATTCCATTTAGTTTCTAAGAGCATGGGAAAATTGGCCAGCAAAAAGCATGAATTCAACATTTAACTTTGTATCTAGATAGTAAATAAAAATTTGCCCAAGTTAATTTGAATTCTCATACCACAAATTAAAGTATCCATTTGTATTGTGGGTCTAAGGAGAGTGAATTGTGAAATGTTCAGTATTAGAATTGGATTGACTCTGGATGCAGATGTCACATATTGGATGGTTAAGGTGTGGATTTGCTATGCTTAGATTTTCAGAACCACTCATCAATACAGCCATTAGCTGTGAGATGTGTTCAATGCAATTAATTATTAATAACAAAGAATCAAAGTTTGTGAATGACATTTGTAATATAAGCTATCACTGTGAAAAAAATCTGTATAATATTTTTGTTATCATGCACTTGCATTCTCATATACCTTTCATGAGTAGAAAAAAATGAGAGAGTTTTAGCTAGAACATTGGAAATACCACATCAAAAAGTGTTACATAAGTAAACATTAAACTTGTAATTCAATAAAATGGAATAAAAATAAATTGAGCACTGCTCCTGTGACACATGATCTTGCTTGAATAAGAGTAACATGAGGCAGTCTGGACACCTAACAAGACTTTTTTTCAGACCCATTCTATGAGAGGGCTACTTGCCAGGTCTGCTTACTCTTGGTTCGTTTGATGTTCACTCAGTTCGAAAGACATGCATGCAAATAAATACGCCATTTCACATGAGGGGTATGGCCCTGAAAACGATATCACTGTCTTAGCCCTTTCAGATTTCTGTAACAAAATATTGTGAACTGGTGACTCTTAACCAATAGAAATATATTTCTTACAGTTCTGGAGGCTAGAAAGTTCGAGATGAAGGCACTGGCAGGTTCAGAGTCTGGTGAGCGCCCACTTTCTGGCTCATAAATGGCATCTTCTCATTGTGTCTTCACATGGTGGAGGAGGTAAGGCAGCTCTCCAGGTCCTTTTTTATAAGGGCACTAATCCCATTCATAAAGGTTCTCTTTATTATCTAATAACCTCCCAAAGGCCCTACCTCCTAATACCATCACATTGGTGATTCAGTTTTCAATACGTGAATTGGTGGTCGGGCGGTGCACAAATATTTAGACAATTTTGGGGGGACATCAACCAATCCAGCTCTATAGGGTGTCATAATAGAATTGTCCCTAAAGTGTTGCATTTTTCCCAGTCATAGATTCTCCCAGCTGTAGTTCAGGTAACAGTTGGGAAATCTTTCCAGAGTGCAGCTATATGAACGAAGCACTTTCTAATGTCAGGACACGTCTACCAATTTTTTATTGCTTACTGTACTTTTAATCTGCATAATGAGCCATCTCTTGAACGTATCACAAGTTTCCAAGAGATTGACATTTTTACAGATATAATGCTAATCTTGTGGTAGATTCAGTATCATAACTTTTATCAAGTTTTATGAGCCAAAACTGCTCACCAGAACATAAGCAAATGGCAAAAGGAGAGGCCCAGAATAATGAACAAAACTCATTGCATTTAACTCAAAAAATTTTTGAAAGCACTGATTGGCTGAGAATTTACAACGGTACTCACAAATCATTGGGGGGAGTGGCATAAGAAATACATAAGATGTAATGGATATATATGTGTGTAAATATACAGATTATATATAGGCTACATATATAATTTTATATATAGATGTTTATATATTTTATAGAGAGATATAAAGATATTTTATATTACCATATAATTCATATACTTTTTTCCAGAAACAAACACCATTTGAATAAATCCATTTATATGTGGCCATATTAGCAAGTACTTATCCTCATTAATACCCAAAGAACTCTATGACTAGACAGAAGGATTAATTGAGTATGGTATTTTGGGATGAATTACATGAGCAATGAACAGTTAATTCAAGCACAAAAAATCTATACACCACAAACAATAAACAACAAGTAGATGATTTTAATCTTCCTCACCTAGATTTTGGAAAATCTTTAAGCATATGTATCTTAAAGAAGCATTCAAATGAGATTATCTATGTCTTCCACTTGAACTGTCCTGGTTTTTATTAAAATAATGCAAAGGGTGTAAGTAGACAGTATATGTGGGGATACTTTTTTGTAAGAAGGTTTTTAACAACTGTATCCATTTAGAACGCCTGTACATATTATTACTATCAACATTTTGATTGACATTTACACATGGGTATGTAATGATCATCTTAATAGGCCACACAGCCACTTGCCAAAACCAAAATAAATTTGTTGACCCTCCCATATCCACACCTATTTCTCCTAGTATGTGATATCACCACACTCTCAAGTTGCTGAAGCCAGACAAGGAGTCACACGTAATTTCTCTGCAATTTCTCTGTAATTTCTCACCAAGTCCTATGTACTCCTCCTTCAATATATCATATCAATATGCTCCCATTTCTCTACCACTGTAGGCCAAATCACCATCATCTCTTTCCTGGACTACTCTGGGTACTCCTACCTGGTCCTGCTTTTTTCTATGATTGCCTTTCTGTGATCCATTCTCCACAGAGCAGCCCAGTGATCTATGAAGCACAAATCAAACTATGTCACTCCCCTGCCTAAAACCCAAAAATGGTCTTCCATCACAATTGAAACCACATCTAAATTTCTTATCAGGGCTCATAAAGCTCTGCACAGATTGAATCCTGCTGACTTCCTTGCTCTTATCACAGAAGGGTTCCCCTCACTCCTTTTGGGTAACAACAATAAAGTTTGAGTTTTGGTACCACAAACATTCTCATCCTTTCAGAAAAGGCAAAATGCATCTACTTATCATTTTCTAACCTTACAAAAATCTAAGGGGAGAGATTACCAATGAACTAAAGAACTACATAGCTATCTTTTTCCCTCTGATTCAAGTACTTTAAAGGCCCTTGTTTTTCCCTAGAGAATGCTCCCAGAACAATATTATGTTTTATGTGTCCTTTGAGTTTTGACCGCTCTAAGTAGAACAGTCAGATCTGTGTTGCTTTATCAAGCCTCTTTGTAAAAATGGCCTAGTTCTTTTATATACACTGCTAGATTTTTTATATGTGTTTGTGAAAAGCAAAGGAAATATTACATCTAAATGTCAGAGTCTTGCCGCTACATTTTTGAATCACTGCCATTCAATGCACTATTTTAGTCATTTTGTGATAACTTAATTGCTTTAGCAACACTAGAAAGTTCACTTCTTAGTAGGTAACAATTTCTCCTATAATCCCAATCCTAGAAAAATAATTGTTTGATAAGACACAGCAGATATCTTACTGCCTTGAATCTACTATTTCTTTTAGGTTCCCAAGATTTGGAAAATTAAAAAAAAAAAAAAAAAAAAAAAAAAAAAAAAACCTTTAGTGATTTGGCCAAACTCAGACAAAAAAAAAATTTTTTTAATCCATATAGATCATGAAACTGATTGCATACCCAATGCCTGTTAGCAAATGTTATTTTCATGAATTAAGTGTAAATGAATCAGAGACATATAAACTAAATCCCCCTTAAAGAGCACATAAGTTTAAAATGGAAGGAGTGATGCCTTTTGGAAAAATATGATTTCCAGTACAACCCAAACATTTACATAATAGTTTGGGCTGTTAAACAATGTGAAAGTACATTTGAATTCGTCCACTCCTCTGAACATTCAATATGAAAAAAGTCTCTCACTTTATAATCAGAAGAAAATTCTCAAACGTCTCAGATTTGGCCTTTGATTTGATATTTCTAGTATACAAATTACTAAATGTTATTTTAGAAGATTATGATAGAGAATGCCTGTTCATTTATTCTGAAAAGGTACTATACACACATATGTTAGTACCTTCCCAAAACAGAGACCAAACTTTAAAGGAGGTGAATAAACACACAGTATTATGAAACACTGAGCAGTGAAAAAATTTTACAGAGAAAAATTAAGGGTAATTTGATAAACTACCAAATTTCAGAGTTTGGGAAATTGAATTTGAATTTGAAGTAAGTTTAAATGTTGACTATGCCTACCAGGCATAAATGTATCTAGCTGGCTTAGATCCCGAAATAGAAACAATTGTCAGAAAGGACAAATTTGCCATACTTGTTTTGAAAACTAAACTGAAGTCTTCTCTTAAGGCCAAGCTTTCTAGAGTTCTCTGAAAGGCTTAGTAAATTTGCAATCCTGTAGTTCATGTGATTCTATTGAAATCCCCACTGGGGTTAGACTTGTGAGCCTTTGACATTCTGAGCTTCCGATTTCCTTTGCCATGACAAGAAGGGAAGATACTGGCATCCATGCTCACCCATTCAACTATTTTGGATGCATATTTTGGATGCAAAGCCAATGCAGTATTTGCTTTGGTTTCTTTCTCTTCTTTTTTTCCAAAACAGTTTTTGACCATTTTCATGCCCCTTGCAAGAGATGTTGTACCATAAAATATGGGAACAATAGAAGATACAATCATTAAGTATGGGCATATTGATTTCCCAGTCTACTGAAATTCCAGGAAGGCAGGAAACTAACTTTCTTTGTCTCACTACCGATTTTACTGTGCTCACAGTGGGAAGATAATAAAAGGTTTTTGAAAGTAACCTCAAATCAAGACATAATCAGAATTAAATATTTTTGTGAATAGTGTTATGCAGAGAAGGAATCAGACAAATTGCTTTCTCCTTCCCATACCCCCTTATTCCCTTTCTTTCTTTCCTTCCACTTTAGCATCAAAGATAGAAATTGGCCACTCTATCTTCCTGTAAATCTTTAAACTTTATAGACAAATTCATTCATGTATCCACTGAGAGCTTAGGGTTCAGGCTGCCACTCTAATTTCACTCTCATCTGTCAGACAGGGTGTTTGAAATGTCAATTTTAATGAATCCCTTGCCTCATGTCCATGAAGAAACTTGTAGTTAATCCTACTTAGAGTGATATCTAGTAGGGTTTTATTCAAAAGATCTGTACATTTGTCAAATTAAAGACTATACCTCAAATCATTTTCACTTCTTAAATGTTAGCTCACAAACCATAGGCAAGTCAAATTTCAGTATAGAAGAAAGTAGATAACGGAAAATCTATTTGTCCAGCAATTCTAATGCTGCTAAACTTCAAACCCTAAGTGGCATGGTGCTTAAAACTGAACTTTTAATTCTTTTTTTTTTTTAAAAGCTGAATTTTAGAAATTATAAAGTTTAGTGGGGAATGGATCAACTATTTGTCAAGTTAAATTATACACTCAGCAGTTTTATACTGAAAATTTAGCAACTGGCGATGGAAATGGATTTCATTGTGTGAAAACCTATGCAAAGCTTCCACATTAATTTTCTATGTTTATTAATTGATTGTAAGCATATTTCTGTGTCTGACTAACAAGACTAACACACACCATGTACCTGCTAGTGCATATGCATAGAGAAAGTGGATAACAAATAATGAATGTCATCTTTTACACAGTTCCATTATTAGACAATGTAAGTTAACCTTTAACTCTA
The DNA here is from genome assembly GCF_024542745.1 of Macaca thibetana thibetana. Classification (NCBI taxonomy): domain Eukaryota; kingdom Metazoa; phylum Chordata; class Mammalia; order Primates; family Cercopithecidae; genus Macaca; species Macaca thibetana. The sequence goes on along the minus strand of NC_065581.1, from coordinate 22,479,572 downwards.
ACCAATCTTTTTGCTCTAATTGTAATAATATGTTTTAGGTGGATAAAGTAATTTGAAATGGCAATGGGTAAATTATTTAGTAATTTTTCCATGGAAGAATCTCAAGGAAAAAGTAATAAATATTGATTAAAATTTAAAAATTATTATTTTAAGGCCAAAATTTTAATAAATTTGTTGGCATCCACTTTCATCTTTTTATTAACTACTCAATTCAAGGAAGCATGGTGAATAGCTACACTTATAGGTATTGGTTCAATATAAAACATGACATGGGGAAATGTAAACTAAAAGAGAAAACCTAAATAGACATTTGATTTATGTATGATAGGCAATAGTGTATTTAACTGACTTGACTATACCTTTAATTATTATCAGTAGGACCAGTGAAAAAATTCTCTATTCTCATTTTCCTATCTGACTTTTATATTTTGGAATTTCATAAATAATAATTATGAGTTGTATTACTTGACTTGTTTGAATGATTTCTTACTAACATTCTGAGAAACCAGGCTTTATCTTTAAAAATTCTCCATATTATTATTGATCTTATAAATATCTATATTACATACAGATATAGAAATACAGTATATATTATAGATATAATTTAAAACATTGCAAACCAAAAACATGTTCACCATTGTACTTTCTATCTTCTAGTGCCTTTTTTTCTTCATTCATTTCTTAGTCTATTTGCTCTTCCCAACCTTTTGTTTACATTTCTTGTTCCACTCCTTTCTTTTTTTCCTTTATTTTGCAAAGCAATATCATCCCAGAGGTCCATATCTTAAGTCACACCAGAGCTGCCTGGATTTAGGACTAAGGAAATCAAAGCCACAAAATTCTGGCAAGCCATTGGAAATGTCATCTAGAAACTTAAAATGAAATAAATGCCTAAAACCTGGCTTTGAACTCTGAGACCAGAAACTTTAACTTCCAAAGGAGGTGGAGATACTGACAAGTAATTGAATTTGAAGACTTGCTCTGACTAGCAAAAAATTTTGGAGGAGGCTTTGGCTACTGAAAGTGACTATGATGTTGCATGCAGAGACAAATTAAACTGGCTCACTGTTTAGGTTTAACAAGTTCCTCCTCAATTTAGTTCAACAGTTTACATACATACACAAACCCGAATACAAAACTGCACATTAGAAATGAAAACTACACATTAGAAATTTGGAATTAAATTATCTGCAGATTCTAATACCTGTGTCTGACTTCCTAGCTAAACATTGTCTTAAAGTTGGGTAACATCCACCCACTCCACACAATGAGACTTGAAAAGCCTTTTCCAAAGGTTTCTTAAATTAATGGACTTTATCTTTTATAAGCAGTTTTAGCTTCACTGCAAAACTGATCAAACGGTACAGAGATTTCCCATGTATCCCTACCCTGCGCATACCTCCCTCGCCCCATTATCCACATCCCTCCACCAGAATGGTGTATTGGTTACGACTGATGAACCTATATTAAAATATCATTACCACCCAAAAACCACATTAGGGTTCACTCTTGGAGTTCTGCATTTTAGGGATATGGACAAATGTATGACCTGTATCCACCATTATAGTATCATATCACATAGTTTCACTGCCCTCAAAATCCTCTGTGCACTGCCTATTCATCCCTTACTTTTCCCTAACTCCCATCAACCACTGATTTCTTTTTTTACTGTCTCCCTAGTCTTGACTTTTCCAGAGTGTCATGTAGTTGGAATCATACAGTATGTAGCCTTTTCAGATTGGCTTCTTTTACTTAGTAATATGCATTTAAGATTCTTCCATGACATTTCATGGTCTGACAGCTCATTTCTTTTTAGTGCTGAATAATATTCCCCTTTCTGGGTATATACCACAGTTTATTTATCCATTTACCTACTGAAGGACATTTGGATTCCTTTAATGCTTTGGCAATTAAGAATAAAGATGCTATAGATCTGTGTAAGTATTGTGGTAGACACAAGTTTTTAACTCCTTTAGGTAAATATCAAGGAGCATAGTTAATGGTAAGTATTGTAAGACTATATTTAGTTGGGTAAGAAATCATCAAACTCTCTTCCAAAATGTCTGTACTATTTTGCATTTCCAAAATCAGTGAAGGAGAGTTCTGGTTGCTCCATATTCTCACCAGCATTTGACATTACTGGTGTTTCTGTCTTGGTCATTCTACTAGGTGTGTAGTGGTATATCATTGTTGTTTTAATTTGCCTTTCTCTGATAATTTTTGGTGTGAAACATCTTTTAATATGCTTATTTGCCCCATTCTTTGGCAAACACCAAAGAAGTATGTCTTTTTTGGTGAGGTGTCTGTTAACGCCTTTGCCCCTTTCTTAAATGAGTCGAGTTCTCACTCTGTTGCCCGGGCTGGAGTGCAGAGTAGCATGATCATGGCTCACTACAGCCTTGAATTCCTGGGCTCAGATGATCCTCCTGCCTCAGCTTCCTCAGTAGCTGGGACTACAGGTACACACCATCATGCTGGAATAATTTTTTTAAAATTTTTTAGAGACGGGATCTCATTATGTTTCCCAGATGGTCTCAAACTTCTGGCCTCAAGCAATCCTTCTTCCTGAGTTTTCTGGGTCACTGGGATTACCAGCATTAAGTCACAGGCCCAGTTCCTGGCCCATATCTTAATGGGGTTTTTTTTTTATTGTTGCATTTTAAAGTTCTTTGTATATTTTGAATAATAATTCTTTATCAGATGTGTCTATTGCAAATATTTTCTCCCAGTCTGTGGCTTGTCTTTTGATTCTCTTGACAATGTTTTTCAGAGACACAAAATGTTTAATTTTAATAAAACTCAGCTTATCAATTATTTCTTTCATAAATCGTGCCTTTGGTGTCACATCTAAAAAGTTGTTGCCAAACCCAAGGGCACTTTCATTTTATCCTATGTTATCTTTTAGGTGTTTTATGGCTTTCCTTTTTATATTTTGGTGTGTAATACATTCTGGGTTAATTTTTTCGAAGAGTGCAAGGTCTGTATCAAGATTCACTTTTTTGCATGCAGATGTCCACTTGTTCTACCACGATCTGCTGAAAATACATCTTTTCTCCTTTATGTTGCCTTCACTCCTATGTCAAGGTTAGTTGGCTATATTTATATGGGTCTGTTTCTAGGTTCTTTATTCTGTTCCATTGACCTAATTTTCTCTTCTTTTAATAATATCACAGTGTCTCTTGATTACTGTAGCTTATAGTAAGTCTGGAAGTCAGACAGTTTCAGTCTTCCAACTTTATTCTTTTCCTCCCATATTGTGTTGGCTACTATGGGTGTTTTGCATCGACACATAAATTTTAGACACAGCTTGCTGGTATCCACAAAATAAGTTGCTGTAATTTTGATTTGGGTTGTACTCAATCTATAGATCAAGTTGGGAATTACTGACATCTTGAAAATATTGAGTCTTCCTGTCCATGAACATGGAACAGATTTCCATTTATTTCTTTCTTTTCTGATTTAACAGCATTTTGTAGTTTTTGTCACATAGATCTTGCACATATTTTGTTAAATTTATACCAATGTCGATAGCATTGTATTTTTAATTTCAAATTGTACTCATTCATTACTTGTATATAAGAGAACAATTCACCATTGTATATTAACCTTGCATCCTGCAACCTTACTATATTTTATTAGTATCAGAAGTTTTGGGGAATCGTTTTTGGTTTTTTTAATCAATTCTTTTTGTTTTACTCATCAATTCTTTTTGGTTTTCTACATAGATGATCATGTCATTTGTGAACAAAGAGACTTTTATTCTTCCTTCTTAAGCAGTATACATTTATTCCTTTTCTTATCCTATTGCATTAGCTAGGAATTTTAGTACAGCATTGAAAAGGAGTGGTGTGGGGGGCATGCTTTTTTGTTCCTGTTCTTAACAGGAAAGTTTCTAGTTTCTCACCATTAAGAAAAATGTTCTATGGGGTTTTTGTAGATTCTTTTTATCAAGTTGAGGAAGCTCCCCTCTTTCTAGTTTACTGAAAGTTGATTCATTATAAATGGCTGTTGGAATATGTCATATGTTTTTCCTGAATCTACTGATATAATGTAATTTTCCTTCTTTAACCTGTTGACATGATAGATTACATCAGTGAATTTTCAAATGTTAAACTAGCCTTAAATACCTGGGATAAATTCCACTTGGTAGTGGTGTTTAATTCTTTTTATACTTTGTTGGATTTGACTTTCTAATATTTTGTTGAGGATTTTTGCATCTATGTGCATGAGAAATATTGGTCTCTAGTTTCCTCGTAATGTCTTTATCTGATTTTGTTATTAGGGTAATGCTGGCCTCATAGAACAAGGTAAAAAACATTTTATCTGCTTCTATCTTCTGAAAGAGATGGTACATAATTGGTATAATTTCTTTCTTAAATTTAAGTTGGGAAAATACACTAGTGACCCCATCTGGGACTGGTGATTTCTGTTTTGAAATTGTTTTAATTCTTGATTCAATTTATTTAATAGGTATAGGTCTACTTGATTGTTTATCTCATACGTTTTGGTAGATTTTGTCTTTTAAGGTATTGGTCCATTTCATCTAGGTTATCAAATTTGCAGGCATAGACTTGTTCATAATATAATAAATACTATACAAATTAATGTATAAGTATAATTATATATGTATATAAGTAAATAAATACAATAAAATTTCTTGCTTATCCTTTAATGTCAATAGTATCTGTAGTGATGTTCCCTTTTTATTTATAATATTTCTCTCTCTCGGTCTTTTAGTTAGGTTGACAAGAGACTCATTGATTTTATTTATTTTTTCAAAGAATCAGCTTTTGGCATTGTTGAATTTCTCTACTGATTTCCTATTTTCAATTTCATTGATTTCTGCTCTAATTCCTATTAGTTCTTTTCTTTGCTTACTTTGGATTCAATTTGCCCTTCTTTATCTAATATCCTAAGGTGGGAATTTAGATGATTTATCTTAGATTATTCTTCTTTTCTAATAAACCTATTCAATGCTATAAATATCCCTCTAAGAACTGCTTTTACTGCATTCTACAAATTTTAATGAGTTGTGTTTTCATTTTCATTTAATTAAAATATTTTTAAATTTCTCTTAAGAGTTCTGCTTTGCAATATTTAGATTCTTGTTTAATCATCTAGTATTTTGTTATTTTCTAGGTTAATTTCATTATGCTGTGAGAGTAGACATTGCATAATTTCTGTTTTTAAATTTGTTAAGGTATGTTTTATGGTCCAGGATGTGGTCCATCTTGGTGAATGTTCCATGTGAGTTTGAGAAAAATGTGTATTTTGCTGTGGTTGGATGAAGTAATCTATAAATGTTAATTATATGCAATTGATAGATGGTGTTGTTGAGTACAATTCTGCCCTTACTGATTTTCTCCCTGTTGTATCTGTCCATTTCTGATAAAATAGGTGTTGAAGTTTTCAACTAAAAAGTAGTGAGTTTGTCCATTTTTCCTTACAGTTCTATCAGTTTTTGTCTCGGGTAGTTTGATCCTCTATTGTTAGTTTCAGGCACCTTAAAGATGATTATGTCTTCTTGGAAAATTACCCATTTATCATTAGGTAATGCTACTTTTTATCCCTGATAACTTCCCAGGCTCCAAAGTTTGCTCAATCTGAAATTAACATAGTGACTCCCAATTTATTTTAATTGTTGTTGCTATAGTGTATCTTTCTCAAGCCATTTACTTTTAATCTATGCTTCTCTTTATATTCAAAGTGAGTTTCTTATATAGAATACATATTTGAGTCTTGTTTTTTGATCCATTTTGCCAATCTCTGATTTGAAATTGGTGCATCTAGACCATTTATGTTTAAAATGATTATTGCTATAATTAGGTTAATATCTACTGTATTTGTTACTATTTTATGTTTGTTGCCTGTGTTCTTTATTTTCTGATTTTATCTTCCACTCCGTTATGCCTTTTGTGGCTTCAACTAAGCATTTTATATTATTCCATTTTCTCTCCTTTCTTAGGATATCAGTGATACTTCTTTTTTTAGTGGTTTGCCCTAGAGTTTACAATATACATTTACAAACAATCCAAATCAACTTTTAAATAACACTATACCACTTCACAGGTTGTGTGGTTGTATGAACACCCTGTAATAAAATAATACCAATTCCTTTCTCCTTCTGTCCCTTGTTTTATTGTTGGCTTTCATTTCACTTATAGATAAGCATATACAAGTATGTGCTATATATACATACATATATATACACACACACATTTATATATACATATATTCATACATAATAAAATACAATACCACTATTATTTTTAACAAATTATTTTGTTAGATCAATTAACAGTAGTTGATTTAACAGATAACAAGAGTAAAAAGAAATTTCTATTTACCTTCATTTATTCTTTATTTCATGCTATTCCTTTCTTTATATAAATCTAACATTTAAACCTCTATCATTTTCTTTTAACAATTTCTGAACAATTTCTTTTAACATTTCTTTCAAGGCAAGTTTATACGCAAAAAATTTCTTCCATTTTTGTCTGTCTGAGAAACTCCTGTTTCTTCTGCACTTTTGAAGGACAGTTTCACAGAGCACAAAATTCTAGGTTGGTGGGTTTTGTTCTCTCTCTTAACACTTTAAATATTTCACTTCACTCTTTACTTGCTTGCATGGTTTCTGAGTAAATGTTGGATAAAATTCTTACTTTTGTTTTTCTATAAGTATATATACCTCTCCCATCCTACTTGTTTCAGGATTTTTAAAACATATTTGATTTTCTGTAGTTTTAATGATATGCCTAGGTGTATTTTTTAGCATTCGTTCTGCTTCAGCTTCCTAAACCTGTAGTTTCTTATTTGACATTAATTTAGGAGAAATTCTCAGTCATTATTGTTTCTAACATTTCTTTTGATTCTTTCTTACTTTCTTTTGATTCTTTTCTTTCTCTCTTTCTTTCTTTTCTTTCCCTTCCTTCCTTCCTTCCTTCCTTCCTTCCTTCCTTCCTTTCTTTCTCTTTCTCTTCTGACATTTCTATTCCATGTATGTTACAACTTTGGTAGTTGTCTCACATTTCTTGGATATTCTGATTCTTTCTTTTTAAATTTAGAGTTTGCTATTAAGAAACCCCCTCACTCTGAGAAATTCTTTCCTAGGCCATGTCCAGTCTACTCATAAACTTATCAAAGTTATTCTTAATTTCTATCACAGTGTTTTTGATCTCTAAAATTTTATATTGGTTCTTAGAATTTCCCGCCTACATACATTACCCATTTGTTTTTGCATGCTGTTCTACTTCATCCATTATATCTCTTAGCACGTTAATCATAGTTGTTTTAAATTCATCATCTGATAATTCCAACATCCCTGCCATATATAAGTGTAGTTCTCATGGTTGCTTTGTCACTTCATACTGTGGGGTTTTTTGCCCTCTGGTTTGCCTTGTGATTTTTCTTCGTAGCTGCACATGATGTGCTGGGTAAAAGAAACTTCGTGAGTAGGACTTTAGTCATATGATAGTAAGATGCGGGGAGGGGTGGGGATGAGTGTGCTAGAGTTCTATGATTAGGTCTCAGTCTTTCAGTGAGACTGTGGCTCTGGATTGTGAACTTCATAACTGCTTCTCAGGCTTCACTTCCATAGGTGGGACAGAATGGCTAGAGTGGGCTAGTGTTAGGTATTTCCTTTCTATATGGGCAGCTAGAGGTGGCTGGTGTTGGTGATTTTCCTTCACCCAGGTCAGCTTAGGCTCTGATAAAACCCCAGCAAATTAGGCTCTCGTTAACTAGCTTCTACCGAGGACAGACCTCGTTAAGGAGCAGGGAGTGCCTTCAGAATGGCTCCCTTTCCCCTCCCTCTGCTAGAAGCACTAGAAGCACTAGCTAATTCTTCTCAGATATTCACTGGGAGACCCAGGTCATGCTCCTAGAAGTAAAACTCACGAAAGTGCAGGGGCCCTTCTGTGACAGAGTCTCCCTGGAGTTTTTGACTTTCAGAGTTGTCCACACTGAGCCTCAAGCAATTCTTCAATTACAGTTAAGATTTTACTACCCCAGCAGTGGTGGTGACCATGGAACTATCTGTTTGTGATTCTATTCTGATAAATTATGATTCTCTGGATCTGCCCTTCTGTTTCCCCAGTTTTGGGGTCAGCAGGTTTCCCTATGACTTCCCTTCTCCTACAGATCTAAATTCTTCTTAGTTTGTTCAACTTTCTACTTGGTTTAGGATGATTGGGTGACTTGCAAGCTTCTTTTCCTAGGATTTTTCAATCCAGAGTGTAATACACCCTGCTGATTTCTCCTGTAAGATACATTAATTTAATCCAGGCATCTGAGATGTAAGTAAAACCTGATATAAGGCAGCAAATCTCTTCCATAATACATATGCATTTTTTTCTAAGTATAACACATTTTTATTGTCTAAGGCAACAACTTATTTTTCATTAGTTATATCAAACACTTCCACTTATTCAGACATATGAAATGGACATCAAATGAGCTTTCTTTTGTGTTATTACATTTTTTTTTAAATGAACAGAAATTCCACTGTTACAGTAGGTACCTATAATTGGAAATGTCACCATATGTTAGCACCCAAGCTACTTATGAACCTATCTGTTCAGCTAAATGTCAGTTGTTGATTGGCTATGAACATGCTATGCAAAGAATCACATCCATGTCTATGCTTCTGATTCTCATGCATATGGGAGGAATAAAACTTTTCAAGTAAATCCATTGTTCTGTGTTACACAGTTAATCTGCCAGTGATGAGAATAAAACAAATTATCAAGTTACTGATATGTAATACTTTGAAGCTCTACAGGATCTAGATTCTCTTAATAGTTCTTCTCAAAATAATATGTGTCTTATTTCCTTGAAAGAGTTTCTGACACTAGATTTTAATTTCTATATGGCCTCTGATGATGCTAAGATACTGAGACCAGGTGAGATTTAGCAGTCTGTTACGTCAGAAAGCCCCCAACCTCAACTCAAAACCATTGGTTAGCCTTAAAGAGTCAGCCATAAGCTATTGGCAAAAAAATAAATAAATAAAAACCTTCAAAAATAGTTAAACAACTTCTTTATTCAAAAATCCACTGGACATAGAATATATAGAGTCTTAGTGGTCTTTTTTTAATTCTGGTGGTGCTTGATTAGCTGAGGTCCACTAAAACACGGTTACTGAAACCATAAAATTTGGTAGTTGTTCTGGATTTGAAAATAGAAGTGCATGATCCTGTTGCACTCCTCAAGGGCAGAAATTACAAGTCTGCTCTAATTAGTTGTAATCCAATAAAAATATATGATGGTAGTGTTGTGTCCAATACAGAAGCCATGAGTAAGTGCCTCTCCTGTAATAAAAATCAGCAAAGAGAAGAAGGCAGAGTGCTGCTGATGCCAGCACAAACTGCTCACCTTCTCTGAAAGCACATGAAAGTAAAAATGTTAAAATATATTAACTATTGATAAATCGGGCCGGGCATGGTGGCACATGCCTGTAATTCCAGCACTTTGAGAGGCCAAGGTAGGCAGATTACTTGAGGCCAGGAGTTCAAGATCAGCCTGGCCAATATGGCAAGACCCCATCTCTACTAAAAATAAAAAAAATTATCCAGGTGTGGTGGTGCACACCTGTAATCCCAGCTACTCAGGAGGCTGAGGTGGAAGAATCGCTTCAACCCAGGAGGTGGAGGTTACAGTGAGCCAAGATCATGCCACTGTACTCCAGCCTGTGTGAGTAAAAGTGAGATTTCATCTCAGAAAAAAAAAAAAAAAATTGTTGTCAAATAGTCATAGGCTATTTGGAATGACTATCATACACCTATTATTATTTTCATTATTGTGTTCAAGTAAATCTTAGTTAAGTGTTTTTTCTTCTTTTAATTATATGTAAAATATTTCTGCATAATAAACACATTTATTACATAGCAATATTTCTGATCATCCATTATAATTCAAAAGCATATTAACATTAAATGCAATTCTAATTCTACAATTTTAAATGAGTAATCTTCATGGGCCAGGTATTTCAGTAAAAAAGAAGTGGTATAAGATGATCCCTACCGGTGAAGACCTGGGGACGTCTTCATAGTAAACTATGAGACTCTGAATGTCTTGACCCTCTTACTTTAGCAAAGGCTAGAGTAAAATAAACAGTCAGATGTTCTGTTAGACAAGTGCAGATAAGAAGAAAAACAGGTTTGCTTCTACCATCTAATACCATTAATGATATCCTGCATTTTGCAGACAAAATCAGAGGTAAACTTAAGTTAGCCACATATATTTTATCTATACCTGTTCTAAGAATATAACCATAGTGATTGTAGTTTCTACATCAAGGGTATTTGAGAGGAATAAGTGACTCAGGACATGTAAAGCACTCAGGACAAAGTTTGGCCTGGCACATGGTGAGATCTCAACAACTCCTAATTATTTTTTATTATAAGAAGACCGAGATTACAAAATAATTATAGTTAAAGCAATTCAGACTTGCGATAAAGGCCAGAATGGCACCATAGAACTAAGACCTTGGAGAAATATCCATGAGTATTGTTGGAACACTTGTAATACACATCTCTCCCTCAGGAGTTTAACTTAATAAATAAGGGGACAAAAGTCTGGCTCTTAAGTCTGTCAAAGTCTATCATAAGACATTACTTTCATATCACACATGACAGTTCACCTGTATATAAGGACTCTTGTCCCCAAAGGACAACAGCCTGATACTGTAGTGAGAAATAACACATACCCTGTTTGACCTTCTGCTGTAAAACAATTCAGTGTGGGTCAGGAAGAAGGAATGACAATTTTCATGCAGACTTGATAAAGTGAACTTATATTGAACCCATGGAAATTTCTGAATTTCATTTCAGGAATCACAGTCTAACAGCAGTACTTTAAGAATTTTCATTAACCATTGAGCCTATAGCCTCCCTTTAAAACATTTAATGGTGTACTATTTATGACAATCAACTGGCATCAAAAAATGCTCTCCAGTGGAAGTGGTTGACCTTAATTTTAAACAGAAAAATACTAAAGAGAAAGTCCCCAGAGCTCGGTTCTGCAATACAATTTCTGTGACTTTGAGTTCAGAGATTGTGGCCAAAGCAAAGACACGATTAGGTTAGCACCTTTTAAATCAGGGATCCCTGTTTAACTTTGGATCTAGGTTTCTACCCCTGAGAGGGTTTGAAAAACCTTTGCTTACCATTATTTTCAACCTAACAGATTACTTCTAAACTTTAAAAGTAAATCACAGTAAACTAAACATTCTAGTCCTCCCCACTAAAGAAATAAATGAGACTACATGATAAAACAGAAGGGAGTGTATAGAAACTAATACTTTTTAATATCTAATATCTGCAGAAACCAAGATAGGCACTTACAAGTGCTACCATATGAAATACTCCAAACAATTTCTTAAACAGGGATCTCATTAGCCTTGTCCTAGAAATCAGAAAACAGAAGTTCAGAGACATTAAGTAACATGGATCACTTCACAGAGCGACTTAATGGAGTATGTCCTGGGTTGAAATAAAAATGTGGAAAGTCTCCTCCTAGTTTTTCTACCATGCAGCAATATCTTTGGAAAGCAAATCACTCCCCTATGCCAATTTCTTCACCTTAAAAATAAGGACGTTGTGGCGAATGGATTTTAGAGTGGTCCTCACGTTCATGCCCTTGTGTGATCCTCTGCCCTGGAGCATGGGCGGGATCTAAGATTTACTTCCAAGAGAATACAGCAAGCAAACACAATAAGATATACATCATTACATTGTATAAGACTGTAGCACTCATTATGTCACGAGATCCTCTCTTGATGGTTTTGAAGAAGCGAGCTGAAATGTGAGCTTCATCATAGGGAAGGTCATGCAGAAAGGAGCTGAGAGTAGCTTCTGGCCAAAAGCTAGCAAAAAAAGTAAAGACCTCTGATAGGTTTTAAAGAACTGAATGCTGACAACAACCAGCTGAGCTTGGAATTAAATTCTTCTCCAGGCAGGCTCCAGATGAGAACCCAGTCTTTGCTAACTCATTGATTATTATAGCTTTGCAGAGGACTTGGCTAAACCTTGCCCAGATGTCAGTGTGTGAAAATCCTGATTGTATTGGCTTTAAAAATAAAGAAATGTATTATCCCCCATAACAAAATGTCCAGATCTTGGGCAGATTTCAAGGTTAGTTGATTAAGCCATTAAGCATCAAGGATTCTATATTCTTCACAACTCCCTCTTCTCAGCTCAATTCCCCCAGTGTTCACAAAATGGCTGCAGCAGTTCCAGACTTCACATTCAGACCCAAGAATACCTAGAAGCAAAAAAAAAAAAAAAAAAAAAAAAAAAAAAAAAAGGGGGCTGCCTCTTCTTTATGTCCCTCTTATGAGTAAATCTTTCCCAACATCACTCCCAGAAGAAATCCCTCATGTCTTACTGACTGGAACTAGGGTATGTGCCTACCTTTAAATCCTTTATTGTCCGAGGAATAAGGCCTAACAGCCATGATTTGTTTTTTACCAATCAGGATTTACCCCTAGATTTGAAGAGAGAGGGCCACATTTCACTGGGTCATAGTGGAGAGGCATGGACACGCCAACAGCATTGAGTTTGGCCAGAAGGAAGAAATAAAGTGATTGAGGGAAGATCCACTGCAATCACAAAAGTCCCTTTGACTTTGACACTTTATGATTCTATGACTAATCCATGTGGAAAATGGTTCAACTAGTAGTTTTCGAAACCTCTCTTAGGCACTACAGTTTACACTCAATGTACAGCAGTGAATGAGATAAAAATAGTCCCTTTCTTTTTTTTGTATTTTACTTTAAGTTCTGGGATACATGTGCAGAATGTGCAGGTTTGTTACATAGGTATACATGTGCCATGGTGGTTTGCTGCACCTATCAACCAGTCATCTAGGTTTTAAGCCCCTCACACATTAGGTATTTGTCCTAATGCTCTCCCTCCTTTTGCCCCCCACCCCCCAACAGGCCCCGGTGTGTAATGTTCCCCTCCCTGTGTCCATGCATTCTCATTGTTCAACTCCCACTTATGAGTGAGAACATGCAGCGTTTGGTTTTCTGTTCCTGTGTTAGTTTGCTGAATAGTCCCTTTCTTTAGAGTATGCAGTCTAGTGGGAACGTATAGGTACACATCTTAGACGCTTCTTATTGATGACCTTGGTGATGCTGGAGAGAAAAGTGTGCCACGCAGGCTCGTAGCCTTCCCTTCTACCAGAAAGCTAGATGTAAAGATGGGCTACCAAGGCCTGCACATGCCAGATACCTAGAATCGCACTGTCCCCCATACAGCCCAATAGTCTATGTGGCTATTTCAATTTAAGTATAACTTCCATAACATTAAATAGAAATAAAATTCCATTCCTCTGTTGCATTCTCATATTTCAAGTGCTCCGTAGGCTTATGTGGCTAGTGGCTACCATATGGCAGTGCAGATACAGAGCATTTTCATCACCGCAGGAAGTTCTAAGAAATAGCATTGCCTTAAGAGCTTCAAGAAAGTTCAAAAACACTTCAACAAAATGTTGAGTACAGCATCTCCCAGGCTCACCCATACTGTAGCAAGTATTACACTATAATTACACTATAATTGCCAATACCTTTCAGTCTCCCCCAAAGAACTCTCAAACTCAATTACTGTTTCCATTACTGATTTTTGCCCTCCTTATGTCTGAGGCTCTTAGTCACCATGGAGACTATTTTTCTGCCAGATAAGAAAACTGACAAAGTAAAATAAGTTTCCTTGGACACCCAAAGAACAAATCAGAAGACCTGTCATGACAATGTGACCGAACAACCCAGAGCACAGCAGGGAAGGGATGATCCTGAGTTCTTTGGCCAATTTCTCTTGGCAACCACACAAGTTAGTCCTGTGTAGTGAGCGGCTGAGCACTGTGATGGTTAATGGGTGTCCCCCTCTACCTCAGAGTCCTGATGGGTGAAGAAAGGTTATCTATGGGGTGCTCTGCTCCTCACCCCCATTCTTGGAGGTACTAAACCAAGTTACGTGAGGTCAGTATTGGGACTGTGCTCCTACACTGGGCCCCAGCCGACCAAACTAAACCAGAATGGAGTCACTCATGTTAAATGCCATATAATTAAACTAAACTCTGAAACAGGCCAGTTTTCAAAAACTAAAATAAATAAAAATAAACAAACACAAAACCAGGAGATTGACAGCAATCAACCAGAAGAAACATAGTTTACCTGAGCTGGTATATTAAGGAATTTCCCACTGCTTAAACCTGTAAAGAAAGTCATTCTGGAATGATCAATCCACTTTTCATTCTTTGTCTCTGCCTTCTTCAACCTTTATCTACCTGAAAGCCATTCTCCTCTGCTCAGCTCATTGCAACACATTCTCTATTGTACAGAATTCTGTTTTGTAGAATGAGGGGTTGCCCAACTTTATTTCATTATTTTATTTTATTTGTTTATTTATTTATTTATTTGAGATGGAGTCTCACTCTGTCGCCCAGGCTGGAATGCAGTGGTGTGATCTGGGCTCACAGCAAGCTCTGCCTCCCGGGTTTATGCCATTCTCCTGCCTCAGCCTCCTGAGTAGCTGGGACTACAGGCACCCGCCACCACACCCGACTAATTTTTTGTATTTTTAGTAGAGACGGGGTTTCACTATGTTAGCCAGGATGGTCTCCATCTCCTGAGCTCATGTTCCGCCTGCCTTGGCCTCCCAAAGTGCTGGGATTATAGGCGTGAGCCACCGCACCCGGCCAGTGTTGCCCAACTTTAGAATCACAACTACAAGCCAAATAGATTGTTCAACAATGAGAACACACGGACACAGTTAGGGGAACATCACACTCTGGGGCCTGTAGTGGGGTGGGAGGCTAGGGGAGGGATAGCATTAGATAACACCTAATGTAGGTGATGGGTTGATGGGTGCAGCAAACCACCATGGCACATGTATACCTACATAACAAAACTGCACGTTCTGCACATGTACCCCAGAAATTAAAGTATAATTTTTAAAAAATAGATTGTTCAAGTAAATGTGTTGTAATTTTGTCTTTTGACAGAAGGAAAAACCTGACATATATCCTGATGATGTTGACAAAAGTCATAGGTCATGAGGGGCAAGATGACATAATTGTTGCTTATTTAAAGTAGCTTATTTTTAAAATTTAACTTTTATTTTAAGTTCAGGGGTACATGTTCAGGTTTGTTATATAGATAAGCTTGTGCCATGAGGGTTTGTTGTATAGATTATTTTGTCACCCAGGTATTAAGCCTAGTAACCATTCGTTATTTTTCCTAATCTTCTCCCTCCTCCCACCTTCCACCCTCTGGTAAGCCCCACTGTGTATTGTTCCCCTCTATGTGTCCATATGTTCTCATCATTTAGCCCCCACTTATAAGTGAGAACATGCAGTGTTTTGTTTTTGGCTCCTGCATCAGTTTGCTAAGAATAATGGCTACCAGCTCCATCCATGTTCCTGCAAAAGATATGATCTCATTTTTTATGGCTGCATAGTATTCTATGGCGTGTATGTACCACAAAGTTAAGACATAGCGTAAAAGGAAAACAAGCCAACTTGAGGACTCAGGTCTTTGGGAACTAATTGTTGGTTTGTGTGGCACTGTCTCCGTTTACTTTAATAGAGGGTTTCTATGAAATATCATGAGCTTGGTTACCTCTTTTAGCATTTAGCATGTAGCATGTATTGTCACATTCTTTCATCCCCCTTTTAGTGGCCCAGAGCAAGATATCATGGAATTAAGGAATTCTATAAACTCATCTTCACAGTCTCTTTAGTGCAAAATAACATTGCCAGGTCAAATGAGGATGCAAACAAGGAAGATTTAAAAGTGACAACACCTTTTGGTCAGAGAAGCCAGCATCTTAACAACCTAAGGCAGACAACAAGTGTTTAATGAAAGTTATAGAAATAGATGCAGGAAACAGACAGAGGGGGTGAGGAAGCAGTGCCGTGGAAAGTGGGGTTTAGGACACAATGGGGAAGCCCTGGTGGAAGTTTCCAGCACATACACACCTGCTTAGGAATCTGGGAGGCACTGGGGTGTGTCAGAGATGGGGAAAAAGCACATAAACAAGTGAAAATGAGTGAGCAGATAGGAAAAAGGCAGAGAGAGACTTTAACTCTCTGCTACCCACTCAATTTACCACAATTTCAGGAGTTCGTGGTAATATCTAATACATAGAAATGTCAAAACGAAAGTAGAGATAGAAATAGAAATCAGAAACAAAGAAATAATAGAAATTTTAAAAAATGAAACTGAAGATCCTATTTATTTTATTTTACTTTTTGGTGACCAGAATTAAAACCAGGTGCAAAAAAATAACCAGCAGATTCTAGATCATGTTGGCGTATTTTACACTCAGTGTGTCATGTCGCCCCTATAATGTGAAAAACAATTCAGGCAACAGGACACTGGAAAGGGGATCTAGCACGTCATGAATCTCTGTATTTCTAAAGAACACTGCCCCAGGCAGCTTTACACCTCTCTCTGTGTTTTCTTCTCTTTCAGTGAACTTAGCTGACCCTTGTCCTATCATGGAATATATATCTTTACTCGAATTATTTTAAAAAGTTTAAATAAGTTGAAATAACAACAGTGATAGCCATGGAGGCTGCCAGGGCACATATTCAAAAACTACAATCATCTGGAGCTAGGAGGAGCCAAAGGGTGTGTTTGTTTTGGCTCAGGATCCAGCTGCAGGCTGCCTGAGGTTGCCAGCTACATTTCTGTCAACAGAGAGAAACTATTGTAACAAAATCCATGTTGATCAGGAAGTGTGACCACAGTGAGGGACGCTGAGGAAGTGCTGTTTTTATAATGCATTCTGAAAACGTGTCCTGAGCCTGTCAGTGGCAATAGGAAAATTCCCCCTCCATCAATGCACTCACCTGCAAACCCCATAGGGACAGACGGGGAAGATCTGCCTGCACAATAGGTTCTGCTGCGGGGTGGACTGATTATCCTCAGAGCTCTTCTAGAGTCTGGGTGCGGTTATCACTCCTTTTCCCCTACCTTCTTAGTTCTCTCTCTTATGTTTTAAATCCTTTATTGCTGACTTACATTTTCCCTTTTCAATTCTCTCATTAGACAGTCCCTTGGTTTGAGGCTAGAAGTGTGAAAATCCTTGTGTGTTAATACACTGATAAAGCTAAAGGAAGTAGGTCTCTCCCTGAACCCTGCCAATCTTCCTCCTGCTTCTGGGACATTCCTTGACATCAGATTTTCCAGGCTCCTGGCCACCACAAATGCATGACCGCCTCACCTCCCACTTCCACTGCCACCCATTCCACTCTGGCCTGGGGAAGTCTGGGGGCAGGACCAAAAAGACGAGGTTGCCCTTGCTCTTGACAAGAGTTCATCCTGACATCAAAAGTCATGTCCACACAGGGTCAGCCTTGCTTTGACAACATATACCCAGCACCATTTCAAATACTTTTCACGGGTTCTATTGTCATCCTTCTACAACCCTGTGTTGTTGGTTATGTGATCTCTTTTACAGATGTGGAACCTGAAGATCACAGTCTCTAGGTGACCTGCTCACATTTACACGGCCAATATTTGGCAGAGGTGGGATTTTGGACTTTGAATCACATTCTGGCAGTGTAGACATACCTGTTCTTTAAAGCAGAGCTTCTCATGCTTCATGGCGCTCAGGAATCACCTAAGGACCTTGTTAAAATGCAGACTCTAATAAACAGGCCTAAGTGAGGCCCAAGAATTTACATTTGTAACATGCTCCTAAGTAGTGGCCGTGTGGGCCTAGAGCCACGCTTCGGATACTAAAGCTTTTAAGAAACTTTACAAATTAAGCCCTAAGATGGGTAACCTGTGGGTGAGAAATGCGTATTAATTATTTGGGAAACTTTAGTATAAGTATATAGATGCAAAGACTACTGTGGGCTTTGTCACTCCCAGGAGTGTCACTGTGTGAGGCCACAGAAGGATGATATTTCTTTCTGGTTGTCTTGATACCAAAACTTGGTTCTGAGATAAAGACTGGAGCAGAGACCTAATAGCAGTTGTCTTACAAAAAAGAAACCCATCCTCATTAGCAACCAGTCCCTATTGCCTCCCTCCCCACAGCCTCAGCCAACCATTAATCTACTTTCCGTCTCTAGATTTTGTCTATTCTGAGCATTTCATATTAATGGAATCATATATGTATCCTTTTGTGCCTGGCTTCTTTTACTTTGCATAATGTATTCAAGGTTCATTCATGTTGTAGCATGTATCAGTACTTCATCCCTTCTCATCGCTGAGTAATATTTCATTGTACGAACATATTACATTTTGTTTACCTACTCAACAATCCTGCCACTCAGGGAAGGATCCAAAAGAAAAGATAAGAAATGTTGAAACAATGTGGATTGTTGTAATATGAAGGTCAGTAGACAGTTACCTACAAGAGGAAACAGAAACACTGGATTTGTTTGCAAAGAAGCAAGTGAACCTTAGCCATATCCCATCTCTAACATTAAAGCATCCATTTAAAAGCAAGATATCTGGAATCAGATTCCCTGGATTCAATTCACCAGTAATCAACTTGTTAAGTTGAAGAAATTACTTAACTGTTCATAGCTTCCATTTTCTCATCTACAAGTGGGGATGAAAACAGTACCGTGTTTGCCTTAGAATTATCATTAGAATTAATAAGGTAACATATTTAAAACACCTAAAACATACTAGTATTTTAACAATTTTAACAGATCCCAAATGTATCAAAGCACCAAAGGTCCAAATGGAAAGAAGAATCAATTGCACTCACTTTATTTTAACTGGATATTTTAACATATGTCATTGTTATTATTATGAGATTTACTCACTTTGCAATGAATGAATTCCTCATCTTGGTCAAAGAAAATTAGAATCAGAATGGCCATTTCATACAAAGAGACTCTGATTTAATGTTGAGTGGTGCTTTTGCTATTTCTAATTCACACACAAACTAGAATTCCTCTCTTAGTTCAAGCAATAGGGGAACGAAGCAAAATCCTTCCTATACAAACAGAACCAGCTCCATGCAGGAAAAGCTAACAGCAGCATCAGAAGCTACCAAGACTGTACTGTACAGAAACATTGGCTAAAATATTTTAGGTAGCATAATATTTTCATCTTATCTGTTTTCTTGTTCTCTCATCCTGACTCATCCCTCACTTTCTATATTTAGCAGAGAAGAGGGTTAGGCTCTTTTAAGAGAAATACTATAAAGAACTCTCTGCGCATGTGGTAAGAATAAATGTTCAGAATCAAGAAAAGCCTAGGAAATGTGAACATTTATTTTCTTCCTGGAAATACAAAATACCAAGTAGATGCAAAAACATCCATTTACTCAATTTTCTTTTCTTTTCTTTTTTTTATTTTGTAACCGGGGGGGAAAAAAACACTAAGAAAAATGTATGTGGTTTCTACAGAAAAATGTTTGCTATAAGGAAAATCTCTAAACTGAAAAAAGGCAAGATAAAAGCAATTTATTGTCATGCTGTCCAACATTACTATATGAGATTACTTCAGTGATGAAAGATGTTGTCATAATGCATGCAGCCAAGTAAGCTGAATCAAGTAAGCTGAATTCAAGTATTGTTGGGAGTTTTCCATTCCTTCTCTTTAAACAGTCTTGTCAGTCTTGAAGCCTCGAGGGATGTACAAAATGTAATTACCAAGGTTTATGATAAGGAGTGAACCAAACTAATAGGAGACAAATTTTTAAATGCCAGCTTCAAAGTTTTTCCCTAAAACATTTCTTCTGCACCCCAATCTTAGTTGACAATGAGGAAAATGTCGAAGTTGCTGTGTCCTGATTTCTGCTGGGATTTTCTATCAGATTCAATGTTATAGTAGAGAAACATTAATGGAAACTACATTATTGCGGGGAGTTGGCAGGTGTATTAGTAATCAATGCTACTGAAGTTCTTAAAGAGGTGCCTCTAACATGAGTTTCACTGAATTTATCAAGAACCTGCACTGGGCTGTCCCAGTCCTGAACTGAGAACAGGACTGGCCTAGCAGGCAAAATGGAGAGCAATGCTTTCTCCATCTCCATTTGATCTATGACTTGTGGCTGAAGCTGCCAACTGGCAGGTCTGATAGCTGTCAGCAGCAAGCATGGCATCTGTGTGTTGGCCAGTTGGAAGCTGACATAATATGCCAGGGTATTTCATTGCAACTAGGTCAATAAATTTGCTCACGGTCAAAAATGGTTTAATCGGAATCACTGAGTCAATTATTAAAAGTCCTAGTTTATAAGAATTTAATATCTTACAAGGTTTAGTTGTACACGTGTATAATTTTTCTATCTTCTAGTTTGGAAGGCAAAGAGAAAATAGAAATAGAAAAGTCAGAGGATTCCACTGGGGGTGAAGCACAGCAAATATTCTTCTTTGCGCTCAGTGCTCACTAGAGCGTCATGGGTTTTCAGTTTCAAGCTCAATTTAACTGAGCCTTTTGGGCTCCGAGTTTCATTTATTCCAGGCCAAACAAAACTTCCTCATGGCAAAAAAAAAAAGGAAAAAGAAAAAGAAATGGTAATATCAGATTGAAAAGAGAGAAATTCCACACAAAGATCAAAGAATGTTAAGAAGGCTCTAATATATCAATGTCTTCATGCAACGTGAATATAAAACATATTGGGTTGATTAGAATTGAAAATGGATTTCTAAAGCTCTTTGGCCTAAAAGCATTCTATCAAGCCTATAATAGGACCCCTCCACATTACAATTACCAACTCTTCTCTATACTCATTTCCCTGTAATTCTCTTCATACTACTAATCTCTGAACATCTGCTAGCTCCTAAACAATGCCAGTCTCAGGCATCATTTATTAATCTATAATACATTATCCGGGAACAGGAGCACTTACCAATTTGAACTCTCAAAATAAAAATTACTAAGGTATCCCAAGGAAGGGGGATAAACAGAATGAGACTATAATCAAGCCATAATGACTCCCAAGGTTTACTGCAGATCAAAATCCAAACGCAGGTGACCGAAGACAAAGAAGCAAATACGATGAGCACAGTTCTTTGCTGCCTGTTTACACAAAGCTCCCATTGACTTTCCTGAAGAGCTCCAAAAAGGGCCCAAGTGTAATGTGTTTGTCGGTATGGTTGGTAATGCACTGGCCACCCTTTCCTAAGCACACAGTCAAACACATTCAAGTGTTTGTGACATGGCCCTCTTTAGTAGTTGACTTGATTTTTAGGTGAACAAGGAATCAAAAAGCATTTGGAGAATAAAGAGTAAATCCTAATCATGAGTGGGTTTGCTTCTTAATGGTAAGCAAAGTATCCTAAGATTCTGGATGTACAACTTGTATTTCTTCCAGAGCCTCCTCTGACTCACCCATGCTCCTCTCATTGTGGTCCCCCACCCAGTTCAACAAAAATAATGAGAGAGCTGGGCAAGAAGCACAGAATTTTCTTAAGTTCAAATGGTATGCACTGCATGTCTGAATCAAAAGGTCCTAGAGCTTGGGCAACAGGCCATATCTTGCCAGCTTTAATTGGCTAATAGGGACTTGATTGTTACCAGCTATCAATGCTTTACACAAAACACACAATACTCCCTTCAGGTACAAGACTAAAAAGACCACAGGAATAAAAAGTAACCTGGAAGCTTAGAATGAGCTTCAATAAAAAGAGAAGCCAGCTTCACTGTGAAGGATAAACAAAGGAACAAGTGTGAATAAGAAAAACACTGGATGGCAAATCCACACGCATAATTGCATTCAGGAAAATCACATGAAGAAAGAAAAACTGGAATGAAGAAAATAATAGCAAAAAAAAGTGACTTTCTGAAGCCTAAAGAAAATACTAAGAGTCTGCCTTTTTAGAGGCTTTTTAATTATTAATTTTGTTACCTTTGACAAATCATGTGGAAAAGGCATAATGACCAATCCTGCAAGTAAAGATATGTTGGTATCAATTCTGTCAAATGCAAATTATACAGACAATAAATATTCTTATTTTTCATTTGTTAACCAATTGCTCTTCCATTCTTGACCTGCTAAAAACATAGAAATATTCTTTTTCATTTTCTTCAGATACCAGAACCATTTAATGATAGGATGTGTATTTTATAACGTTTTCAGTAGAAAATATTCAGCAAAACTTTAAAAATTGCTGCAAGATGATTATGTAAATTAAGAAAAGGAATGTATCAGGGAGAACAAGCAACAATGATACAAGATCCAAGACTATTCACTTTCTGAATTTCTAATTTTGCTGGAATAACATAAAAAGATTCTACAATATCTCTAATCTCCAGGGTAAAAGCAACATCAGCCATTAACCTTGAGATTGAAGATGTATTGCATGGATATCATGCAGTAAGTCTTCCAGTCCATCTAACTTCCCTTTTAGCCCATTGTAGAACACTCATGATGTCCTTTGCTCACTATCAACAGAACGACTCACAAGTCAGTGTTTCTCAAAGTGTGGTTACTGGGTCTGCAGCATCACCTGGGAACTTGTTACAAATACAAATTCTCATACACATCCCTTGCCTCCTCAAGCTGAATCCAACTAGACTCTAGAGTTGGAGTCCAGCAATCTGTGTTTACCAAACACAGTGATTCTACATGATTCTCACATGATGTGCCCAACTTTGAGAAGCATTGATTTAAGCAAAGAACATGAGAACTCCACAATCTAAGGAACATGAAGAAAGAAAAATGGGAAACAAAACCACATTAATTCAGAAAAATAGAAAGATAAAATGAGGTAATAAAGCACAATATGAAAGAGAACAGAAAGAGATTTATATTATAGAAAAACAAGAACAAAAGACCAAATCCCATGTTTTTACTTTCATGACCTCCGTACCTTGGGTTATTTAACCAGTTTTGTATTCTGTCATTGTTTCTTAGACACCAAATAATATTCTTTTTCTGTGTTAACACAACCCGAATAACACTGAGATTATTCTTGATTTCAAATTACGACAACCAGAGATTTTATTTTTAAATCAATTATTGTTAATAAGAATCCCTGTTATTCTATTGCATCTAAGTGGTTTAAAATAACGTACACTTCCTGTGTTCTTAGAGGAAAAAAAAAATCTGTGTGTGTGTGTGTGTGTGTGTGTATGTATATTTTTATATGTGTGTGTGTGTATATATATATATATTTTTATACGTGTGTGTGTGTGTGTGCGCATATCTGTATAAAGGACTCTTCAGCCTAGTAATGCAGGTTAAAAATAACATAAAGAGACATGAGTTTTCTCTACTGTTACAGCTTTAAAAGTGCTAGAAAGCTTTTCTCCAGGCTTATTATTTGTTTTCTCAAAAAGCAGAACAACAGGCAGAGGTAGGTCACCATGCATTTTACCTGAAAACCTAGCACTTAAAAGCCATCCTGTCAGATGCAATGCTGCCACCAGACTAACTAACTCCCATTATCAACAGTGGTGGCTACAGTTCACATATAGGCCCAGGGTCCCCAGACAGTCCATTACGCCTCATTGCCACTGGGTTCCTGGTTCACGTATTGCCCAGCCATCCCTTCATCCTTTATTCAACAGATAATTTATAGAGCACTTCTCTGCTTAATTCAAATATTCTATGGCTCATTAAGCATACACATACAAATAAGATATGGCAAGCAAGACACAAATATGTCTTGTCTTGTGATGAGGCTCACCGTTCACACCATTGTCTATTTCACTACCTTCATCTCACCAGAGAGGAAATGATTTTGTGGTGCAGTCCTGATTTTTTGGCTTTGAAGCACAGCCTAGCAAAAGTTGAAAAAGCTACATGGCCTGAAATCCAGAAAGGTAGTCATCATACGGTACAATATTTAGAAGGCCTTCAGGTTTCCATTTGGCTGTCACTACCACCAATAAGCCTCTTATCCCACAAATCTGGTACCAACAGCCCTCCTGTATGGCCCCATATTGGACACTTCTGGACGCCCTGCTGCATTGGTTCTATTTTCTTTCTCCTCAACTAAACTGTAAGCTTCTTCATCTCCAAGTCATGTTGACCATGTTCCTTTTACCAGTGGCCCCAATCATCAGAGTCTCAGTCATATAACTAGTTAAGTGAATAAATAAATGTATAGTAAGCTACACTGTGGTTGAAAAAAACTCTTTTTTAAAATTAGATAAATTGAGGAATAATTTGCTTACAACAAAACTCACCCAATTTAAATATATCATTTGATTAGTTTGGGCAAGTATATACAGTCCTATAACTACCACCATACTCATGATGTGGAAACATTTTATTACCCACACCTTTGTCATCAACCCACTACATCCACCCTCAGACCCAGGAAACCACTCATGTACTTTTTGTCACTATAATTTTGCCTTTTCTAGAATGTCATATAAATGAAATCATACAGAAAATAATTAGTCTTTTATGTCTAACTTCTTTCACTTAGCATAATGCTTTTGAGATTCACCCAAGTTATTGGGTCTGTCAGCAATTTGTTCCTCTTAATTCCTGAGTAATATTCCTTTGTTAAAATGTACCATAGTCTGTTATCTATTTACCTGTTAATTTTGTTTATACAACCATCTGCCAACCCATTTGAATTGTTTTGGGTTTTCGCTATTATGAATAAAGCTGCTATGAACATTCTCACATAAGCTTTGTATAGGTGTATATTTTCATTTCTCTTGGGAAAATACATAGGAATGGAATGGTTGAGTCATGTAATAGCTATATATTTAACTTGATAGTAAACTTCCAAACTATTTTCCTAAATGGGGCTGTAGCACTTGACGTTGCCAACAGCAGTGTATGATAGTTCCAGTTGCCCCATAGCCAAACGAGCTCTTGGTAATGTCAATCTTTTTAACTGTAACTGTTCCAGAACGTGAGTAGAGGCATCTCATTGCAGTTGTAGTTGATAAATTATATTTACTACTTTTTTAAAATGCTAAACCAACTTGGCTTTACTGGGAATAGCTCCAAGTGGTCATGAGGTATTATCCTTTCAACATATTGCTGGGTTTGATTTGCTGTTTTGTGAAGGGTTTTGTAGTTACGAAAATGAGATTTATAGGTTAGCAATTTTCCTTTTTTTGAGGAATACGTAAATATATAAGTAATGTATTTGTATCGGGCAATACTGGTTTAATAAAATGAAAGTATTTTGTGTCAGTTTTTTTGAGAAGTTTATATAGTATTGATATTATATCTTTCTTAAATATTTATTTGATTTACAGTAAAGCCAACTGTGCGTGGATTTTCTTTGTGAGAAGAACTTTAATTATAAATCCAATTATAAAAATCTATTCATGTCATCTATTTCTAAGTGAGTTTTGTGTCTATTTTTGTTCTTTCAAGGAATTTGTCTATTTCCTCACACTTGTGAAAATTGGTAAAAACTTATTTATAACACTTCCTTACCATTTATGATTTTTAGGATCTCTATTTATGTTCTCTCCTTCCTTCATTTCTGATATTAGGTATTTAAGATTTTTTCCTATATTAATCTGGCTCAAAGTGTAGCAATTTTATTAATCTCTGTAAATAATCTTATTTTACTTTCTTCGACTTTTGTTATTTCTCCATTTCTATTTCATTGATTTCTATATTCTTTTATATTATTTTCTTCCTATTGCTTACATCAAGTCAAATTTGATCAAGGCAGAAACATAAATCATTGATTTTAGACCATTTTCTTTTTTTATATGCACATTTAATACTTATCATTTTCTCCCCTAAGCACAGCTTTAGCTTCAATTGATGAATTATGACACGCTGTATTTTTGTTTTAATGCAAATTATTTTGCCATGTTTTCATTGACCCATGGGATATGTAGAAATACGTTATTTTCCAGATATTTGGGAATTTTTGCAGCTATCCTCTTGCTATTTGTTTCCAATTTAATCCTCTTGTGGTTAGTAATATATTTATGTTGTCTAATTCTTACCAATGAATTTTGTTTAATCCTCAGAAAATGGTCTATTTGATGAAAATTCCATGTGTGCTTTAAAAATGTTTGTATTATGCTCTTTTGCAGTGGAGTAATCTATAAATATCAATTAGATCAAATCGTTGATAATGTTGCCCAACTATTCTGTATTCTTACTAATTTTTTATCTAGTCACTCTAGCAATTACTAAAAAAAGTGTTGACATCATCTATTCTAAAATTTATCTATTTCTTCTTACATTTCTTTCAACTATGTCATGAACTTTGAAACTCTGCATACGCTTTTAGTATTACTGTGTCTTCTTGATGAGTTCTTTATTATTAGAAAATGACCCTCTTTATCACTGGTAATTGTTTATTCTAAAATCTATTTCATCTAGTGTTAGTATGTACACTCCAGATTACTTTTAATTAGTGTTTGGATAGTTATTTCTGCCCATCCTTTTACTTTTAACTCTTTTATATTTATGTTTAAAGTTGGTTTATTGTAGACTGCATATAGTAGGAACTTCTTTGCTTTTATTTCCCCAGAAAATCTCTGTCTTTAATTGCCATTTTCAACCATTTATATGTAATATAATTTTCAGTATAGTTTAGTAAATCTACCATTTTGCTATTTGTTTTCAATGTTTTTTCCTCTATTCTTTCATTTTCTGTCTCGTTTTGGATTAATGGGGCCTATTTTATTATCATTATTATTATTATCATTATTTTATCCCATATTACCTCCTCTTTTGCTTATTAAATCTATTGAGGGTGCTTTATATATATTTATAATATGCATCTTTATCTTTTCATAATCTCTCTTCAAATATTACACGACTAACATATAGTATAAGATTCTTATAACATGCTCTATTTTTGCCCTGCCCTGCTTTATGTTATAGATCTCACTATATTCTGTTATTGGTTTTGCTCCAGACAATTATTTTTTGAAGAACTTTACAAATGAGAAAATATCTTTTATACTCACCAACATATTTATCATTCCTGATAAACTTTATTTCTTTGTGTAGAAAAAGTCATTTTACAAAGGTATTTTCACTGAACATTGAATATTAATTTGACATTTTTGTATTTTTTTATTTTGATATCTCAAAAGATGTCATTTCATTTTCTTTGAGCTTGCATAGTTTCTCATAGAGGTCTGCCGTAATTTTTATCTTTCTCTCCATACATAAAGTGATTTATTTCACCTAGTTTTAAGATTTCGTATCTATTACGTGTTCTCTGCAAGTTAATTATGATGTGCATTTGTCTATGTTTTTGAAAATATTTACTCTGCTTTGGATTTATTGAGTTTCTGGAATATGAGATTTTATTATTTTTATCAATTTGAAAAATTTTATTATTTCTTCAAATATTGTTTAACCTACAGTCTGAGACTCCAGTTAAATATATGTTATGTCACTGGATATTGTCCAATAGGTCATTGATGCTTTATTCTTCAGTTTTTTTCATGTTTTAATTTTTTTCTGTTTTCCTCTTTATGCCTTCAATTTCACTGCTTTTTATTTTTCTTACACATACAATCTACCATTATTTTTATCTACCATATTTTTTTATTTCAGATGTTGCATTTTTTCATCATTAGAAGTTACATTTTCATTATTTTTATATCTCATCTCTCTGCTCATCATGTTTGTATTTTTCTAACTTCATGTGCTTATGAATTACATTTATAGTAGATGTTTTAATATCCTTGTCTCTTAATTTCTTCATTTATGTCATTTCTTGGTCTGTTTTCATTGATAGATTCCCTCCTGGTTATGGAATATATTTTCTACTTCTTCAAATGTCTAGTGACTTCTTTGTTTTTTGTGTTTGTTGTTGTTGTTGTTTGAGACGAAGTCTTGCTCTGTCACCCAGGCTGGAATGCAGTGCTCGATCTTGGCTCACTGCAACCTCTACCTCCTAGACTCAAGCAATCCTCCCACCTCAGCCTCCTGAGTAGCTGGAACTACAGGAACATGGCACCACACCTGGATAATTTTTGTATTTTTAATAGAGACGGGGTTTCTCCATGTCGGCCAGGCTGGTCTTAAACTCCTGACCTCAGGTGATCCACCCACCTTGGCCTCCCAAATTGCTGAGATTACAGGTGTGAGCCACTGCACCCAGCCATTATTTCTTTATTGAAGGCTATTCATTTAGATTTTTCTGGTTTTTGAATGATGAATCTCATTATATTTCTTTGAAGACTTTTGTACTTTTTCTTGAATGTAATTAATTGTGAGCTAGTTTGATCTATTTGTTATATGGTTTTAAATTCTTTGGGGGCATGCTTAGAGTAGTTTTATACTAGCCTAATTTAGCCCCACTTCTAAGTTGTGCCATTTTTAGGGTACCTAGTGAATGCCCAGTGGTTCAATGAGGACTTCATTTAGAGGGAACACAATATATTCTTAGTCCTGTGTGAGCTCTGGGAATTTTGTCCCAAGTAATAGTCACTTCCTTGGAAGTTGTTCTGACCTGGTCTTGTATAGTTTCACCTTATGCATGTTGCAAACTGTTCTTCAACCAATGGCTCAAGAAGACCCCTCTACATGTTTCTGGAGCTCCTTCTCTGTGTAATTCCCTCCTCTCGGTGCTATACCACAGAAACTCTAGACTCCCTGACTTTCTGAGCTCCATCCTCTGTCTCCTCAGCTCTGCAAGATTGCCATATTATGTTTAGGTTCCCCTTCCCTACACTGCGGGGAGTTTCCTCCAGGCAAAAAGGGCTGACCTTATTTGCATTCAGAAATTTTAGACATATAAATATTTATATCTGTTGACAAAAAGGAGTTATCCTTTTCATCATAATAGATGCATGAATTCAACGACATCACAGGTGTT
The DNA here is from genome assembly GCF_024542745.1 of Macaca thibetana thibetana. NCBI lineage: Eukaryota > Metazoa > Chordata > Mammalia > Primates > Cercopithecidae > Macaca > Macaca thibetana. The sequence goes on along the minus strand of NC_065581.1, from coordinate 22,450,880 downwards.
TTGTCAGGAGAGCAACGGCATAGGGATTTCCGTGAGAAGTCTGCCATACCATTGGAAATGCAACTGATTTCCTAAAAATTGGTTTCTCAGTTTCCTGATAAATAACTCCAAATAAGTTTTAACTTGCTTGTGGAGGCACTAACACAGTAAATGAAAATAAAATATTATGAAGGCACTCTTCTTGAAGTTTATAGAGCAGTGAGTATCAAATTAGTTCCACTGATGGGGTAACTGTGGACAGAGGGTTAAAAGACTTGTCAAAAGTCACATAGTCAGTGACTTGTTGGAGTCAGAAACAATCCCAGTCAACAAAATCAGTCATTGATATTTACTAAGGGTTTATAATACTCATTGGTTATAATCCACACATGTCAAGTTTCTCAGAAAATGCTATTTTGCTGTTTGGCTCCCTATAGGCATCACTTTTCATTTAAAAAGTCAGGATGATTATATCTTCTTGATAGCAATAATTTCCTATGCCTAGGAGTTCATCCTTTAGAATATGACACTGATACAGAGTTTGGAATTGTTAGTGTACCAATTACCTAAGTTTTCATTATAAAGTTTTAAAAAATGTAATCCCAGCACTTTGGGAGGCCAAGGCAGGCGGATGACGAGGTCAGGACTTTGAGACCAGCCTGGCCAACATGGTGAAACCCCATCTCTACTAAAGATACAAAAAATTAGCCAGATATGGTGGTACATGCCTGTAATCCCAGCTACTCGGGAGGTTGAGGCAGAAGAATTGCTTGAACCTGGAAGGTGGAGATTGCAGTGAGCCGATATCACGCCACTGCACTCCAGCCTGGACGACAGGGTAAGACTCCATCTCAAAAAAAAAAAAAATGTTGCCCAAGTCCTCTTTTGTCTCAGAATCATGTGATTAAAGTGAAATGTTGACATTAATATCTGCATTTCACAGGTTTACCTCTGAGACCTAAATATTGCAGGATCTCAGACTACCACTGGAGGAGTTTCCAAGTATCCTGAGAATCTTTAGATGCACCCCACAGGTAAGCATCAGAGTCAAGCTGGCCTGTGAGCACAGGACAGGAAATCAACCACCTTGCTCTCCAGTTTTCTGCCATTCATATTATTCCCTGTGCAGTTGGATAACAGCATCACCCCCTTCTCAAACTTGCTTCACACACACACACACACACACACACACACACACACACACACACACACACACATTCCTCCTTGCACATCAACTGATGAAAATAGATGTCCTGGGAGGGGAGGAGGTCTCTGCATCCACTTAAATTGACCCTCCTGCACATGCTTTAAATCAATGGCTGCAGGTCTGCCACTTTCACCCAGTGCAGTTCTATAAGTGACAGAGTCTCCCTACGGAATTGATTCTCAAAAAGGTAAACATATTTTTTTAAACTCAACCCCAACTCACACCTCTTTCCTGGAGATTCTGATATGTCATTTCTTCTACTTCACTCCCCATTCCCAAAGTTGGGAAATGACGCTCTAAATGAATGCCATGGCTAAGGACTAAACATAAAATACTGTTTATTGCAGGGAAAAGCAATTACAACCTATCACTCATTCATTCTAATCTATTTTTCTATATTAAGAAAACAAATATAAAGTATTTAATGATTCAAGTACAATTTGAACTGAAAAAGAATGATTCTACTCAGCTTTTGGTTTCAATGATCCTCTATCTATCTTCCCAGCCACATTGATAAGCGCCATCAAATAAGCCTTGGGACATATTAGGCAGAATTGTAAAGCAAGAGAATGTTTCTTTAAAAATTTCTCAAAGTAGTGTGGTAAAATGGAATATAAACCATTATTAAAAGAACCAAGTGTAATTATTAATTAAAGGTAATGGAAAGCATTATTTTTTAGAAACACAGAGAACAAACAAAATGTAAGCTATGAAATAATAAATTTGAATCCAATAAAATTGCAATAAAAAGAAGTGATCAAGTAAATACCAAAGATTTTAGTCATTACACAAATGCAAATCAAAACCACAATGAAATACCATTTCACACCAGTGAGAATGGCTGTTATTAAAAAGTCAAAAAATAACAGATGTTGACGAGGTTGCAGAGAAAACGGAATGCTTATAAACTGTTTGTGGGAGTGTAAATTAGTTCAGCCTTTGTGGAAAGCAGTGTGGAGATTTCTCAAAGAATTTAAAACAGAGCTGTCATTCAAGCCAGCAATCCCGTTAAATCCTTCTACCGAAAAGACACATGCACTCGTATGTTCATCACAGCACTATTCACAATAGCAAAGACAAAGAATCAACCTAGATGACTGTAAATGAATGCCATGGCAAAACATAATCCAGATGACTGGATAAAGAAAATGTGGCACCACAGCATATACACCATGCCATGTACACTATGCAATCATAAAAATGAACTAAGTCATGTCCTTTGCAGCAACATGGATGCAGCTGAAGGCCACTATCTTAAGCAAATTAATGCAGGAACAGAAAAGCAAATGCCGCATGTTCTCGCTTATAAGTAGGAGCTAAACAGTGAGTACACCTGGACACAAAGATGAAAACAATAGACACTGGGGACTACTAGACTGGGGAAGAGTGGAAGTGGGGCGAGGGTCGAAAAGCTAACTATCAGATACTAATGGGATTATTCATACGCTAAACCTAAACAACAGGCAATATACCAACGTAACAAACCTGTACAGGGACCCCCTTGTATAGTTTGGATATCTGTCCCCATTCAAATATCATACTGAAATGTAATCCCCAGTGCTGGAGGTGGGGCCTGGCGGGAAGTGTTTGGGTTATGGGGGCAGATCCTTCATGGCTTGGTGCTGTCCTCTTGATAACGTGTGAGTTCTCAGGGGATCTAGTTGTTTAAAAGTGTGTGACACCTCCCCCACATTTGTTCCCTGTCTCGCCATGTTAGACACCAACTTTTCTTTTCACCTTCGGCCATGATTGGCAGCTTCCTGAGGCCTCCCTAGATGCCCAGTGGATGCCAGGACCATGTTTCCTGTGCCTGCAGAACTATAAGCCAATTCAACTTCTTTTCCTTATAAATTATCCAGCCTCAAGCATTTCTTTTTTTTTTTTTTTTTTTTTTTTTGAGATGGAGTCTCACTCTGTCACCCAGGCTACAGTGCAATGGAACGATCTCGGTTCACTGCAACCTCCACCTCCAGGATTCAAGCAATTCTCCTGACTCAGCCTCCCAAGTAGCTGGGATTACAGGCACTTGCCACCACGCCCGGCTAGTTTTTGCATTTTTAGTAGAGACGGGGTTTCACCATATTGGCCAGGCTGGTCTCAAACTCCTGACCTCATGATCTACTCACCTCGGCCTCCCAAAGTGCTGGGATTACAGGCATGAAGTATTTCTTTATAGCAACACAAGAATGACCTAATATACCCCTAAAGCTAAAATTTAAGAAAAAAAAAATGGTATTCACATCCCTTAAAGGCAAGTCTTGAAGTGTCTTCCAGAGATGGTTTTTCAGAAGAAATTTAGATAATATTTTACCAGAAGACTGATGAGAAAATACTATATGACCAAAATCACAGATAGAGACAGGTAAAACAGGTTTGAGGAAAGATTCAGTCAATTAGTTCGTGCTACTATTAGAATCATCTTCAAAAGTGTGGTAACAAGTTGGCCTGTACTCATAATTTGTCAACAGAAGTTTATATTAAGCACTTAGGTTTATCAGTGGTAACATTTTTAAAAGATGTAAGAATAAAAACAAAGCTGTATAAACAAACAAACAAACGAAAATTTAGGCCAGATGCGGTGGTTCACGCCTGTAATCCCAACACTTTGGAAGGCTGAGGTGGGTGGATCACATGAGTCCAGGAGTTTGAGACCAGCCTGAGCAATGTGGTGAAACCCTGTCTCTATTAAAAAAAAAAAAAATACAGAAAAGTGAGCCAGGTGTGGTGCTGCACGTCTGTGGTACCTATGGTCCCTGTGGTCTCAGCTCACTGCAACCTCCACCTTCCAGGCTCAGATGATCCTAGCTATTCAGGAGGCTGAGGTGGAAGGATCATCTGAGCCCGGGAGGTGGAGATTACTGCATTCCAGCCTGGGTGACACAGTGAGACCCTGTCAAAACAAAAAAAAAAAGAAAGAAAAATGATTTTAGTAAAGACCTGTGTCCATGATTGTTTAAATGGTCATCAGAAACAAAACCTATGGTCTACTACACAAACATCATTTGGCTTTATGTAGCTCCAGCTCAGGAGGGAAACAGATTCGGAGGACAAACTTTTGGTGGAATCACCCAGAAAAAGCCAAAAGAGGCGAGGCACGGTGGCTCACACCTGTAATCCCAGCACTTTAGGAGGCTAAGGAGGGTGGATCACCTGAGGTTGGAAGCTCGAGACCAGCCTGACCAACAGGGAGAAACCCCGTCTCTTCTAAAAATACAAAATTAGCCGGGCATGGTGTCGCATGCCTGTAATCCCAGTTACTCAGGAGGCTGAGGCAGGAGAATCACTTGATCCTGGGAGACAGACGTTGTGGTGAGCTGAGATGGTGCCATTGCACTCCAGCCTGGGAAACAAGAGCAAAACTCCGTCTCAAAAAAAAAAAAAAAAAGAAAAAAAAGAGCTAACAGATTCAGGTTTTGTAAAAAAATCACTCTCTTGTACTCAGGCTGTAATGACTCTGGAGAGATTAGACTGGGCTAATAATTTTTAAAATAGTCAAATTATGGATTATTTTATCATGAGGTAATAGAGATATGTATGATTTCCTAAATGATTAAAAGAAATTTGTTTTGGAAACACAATGACTTTCTTCCTTGTAAAAGACATTTTGCCTAGAAATTTCTGTCTACCCATCATTATGAATAATTTTAAAAACCAACAATGCATTTTTTTTGAGACAGCGTCACGTTCTGTCACCCAGGCTGGAGTGCGGTGGCACGATCTCAGGTCACTGCTCAACAATGCATTTTAATCACAAGTTTGCTTAACATCCATCAAATCCTGATACCTAAAATCAACTTAAAATAGCACTTGATTATGTTCTAAAACATGAACCAAATACTAATCCTAATTTTCAAATCTGCAAATAGGTGGATCTGTTTTATGAATTACTAATAGTCAGTCTTTAGCTGTAATATATACACAAGAAAAATACGTTAAGGTGGTTCTTAAATAAAGGCCCTTTCTTTTCAAATCCTTTCAATGTAACTTTACTGGCATTCCAACAATAAATCAGATAATCTCTAGAGGTCTATTATAATATTTAATTCTACCATTTATAATATTTATTCAAATAAAAGCAGTGCTTAGCATTTATAATGGCCATTTCCTTTCAGTAAACCAGAAATGGACCTACCCCATGTGAACTTTATTACTATAAAGAAACAACACTTCCAAATATTATGCATACTATATATCTTAGTCTATGTCAAAGAAAAACTACAGAATCATTCATTCCAGGTGATACCACTAATTGAGGAAGCTATCTTTTCCTAGGCTTCGGGTCATTTAAAAAAGTGTCCCCCAGCTCTTTTAGCTATTCAAATCTTACTCAGTGGGCGTCCCCAGTGCCTGAAGACTGCTGCTCAAAGCCAGATTTTATAGAAGAATGTGCAGCATGTCAAGTGATTCAGAGTGTAAACAGATTTAGGAAGGGCAGACACACAGGACTGAGAAGCAACACAGTAGACTGACCTTCTCATCAACCTCTTCCCCTCCCCTTTCCTTAACCATGGAAAGTCAGGCAAAGTCAAGGCACCAGAAGAAATAATAAATGAAAAATGACCCTTGCCAACTGTGGATTTTCAGTGCCTGATTACCCGCCCATCTCATCTTATGCATCAAAGAGCAAAGGGTATGGGAGAGCCGGTAGAGTAGCCAGGAAGAAAGGAAAAGAGGGATTATTTTACTGGCCCTTAGAGATCTGGTTACCAGCCTGAAAAACAAGACCAGATGTATTTGCATGATTATAAAATAAAATGCCTTTCAAATAACTTAATCTTCAGGAATATTATAGTATATACATTTGTTTTTAATTCCCTAGGGATAGGCAACAGCCCGCGGGATCCTTTGTTTACCCGTGGGTATAAGGATGGAAGATTCTTGCATGCACCCCGGAATGCATGCTAGTGAGTAACACGTGTGAGAACCAAGAGGATTAGAGTATTATCCTGCTATTGTTTTCTGCACTACATCCACTTCAATCTACAGGAAAATGAAAACAGAAATGGGCCCAAGAGATTATAAACAGGCTGCTGCCATTGAAGTCTGTTCTTCTTATGTTGAAGCAGCCCAGGATGCAGGCTTTGTTTCTTCAGGTTCTATCGAAAACCCTCCAAGAATGTGAAAGAATTAGTGGAGGTGAAATCACCCAAAAGGCAATTACTGTCTCCTCTCTCAGGAGTCGGTTTCAGCCAAGCAGACATAAAAATATAAAGTTTCCATCATAGCTGAATGGTTCAAAGCCAAGAGGCAAAGTACATGGGCTTTGGAAACGTTCGTGGTTAGTGGTAGGTAAGAAAGGATATAAACGCAGCAGCTCAGACTAAATACGAATTTCAGGGAAAAGGGAAGAACAGAGTGCACTGCTCCCCCATGCTGTGCTTCCCTAGGATGAACGCAGACTTCATTTTCCATTTGGCACCAAAAGAACCTAGACCCACCCCAGCTGGATCACTCAAAAAGCCCTCAATGTGTTGTGTCCGCAGGGCCCACTTTTGCTCTGAACTAGACCAGCTGGGCCAGCTGTCAAAAGGCTGAGCTCTGTCGAGTAGTCGAGTAGCAGGAGGCCATCAGGGTCACATATAAAAGCAAGCTGACTGGCTCATAGCGCAACAATCACATCAGGCAAGGTCGGCTCACTTTTTCCATTCCAAGTCAGGGCTGGCCTGTAACGGTGATATGCTCATATTAATAACAGGGACAACCAAAACCTTTCAGGGAGAGGGCTTAAAACGTTTTCCAAGGAAAAGCCTGCTATTAATTCCCCAAATGACAGATAAGACAACTCAGGCCCAGAGAAGGAGAATGATTAGGCCCAGAGCGCACATGTGAGTTGGACAAAGCTGAAAGAAAGAACTGAAGCCCACCCTCCCAGGTCACGTTCTGGTCCTCAAAAGTATTTTTCAACTCCACGGGGGCCTACTTCCTAAAAGGCTGACTGCTCTGTTCTCAGAACTGCAGAGGCTGGGCAAGACTCTCTGTACTCAATGTATTGTTTTAAAGCCTTCATATCCCACTCATTTAGCTTCTGATTTAAACAGATAAGGGTTGTCTTTACTGTTGCTTTTTTATTTAATGCATTAAAATCTGCTAGAATTGAAAAATAAAAATCAAAACAAAATGTAGAATTAAGGAAAGCGGGCAGAAATGTTTACTCCTCCCACTAGCACAAGCAGGTGGTGTAATGTATACTCATAAACACACTCATCCCAAAGGTAGAGCTTCTCATATTCCCCTGAGTAATTCAAATAACTAACATGTCATTTGCTTGTGATTTCTCATTTAAACTAAAACTGATCTTTCAAAGTTTCCTGTCAAACATATCAGAAATACTATGACTTTTCCCCATTTATAGTCTAAGATGATTTTGGAATCACAAAATTACCTGGGCCTTCCTAAGCAAATGGCACACATTGCTAAGCACTTTCTGATATTAAAGAGGCTATATAAACTTGTGATTAAGAGCAGGGACATTGAAGCAAAGCTCTACTCTCTCTCTCTCTCTCTATATATATATAAAAAATATATATGTTATGTAACATCAGGCAAGGTTATATATCTTATATGTGTGTGTGCGTATATATATACACACATATATATACACATACACACACACACATATATATAACAATATAAAACATATATATTTGAGACAGCATCTCACTCTGTCAGCCAGGTTGGAGTGCAGTGGCATGATCACAGCTCACTGCAGCCTCAACCTCTTGGGCTCAAGCAATCCTCCCACCTCAGCCTCCCAAGTCTGTGCCACCTCACCCATCTAGCTCTACTCTTTATGAGCTATGTGACCTTGACAAGATCCTTAACCTGTCTGTCCAGCTTTCTCATCTGGAAAATAGGAAGAAGAATCACATGGCTCCTGTGGCTGTTGAGAGAATGACATGAGCCAATACATGCCAAAGGCTCACGAGTGCTCCATGCACAGCAAAGCCACTGAATGCGTGTTAGTCCACCGACGAGCTTCCACTTCATGATAGAAAAATAAAAATCTATGCCGTGATTCCTGCCTGGGGGAACCTTACCAAAGTGAATATATGGAAAACAAAGTATGATTTTGGCATATTGTTTGACTGAATTACAATAGGTAGTGAAGACAGTTAAGTAGAAAAGTCCTTGCAGTAATCAAGGAACATTTCTTGTAGGAAAGGAATGAGATTATCATCAAAATAGGAATAAATGCTTCCTGGTTCTCTTTGGGTTATTCATAGTCCCTCTTATATTGTATACTTATTAGAGTATGATAGGAAAATCCTGGATTCAGAAATAATTATGCTTGTCATACAAATTTTTAAAAAAGAGCAGGAGACAATCCAATGGTTATCAACTGTCTGATGAAAATGCTTCATAAGTTTCAGGTACCTGCTATTTACCTTAGGACAAGAATGACAGTAACTATTAAAAACATTTCCTGCTTTTTTTTTTTTAATACTTTAAGTTCTAGGGTACATGTGCATAACGTGCAGGTTTGTTACATATGTACACTTGTGCCATGTTGGTGTGCTGCACCCATCAACCCCTCAGCACCCATCAACTCGTCATTTACATCAGGTATAACTCCCAATGCAATCCCTCTCCCCTCTCCCCTCTCCCCTCCCCATAATAGGCCCCGGTGTGTGATGTTCCCCTTCCAGAGTCCAAGTGATCTCATTGTTCAGTTCCCACCTATGAGTGAGAACATGCGGTGTTTGGTTTTCTGTTCTTGTGATAGTTTGCTGAGAATGATGGTTTCCAGCTGCATCCATGTCCCTACAAAGGACACAAACTCATCCTTTTTTATGGCTGCATAGTATTCCATGGTGTATATGTGAGACATTTTCTTAATCCAGTCTGTCACTGATGGATATTTGGGTTGATTCCAAGTCTTTGCTATTGTGAATAGTGCCACAATGAACATACGTGTGCATGTGTCTTTATAGCAGCATGATTTATAATCCTTTGGGTATATCCCCAGTAATGGGATGGCTGGGTCATATGGTACATCTAGTTCTAGATCCTTGAGGAATCGCCATACTGTTTTCCATAATGGTTGAACTAGTTTACAATCCCACCAACAGTGTAAAAGTGTTCCTATTTCTCCACATCCTCTCCAGCATCTGCTGTTTCCTGACTTTTTAATGATCGCCATTCTAACTGGTGTGAGATGGTATCTCATTGTGGTTTTGATTTGCATTCCTCTGATGGCCAGTGATGACGAGCATTTTTTCATGTGTCTGTTGGCTGTATGAATGTCTTCTTTTGAGAAATGTCTGTTCATATCCTTTGCCCACTTTTTGATGGGGTTGTTTGTTTTTTTCTTGTAAATTTTTTTGAGTTCTTTGTAGGTTCTGGATATTATTAGCCCTTTGTCAGATGAGTAGATTGCAAAAATTTTCTCCCATTCTGTAGGTTGCCTGTTCACTCTGATGGTAGTTTCTTTTGCTGTGCAGAAGCTCTTTAGTTTAATTAGATCCCATTTGTCAATTTTGGCTTTTGTTGCCGTTGCTTTTGGTGTTTTAGACATGAAGTCTTTGCCCATGCCTGTGTCATGAATGGTATTACCTAGGTTTTCTTCTAGGGTTTTTATGGTTTTAGGTCTAACATTTAAGTCTCTAATCCATCTTGAATTAATTTTCGTATAAGGAGTAAGGAAAGGATCCAGTTTCAGCTTTCTACATATGGCCAGCCAATTTTCCCAGCACCATTTATTAAATAGGGAATCCTTTACCCATTTCTTGTCTTCTCAGGTTTGTCAAAGATCAGATGGCTGTAGATGTGTGGTATTATTTCTGAGGGCTCTGTTCTGTTCCATTGGTCTATATCTCTGTTTTGGTACCAGTACCATGCTGTTTTGGTTACTGTAGCCTTGTAGTATAGTTTGAAGTCAGGTAGCGTGATGCCTCCAGCTTTGTTCTTTTGACTTAGGATTGTCTTGGCAATCGGGCTCTTTTTTGGTTCCATATGAACTTTAAAGCAGTTTTTTCCAATTCTGTGAAGAAAGTCATTGGTAGCTTGATGGGGATGGCATTGAATCTATAAATTACCTTGGGCAGTATGGCCATTTTCATCATATTGATTCTTCATAACGAAATGAAGGCAGAAATAAAGATGTTCTTTGAAACCAATGAGAATAAAGATACAACATACCAGAATCTCTGGGACACATTTAAAGCAGTGTGTAGAGGGAAATTTATAGCACTAAATGCCCACAACAGAAAGCTGGAAAGATCTAAAATTGACACTCAAACATCACAATTAAAACAACTAGAGAAGCAAGAGCAAATACATTCAAAAGCTAGCAGAAGGCAAGAAATAACTAAGATCAGAGCAGAATCGAAGGAGATAGAGACACAAAAAACCCTCCAAAAAATCAATGAATCCAGGAGTTGGTTTTTTGAAAAGATCAACAAAATTGATAGACCGCTAGCAACACTAATAAAGAAGAAAAGAGAGAAGAATCAAATACATGCAATAAAAAATGATAAAGGGGATATCACCACCGACCCCACACAAATACAAACTACCATCAGAGAATACTATAAACACCTCTACGCAAATAAACTAGAAAATCTAGAAGAAATGGATAATTTCCTGGACACTTACACTCTCCCAAGACTAAACCAGGAAGAAGCTGAATCCCTGAATAGACCAATAGCAGGCTCTGAAATTGTGGCAATAATTAATAACCTACCAACCAAAAAAAGTCCAGGACCAGATGGATTCACAGCTGAATTCTACCAGAGGTACAAGGAGGAGCTGGTACCATTCCTTCTGAAACTATTCCAATCAATAGTAAAAGAGGGAATCCTCCCTAACTCATTTTATGAGGCCAACATCATCCTGATACCAAAGCCTGGCAGAGACACAACAAAAAAAGAGAATTTTAGACCAATATCCCTGATGAACATCAATGCAAAAATCCTCAATAAAATACTGGCAAACCGAATCCAGCAGCACATCAAAAAGCTTATCCACCATGATCAAGTAGGCTTCATCCCTGGGATGAACCAAGGCTGGTTCAACATACGCAAATCAATAAACGTAATCCAGCATATAAACAGAACCAAAGACAAAAACCACATGATTATCTCAATAGATGCAGAAAAGGCCTTTGACAAAATTCAACAGCCCTTTATGCTAAAAACTCTCAATAAATTCGGTATTGATGGAATGTATCTCAAAATAATAAGAGCTATTTATGACAAACCCACAGCCAATATTATACTGAATGGGCAAAAACTGGAAGCATTCCCTTTGAAAACTGGCACAAGACAGGGATGCCCTCTCTCACCACTCCTATTCGACATAGTGTTGGAACTTCTGGCTAGGGCAATCAGGCAAGAGAAAGAAATCAAGGGTATTCAGTTAGGAAAAGAAGAAGTCAAATTGTCCCTCTTTGCAGATGACATGATTGTATATTTAGAAAACCCCATCATCTCAGCCCAAAATCTCCTTAAGCTGATAAGCAACTTCAGCAAAGTCTCAGGATACAAAATTAATGTGCAAAAATCACAAGCATTCTTATACACCAGTAACAGACAAACAGAGAGCCAAATCATGAATGAACTTCCACTCACAATTGCTTCAAAGAGAATAAAATACCTAGGAATCCAACTTACAAGGGATGTAAAGGACCTCTTCAAGGAGAACTACAAACCACTGCTCAGTGAGATAAAAGAGGACACAAACAAATGGAAGAACATACCATTTCCTGCTTTTTAATCATTGCACCTTAAGATAATGCTGGTGTTCTGTCTTATTAACGGAGGCCCTATTCAACCTGCTGAATCCTACACTTCAATCTCTCCTTTCATTCATTAAATGTGTTTTTTTGACATTTTTTCCCCTATCACTTCCTAAGCACCGAGTGCTGAAGTGTTAGGAATTTAGAAATAAATAAGACACATTCCTTGTCCTCAAAGTGTACCTTAACCCAGAATATTTTAATTAACATTTTGATTTTTCCAATAACATATTCTTATATAATTACTTTCTCAAATTGGAAAATTCAAAACATTACACAAAAGATTAATAAAACAATGATAAACCTGCCATACAGAGATAACCATTCTGGTATACTTGTCTCTGATCTTTCTCATAGGACAAATAAATAAATGCAAATGCAATATAATCATGATGATACCATTAATTGGCCTTGTCCATGTATATAATAAAACTTTTCTCAAGCCAGTAAAATTTCTTTGAAGGAATCATCTTAAATGTTGTACGCTGTTCTCTCATATGCATAGTCTATGAAACAATCACTTCAACATTATCTAAAGATGAAGATGAATCTTTGACTAACTACTAAAGACACTGTAAATAGATGTATATCCCACAGAGATGGTGTGCGGGATAAAGGGAATGACTCCTCGGAGAAGCAGGCCACCTTTATATATTCAATTTCTGTGACCTACATAGCATGGGCTGTGTTAAAATAAAGCAACCCTCAAAGTCAGCCAGGAACTCTCACATACCCCATGGCCTCCTTCTCCTATATTCTCCTTCTGCTACCTTTTCCCCGAGAGCTGGAGGGCTTTACTGCTTAGGCAGTTTTCTCATCTTCTAGGACTTACAGCAGAGAGAAGGCCATGTGAGTTGCTAGAGAAAAAAAAAAAATCCAAATTAAACCCAACATTCTCTTACTAAACTCACAACTGTCTTTAATATAAACTAGTTAAAGATGTAAGTAATACTCATGCAATAGTGATTTTGCTGGGTGTGTATACCACTCTTACTTATATAACTCAGAGCGTGTCCATTTGTTTGCTTTTAGAGTCGCTTCCTTCCAAGGATGTGGAATTAAGTGGTTATACAGAATCAGCTGTCAAACTTGGCACTGCAGTCATGTTTCCATGCTTAAGAAGGCAGGTACCTTTCTAAAGAGTGGGAATATGAGAAACTTTCTTTATAACTAATAAATGTAACATGAGTTTATATGCAATAATGTTTCAAACCAGGATAGTTTTATGCACCTGTCATTAAAAAGCAAATGGTTGTGCTCTCCTCATATGGCATTTTCATTTCTAGAACACAGTCATGTGGTCATCTCAATTTCTTCACAGGTAAAGAAAAGAAATCATTGGAACAAACTATGTACTTTCTCATATTTATGGAGAAAAGCAGAAGTTTTTTCCCCTGAAATGTCCAGTGTTCAACAGTAGGTATATCACATATCACATTTCATGGAATACAAAGTCTCCTGAAAAGTTACTAATAGCCAAACATCTGTTTTATAATTTTTTTTTTTTTTTTTGAGATGGAGTCTCACTGTTTTACTTAGGTTGGAGTGCAGTGGTATGATCTTGGCTCACTGCAACCTCCGCCTCCCAGGTTCAAGCAATTCTCCTGCCTCAGCCTCCCAAGTAGCTGGGACTACAGATGCCCACCACCAGGCCCGGCTAATTGTTGTATTTTTAGTAGAGACAGGGTTTCACCATATTGGCCACACTGGCCTCGAACTCCTGACCTTGTGATCCGCCCACCTCAGCCTCCCAAAGTGCTGGGATTATAGGCGTGAGCCACTGCGTCTGGGTGTTTTACAATTTTCCCATTAGCTTCCATTAGACATAAAAATATGTATAACTGAAGAAAATTATGAAGAAATCACAAAGTTACAAAGAAGAATTTAGGCCAGGCATGGTGGGTCACGCCTGTAATCCCAGCACTTTGGGAGGCCAAGGTGGGAAGATCGCTTGAGCCCAGGAGTTTGAGACCCACCTGGGCAACATGGCAACATCCCATCTCTACAAAAAATACAAAAATTAGCCAGGCGTGGTGGCATGTGCTACTAGTAGCTGGGACTACAGGCACATGCCACCACGCCCACCTAATTGGGAGGTAGGAGAATTGCTTAAGCCTGGGAAGTGGAGGTTGCAGTGAGTTGAGATCCCACAACCACACTCCAGCCCAGGCAACAGAACAAGATCCTATCGCAAAGAAAAAGACCCAAAAAACAAAAAACAAACAAAAAAATAAGAACTTAGCCTTGTATCAGTTTTCTATTGCCACAACAATGCTGCATAACCAATCACCCCAAAACTCAGTGGTTTAAAACAATAAGCACTTCAGTGACAAGCCTCCAGGTCAGTGATTTTGGTGGGCTCAGCCAGGGTTGGTTAGACAGTTCTAGTCTTAACTGGGCTCACTCACATGTCTAGAGTTCGCCCCTCTGTTGGTAATGAGGATGGTATCAGTCAGGACAACTGAGATAATTTGACTTTCCTCCATGTGGCTTGCCTTCCAGCAGGCTAGCCTGGCCATGTTCTCTGGACAATTTCAGAGGAGCAAGAGGCCAGCAGAAATACACAGGGTGTTTTCCAGCTCTGCTTGTGCTGTGTCTGCTAACAAGTCTCATCAGCCAAAGCAACCTGCAAGCCCAGCTCAGATTCAAGAATGGGGAAATAGCCTTCAACCTTGTAGTAAGAACTGCCAAGTCACATGGCCTAAAGCATAGCCACAGGGAGGGGTGAAGAATTGGAGTCATTAATACAATTAATCTACCCCAACCTTACACTCTTAAATGACAATAACAATGATAATCAAAAATAACCAAGGTATATTAGATTTTTTAGAGGAAATTGGGTTCAATATTCTAAAGCACTTATGGGAGGAAAAAGATTTCTTTCCTCACCTATTTGTAGGTTCATGGCTGAGACAGCTATAACAAAAGACAGATTAGCAAGAGAAGAACATACAAATTTATTTAATATAAGTTTTATGTGACACAGGGGCCTTCAAAAGGAAAGTAGCCCTCACCCTGCCAGCCAAAAAAAAAAAAAAGGCAGGAAAATCTATGTATTTTTATGGTACGTTTGTTAAAGTGGACAGGCATGGAAAATCATGACCGGACAAACGGGGTTCTATTGGTAATAACTAGGGGTATCTAGCAAGGCCTGTTTGAAGAAGACAGACACAGATTCTGCCTTCAATCACAGAAGACAGAATCTATGAATGTCTTTAGAGAAGACACAGATTCTTCTCTGTGTCCCTGAATCTTCAGAGATACAGGTGTTCCTTTCCTCCAGGTATAGGGAGGATACCTCTGGAATGAGGGCCTTGTGACCTGCTTCAGTGAGAAGGCCAAGGGGGAAGACAATGGAGACCTTCCTGCTTCTGCTGTTTTCTCAAGTTCCAAGTTGCTGTATTCTGGAGTAGTGTGTCCTGAACCCCATCAGTAACACAGAAAAGAAAAAGTGGATGGCAAATTAATAGAACAAAGCAGATACTGAAAAATCAAGAAGTTTTTTTTTCCCGAAACATTTCCTCTATAGCCTACAGTAGGATGGCATACTTCCTGATTTCTGAGTCCCATTTTGCTTTACAGCTAAGGGAACTGATCTGAAGAAAGTGGAAAAGAAAATAAATAAAACACAACTAGTGCTTTCAGCTCACTTTATTGTTCTTAAAAGAGGCCACAAGCCAGGTGAAATGGCTTATGCCTGTAATTCCAGCAATTTGGGAGGACGAGGCAGGAGGATCACATAAGGACAGGAGTTCACGACAGCCTGGGTAACCTAGCAAAACCTTGTCTCTAAAAAATACAAAGAAGAAGACAGGTGCAGTGGCTCACGCCTGTAATCCCAGCACTTTAGGAGGCTAAGGCGGGGGATCACTTGAGCTCAGAAGTTCAAGACCAGCCTGACCAACATGGTGAAATCCCGTCTCTACTAAAAATCAAAAAATTAGTCGGGCTTAGTGGCAGACACCTGTATTCTCAGCTACTCGAGAGGCTGAGACAGGAGAATCACTTGAACCTGCCTAGGCAGCAAAACTAGACTTGGACTCCAAAAACAAAACAAAACAAAAAAAAGCATCTGTATTATCTGTATTTAAAATCAAATAAATGCTGTTCCTTCTGTCTAAAATACGTTTCCCAAAAGCCTTTTCTGCATCTATTGAGATAATCATGTGGTTCTTGTCTTTGGTTCTGTTTATATGCTGGATTATGTTTATTGATTTGCAAATGTGGAACCAGCCTTGCATCCCAGGGATGAAGCCCACTTGATCATGGTGGATAAGCTTTTTGATGTGCTGCTGAATCCGGTTTGCCGGTATTTTATTGAGGATTTTTGCATCGATGTTCATCAGGGATATTGGTCTAAAATTCTCTTTTTTTGTTGTGTCTCTGCCAGGCTTTGGCATCAGGATGATGTTGGCCTCATAAAATGAGTTAGGGAGGATTCCCTCTTTTACTATTGATTGGAATAGTTTCAGAAGGAATGGTACCAGCTCCTCCTTGTACCTCTGGTAGAATTCAGCTGTGAATCCATCTGGTCCTGGACTTTTTTTGGTTGGTAGGCAGCCCTTCATGCTAAAAACGCTCAATAAATTCGGTATTGATGGAACGTACCTCAAAATAATAAGAGCTATTTATGACAAACCCACAGCCAATATCATACTGAATGGGCAAAAACTGGAAAAATTCCCTTTGAACACTGGCACAAGACAGGGATGCCCTCTCTCACCACTCCTATTCGACATAGTGTTGGAACTTCTGGCTAGGGCAATCAGGCAAGAGAAAGAAATCAAGGGTATTCAGTTAGGAAAAGAAGAAGTCAAATTGTCCCTCTTTGCAGATGACATGATTGTATATTTAGAAAATCCCATTGTCTCAGCCCAAAATCTCCTTAAGCTGATAAGCAACTTCAGCAAAGTCTCAGGATACAAAATTAATGTGCAAAAATCACAAGCATTCTTATACACCAGTAACAGACAAACAGAGAGCCAAATCATGAATGAACTTCCATTCACAATTGCTTCAAAGAGAATAAAATACCTAGGAATCCAACTTACAAGGGATGTAAAGGACCTCTTCAAGGAGAACTACAAACCACTGCTCAGTGAAATAAAAGAGGATACAAACAAATGGAAGAACATACCATCCTCATGGATAGGAAGAATCAATATCGTGAAAACGGCCATACTGCCCAAGGTAATTTATAGATTCAATGCCATCCCCATCAAGCTACCAATGACTTTCTTCACAGAATTGGAAAAAACTGCTTTAAAGTTCATATGTAACCAAAAAAGAGCCCGCATCTCCAAGACAATCCTAAGTCAAAAGAACAAAGCTGGAGGCATCACGCTACCTGACTTCAAA
This sequence comes from Macaca thibetana thibetana, assembly GCF_024542745.1. Classification (NCBI taxonomy): domain Eukaryota; kingdom Metazoa; phylum Chordata; class Mammalia; order Primates; family Cercopithecidae; genus Macaca; species Macaca thibetana. The sequence continues at coordinate 22,433,601 of NC_065581.1, read as the reverse complement.
CTATACTACAAGGCTACAGTAACCAAAACAGCATGGTACTGGTACCAAAACAGAAATATAGACCAATGGAACAGAACAGAGTCCTCAGAAATAATACCACACATCTACAGCCATCTGATCTTTGACAAACCTGAGAGAAACAAGAAATGGGGAAAGGATTCCCTATTTAATAAATGGTGCTGGGAAAATTGGCTAGCAATAAGTAGAAAGCTGAAACTGGATCCCTTCCTTACTCCTTATACGAAAATTAATTCAAGATGGACTAGAGACTTAAATGTTAGACCTAAAACCATAAAAACCCTAGAGGAAAACCTAGGTAGTACCATTCAGGACATAGGCATGGGCAAAGACTTCATGTCTAAAACACCAAAAGCAACGGCAGCAAAAGCCAAAATTGACAAATGGGAGCTAATTAAACTAAAGAGCTTCTGCATAGCAAAAGAAACTACCATCAGAGTGAACAGGCAACCTACAGAATGGGAGAAAATTTTTGCAATCTACTCATCTGACAAAGGGCTAATAATATCCAGAACCTACAAAGAACTCAAACAAATTTATGAGAAAAAAACAAACAACCCCATCAAAAAGTGGGCAAAGGATATGAACAGACATTTCTCAAAAGAAGACATTCATACAGCCAACAGACACATGAAAAAATGTTCATCATCACTGGCCATCAGAGGAATGCAAATCAAAACCACAATGAGATACCATCTCACACCAGTTAGAATGGCGATCATTAAAAAGTCAGGAAACAACAGGTGCTGGAGAGGATGTGGAGAAATAGGAACACCTTTACACTGTTGGTGGGATTGTAAACTAGTTCAACCATTATGGAAAACAGTATGGCGATTCCTCAAGGATCTAGAACTAGATGTACCATATGACCCAGCCATCCCATTACTGGGGATATACCCAAAGGATTATAAATCATGCTGCTATAAAGACACATGTACACGTATGTTTATTGTGGCACTATTCACAACAGCAAAGACTTGGAACCAACCCAGATGTCCATCAGTGACAGACTGGATTAAGAAAATGTGGCACATATACACCATGGAATACTATGCAGCCATAAAAAAGGATGAGTTTGTGTCCTTTGTAGGGACATGGATGCAGCTGGAAACCATCATTCTTAGCAAATTATCACAAGAACAGAAAACCAAACACCGCATGTTCTCACTCATAGGTGGGAACAGAACAATGAGATCACTTGGACTCGGGAAGGGGAACATCACACACCAGGGCCTATCATGGGGAGGGGGAGGGGGGAGGGGGCAGGGATTGCATTGGGAGTTATACCTGATGTAAATAACGAGTTGATGGGTGCTGACGAGTTGATGGGTGCAGCACACCAACATGGCACAAGTATACATATGTAACAAACCTGCACGTTATGCACATGTACCCTAGAACTTAAAGTATAAAAAAAAAAAGAGATAAAAAAATAAAATAAAATAAAATACGTTTCCCTCCTCATCTAGTTAATGCTTACCTTCCTTCAATATCTTCAATTCCAGATTCACTTATTTGGAGATACCATCTTGATCTTCCTGAGAGTATATACCCTCCTTGTATACTTCTCTCTGCATCGTGTACTTCTTCCCACAGCAATCACAGTTTTATATTTGTTCGTGGAATATTTGACTGCTGACTGCTCTCACTAGACTGTCTGCTCCATGAGGGTAGAGACTCTTTCTGGTTCTGTTCTGTTTCATCTTTCTTTGGATGCCGTATAGTTGCTGACATATAATAGATCTGACACATATCAAATGAATAAAGGACTAGATAGAAAGCAATAAATGGGAGGCCAATGATTATTGGCAATATGTGAGAGTATTATGGATAACAGAGCATGTACAAGACTCATGAGACCAAGAAAGTTCTTCATAGTGAAGTTTTAGGTAATCAATGTTTAAATGAAGGAACTAATCTGAAATACATGTTTTAATGTTTTTAAGTTCAGTGTTCAATACATGAATGTTTTGAAACACAGAAACAACCACGTTTCATGTTTTTAACAGTAAGAAGCAGAGAAAATCAATGTCAGAGATTTATCAAACAAATACAGGTCCTCCCATAGGATAAGCCTCTTGTCTCTAGCATTTTCAATTACAGAGGAGGATGAAAGGGAAGGTGTACATTACATGCCTGATTCGGAGTCAGCTGATGCAAAGTCAAATGCTTCACTGAGGCTCTCTGCAAGTATTTGACATTTTCTGAGAAAATTTAGAATTGCATGCATCCCCTCCTCACCACCTACTTGCTGGTGTTATGATGCCTTCTGTGTAGCACAGGACTCACTTACTGCCACCTTGTCTGCCAGGGCATATATTTCATTCTGGTTACAAACTGAAAAAGGCTTCTTTTACTTATCCTGAAAGAATGCATGTAAGATTTGAGTTTTCTGGTTAAATTTATAATGGAATCGGAAATTGCTTCAGGAAGGAAACCTTAGCACCCGCCTGTCATCATTACGCAGAGTAATATGGTTCTATAACATCAGAGGCCCAGATGAATGTCGTATACGCAGGGCTGTGTACATCTCATACACTGACTGTATTCAACCCAGTGGAGGTATTCAGTCATCACTCCCCGGCCATCCCTTACAATTCTCAGATATCTGAGTTTATGACACTGGATTACAAGCTATAATTCTCAAGACAAAACAGTCAAACAGGAAAGGAAAGGCCTTTTCATGATGGACTCAGAAACATCACGGTAAAATTTTAGGACAAGACTAAATTAAATGTTAGGGTCCACAGAGAACCAAAAGTGAGCTGAGGCAAAAGGATGGCTCCTCCTTGACTTCAATTCACTTTGGCTGCAACGCTGACACCCTATCTTATAGACTCACTGGACTCACTGCATTTTCTTTAGAATAAGTTTGCATATGGCTATGTATAATTCAGTAAGGAAAAAAATGTCAAAATGGACTTTCTTTAATGGGTTTTTGGAATTATCCAATACATATGTAATGATAAAGAAAGCACAGTGCTTAATATTTGGGAAAGTACTGACATAATAATTCAATGAAAGCATGGAAAATAAATGAAGAAAAGAAAAAAAGAAGGGAAAAGTTAGAGGAAGGGAGAGAAGGAGGAAATCAGGGAAGAAGCAAAGGAAGGAGATGGGAAAAAAGAGAAAAAGAAAGATTGGTATATGTAATGTTTATGCAATTTCCACAGTGAACACTGGTGTCTTAGCAAAAATCTTACGGGTATTACTTTCTACTGGCAAATTCTATTGGAATCTATCCTATTTTCAAAATATTGTATTTCATTTAATTTTCTATAAAATATATTATAGTATTCTGATAAAATGTTTTCACTGCTCTCCCCTGCTTTAATTTATTAAACTATTCTGAATCACACAGATTTGTGATAGGCCCTGAAGGTAGTAATTACTCATATTTGGTTTATTAAATCAAAAAACAGCCTGTAATCCCAGCATTTTGGGAGGCCGAGGAGGGTGGATCACTTGAGGTCAGGAGTTTGAGACCAGCCTGACCAACATAGTGAAACCCTGTCTCTACTGAAAATACAAAATTAGCTGGGTGTGGTGGCGCATGCCTGTAATCCCAGTTACTTGGGAGGCTGAGGCAGGAGAATCGCTTGAATCCAGGAGGCAGAGGTTGCAGCGAGCCGAGATGGCACCATTGCACTCCAGCCTGGACAACAAGAGTGAAACTCCATCTCACAACAAACAAACAAACAAAACAGATGTCTATTTATGTAAATAAACAGTTGTGTTAAAGGCTAACAAGGTGAAACAAATATGATAGTAGCAGACAAAATAAATTATCACATCCCTTGGGAAGAAGAATTGGGAGAAAATAGCTGTGAGTTTTTCACAGAAGGGATGAGGCTTCATGTAGATTCCTAAATAATCAGTAGAGAGTCACCAGACAGATCACAGAAGAGGGCATTAGGAGAAAGCCTTGGAGGCAAAGGAAATAAATACAACAGCATGACAGCCTGAAGGAGCAAGTGTACCCAGGGACCTATGGTGGAAGTGTAGCTGGAAGGCAGCTGAAAATGGACAGTAAGTCAGGTGAATAGAGAAAAGTCAATTCATAGAAGACCTAAGATGGCATGCATAGATGATGCTGATTTATTGTATAATCAGTAAATCTGAAGCACGGGGGTAAAATTATATGGTTTTCTTTAAAAGATAAAAACATACAGAAACAATATTGAAAGTAGTCTTGAATGGAGAAAAGATCAATGAGAAAACACTTAAAATAGTCCACAAAAGAGAGATGACAAAGACCTGAAATAGGGCAGCAGTGCTGGTATTGGAAAAGGGGTGATAGATTGAGAGACTATAAATGAGGAACATCTATAATAGCTAGATGGATATAAGAGATTAGGCACTGGCAAAATGTAGAAGTTTCTAGTTATATACAGGTTTTTGGTATGTATGTAAAAAAGAAGAGTAAGACTAAAGAGAAAGATCATAATTGTAGCTTAAATGCATGGGTTTTTCTGTGGGATATTCTGCTAGCAATTAATAGGAAGGAGCCAAAAATATTTAGGAAACAAGCCTGAAATGGAGATATTGATTTGTGGTCATTGGCATTCAGGTAGCAGTGGATGCAGGGAGCATTGAAAAGATTGCCATGGGAATGCATGGAATTGAAAGGAGAATGAATGGTTAACTGTAAATCCACAGAGACACAGTCACACACCATATAATGATGTTTTGGTTAACAATGAACAGCATATACAATGGTGCTCCCATAAGATTTTAATGAAGCTGGAAAATTCCTATTGCCTAGTGATGTCATAGTCCTTGTAATGCAGTAGTATAATGCATTACTCACGTGTTTTTAGTGAGGCTGGCTAAACAAACCTACTGTGCTACCAGTCTTACAAAAGTCTAGCACATACAATTATGTACCATAAATAATACTTGATAATGATAATAATTGGCCATGTTGCTGGTTTATGAATTTACTACTCTATTTATTATTTTAGAAAGTATTCTTTCTATATAGATATTAAAAATATATATTTTTATAAATATAAATATATAGGCTGGGTGCGGTGGTTCACGCCTATAATCTGAGCACTTTGGGAGGCTGAGGCAGGTGGATCACACGGTCAGGAGTTCGAGACCAGCCTGGCCAAAATGGTGAAACCCCCATCTCTACTAAAAATAAAAAAATTAGCTGGGCGTGGCGGTGGGTGCCTGTAATTCCAGCTACTCGGGAGGCTAAGGCAGGAAAATTGCTTGAACGCAGGAGGCAGAGATTGCAATGATACAAGATCGCACCACTGCACTGCAGCCTGGGCGACAGAGCAAGACTCTGTCTCAAAAAAAAAAAAATTATATTTATATATAAATAAATATTTATAAAATATATATGTATTTTTTAAGTTAACTGTAAAATAGCCTCAGGCAAGTCCTCCAGAAGGTAGGGATTCCAGAAGAAGGCATTGTTATCATAGGAGATGACAGCTCCATGCATGTTATTGCCCCTGAAGACCTCCCAGTGGGACAAGATATGAAGGTGAAAGACAGTGATATTGATGATCCTGACCCTGTGTAGGGCTAGGCTCATGTGTGTGTGTCTTCATTTTTAATCAAAAAGTTTAAAAAGTAAAAATAAAAAATTAACAGAAAAAACTTATAGAATAAGTATATAAAGAAAGAAAATATATTTGTATAGCTGAGAGCTAAGATAGTTTCTTATTCACCTTTCTATACCCAACAGCCTCTACCACAGAACATAAAACATAGAAAATAATCATATATTTGACAATGAAAATTGTTGACTTAATAGAATCTCAGGTTTTGGTGAATCTGTATTTTCATTCTGATGTGTTTTTGAATGACACAAAATCTTAATATGTAAATGCCTCTGTGTGTGTGTGTGAGAGAGAGAATGAAAAGAGAGAGTTTCCGGGTTTGAAAACACTAATTCATTCATTCTGTATGAATCACATTATATCATATCTAGCAGGAAAAAGTACTTCTGACAGCCTGACAGGTCTGGGCAAGTTGAATTTGCTTACCCTCCTCTTTTCTAATAACTTCCTTCAGCTGATCTATATTTTTGCCATTCTAAATCTAACTCCATCCTTTATCAGTTTTAGCTGCATTTCTAGTCTCCAATTTACTACTTTGGCAGAATGTAAAAGATTCTAAACTTGTTATCTATGCACACTTTTAGTCACCCAAAATAATTTTTTAAGTTATTAATGTCATGTGAAAATAAAAATTTTAAAAACCATTACTCACCAATCTTGGTAAGATGAGTAGAGATGAGTTTCAGTGTGATTAGATGGGGTCAAGATATGGCTTATTTGAGTCTATATCCCTCAACCTGTGACAAGTTTGGACTTACTGACATTACCAAGGATTTAGGTCAGTTTAATATCAGAAAAGTTAAACCACAGAGCGGCCAGTTCTAGGGCTCTCTGCTGCTCCACAAAAAGACACAAGAGTTACTTACAAAGCATATTATTTCCCTCTTCCCATCTAAACGAAGTTCATCATAGGCAAGGTTGGAAAATACACTGTCTCCCAGAGTTATTGCGGAGAGCAAAAGAGATGAAGCATGCTAAAGTGCTTATAAATGGTAATGCACTATAAAATGTCAGTCAAGATATGCTGCCAATCACCATCACACCTCCAATCACAATTCAGAACAAGAGCATGGGCAAAGAGGGGACAGGTCTCATGAGCTAAACCTGCAAGTAGGTGAGGCAAGTTAAGAAGACAAACAGATAAGTAGATACTATAGGGACCCAAAGAGGTACGATAACCAACATGTGGCAACTTAAGCAAGCAATTGGTAACAAGAAACTGAATAACTCGGCCAGGTGCAATGGCTCACGCCTATAATCCCAGCACTTTGGGGGACCAACATGGATGGATCACTTGAGGTCAGGAGTTCGAGACCCAGCCTGGCCAACACGGTGAAACTCATCTCTACTAAAAATACAAAGAAATTAGCCAGGTGTGGTGGTGCACACCTGTAATCCCAGCTACTCGGGAGACTGAGGCAGGAGAATTGCTTGAAACTGGGAGGTGGAAGTTGCAGTGAGCCAAGATCGCGCCATTGCACTCCGGCCTGGTGACAGAGTGAGACTCCATCTCAAAAAAATATAAAATAAAAACTGAATAACTATTTGGGTGATGGGCACACTAGAAACCCAATCTTCACTATGATGCAATATACCCATGTAACAAACCTGATGTGTACCCTCTGAATCTAAAATAAAGTAAAACAAAATAATAAAAATAATAAAAATCAATTCAGTTTATGGCACAGCATCAGACTAAAGTTTGTAGAAATTCAAAGAAAAAAATAAGTAAGAAAAGTAACAGGCATGGCACTATGGAAACTTATAAACATCCTAGTCAGAGTGAGAGTTTGATGCCCCTGAAATAAACATATTTAAATCTTTGTAAATATTTAAATATTTATTTAGGGGACTGGGGAAAACTTACTGTCTGTTAACAAAAATATTTAATCTTGAAAATAAGAAAATCACTATACACACCTAATGTAAAATAACATTTTATTAAGAATAAGCCTAGAACAACAATTTCGTACAATAGACAAATATTTGAAGGGTCAATTAAACGGCTTAAAACATACTCAAAGAAATTAGTTATTAATAACAAACTGTAGTAAGTCAAGCATTGTTGGTTTCAGAATTTCACTTGATACCAGATGCCAGTTGAGAGGCTGTTATTCATGGCAGGGGAATTACCACTTGTCACTCTTACTTGTGCATTGAAATTTTATTTAGCATAGGTCTGAATAGATGAAAAGCTTTCGAAAATTTTCATTAGGGTTTGTAATCTACTTAGATGGATGTTCTCATTACATTTCAATTGTTATATAAGAAATCACGGCCAGGCATGGTGGCTCACGCCTGTAATCCCAGCACTTTGAGAGGCCGAGGTGGGCGGATCATGAGGTCAGGAGATTGAGACCATCCTGGCTAACACGGTGAAACCCTGTCTCTACTAAAAAATACAAAAATTAGCCAGGCGTGGTGGCGGGCACCTGTAGTCCCAGCTACTTGGGAGGCTGAGGCAGCAGAATGGCGTGAACCCAGGAGGCAGAGCTTGCAGTGAGCTGAGATCGCGCCACTGCACTCCAGCCTGGGTGACAGAGCGAGACTCTGACTCAAAAAAAAAAAAAAAGAAAGAAAAAGAAAAACAGAAATCACATGTAAAAATTAAAGTTTACCTGCTTCATATTTATAATTAATTCAGTGATGCTTAGCTCCCAGTAGAGATCACTGCTTCATCCTGTTGCCTATCTGGCCTGTGCTTATTCCAACTCAGCCATCAAATGGGCAGATTACAAAGAGGGAAAATCGAGATCTCAAAGTAACAGTTCCGAGAAGTCCACATGAATAGTCTTAGGTATCAAAGAAAGCCATTACCAGATGTGTCAGTCACACCCTGAGATGACCGCCAATGAGTCGTGGCCTTGTATAGCCCTCTCCCCTTGAATCCAGACAGAACCTGTGCCTTGCTTCTAACTCATAGAATATGGCAAAGGTGATGGGATGGCATTCCCATGATTATGTAACAGTACACAGGACTCTGTCTAAATAGATTGGAGCAAAACATTCTTCCTTGCTGGCTTTGAAGATGTGAGCTGTCATGTTGAGAGGGGGCCTATGCAGAAGATCACATGACGAAAAGCTAGAGATCCCTCTAGGAACTGAGAGTTGCCCCAGCCAACAGCCAGTAAGAAAACTGTGACCTCATTCCTACAGTACAAGGAAATGAATTCTGCCAACAATTTGAGACAGCTTGGAAGCAGGTCTTTCCCTGTTGAGTCTCTGAGGAGAACGTAGATCTCTGAGGTCGATACCTAGATTAAAGCCTAGGAAGACTCTGAAGCCGAGAACCTAATGAAGCTGTGCCTAGACTTCCAACCTACAGGCACTGTGCCCTAAGAAATGTGTACAGTTTCAAACTGATAAGATTGTAATAATTTGTCACACAGCATAGGGAATGAATGCACCAGATAGTAAGGTTCAGGTTCTTGTCAGCTCTTTGTTCATTGTTAATAGGGTAGAACTTTCCAAGGTAGGAAGGTTCAAGGTCCAGACGAGAGGAATTACACAGTTTGCAGGACAGCAAGACCATTTAGGCAAATGCATGTTGTGTGGTTTTGGGGGCTGCCTGTTTCTGAGGGGCAGGTAGACACCCAGTGGTAAGAACTCCAGATCAGAGCCATAGAAGCAGGCAGACTTGAGGTGTTAGAGATCGGGGTGGACTGTGTCTGCAAATGGGGTGTCAAGTCATGGGAGGATTATGGTGGTAAAGACTGAGAATTGGGCAGGGTATTTCTACACATTTTTGAGGTGAGTCCAGAAGAGTCTCCAGTCCAAAATAACTTTCAGTGCCTGGAATCTTACCAGCAGGTAATTAAAATATGCATATATAAAATATATATTCTTATAAAATATAAATTTTTATATAAAATATATATTATAAAATATATTATAAACATGTTTTATATAAAATATAAATAGATAATAGAAAAATATATTAAAACTAATGTTTTTATATATAAAAATCTATATTTTATATATATCTTGAGAGTTAGGGTTAGATTGATTAAAACTTCAGCTCTTGTCTTAACCAACTTTCTGATTTAGGCAAATTACTGAATGTCTCTAAGCTTCAGTCTACTCAATTTAAAATAAGAGTAGTAACAACTATTATACTTCTCATGACTGTTATGGGATGAAAAGAAGTGGCAAAAAGAGACAATGAAAAAAGTAGTGTCTTCCACAGTACAAAGCAAAAGCTGAAGGCATATAAAAGATCAACAGCATAGAAGGTTTAAGAATTTGTGTTGCATAGTCAGTCTGTGAGAACTTCAATCTTGGCTCACTGGTTTCTTAGCTCTGACCTTTTGCCAGTGACTGAACCTTCTGAGTATCCATTTGCTCTTCTAAAAAGGCATGAAAATAATACCACCTTCCTGTATTGTCCAGATCTTAAATGAGACAATGTATGTAAGGTACTCTCATTCTCATTTTTACTTAAATAGGAGATTGCTATATTGCCCGATTGGACTGCTTAGCTTTGGAGCTAGCTAGCATTTTGCAGTTGGGTAAGACAACTCCCCATGTTCCCTTTCAAACCTGTGTCATTGCTCTTTGTATTACTTCTAATTAGAACAATGAATAGGCTATGGTATCATTATTTATATCACTTTGTTTTTAGAACTAGAACCTCCAGGGCAAAGCTCTTTGATAGATGTTTGTTGGATTGAATTGAACTCAAATTTGCTGATAGATGTAGGATTTCTGGGGCACAGATCATGGGGGTCTTCTCTGTGATGCTGCTTGGCTGCAGCAATGTCTTCACAGCCTCAGTCTGCAGATACAGATTTAAGTGATGAGAGGATACCTTTTAGGCTAAAGTAAGGGAGGTTGATTTACTCTGATAATGTTAGCTTTGGTATCATCCAAGAGCACATCAGCAACAAATACTGTGGACACCACTGAATGCTAGAAAATATGCCACAGGCCTTCCCAGTCCCCAGTTAAGTTCTTCTCTAACACTGCACACAAAGCACATTAGCAGGATGAGATATTTATATGCTAAGTTAGATGTCTGTGTCATAAAAGTGATGTATGTAAGATCAATGCAACTGTAATTTAGCAATACAGGATGGGTTGAAAAACTTTTCATGGATGTAAATGTGTAATAGGCCAAGACGGTTACCTCAGGAAAGGATATATAAATTTTTTTGGAAGGTCCTAAAACACTTGTGGAAAACAAGCTAATTGACTAGCTGAAGTCATAGACTTAGGGCTAAAAGGTTATTTAGAAGTGATATTCCTGTCTCCCAGCCTACACTGAGTAGCTTAACTAAAACATCCCACATATACTGAGAATTATGAGTGCACCTGGAAGAATATTCTACAAAGTCCTTTAGCAACATGTTTTCATACCTCTTAAAGATCTACATATGGCATTACCTGGTAGACAGTTTTATATGTTGTATTGTTTTAGAGATCCAAAAATGCCCAGTCACTAAGAGCCCGTTGCCCAGAGTAATAATTAACACATTGACGATCATTTACTAGGTGCCAGATACTACTCTAATCCCTTTACAGACAAAACCTTATTAAATCCTCACATAATTATCCTATGGGTTACAAATGATTATTATCTTCATTTTACATTTGAGGAAAACAGGACACAAAGATATTAAATAACTTGTCCCAGGCCACACAGTTAATTAGCAGCAAAGCCAGTATCAAAACTAGGTTGATGGCTCCAGATTCCTCACTTAACCATTAGACCGTACTTTACCTTCAACACAGAAATATCACTGGACTGGGAGTCGAAACCACTTGGCTATTTGAAAGCTGTATAACTTTACTACTTCTTCATTTGTACTTCAGTGATAATACCCATATCATTTGCTTGAGAAGATTACATGGACGTATAAAAAGCCTCCTTGCACATAATAATACACAAGCATTATAAGAGGTACTAGCTCATAATAGGTATTCAACAAATGTTATTTGTATCTAATCTGATTCCTTCAGATGTTTTATGGGAGTTCTTATTAACCCACAAATAAATTATCTGGATCTGCAATGCTTTTAGCTATAATCTCATTAATACCTGAGAACAATTTTGTTTAACTCTAGCCAAGGATAAAGTCTTGAGAGGAACCGAAGGCCTGTTTGGGTGAACCTTGTGAACAAAGTCAATTTGAGGGCACTGGGCATTGCTGAAGAGGCCAGGCCTAGGCTGGTGACAATGGGGCTATGTGGACAGCCAGAAGTCACTGTGAGCTGAAGGGTGGAAGACAGGAGATAAGAGGCACTGGAAAGGGCATGCAAAGGCCTGAAACCATTTTGCCTAGGGCAGGAGCATCTTTAATTTCTGCAATTTATACCAGGGCCCAAAGGCACATTTGAGTTGAAAGTACACAGTTAGGATCATGCCAACAGCGGGAATGCTACAAAATGCTACATGGATGTTGTTTCCTCCTGAAGACATTAGTAATTATTGTGTATTTAAATTATTTTAGAATTTTTTTCCAATTTTCCATATGGGTCTATCAAGAAAATGTCAGAAAGCGGATGCTCAAGCAGTAGCACTTCTATCAGAGCTCTGCATGGGCTCGCGGGCTCAGCAGCTCAGCCTGAGGATAAAGTGCTATATCATCTCTTGGCACAGTACATGTGGGGAGCCATTGATGGGGAGGCAGAGAGATCTCTGTAGGCACACAGAGCTCAGATTCAGCCCCCTATCTCTCATGGTTAGGCACACACTGCGATAATGAAAAGTGTACTTAAGGGACCTCAGGTCATTGACTTTTCTTGTAAGACTCCACTGGAGAGTGACAAGCCACAGGTCTTAGCCATCACATATTGAACTTCATAGACAACCAGTACATCTTTATCACTATTTCATATCAGGAAAGCAAAGGCTTTCTTAGACATCCCCTAGTATTTTCATCCAGGACCAGACTGTGTTACATGACCTCAAAGCCCCAGCTGCAAGGAAGGCTCAATATTGAGTATTGTGCTTTAGTTCTAGCCATGGGGAAAACAAGTAAGAGAGACGGAGTCGGAAATAAATGGAATTTTGCAAGCTAACCCACACAGTCTCACAGGTGGGTACAATTATCACTTCCATGATGTAGCTAAGGAAACTGTGGCCTGGAAAGGTTAAACAACTTACTCCAGATCTCACAACTAACCAGTGGGGAGACTGCGATTTGAACTCACGCACCTTCTCTCAGGGTCTTTGCACTTAGCACTATGCTCTTCTGCTTTTCCAAATTAGTTCTTCCAGTTATTCTCTCTTGAGAGCACCCAGCAACTCTCCCTGATGGCCATAATCGTCATTTACAATTATATATTTATGTTGTATGATCATTGCTTTAATGCCTGTAATCTCTGTGAGAGTAATCTCACAGAGTAATCTCTGTGAGAGCTGAAACATCTTTGTTTCATTTACCACTACATATACAGCAATGTACATGTTTTCTCACACATAGTCCATTAATACCAAAGGAATGAATGAATGAATTCAAGATAACCGGTGATTTGATGCTACCCTTGTGCTAAACTAGCACTTGAGTAGCTTACAGCAGGAAAGTATCCATGAACTGAATAGCAGGCAGGGAAGACTCTGAGGAAAAGATACTCTTAGGCTAGGCCTAAAGGGATGACTTTGGCTTTGAGCAGCTGGAAGTGAGAGGAGGAAGTCCAAAGTAAGAAGAAACAAGTGTCTTTGTAAAATAGAAAACTGACCAGCTTGATGAAAATAGAGGATATATGTTTAGAAATAGGTCCCAATTAGGGTATTAAACAATTTAGGAAAAGCCATGAAAGAAGGGCAGAGAAAATTAAGTTTCAATATCAATAAAGAGATGGAGAGTTTTGTGAATAAGCAAAATGCTAAAAGGGATTACTTTGGTAGTTATACATAGATTTCACTGGCCGCCTTAAGGAGGCTATTACAGTAGCTTAAGCATCAGGAAATAGTGGAAAAGACCAGACCAGACCACAGCAATGGGAACGGAGAGTGAAGACAAAAAAGAGATCATGCCAAGGCAGCCACCACTAGAACTTGAGGCAGTGAGGAATGGCAGAGAGAGATGGATTTAAAGCAATTCCAAGTTTTTGATTTGGCTGACTAGGAGCATTGGCTAACAAATTAGAAATTCAGGAAAAGAGATGCTTGAGAAAGAAACATTGTGAAGACAAATATGGAGTTCAAGGAAACCGAAAGATATACAAGTAAAAATATTCAAGGATGACTACAGATCATGAAAAGGCAAAAACTGGATAGACCAGGAACTGAGCATACAAAATGTATCAGGAAAGAAATAGACTCATAGTCCTGGGACATGTGATCATTTCTGAGCTGGGACAGTAAAAAGATTATGTGATTTTCCAATTTCTCTTCCCCTGACTCAGTGGCAGCAATGTTAGTCTGGATCTCTGAATGACCATAAAACAGAGCTTTCCTTCATCCCTCAAGTTGACTCATATTGGACATGTAGTGTGAGCAAGAATAAATCCTTATTGTGTTAAGCCACCGATGTTTCAGACTTTTTTTGTTTTGTTTTGTTTTGTTTTGAAACAGCGTCTCACTCTGTTACCTAGGCTGGAGTGTGGTGGCGCAATCTTGGATCACTGCAACCTCCGCCTTCTGAGTTCAAGCAATTCTCCTGCCTCAGCCTCCCGAGTAGCTGGGATTACAGGCCCCTGCCACCACACCTGGCTAATTTTTGTATTTTTAGTAGAGATGGGGTTTCACCATGTTGGCCAGGCTGGTCTCTAACTCCTGACCTCGTGATCCACCTGCCTCGGCCTCCCAAAGTGCTGAGATCACAGGTGTGAGCCACCACACCCGGCCTAGATTTAATTTTTAACTGAAGCGCATCCTAGCCTAGCTTAAGCAAAACTCCAGCACCTGGAGTAAGGCATTCAATCTCAAGGAGAAGTTGAAATTTGAGGCACGAAGAACATAAGGGAGTGAAAAGAAATGTGCAAATGTTGTGAATGGGGAGAATGGAGTTGCTGTTATGTTAAAGTGAGAATAATATTCCTCTTCGAGGATAAAAAGCAGCTCAAAACTTTGATTCACATTTGGTACATCAGCAAACACGATAATGCACCTTTTCAAGGAAGGAATAACAAAGAAAGTTCAATTATTGATTACTTAAACGTGAGCTAATCCACATGTAAGTGAAACGAAAATATGCGCAAATTGTGTAAAAAGTAACTTTGATAAGTAAAATGAATACTTCTTTCGGTAGCCGCATCTTCATGATTTTTCCCCCTGCAATTAGTCTTTCTCTGTTCTATTCTCAGCACATCCTGTTTGCTTTGTGTCTTATCAGTGATAAGTAAATATTTGTTGAATGAATGAATGAGTAAAGGTATATATAGAAGAATAAAGAATAGATGAAAATGACTGAAATAATCATATCAGTTAAAACCAATTCAAAAGATTATATATTTCATATATCCAGAGAGCAAAAAATCTAGAATATCTGTTTTCTGGTTTAAGTTTGGCAGGAAAAGTATGTAACAGATAAAGAAAACAACTAAGGTTATTTTTTTGAGTTAGGATATAAGGTGATTTTTGCTATTTATGCCAATCCCCTACCAACTTAAATGACCCATCTAATCATGATGTTAAGTAAAAAACTGTATTTAACTTGCATCAATACTACAAGGAAAAAGAGTCAGAGAAAGGAAGGTTAATGAATATGGGGATATTTATATTCTCAATAATCAAATTATTTTTAATGTTTAGTACATATTTTATAAGAGTAAAATAAACATATTTTAGGAGAATTATGTATATTGTCACAAAGCATCAAAATAATGTAGGAGGAGAAAAATCAATCATCTAAATATCAGGAAGAATGTGCTGGCATTGGGAGATGTCAGATTACAAAAGGGTATAATCTGCTGAGTTGTAATATTAGACTGGACAGAGAATTAGAGCATCCATCACTGAAAAGCATCCTTCACCTGCAGGGATGTAGACTAGCCAACATAATGGATAACAGTGATATGCATGGTACTAGCTGAAATCAGTAACGGCAAGGACAAATACTTCCAATAAAATACTTCCAATAACATCACCTATGTGATACCAGGAACTAGGATTGACATAAATAGCAACATGACCATAAACCTGAAAAACAAAACACCTATTCTTGAGCTTGGGTCTACTCCTTTTTTCTTACCCTATGATTTTCTTACCTTATGCTATGATTTGGTAACATATAAAAACCATATTTCCAATGAGGAAACAAAGCACTAAATATTTCCACCTATTAGGATGAAATGTGTTGTGAGAATTATAGAACACAACATGCAGTGGGATCTTCTGGTAAATTTTGTGGAAGTTGGTGCTACAAAATTAGCCATCCATTCTGACATGCTGTCCCTCCTCTTGCTTCTCTACTTCATCAATTCTACAAATATTTATTAAGTATTTATTGTATGCCAGGCATTGAGCTAGAAACCAGATGATCTCTGCTCTCTTGGAGCTTGCAGATGATTATAACTTAGTAGTTAATGGGGTGGGCATAAAATAATTGATTGTTAAATTATGATCATCTTTTCACTTGTCCATCCTCTGCATTGAACTGAGACATTTTTAGGTGATAATGATGCCTTCCTTACCTTGACATTCCCAGAAACTAACAGAGTACATGACACATGGTAGACATATGGACGTGCAAAAACTGTGAGACATGTAAGTGAATAAAAACAAGAATGAAGGAAGAAAGCCTAGTGGGAAGGGAAGAATATGGATGATGAAAGTGAGTGGTTTTGGTTAAAAGACCTTGTTTTCAAGTTAAAAGAATGATACCATTCCATCAGTTAAAATTAGCTCTTCAGAAATCAAAGCTTTAAAAAAAGATGTTTCCATCAAAAGTTAAACAGAAAAATTACCATTTTTTCATCAAAGAACAAGTATATACTCACACTTTAAGCTTGGTTTCAGGAAACCAATATTTCATTCCCAGCTTTACTCTAAAATCATCTCACATGGAGAAGTCACTTAATATTTGTATGCCTCATTTCTTCCACTTGGAAACAGTAATACTCCCTCCTAGTAGTCATGGATATACAGAGTTAATTGAAACATGCAAAGTACTTTAGGCGAAAAATACTGATTTCTATATAAGCCTAATTGGCGTGTTCATCTTTTACTAAGAGCATAATGCAAATATTATTAATAACATTGAGTTGACTTAGGAAAGAGTTCAACAGTGACTGCTGTAAAGAAACAATCTAACTTCCTTCCCAACAATGTGGGAATGTTGGTCTTCCGTGAACCTGTGGCTCCGTGACGTCAGGAAGGCAGAGAGAATCTTCAATCATTTCCCAGACTCAATCTTCTACCTCAGAAAAAGTGAAACTTTGGCCAAGCCACCCAAACCAGCCACAAACGGTTGTTTGTTTCAAACCCGCTGAAATATAATTATAAACTCAACCATAAAATTTCCTAAACTCTGCCCTAGAATGTTGATTGGGTATTTCTAAAATTATCCTGTGATCTGTATTCACTACATTTCTAATGACATCTTATTATGTATTGAAAGTGTAGTGCTAATTTGAGAACCACATCCTCATCCTGTACAGGAATCCAAATCTATTGCTGCCATAGAGAAATAAATGGCCTTTTACGAAATCAATGAAGGAAGTCACAAAGGGTCATTCGGTCTAGTCCAGTGACCTCAGCAGAAATCTAATTTATATCAACTGTATGTACTGATACAAATAATGGCCAACATTCCTTAAGTGTCTACTATGAAGCAAGGCATATGCTATGCCCTTTTCCCATTATCTCATTTAATCCTCAAAACAATCTTATAAAATAGGTACAATTCTTATTCTCCATTTTATAGATGAAGAAAACGTAGTACTGAGACGTCAACTGCAACCGTGGGTCACTGAGTCCAAAATTGTGGTAAGTATTTTTGGCAAGGGTTAAAAAATCAGGGTTGAGAAAGAATAGAGGAGAGTCCAACTCAGCCCAGAGGCTGCTGCAGAAAAGAGGTTGAGTCTAGCTTCTAAAGGCTCTGCCACCTGGTTCCCAACTTCAACATAGCACCAGAAAAACTCTCTAACACTGCACCTTGTATCATTTCTTCTAACTTCAGAGTCCTGGGCAGGAGCTGTGTCTATGCCAAAATATCCAACTAATACAAGTTGGAAAGAGCCAAGAAAAGGATATATCTATTCCGCCCACTTGCACGCATTTTTGGCTTCTTTGTAGTGGGAAATATAGTCTTCCCTCCTAGAAATAAAGTTCATAGTTTCCCAAAAATAGAAAGTCAATTTTAGGCAGCTTATGCTACTCCCAAAAGTTTACAAGAAGAAATATCATTGCACTGTGATTTGGGGGATTTTAAAGACATTCTCACCTACTACTTGTACTGTAGATTTCTATTATGCTAATTTTAATCCACACAGCAATATGTCACCCCAAAAGACTCTGGAAGTGTGGCTAATAACAGAAATGAAGCTTCAGCCTGCAAAGAAAACATTTGTTTGTAATCTACATATTTCTTCTGAATAAATTAGTTGAGACTAATAACTTTTCTATCATTCTCTCTAGATCGTTCCTATTCCTCAGCCAAATGGTAATTTATCAAGAATAAATTACAATATTGCTTCTACCTGCTCATTTCCATATTGGTGAATTACTTCTAACCTTAATGAATGATCCTCTAGCAAATCAATTATTCATTTTTTAAATATTTTATGTTCCCCACACTGTAGATTTATTATCAACTGTTGGAACTTATAAATGTTAACATGGGATGATGCCATCATCCAGCTTCATCAATAATGGATTGTTTTATTTTTTAATGATTTTTTTGTGCTATTGATTGTAAATGGGTTTGACCCAAAGGGCCTTAAGCTTTTTCCATTAAAAATGAAAGTAAGCAAAAGCTCAATATGGAATAACACTTTTAAAATATATTCACGCTTGAGTGAACCCTGATGATCTTAATAAAATGAGGTTGATGTTACCAGCCTCATATATAGCAGAAAGTGGTCCAAAGGATGAATCTAGAGATAGTGTATGAAAAATCCTTTCAAATAATTTGTAGTCAGTACTTAACCATAACGATGGAGTATGAAAAAATACTAAGTCCTACAATCATCTTCATCACTAATACACGACGTGACTGCCGAAATAAATCCACAATGCAAGTCAGGTCTAAAAAAGAAACAGTATCATATAAGAGAAAGGCCAGGAAACCACACAGTAAGTCATTGTACATTTAATGCTTTGAAATAAAGAAATACCATAAAACATTTTGACCAGGGGAAAGAATAAAATGTTTCATAACTATAAATAGAAAAATCAGTCTCACTTATTATTAGATATATCATTGTGCCAAAAGCTAACTTCAATCAGCCAGAGAGGCTAAGGAGAAGAGCAAGCAGTAAATTAAAATTCAGCAAGTAGAAGTCCCTTTCATTTAGCCATTTAGGCAGTAGACACTTACCGAGCAAACATCTATGTGAAAGCACTGGGCTAAACCAGGAGGGAGGTGTCAGTACGATCATCTCCACTTTGAGAGTTCTGACATAGTTAAGAAAATATGATTCATGAATAACAATATAAGTCCTAAAGATGTAACAGCAATATTAAGATACAAGTAAGTGCTAAGAAAGTTTAGAAGAGGACAGACCTTAATTCCGAGCAGGGTTTTCATTTCAATTTTTAAATTAAAACCAAATTCTATACTGTCTTGCAAATTGGTATTTGCTCTCTTATGGAAACTGTTTGGATTTGGGTTGTGCATTAACTTGCAACTATAAAGTGTCAGAAACGATCAATCTGGGGAGATGCAATAATCACATAAATTCTGAGAGTCTTAAAAACAATTCTCAAGGGTGAAATCCTGTCCTACAAACTCTATATTATGCTTTCACACCACCATTCTATGGCATGTAAATCTTAGGAGCTATAAGAGAAGGTTATAAATTGCTTGATCTCATAAGATAGGCAGGTGTCCTTGGGCAGACCTTTCTACGTTCTCAGTTTCTCAGCTGTAACATAAGGAGGTTAAGCTAAGAATCTCCATGATCATTTCAAGGTCTAATATCCTGAGATTCTAAGACTTGTTGCATGGGCCATTTTTCATATCACCAATTTTCCTTCTAAGAACAAATGCTGTGAGGTTACCTGTTCCGCATAAAGGGACCATACAGAAGTAATTGGATCCCCATGGAAAAGCAATACCCTATGTATGTCTCATACTTCATAAAGAGTATACTATGAGCATTGGTGGATGCTATGCAAAACAATGAAAGAATAAAATCTCCCTATTTATCCAAAACATATTTTTTTTTCTTATTAGAGATCCAGAGATTACACTCATCTTCAGGTTGTTGACAGAGTATAGAGAGCATAATCTTAAAAACATATCACTTCTTGATGAAAATGGCACTTGTATACAAAAACTAGATGGGTATCAAGATAGCAAGATGGCCAAATAAATTTTAATAACTGGAATTCTAGGACGGGCATGGTGGCTCACACCTGTAATCCCAGCACTTTGGGAGGCGGAGGTGGGTGGATCACGAGGTCAGGAGATCGAGACCATCCGGGCTAACATGGTGAAACTCCGTCTCTAATAAAAATATAAAAACTTAGCCAGGCATGGTGGCGGGTGCCTGTAGTCCCAGCTACTCGGGAGGCTGAGGCAGGAGAATGGCATGAAACTGGGAGGCAGAGCTTGCAGTGAGCCAAGACCACGCCACTGCACTCCAGCCTGGGCAACAGAGCGAGACTTTGTCTCAAAAAAAAAAAAAAAAAAAAAAAAAAAAAACTGAAATTCTAATATGAAATTTAAGGTTCTGTTTGCTTATATGATGTGATCCATTCTTTATCTCCAACAAACCTTCAAACCATATGCAAAATGGTTTATTTTTGTTATTTTGTTGTTGTTGTTCATTGCATATTTGATGTGGAATTCATAGAAAGGGCTAAACCTCATATTGAGTTGATGATATGGAACAAGAGAGTACAACAATACATGGAGGGCCAGGTTATTATAAGTAAGTCTTTCCAATAGCACTCACAGTCTTCTACTTTCTATTTTATGTTATGTAGTCTTTGCTCTCTTACACTGTAAATTGCTAGAGCAAGGAATCCATGCCTGATTTATCTTATTTCTGTCAGTCTGTCTCCAGCATTGCTACATCTCAGACAGTAGGTGCCCAATAAATATTTCCTGAATGATTCTTTGGACATAGATATCTCTAAGCAAAAGAGAAGCAATGAATTCCCCTGTTGCTAACCCAATCTAACTATGCAATTCTTATGAATCTGACCCTAGGAGTCTTAATCGTTTTGATTGTCTTTGAGCTATTTTAATGCTTTTGAAATTAGTATTCTGTTTATGGTTTTGTTGTATGTTTATCAGCATTGTCTATCAGATACTGCAGGCTCCAAGCCTTGAGATGTTTCTTCTATTTAATTCAAAGTAGGAGACTGGCACTAAAGGGAAGGACCATGGATGCTGATACAGTGCCAGTGATCTCCATGCTAACAATGCCCTTGTCCAAACAAGTAATACAATGAACAGCATTCCCTATTTCCTGTGTACTCTTGATGATGCTACAGAAAGTATTCCTTTCCCTTATAGGAAATGGGTATAAAAACAATTTTACCTTGAACTTAGAGCCTAATGAAAAAATTTTTTTAAACTTTTATTTTAGGTTCAATGGTACATGTGCAGGTTTGTTACACAGGTAAATTTGTGTCACAAAGGTTTGTTGTACAGATTATTTCATCACCCAGGTTGTAAGCCTAGTACTCAATAGTTATTTTTTCTGCTCCTCTCTCTCCTTCAAGCCTCCACCCTCAAGTAGGTCCCTTCTTTGTTGTTTCCTTCTTTGTGTCCATGAGTTCTCACTACTTAGCCTAATGAAAAATTTAAAAACTATTTAGCCTAATGAAAAATTTAAAAACTGTATTAAACATAAGGCAAAGGTATCACTTAATATGGCATTATGGCAAAGAAATTTTGAATCACGTTTTGAACTTTTTGTGCCCCATATTGATAGTGATTTAGGGAGAAAAGGCACAACAGCACATGGTTCTCCCAATGTGGGTTGTATCGGCAAGAATGTGTCTGAAAATCTCATCATCATTTCTCAGAGGCAGCAAATAAGCATCATAAATTTACTCTGTGAGTCCTCTATATCATACAATGAAGTTACCCTTCTTCTGAATTAGTGGGTTTATCTAGCATTTGAAGGATTTCCAACTAATAGTTTCATGGAGAAGAACTGCTTTCTTATTTCTCTCAAGTCTTGAGATGATCAGATTACTGATCAAGAACATTACTGACAGCGAAGATAAAGAGTGAGGCTTATAATCCACTGATTAAATGAATCTGACTTGAATTATCTGTGTAATGAGAAAGAAAAGGGAAAGAAATAACCCTGGGAATACTTGAACAATGTAAGAACAATAAGATAATGTTTCTTTCTCTTTTTACCACGTGTGGAACAGTAGACATATGTGGGAGATGGAGACCTGCTTAAGAATTTAATTTGGAGCCGGGCGCGGTGGCTCAAGCCTGTAATCCCAGCACTTTGGGAGGCCGAGACGGGCGGATCACGAGGTCAGGAGATCGAGACCATCCTGGCTAACACAGTGAAACCCCGTCTCTACTAAAAAATACAAAAAACTAGCCGGGCAAGGTGGTGGGCGCCTGTAGTCCCAGCTACTCGGGAGGCTGAGGCAGGAGAATGGCGTAAACCCGGGAGGCGGAGCTTGCAGTGAGCTGAGATCCGGCCACTGCACTCCAGCCTGGGCGACAGAGTAAGACTCCGTCTCAAAAAAAAAAAAAAAAAAAAAAAAGAATTTAATTTGGAAAAGGTTAAGAAGAGTCATACTTGTAAAGCCTCTAACAATACCATTTTGGTTAAGCGTAGAGATCTTGGTAGGTGGCTTTTTTTTTTTTTTTAGGAAAATATCTAGAGCGTGGTGTTTCCGTAAGACAGGAAGAAAGGGAGTTAGATTGTTTTGCAAAATAAATAGATATATTACCATTTTAAGGTGGCAGTTTATTAACATCTCTGCTTCCTTCTCTTCCATTGTTTAAATTAACTCTCACTATAACCTTGAAACCGAATATATAAATATATATTTATAATAAATATATCTCACTATAACCTTGAAACCGAATATATAAATATATATTTATAATAAATATATCTCACTATAACCTTGAAACTGAATATATATATTTATATATATTTATATTTTTATATATATTTATATATTCGGTTTCAAGGTTATAGTGAGATATATTTATTATAAATATATATTTATATACTTACTATATAAATAGAGATATGATAAAAGACTTCAGGTATCAGTCAAATAGAGACAGAGATAAAAATGAAACAAAGTGAAGGTGCCCAGAACTTTTACCCCAGAAAGAGTGTTGGGGGCACAGATTTCTTTAGCTGTATGGCACACATGAAGGGTCAAAATAATGTTCCCTTAATCAGAACAAAAGACTAAGTTAACAGCAGTGGCTAAAGTAATATCTAAAAACTCATTTGACCCCTTCAAGATGGCAGAAATGCAAGGACAAACTATCTGTCCATATTCAAAATATATCATAATCAGAAAACAGGTGCAGCATATATATTTTTTAAAGTCCCTTCAAAAAGCTAGAAAGAAACAGAGAAAACAAATGGTGAAGAACACCTCTCAAAACATGCTTCTACAGGGCAGATTAAAGTTCATCACTTAAGCCATTTCCAAGAACTCAAACAAAATTAAAGGGAATACAAAATCCATGAAATAAGAGATGAATGCAGAGATATAAGGCTTGAAGAAAGAAATAGGGAGACATTAGATTAAAGGATGAAAAATGACTTGAGTTAGCAGAACTTGAGACAAGATGCAAATAAAAAAAACTGTCACAAAATAAAGTCCACACTGGAAGAGGAAAATGAAGACTAAGAGGGACAGAAGAAGAACTTGACAGAAGTGAGCAAGCCATCAGAGCATTTCTAAAGAAAATGGCATGTATGCAAGATAGACAAAGGTGATTCAACTCAGGCATAATTGGTGCCTCAAAAAGGTAAGAGAAGGAAAAAATAAAACAGAGAAGACTTTCATTTTTAATTCAGAAAACCTTCAGAGATTAAAAATGATTGAATATGCAATTTCAAGAAGCATTTGGTATTTCAGGGGGAAAATGTTATTATACAATTAATGACCAGACCTAATAGCAAAACCAATAAACTAGTGTACTTTATACATAAAGAAACAATCTTGAAAATCAAAGCAGAGAAACCAAGGCACTTTAAAAGGGAAAATAATCAGTTGTCAGAAAGTCCTCCAGCAGTTGAGCTACACTTATAAAGCACCAAGGAAGGAAACTGGTCCTAAAGTTATATACCCAGCCAAAACATCACTCAAGCATAAAATAGATGAGCATGTTCATTTTATCCAAATTCAGAGCCACAGTTTCCATAAACTCTTCTTAAAGAAACAATTGCATTTCTGCCCATGACGAGATGGTCAACTACCCTGGCATTAGGTGCCCCCTCCACCCTAATGCAATACTGGAGAAGTCACAGAAGTCAGAAGGGGACCGATGAGTATGAGAAACTATCATAGGAATCTTGATGACCTGCTTTTCTGAGGAAATTAGAAGGCAGATATTCCAAGGGCAGGAATGGAACACAAGTGAGAGAAGGCTAGGAGTCACAGGTGTGGACAGACCACATAAGAGTTTTCTAGTTATTCTTTCATTGTTCCCTTGGCATTACTTTAGGTACACTGTTGCCCACTCCATTGCCTCTGCAGGATATAAAAATAAAATAAAATACATAATATAAAATAAGATCCACTGTCATATCAGCCTAACATCAGCCTGAAACTACGGTGAAACTTGAGAGCAATAATGTGGCCCAGGTCAGGGAACAGGTAGATAGAAACACATGTAGGCCCACTGTAGCCCCTGAGCATGTCAGCCTCTGACCTAAATACCTTGAGAACTAAAGGATTACAACCCACAGACTCAGTATTTGGCAAAGGGCACTGACTGAGTTGGAAGTTTAATAAAATTTCCTAGAGCAAGACTGTATTGCCAGGAGAGGAAAATGAGAGTGAATTGCAATACAAAAAGTCTCCTCCCTGAAGCATGTTCCCCTTCTGAAATTTTTCAGGAGAGATACAATCTAGCATTTTGCCAGTATTTTCCCCAAGAACACTTTACTATTCCCTGGGGAAAATAATCTCATGAAGAAAACTGCTGGGCCATTTATACTCAACTGCTATTTTAAAAGTAGAATATTTTTTTAAAACCATCATGAAAAAGATTTACTATGCTAGATAGAAGAAAATTTAAAATAAGCATAATAAATGGGCTCAAGTAAATAAGGGAAGACATTGCATTCCAGACACAGACATGTGTCATCAGCTGGAAGAAGCAATTGAAGATACTGAGGATGAAAAATGAAATCATTGAAATAAAGAACTCAATAGTGGTTTCAATAACAGAATGATCACAGGCAGAGAAAACTGTTAAAGCTAAAACATCAAGTAAAGTAACTCTTCAAAAGGCACTCAGAAAAAATAGGACAGGATTTCTAAAATCAAAATGAATATATACAAGAATACAGAAGGAGAAGTGTATTTATGTAATAGGAATGCCCAAATTTTAAAAAAAAAAAATGGAAAAGAGGACATATTTACTAAACAAGGGAATAAGATTTTCCCAAATTTATGATATTATTATCCAATTAAAAGTGCTCATAGACTGTCACTAAATGAATGAATAAATTAATAGGAAACTACAACTAAGTTTATTTCATAGAATATTAAAAAAAACAAGGGTGAACAGAAAATTCTGAAACCTTCCAGAGACTGAGACCAGATCACCTATAAAGGATGAAATTAGATTGAAATCGGTTTTTAAAAGCAACTTGAGACATAACAAGACTTTGAATTAATATATTTATATTCAAAGTGCTGAGGGATAAAATCTTCAAGCCTAGAATTATATAAAGTTAAATTATCTAAGTGATAGGGTAAAATAAGATATTCAAGGCCTTGAGGATTCAGCACGTTTCCGAAAATAAAAGGAAAACTATGCCTCATCTGAAAAATAGGCTAAGTAAATAACTTAGCCATTTGTATCCTTACTTTGAAAAAAATGTCTATTGATGTCCTTTGTCCATTTTTTAATCAGGTCATTTGTTTTTGTTTTTTGGCTACTAAGTTGTATGAGTTCTTCATATATTTTGGATATTAGCCCCTTATCAGATATATCATTTTTACTTATTTTCTCCTGTGCCTGTTAATTTTATTGATTGTTTGTTGTGCAGAAACTTTTTAGTTTGATGTTGTTTTACTTTATAATTTTTGCTTTTGTTGCCTGTGCTTTTCCATAGAAGACCTACAAATGTGCAATAGGTATATGAGAAGGTGCTTATCATCACTAATCATCAGAGGAATGCAAATTAAAACCACAGGAAGATATCATCTCACACTTGTTAGGATAGCTACTATCAAAAAGTCAAAAGATAACAAATATTGGTGAGGATGTAGAGAAAATACTGCCCTTATACATTGTTGGTGGGAATGTAAATTAGTACAGGCATTTTGGGAAAAAACTACGGAGGTTCTTTTAAAAGTTAAAAAGAGAATTACTGTTAATATTTAACTTCATTAAAAAATCAGAAAGATAATTATTTCCTTTGGCTAATAAAATTGCTCACTCAAAGACATGTCTGCATTCCCATGTTCACTTCAGCACTATTCACCATAGCCAAGAAATGGAATCTGCCTAAGTGTCCATCCAAGAATGAATGGGTAAAGAAAATGTGATAAATGTATACAATGGAATATTATGGAATCTTAAAAAAGAAGAAAATCCTAATATTTACAACAATATAGATAAACCTAGAGAACATTATACTAAGCAAAATAACACATACACAGAAAGACAAATCCTGAATGATCTCACTTACATGTGAAATTGAAAAAAGTCAAACTTACAGAAGCAGAGAGGAGAACTGTGGTTGTCAGGGGTTGGCGAGTGGGGAAAATAGGAGAAATGGAAAAAGCACCAAATGATGCAAACTTTCCACTTGAGACGAGTAATTTCCAGTGATCTAGTTTATAGCATGGTATCTATAAGTACTATACTCCAGCCATGTTCTTAGAGAGTTACTATAAGGGAAATAAAATTAAGTCCAGCATTAAATAGGATTGAAGACAAATCCTAATTGAGACAGAAAGAAATATAAAACTACTATAGAGAAATACAATTATTTAATGGTTAAATAATTTAATAACTTATAATCATTTAGATGGGGGTTAGCAAACTATGGACCCACGGAGTCAAATCCAATATGCAGGCTGTGTTTGTAAATAAACTTTTAGAGGACCATGGCAACACTTCTTCATCTACATATAGTCTATGGCTGCTACATTAGCAAAGTTGAATAGATGTGATAGAAATGTTATGACCTGCATGCCATAGTCCTTTGTTGAAAGAATTTGCTGACCTCTAATTTAGATTATGGGGAGGGAAGTGGGAAGGTAGTACTACCTAAAAAAAATCCTTATGATATAAAATTACATTAATAATTATATGAATATACATTGTTATACATTACAATACATAGAAAGAAATACTGGCAGGAAATACAAGCTACTAACAGCCATCGTATTTGGATGGTAATAATATGGCTGCTCTTTCTCTCTCTTCCATATTTTTTAATTTGGGAGAAATGTTGCAATACACTTGTATTACATTTATTTTTATCTTATGATAGTAAATTTTTGAATTGTGAAAACATGGCAACCACAAAATCATGAAAAGGCAGTAAGAAAATCTCAAAAGTATGAATTAAAATTTAATTTCAACACATGAAAGAATCTATCTAAAGCATGGAAAACTTGCCTGCACAAAACTGGTCACATAAATTCAATGAAAAGAAGAGAAAATCATCATAATCTGCGAGAGACTATTTATAGTCACTAACCTACAGAATAATAATGCTACCTTACATTTGCATAAAGCACCATAGTCTATAGATGTCTCACTTGATTGTAGACTAAAAAGACAAATTTTTATATCCTTTGCACAACTGGAGAAATAAGATTGAGAAATGTACCCAGCAGTCATTCAGGAGCAGGTTGTTCAGTTTCCATGTAGTTGAGTGGTTTTGATTGATTTTCTTAGTCCTGAGTTCTAGTTTGATTGCACTGTGGTCTGAGACACAGTTTGTTATAATTTCTGTACTTTTACATTTGCTGAGGAGTGCTTTACTTCCAACTATGTGGTCAATTTTGGAATAAGTGTGATGTGGTGCTGAGAAGAATGTATATTCTGTTGATTTGGGGTGGAGAGTTCTGTAGATGTCTATTAGGTCCACTTGGTGCAGAGTTGAGTTCAATTCTTGGATATCCTTGTTAACTTTCTGTCTCGTTGATCTGTCTAATGTTGACAGTGGGGTGTTGACGTCCCCCATTATTATTGTATGGGAGTCTAAGTCTCTTTGTAAGTCTCTAAGGACTTGCTTTATGAATCTGGGTGCTCCTGTATTAGGCATATATAGATTTAGGAGAGTTAGTTCTTCCTGTTGAATTGATCCCTTTACCATTATGTAATGGCCTTCTTTGTCTCTTTTGATCTTTGATGGTTTAAAGTCTGTTTTATCAGAGACAAGGATTGCAACCCCTGCTTTTTTTGTTCTCCATTTGCTTGGTAGATGTTCCTCCATCCCTTTATTTTGAGCCTATGTGTGTCTCTGCATGTGAGATGGGTCTCCTGAATACAGCAAACTGATGGGTCTTGACTCTATCCAATTTGCCAGTCTGCGTCTTTTAATTGGACCATTTAGTCCATTTACATTTAAGGTTAAGATTGTTATGTGTGAACTTGATCCTGTCATTGTGATATTAGCTGGTTATTTTGCTCGTTAGTTGATGCAGTTTCTTCCTAGCATCGATGGTCTTTACATTTTGGCATGTTTTTGCAATGGCTGGTACCGGTTGTTCCTTTATACGTTTAGTGCTTCTTTCAAGGTCTCTCGTAGGGCAGGCCTGGTGGTGACAAAATCTCTAAGCATTTGCTTGTCTGTAAAGGATTTTATTTCTCTTTCACTGATGAAACTTAGTTTGGCTGGATATGAAATTCTGGGTTGAAAATTCTTTTCTTTAAGAATGTTGAATATTGGCCCCCAATCTCTTCTGGCTTGGAGAGTTTCTGCCGAGAGATCTGCTGTTAGTCTGATGGGCTTCCCTTTGTGGGTAACCCAACCTTTCTCTCTGGCTGCCCTTAAGATTTTTTCCTTCATTTCAACTTTGGTGAATCTGACAATTATGTGTCTTGGAGTTGCTCTTCTCAAGGAGCATCTTTGTGGCATTCTTTGTAGTTCCTGAATTTGAACGTTGGCATGCCTTACTAGGTTGGGGAAGTTCTCCTGGATGATATCCTGAAGAGTGTTTTCCAACTTGGTTCCATTTTCCCCCTCACTTTCAGGCACACCAATCAGACGTAGATTTGGTCTTTTCACATAATCCCATATTTCTTGGAGGATTTGTTCATTTCTTTTTCCTTTTTTTTCTCTAGACTTATCTTCTCGCTTCATTTCATTCATTTGATCTTCAATCATTGATACTCTTTCTTCCAGTTGATCGAGTCAGTTACTGAAGCTTGTGCATTTGTCATGTATTTCTCGTGTCATGGTTTTTATCTCTGTCAGTTCATTTATGGCCTTCTCTGCATTGATTATTCTAGTTATCCATTCTTCCATTCTTTTTTTCAAGATTTTTAGTTTCTTTGCACAGGGTACATAGTTCCTCCTTTAGCTCTGAGACGTTTGATCGACTGAAGCCTTCTTCTTTCAACTTGTCAAAGTCACTCTCCATCCAGCTTTGATCCATTGCTGGTGATGAGCTGCGTTCCTTTGGAGGGGGAGATGAGTTCTGACTTTTTGAATTTCCAGCTTTTCTCCCCTGCTTTTTCCCCATCTTTGTGGTTTTACCTGCCTTTGGTCTTTGATGCTGGTGATGAACTGATGGGGTTTTGGTGTGAGTGTCCTTTCTGTTTGTTAGTTTTCCTTCTAACAGTCAGGACCCTCAGCTGTAGGTCTGTTGGAGATTCCTTGAGGTCCACTCCAGAACCTGTTTGCATAAGTCAAAAGAACAAAGCTGGAGGCACCACACTACCTGATTTCAAAGTACACTACAAGGCTACAGTAACCAAAACAGCATGGTACTGGTACCAAAACAGAGATATAGACCAATGGAACAGAACAGAGTCCTCAGAAATAATACCACACATCTACACCCATCTGATCTTTGACAAACCTCAGAAAAACAAGAAATGGGAAAGGATTCCCTATTTAATAAATGGTGCTGGGAAAATTGGCTAGCCATAAGTAGAAAGCTGAAACTGGATCCTTTCCTTACTCCTTATACGAAAAGTAATTCAAGATGGATTAGAGACTTAAATGTTAGACCTAAAACCATAAAAACCCTAGAAGAAAACCTAGGTAATACCATTCATGACACAGGCATGGGCAAGGACTTCATGTCTAAAACACCAAAAGCAATGGCAAAAGCCAAAATTGACAAATGGGAGCTAATTAAACTAAAGAGCTTCTGCATAGCAAAAGAAACTACCATCAGAGTGAACAGGCAACCTACAGAATGGGAGAAAATTTTTGCAATCTACTCATCAGACAAAGGGCTAATATCCAGAACCTACAAAGAACTCAAAAATATTTATGAGAAAAAAACAAACAACCCCATCAAAAAGTGGGCAAAGGATATGAACAGACATTTCTCAAAAGAAGACATGCATACAGCCAACAGGCACATGAAAAAATGCTCGTCATCACTGGCCGTCAGAGAAATGCAAATCAAAACCACAATGAGATACCATCTCACACCAGTTAGAATGGCAATCATTAAAAAGTCAGGAAATAATAGGTGCTGGAGAAGATGTGGAGAAATAGGAACACTTTTGCACTGTTGGTGGGATTGTAAACTGGTTCAACCATTGTGGAAAACAGTATAGTGATTCCTCAAGGATCTAGAACTAGAAATACCATATGACCAAGCCATCCCATTACTGGGTATATACCCAAAGGATTATAAATCATGCTGCTATAAAGACACATGGACACGTATGTTTATTGTGGCACTATTCACAATAGCAAAGACTTGGAATCAACCCAGATGTCCATCAGTGACAGACTGGATTAACAAAATGTAGCACATATACACCATGGAATATTATGCAGCCATAAAAAAGGATGAGTTCGTGTCCTTCGTAGGGACATGGATGCAGCTGGAAACCATCATTCTCAGCAAACTATCGCAAGAACAGAAAACCAAACACTGCATGTTCTCACTCATAGGTGGGAATTGAACAATGAGATCACTTGGACTCTGGAAGGGGAACATCACACACCGGGGCCTATTACGGGGACGGGGGAGAGGGGAGGGATGGCATTGGGAGTTATACCTGATATAAATGACGAGTTGATGGGTGCTGAGGGGTTGATGGGTGCAGCACACCAACATGGCACAAGTATACATATGTAGCAAACAGGCATGTTGTGCACATGTACCCTAGAACTTAAAGTATAATAATAAAAAATATATATTTCACATGGCAGAATTGCATTTTTTATAAAGTATAATTTATCTATTTAAAAAAAAAGAGAGAAATTAAGCAACTCTGCCACAGTCAAAGTGATTTCAAATGTCTGAAGTAGGAACAAAAAGCAGAATTTTGTTAACATATTTATTGTGCCAGCCAACCACACTTTTTCTCTTTAGAAAAAAACAAAGGTTTTTTGGCTTTTCTTAAAATGACTGGAACTGTAAACACTTGAGTTTTTAAAACTGTGAAATGTTTTTCCCTCGTTGGTTTGTTGAAATAATACTGAGTTAAGTGATTTTATGTTCCACTCTGTGTTATCAGTATTTTCAATTAAGCTAAGTAATACTGAACTCAATTAGTTCTGAATGTGACATTTGTTACTGAATTCCTGTGAAGTAATGGTTTTTAAATAAAAAATTATCCGTCACTCCCTTAAAACTTAAATAAAGTCATGTGAGCCACGAATAAGAGAAACTCCAGGGAAAATAATCATCATTGTCACATCTCTCTCTTGGTGTCATGTTAAGATGGTGTTTTATTTAACTACTGGTCACTTTATAAGTGTTATAATATGATATGTCATTTTTCAGTGTGACAAAACTGCCCAGATATTAGTCATCAACTTATACTGACTGGAAAATCTGTACGGGAGCATGTGGCTGCCTTCAGGACTGACTTAATTCTCAAGTCCTAAAGACTAATGTGAAACTCCACTGGACTTTCTCACATGACAAAGGATCCTTTAATTCCACTCTCTAAGCCTGATAAGTATTATAATACACAGGAAGTATAACAACGGATGAGGCTTTCAATATCAATAAGAAAGTGTAATTATTTTGCTGGAAATACTTATTGTTCCAAGAGAAAAGCTAAACTCCAGTTCATTGTGACTTATAGCTCCATTCATTTTCTTCTTGTTTTTGAAAGTCAGACTACAGTAACACATGACTGTCCACAAAAGTTTCACAAACTCCTGTGCTGACAAAGCCCTACTGGCCAAAGAGAGCCAAAGCAAAGGCTTGAGGCTCTGGATTTGGAGTTTTGACTTTCCCTTTTATTAGAGAAATGTTATTACAGTCTCCTGTTTAATCTCTAAACTTCATGGTAAATTTATTTTCTGGCTTTTACTCTATATTTACGTCAAATAATACATTTTACAAATTACTTAAGATTGAGCTTAATTGCTGTTTGAAGAAGACAATGTTCTGGTATCCAGCAACCTCAGGAATCCAATGATGAGTTTGCATTTAACCCTGAGACTAAATAAACTCTGTATTGGGAAGCAAATATGATTGAATCTCAGCTTTTTAGCAAGAAATGCAAAATATTCATACAGTGACTTTTGTGGCATGCTCCATCTCAACTTCCACAGTTGCAACAAAGCTACAAGCCCCCTAAATATTTCTAGTGACTCACTACCAGGCTCTCTACCCTTTACGCCTTTACCATGTGGCTCCTATACCTAAAATTGAAACAGGTGTTTAATTTCCCCATAGAACTGATGTTTACAGTCTTTTTGAATAAACATAAAAGTTAACCTTTCCTGTTCTTAAGGCTTGAAACTTACATTTGTCCTGCCTAAGTTCTTTTCTCAGGAAACTAACCATCAGGCCTCCCAGACAGTATCAAAGAACTGAAATTCACTAGCTCACCACATCCAGACAATGGGACACCAGATCGCTCCCTAATTCCTGCTTTCCTAAATGACCAACTGCTTCCTGTTCACCAGCTTCTCTTCCTTACTTCTCCCTAATTCCTGTTTTCCCTGCACTTAGGTTCATTCCTTCCCTGCTATATAAATCCCCACTTTTAGTTGCCTGGGGAGACAGATTTGAGACTTGGTTCCCATCTCCTCTGCCAACATCACTCAAATAAAGCCTTTTTTTCCCTGGCAGTATGCGTTGTCTCAGTGATTGGCTTTCTGTGTAGTGAGCAACAGGATGTGGACCAAGGTGTCCAATCTTTTGGCTTCCCTGGGCCACACTGGAAGAAGAAGAATTGTCTTGTGCCACAGATAAAATACACTAACGATAACTGATGAGAAAAAAATGCAAATAAATATCATAATGTTTTAAGGAAGTTTATGAATTTTTGGTGGGCTGCATTCAAAGCCATCCTGGGTCACCTGAGGCCTGTGGGCCACAGATTGGACAGGCTTGATGACTAAACCCCTGGTGTTTCAGTAACAAAATGCTCTCTTTACTCTCCTTCTCCTTGTCCATGGGATTGAACTTCAGCATATCCTCCAATCTTCCTGGGAGGCTTAACTATTAATATCTTCTCTGTAAAATATTTTCTAACAAAATGAAATGCTCTTGCAGGAAATATAGTAGATATTAGATATTTCCAATGGATATTTTATTTTCCATTCTCCTCCTGAACCGTCCTTTATCATACAATTAAACTTAATTGCAATTATTTGTTTGCATGTGTGTTTCTCTCTGTATACCGTACAACCCTTGTGGGCAGTCCAGCTCACTTTTTTTCATTATCTCCTAACACAGAAGCTGGTGTAAAGTTGGATCTCTATAGATATAGAGAATGAATGAATGAAATAAACAGATTAATGTCAGCATTGCTTTTTGGAACTTTATATACATTAGATCAAACAGTGAAAAAGTCCTTCATCCCTGGAACTCATTAACCACATCAGGAAGAATTGAAACTGAGAGAATGAGCATAAACGTGCTGTTGGTAGGTGCTGAATACTCCCAGCCTTTCCTGGGATAAGAACTACTAATCCATTCTCCTAGGGGAACAAAAAACATAAAAGTTCACATAATATCTCACTTGTCTTCCATTCTGAATTAAGTTGCCCTTCAGACACAACTGACAAGAAACTAAATGGACTCCTAGCATGATTTTGGCAGCCAGTGGTATTAAATCATGTCTGGACTCCATGTGACTTTCAGTACTGTGTATCATAATTCAACCCAAAAAAAAAGAACCAAGTAGAGCTCCAGTAATCCACATGATCATATGTAACTTTCCCAAGATATTTGACTCCAAATTAAAATGATGACATTGTTACCTTGCCCAGAATTTCACAAGAAGTTAACATTCTGTAAACTAGGTTTTCCTTAATTTAGCTGTCATATGATTAAAAACAAGATTCAGTTTTCCATTTCTCCTGAGTCATATCTCCTTTGACTATTGAAACATATGATTTTGGAGATACTTATTTCCAGTTTAGATGCTGCTTCTGCTATTTACTTTTTTTTGTAGAGATTAACTGGATGTTACGGAAAGATTGTATTTTAGACCTAATTGATAACATGGAAAGCCCTCATTTTACACATGAAAAAAACTGAGACCTGGTGAGGTGATGATTAAGTCCAGGTCGCCCCAGGTACTTATTTCTAATCAGCACTAGGCTTACCACTCATGTTTTCTACAGCACTTAACTTTTTCGCTTCGTTTTTTTAAAGATAATATGCAACCTTAACCTTTTACTTAGATTTAATCTGCCTATTAAAATTTTGATCTTAAGTAAATAAGTTAAACTCATGTATAATACTCATGATTTTCATGCTAAAATTTAATACATTCATTAAAGAATAAGTCAATTTCCTTCTCATATATATTGAAGAAGTGAAATTTCTCTAGCAGATGTTCTGGAAATTTTTACATTGAAGACATCTAAAAAAACTCACAGCAACCTTCCTTAGGTTGACATGACTTTCAGTGGGGTGATAAAGGGAACCCGTGGAGAGGGAAATTGCTTTGGTCTTCATTAGGACGACGACATATAAAAGTTACTGGCACCCAGAAACAAATTATAGTTAATTCTCATTCAAAAGGACTGACAATGATGTGTTCTGATTCATCAAATATTTGCCAGTTTGTACAACACTTTTTCAGAGTAGATTATCTTATGAATTAGGTCAACATAACCCTCTGAGAGCAAAGTTTCTCATCTGTAGCGGCCATGTGTCTCCTAGGGGTCATCAGGACATGTGTGAAAAGGAGTGGGTTTCTGATTGTGAGAATGCCTGGAGAGAGATCATTGTAAGCAGGGGATTAAACATCCTACAATAACTAGACATTTCACCAAAAACATTTTACTTGGGTGCAAGTCCTATTTGCACCCAAATGCCAATAAGACTTCCCCTGAGAACCACTGAGTCAGACAGTAAGCATATCTGATCCTCTCCACAGCTCAACAAAGTATTAGCATTTAAAGGTGTCATCATTTCAAGATACCAAATTAAGCAGCCAGTTAATACTGAGGAAATTTAACAATTTCCTACAAATCTGTGATTATGAATTAATATTCCTAAACTTATTACTAATTAGTTTTCCTTACTGCATAGAGCATGTCCCTAAAACTTTTATTGTGGTTTTCTCAACTTTGATGATAATGAAATAAAAACTTAAGATGGCTAATCATTGAAAGTATTTTTTTAATTAATCTTTCTTTTGCAAGCTGTTAACAGATAAAAATTCTTCCTTAAAATTATGCTGAACTTTCTTCACCAAGAATCATATAGAAATGCTTGAGCTGACAAGATTTAAGCATCAGATACTGATGTCATAATTCAAGTGAAGAAGTAACGATATTCTAGGAAGAAACAAGCCATTGAAAAGCCTGCTATTGAAGGCAAATGTACACAAAAGTAAGAGTCTCAGAAGAGGGTTACTGAGAAGAGGGTTACTGAAATGTGCCTATTACTTTTTGCATGATACTTCAGTAAAAGTGAAGTCAGGACTCAGGCAAGCTTCTGAGGTAAGGCACCAGTGGAAGTAAGCCAAAATCAGAGATGGGTTATCATCACACCCATCACTAGCTAAAGTTACCCCCAAAAAATGATCCTCACATCACAGGGGCACTGTCCTTGGGATAAGGGGCGAGGGGATAATCGATTTGAGTACCACTTTCCACTTTGTCCATTGCACTCCACTACATTGGCCTCGCTCCATCAATATCATAGGTGGTAAGAAGGCTCAAGTTAACAGACTTGTGCAGCTGAGTTAGGAAGGTTTGGGATAATCTAGGGTTTTTGTTTTTCTTGTTTTCTTCTTGTTTTTTATTTTGCCTCATCATTTAGTAATTTTCCTGAGTTTAGTACTAGAAAATAAAACATCCTCAGGAAAATAAATGCCTTATATCTTGAAATTAACTAAAAACAGATGGCCACACATCCCCAAGATGTGAACATTTATATGTGAGACACAGAATGTGAAATGACTAAATCAGGTAGAATGTAAAATCCTTTTCCAGATTACATGTGCTTTGTCCACAGTCTTCCTTAAATGATCCTTCATTATAAATTCATTATCATAGCTTCCAAGCTACCATTTCTATAACTCAAGAACTACAAAAAAAAAAAAAAAAAAAAGAACTTGTAGTTTTAAATAAAAACTGTGAATTCATCAAAATAAACCTAATTTCTAGTAATGTCAAGTTTGGGTGTCAATAATAATATTCTAAGGTGTGTTTATTTCCATGTTGGCTCCTCTCTGAAACAAAAACTGATTTTCCTACCAGCATGTGGTAAGTATATGAAAAAGGAAATACACCTGAACTTTGGCCATTCAGATACCTAAACAGCTAGCATCAATAGTGCTCTGATCGTCCACCATGTGCAAAACTTTTTATTGATTTATTTTTATGTGAAATGTGCTGCAGCATAAAGTTTCTATAAATCCATTAAAATCCCCACCTACACAGTTCTTTCATCTTCATTCACCTTATGCCTCCATTAGAAGATACAGAAATAAGATATTCATGTTTTTGAAATGTATGTGTTTCGCTTTTTTTTTAAGAAAAAAAAGTTGACTTTTTTAGAATTCTTGGAAAAAGGTACAGAGATTTCCCATATACCCGCTACCCCCACAATGTATACAGCTCTTCTGCTATCAACATCCCCACCAAAGTAGTACATTTGTTACAACTGTTGAACCTCCGTTGACACATCATTATTGCCTGGGGTCCATAGTTTACATTAGGGTTCACTCTTGGTGTTATCGATTCCACAAATTTTGACAAATGTAGGACACATACCCACCATTGTGGTATCAGAGCATTTTCACTGTCCTGAAAATCTTTTGTACTTGTCATTTTTGATGCTCAGTTTTGATAAGAACATATCTGTTGCTATTAAACATATTATTAGGCACTCACCTTTAGTGAGATATATGTTAACCCAACATAGAATGAAGGATCATATTAGATGTATTCTGTTTATCTATGGCTATTTTACACATGCTAATACATTTATCATTCTAATTACCTTCATATTCAAATGTATGTTGAGATAGTAAACCAACAGGGACAAACATACTATGTTTGTTACGTATTATAGTTATTGCTAAGAAATATTTCCCCATTTGGGGATAGTAGTGTCATCTGAGGGTGCATTCTTAATGCCAAAAATAAAGTCATTT
Source organism: Macaca thibetana thibetana (assembly GCF_024542745.1). NCBI lineage: Eukaryota > Metazoa > Chordata > Mammalia > Primates > Cercopithecidae > Macaca > Macaca thibetana. Next base: position 22,396,031 of record NC_065581.1, on the reverse strand, counting down.
TCATTATTTTCATTCTAATCATATGGGTCCAAGTATCATAAACTGTTTCTCAAAGAGTGTTTCACAGGATGCGATCTCCATGGTATGTTTCCTTTAAAAAGGATTTTGTGGTCAAACACATTTCAGAAATTTTGCATACTATAGTTCCTTTTGGAGATTTACAAAGTATGTCAGCCATTTAAAAATTTTGTGAAGTCCTGCACCAAATACTTGATCTAATTTCACTTAATCCAGCACTTTCCAAACTTAGGTACTCATTGAACAATTTAGGGATTTTAAATAAACATAATACAGACTGGCTAGATCAAAACTTTCCAGAGAATTTTTTGGAAACTCAGGTTCTAGTAAAACAAAACAGAATAACAAGATAACTCATTAGTTATAATATTAACGGTAATTACTATTAGTAATACTACTAATAGTCATTAATATTTATGTGGGTAATTTATTGTTTCATAGTTTATTTTCACCTGTATTTTATTATTTATTATATTTGATGTTTTAAAATAGTCTGAACCAGCATGTTCCACACTTAATGGAGACCTTCACATGTCCCATCAATTTTGTTATGCATAACTGGAATAAACTTGCTATAGTATACATCATAAAATTATGATGAAACAACTCAAAACCAATAACCACAAAATCTACTTACACTAGAATATATTAACACAAATACAGAAAATTTATAGTCACCTAAAATTTGTTTTGTACATGAAAGAATCTTTTGAACTAAATAAGTGTATGAAACAATTTAGGACTTAGAAGATTTCACATTCCAATAATATATTTTTAAAATATAACATACAGGTGATGATACAAGTTACTTCACTTATAAGCAAACTTGAATTTAGGTACACTGTAACTACTTGAAGGAACATTGTAAAATAATGGAAAAATACGAAATTGGGAAAAATTTTGGTGTAGATTTGAGCGTATCTTTTGCATATAGTAACTGGGAAAATTACCTCGGCTGACTGCAACCTCTGCCTCCCAGGTTCAAGTGATTCTCCTGCCTCAGCCTCCTGGAGTAGCTGGGATTACAGGTGCTGCCACCACAGCCAGCTAATTTTTGTACTTTTAGTAGACACCAGGTTTCCCCATGTTGGCCAGACTGGTTTTGAACTCCTGACCTCAGGTGATCCACCCACTTGGCCTCCCAAAGTGCTGGGACTGCAGGTGTGAGCCACCATGCCTAGCCTAAACTATACATTTCTTATTTTCATCATCTGTAATGGGAATGATGCTACATGATACATTCCTTGAATGACTGACTAGATAATTAAGTTATATGGTATGAAAAGCACCTAGCCCCAAATCTAGCATTTAATTATATATCAAAATTAATACATTTATAACAATTTCGTATTAAACAGTTTATCACAAAACCTTTTTGTGTTCTGTTAATCATATATACATAAATATATCTAATCTAAAATATAGGCAACACACGCAATGAAAGAGTGATCAATATATTTCCAGATTTTAAATAATGCCTTCTATTTCAAAATGTAACTATTCACTTTTAACCCCAGAAGCGATTTTCTGTGGGTTAACATATTTAGAGTCTGTATCCTAATTATCTGGTATGATATTAATAACACTAATTCTAACAAGCAAATGACAAAATTAATGTATGATCCTCCACAATGTTTATAACAAAGCACTCATCTGTACCTATCCAAAGAATTTTAAAGTACACAATTTATGATTTTGTTGGGTTTCTTCCCCCACACACTTCCTCCTTCCCAATTCATGGATATATTTCAACTGCCAATAATGGATTTAGAGTGTAGCAAAGACCATCAAGCCTCCATTATAGGATGGCAGCTACATAAACATGACCCATTTCCCAGCAACATTTGGCCAGACTGGTCTCAAACTCCTGATCTCAGGTGACCCACCCTCCTTGTCCTCCCAAAGTGCTGGGATTACAGGCGTGAACCACCACGCCCAGCCTAAACCATGCATTTCTTATTTTCATCGGCTGTAATGAGACTGGGGGATGACGCTGGGGAACGAGTAATATAACTGTAAAGGCTACAGTGAACGCTTCAGAAGAGTATCAATAAAGAGAACAACTTTTTAAACGTGTTGGTTGACTTTTTTAGATACAGTTTTATTGGTTTTTAAAATAATCAATTTATTAATGTTGGAATTACAGGGTAAATAAAAATCATCTCTATGTAGCAACACCAATCAATTAGCTAGTACAGGGACCACTGAGCAATACTGGTTTGAAATGCACAGTCCATTTATATGTGGATCTTCTTCTGCCTCTGCCACTCCTGAGACAGCAAGACCAAGCCCTCCTTTTACTCCTCCTCCTTAGCCTACTCAACATGAAGATGACAAGGATGAAGACCTTTATGATGACCCACTTCTACTTAATGGATAACTATCTCTTTTTTGTTGTCTCTAGCCTACTTTATTGTAAGAATACAGTATGTGATACATATAACATACCAAATATGTGTTCATCAATGGTTGATGCTATTGGTAGGGCATCCAGTCAACAGTAGGCTATTATTAGTAGAGTTTTTGGGGTGTCAAAAGTGACATGTAGATTTCTGACTACACACGGGATCAGTGCCCCTAATCCCCACGTTGTTCAAGAGTCAACTGCAAAATTTTTGTCAATTGTATGTGTGTGTATACACACACAAGGTGAAAATGTGTCATAGCAATTTATTTATAATTTATATATAATACATATTTAATCCATGTTTTCAATTGTCCTCTAGAAACATTGTTCCATTTTCCCTTATTGATCTAAACCAACAGTTCTGTTTTGTACAAAATTATTGCCAAACCCAGATATTTTCAAAATCGTTTCCCTATTTGAAAAACAAAACAAACCATAAAAACAGTACCTCATTGCTGGCTTAGTTGGCTTTGACTACTAGTAATGCTGAAAACATTTTGATATTATTATTAGCATTTTTCATTTTGTGACATATCATTAAAATCACCTGAGATCCTGCAAACTTTCTGCTCAGTATCCCTTGACCTCAGAGACTCTGGCTTGATTGATTTGAGATGGAGTCTGGGTACCATACTTTAAAAATATCTGTGATTCTAAGATGTAGCCAAGTCCCAATCCACTGCTCTAGAAGGAACATAAACTCCTGGTATTGAGGCCTCTGGAAATGGATTGGTTTCTGCCATTTCTGAAGTTTGCTTCTTCAAAATTGACTGTTTGTGTAATATTTATGATTCCTCTGATTGTAAAAAAAAAAAAAAAAATAGACAATTTAAGGTAGATGTTTTTCTTTAAATGACTTACTGGAAAGATACTGGAGTATAGTATGGAATCCAAGAAAGCACGGAACAAGCAAGATTCAGGTGATTTTAATGTGCAATCACATTTAAACTGCTCTAAAGGGCTTCATTTAATACAATTATGGGGCAAACAACTCCTGTATCAATGGGTTTCTCTCAGTTCAAAACACAGAAGAATCCCAAGGACAGAGAAATGGAATGTTTCAGAGTGACTAAGACGTATATCACCTGGATGATCAGGGCCTGAAGGAGGCGCACAAATGGAACATGGATGCAGGGACACATTGTTCTGGTTAACTGGAACTGAAGAGTTTCCTAGGACATGACACTTTGAGTGATAAAACTGGGACAGTCCCAGGCAAATCAGGAGGACTGGTCACCTTTGCAGGGAGACACCCCTTTGAGTCAGGATAAGAAACAGTTCTCAGGGATAGTCAAGCAGCACATCCTAATGTTATGTAATCTTCATGTTTGCAGAACCCATACCACTTGAAGTATTTTGTGATTGGTTTTTGTAGGCAAGAGCATGTAGAAAGGGATATGGGTGTGGTGATTTATTCCGCAGTACTACATACAGTAAAAGTTCAATGCAACCTCATCATATTGAATATGGTATATTTCAAAGAATAGAAAAAAAAAACTCAGGTAAATTTGGTAACTCAGATTATAGAAATTATTTTATGAGTTAGTATACTAAGCAGCAAAAGTCTTAAATATATACAGTGAAAGAAATAACTTTTACTTTATAAATCCTATACTCATGCTCTAAGATACTTTAAATCAAGTTCATAACCAAAACTAAAAATCACAAAGGTAGAAATGCAAAATGTGTCAAACATGTTATCTCTGACAGCCAAATGTCACCCTTTTCCACATGTTAAAATAAAAATATTACAAAAAGTAGGGCATTTTAATTTAAAAATGGCATGTTATTTCCAGTGTCTGCTTACCAGTCAGACTTGGTCAAATGACTTACTGAATTTTAATTATTTTTAACTCAGTAAACTAAGGCACTGTTTAGTGATGAGACAATGTTATAAAAGGAGAGGTACACACACTTATACGGGAGTTTTTTGTTTTGTTTTGTTTTTTTGGAGACCAAGTCTCGTGCTTGTCCCCCAGGCTGGTGTGCAGTGGTGCGGTCTCGGCTCACTGCAACCTCTGCCTCCCGGGTTCAGGCAATTCTCCTGCCTCAGCCTCCTAAGTAGCTGGGACTACAGGCGCACACCACCACGCTCGGCTAATTTTTTTGTATTTTAGTAGAGACGGGGTTTTACCATGTTGCCCTGGCTGGTCTTGAACTCCTGAGCTCAGGCAATTTGCCCACCTCGGCCTCTCAAATTGCTGGGATTACAGGCGTGAGCCACTGCGCCCGGCCCTAGGAGTTTTGTTTTTCTTTTTCTGACTGTAATCCATAAAATCCATGGAAAATGTAAATCGTCATTCAATACATTAGGCATTCTAGAAATATACAGCACCACTTCTAGGAGAAGCAGGAAGATCAAGAGGTCCCCAGGACTTCCAGACCAAAATAAACAACGCTGGTGGTACAAGGCATTTGGGAACACAAAATGTAATTTGTTATATACAAGAATTCTGGGTAAGTTGAAATTTTCCCTTCAGCAATACAACGGAGAGATCTCCAGTAGATTTTACACTGAAAGTTTAACACTGACTCAAGATCTATCTGCTAAAGAAAACCAGTGTCCTTGGAGGGTGGAAGGAAGAACTAATCAATATAATACTGGACCAACCTAACAAGGAATGCCACCCCACTGACAGGAACCACAGCTACAAAACTCCCAGTGAAAACATGTACAAATAACTGCCTGTGATGCACATCCTGACAAATGCATACTAGGAAATAATCTTGCTGCGTGAGTGTGGAAGCAGCCAGGTCTCACGATTTCAGTGCCCCCAAAAGAGATTATAATCATGTGGGCAATACATGTTAAAATCTCAAAGAAACACAAAGATACAAAGGGCAGTGTTCATCCCAAGGGACACAGTGACTCTTCTGAGGCATAGTTTTCTCACTTGCCTACATTCTAAATCTGTAAGTCCTTAAATAAGCCATGGAAAATGGTATATATTCCTTAAAAGACTGAAATGATTAATATGGTAGGCCAAATGACAAAAACAGAAACTATGATAAAACTTTGCGTGTTCTCTAGACGGAAACTAATTCAGCCAGAGTGGAAAAGAAAAAATAATTCAGGTTAAGTATAAATTTTAATTACCTAAAAATAGCTTTTCTGGCTGAATTTTACCTGAAAGTCAGTGTTTGTTACCTCAGCATTTATCCTAAATGGACTTCTCTCTCAGCAGCACAAGCCCTCTGCTAGAACAGCACTCTCACAGAAAACCAGAGAGACAAGTTATTGGGGAAATTATGAGGCGTTTCTCCATATACTTTTTTGTCTCCATTCGCCCAAGCTGTTTTTGTTTTGAGAGTGCCCCGATGTTCAGCAAATCCTTTCAATGTTTTGCTATTTTCCCACTTCGAGACATGAGGCATCCTGCAGAGCAGCATCTGAATTCCTAGGCTGGGGAGTCCCTCTCCTTCCTCCTCCCTTGCCTTTCATTTCCAACCATATTCTAAGCCTCATTCCTAGGAAAGCTTACCATAGGAAGTCTGCTCTTTACCACACCCAAAACAGCCACAGCAGGATGACATTCAAGTTACCTCGCCTAAAAACATCTGTTCTCTGAGAAGCAAGGGTTTATGACCACCTGAGGGTCATATCAAATGGAAGAAAGGATTCAACGGTCGTCCTAGAGGGTTTTGCAGAGGCCACGTTGCTGAACGCAAGTTTTTATTTCCCTGGTTCTTTGGTACCCAGACACACAATGACAAGCGTTTGGCACAAGCACCAGTCGCCAGGGTGACCACATCTGCAAGCTCAGTCCCTCCAGTCCTCTGTTTCATAGCTCTGGTAGCTCAGATTTATGTCCCTGTATTAGCATATTTTCACATTGCCATAAAGACATACCCGGGAGTGGGTAATTTATAAAGAAAAGATGTTTAATTGACTCAGTTCTGCATGGCTGGGGAGGCCTCAGAAAACTTACAGTCATGACAGGAGGGGAAGCAGAAGCAAGTAACTTCTTCACAAGGCAAGAAAAAGCGAGACAGCAAAGCAGGGAAGAGCCCCTCATAAAACCATCAGATCTCGTGAGAATTCACTGACTGTCACAAGAACAGCTTGGGGAAACCACCTCCATGATCCAATCACCTCTCACCAACCTCCATGATCTAATCACTTCTCACAGGGTCCCTCCCTTCACACCTGGGGATTACAATTCGAGATGAGATTTGGGTGGGAACACAAAGCCAGAGCATTATCAGTCCCCTTCGGTTCCAACCCCATTGTCTATATCCCAAAAGACAGCAGCCTGTAGATCCATAGGTGATACTTCTGGAATTGAAAAAGCAAACAAATTTCCTTTTTCTCTTTCACATTTATCATTAGGTCAAAAAAAAAAAAAAAGAATTGTTTGAATTCTTAGCACTCTAGCTCAGAAAAGCCTTAACTATCTAGCATGGACAATCCAAAGGCCCCGTGGCTCCTGTACTTTTACAACCCCATTCCAAAACCCCACAGGCTAAAACCTGAAGACTAGTAAGGAGGAACACAACAAATGACCTCATTCTCCATTTGTTTGCAAACTCCACTGATGTCTGTGGTTTCCAACTGATCATTATTTTAAAAATGAGTGAAATAGTGTGAGATCTCAGAGCACTTTTCTTTTCTTTCTTTTTTTTTGAGACAGCGTCCCACCTCTGTCTCCCAGGCTGGAGTGCAGTGGCGCGATCTCGGCTCACTGCAACCTCTCCCTCCTGTGTTCAAGCAATTCTCTTGCCTCAGCCTTCCGAGTAGATGGGATTACAGGCACATATCACCATGCCTAGCTAATTTTTTTGTATTTTTAGTAGAGACAGTGTTTCATCATGTTGGCCAGGCTGGTCTCAAACTCCTTAACTCAAGTGATCTGCCCCCCTCGGCCTCCCAAAGTGCTGGGATTACAGGCGTGAACCTCAGAGCACTTTTCTAAAGCCAAAAGGTGAACTCTGGAGTTGCAAGCCACCACAGAGCTTCAAGGTGTGTCTCTGAGCACACACACTTGCCTATGCTGTCCCCATGGTACTGCCAGGGGCCAGGATGAGCCCAGCCTCCACTAAATGATGCTGCTCACAGCAGGACTGCTGACTCCTGGATGATCTTCGGCAGGAACTCAAATCAAAGGCTCCAATCCAAGGATCTTAGAGTGAAACCCTCTAAGCCCTCCAATGCATATCCAAACAGAACCTTAAGACAAACACAAAGAAAGGAGAAGGCAGCTTTGAGAAATGAAAGAAGGAAAAAGTACCTGAGACTGTGAACTCGCTGTCATTCATCAGGAATAAATTAGAGGTAGACACTAGGGCCTGGGACAGAGAGGACTCAGCTTCACTGCAGACACTGTCTTCAGAGGACCAGGTCCTTAAAATTAAGGAGTTAATTTACCAAGTTAAAATTTTTAAAACCTACTTACATCCTAGAGAAAGGAAATTGAAGCTGAATAATTGAATACACCTGGTCATTAAAACACATCACACTTTTCTTAATTGACTACATTTTCATGGTCTATCTAAATATTTAGGAGTGCTATAAACCCACAGCTTCACAATATGGTAGTAAAGCAGCCTTTTCATAAGGTTCCATGAAATACCCTATTTAGGGGCTGAAATCCTGCTGGCAAAATACCTGAAAACAGTTTCAAAGAGTGATGTACCGTCCCTAAACCACAGAGACATGGCCTGTGATAGTTAGGCTTACCCTAACAAGGGGTTTGGGAAAACAGCTGTTTCGAGAATCATGAAAGGAACTGGGGCAAATTAGAGAAGGAAAAAAATGTATGAGGAAAGGATTAGAAAGGAAATTATTATTTTTAAAAAGTCTAATGTCCATCTCCTAGATCCCAGGTCAGTATGACCCAGAGTGAGCCACCTTTGCTGACCCTGTCCTTTTTCTCAATGCATAGGGACCAGACCTTTAGAGCCAGCAGGACCTCAGGAGGTGGCTGTGTCTATTCAGCCAAGCGGTGACTCACTGAGTAAGCAGAGGAAGGGTTTAATTGCCATGGATCTCTGACCTAAGCCAGATGACTCCTGGAGGAACTGGGCAGGTGGACTAGTCCCAGCTGCCCTCGTCTTACTCCATACAGATGAATTGCCTTTGGGTGCCCAAGTGAGAAAATGCAAACCTCCAAACCAATGGGGTTACCTCCATTTTTCATACATGATATTGGACAAGATCCACCATATATTATAATATACCTCACAGTTTTCCTGGCGAAACTTAAAACTACACAATCAGGGTCACTTTTAATAAGGTTCTCCAATATGGATTCTCACTAGAGTACTAATTGACTTACAATTCCACCTTTTCTTGCAAGAGGACAACAGCCCTTAGATGCCAATATGAAACCCAACTTCAATTGTCCAGTAGGTGTGGGTTTTTTTTAATCTGCAATTATTAAAGAATTTGAATGGGATTAAATCCACTCCAAATACCGATTTTACTTGTCTATAATTTGTGTAGTCATATGAGACTGACTATAAATTAGATTGAAAGCTTTCATTCCATTCTCAACTAGAAAAGCACCACCTTCTTGCGTGCCTTCAAAGTTATATTTGTTTGTTCTATTGTTTTAGAGAAGTTCTCGCTTCATGCATTTAATTATCAATGCCAGGGGATGCCGATGTCATCTGGAATAAGGGTCATTCTCTGGCTCTCAGAATACTTTCAGAATGACAGATTCTACAAGTCTGTAACACCACTAGTGTCTACCTGATGAAAACTTACCAGCTTCAGCACACCAAAGCTGTGATTTCCTGTACAAAACATATTGAAACAGAGCCCTCTGTCATCACCTGCTATTGTTGGGACAGATCTTGAACCTGTGTATCTCCATGGGGACTCTCACTGCACTGAGCGCTGTAAGAAAATTCAAAAAATTCACCACCTCATTTTCAAGGTGTGAATATGTCCCATCATTATCCATTAGGTATTGTGCACTAGCAGGGCACCTTGTGCCGACTGTGACAGAGAGCATTTTCATCATAATTCTGGACATAACTAGAGCCACCGCCATCCCGCCCCCTCAAGGGAAAGAAAAGACTATGGGTGTCAACATATGCTGAAAAAGTTATTAGAATTCTTCCTTCCATCTATCACTCACCTACAGGTAGGAAACAACCTCTGCAGTGCTACAAATGAGCTTTGTAGAAAAGAAAAATGTACTTGTATACACAAAAAAGACCAAAGCTTAAGTATCTTCCTTCTACAAATTCATATGCCCATGAGATTAGCAGAACCATACCGATTAGAATGAAATGAGTAACTCATCTCTCCAAAAAAATAAAAGTTAAAAATTAGCCCAGCCACGCCTGTAATCCCAGCACTTTGGGAGGCTGAGATGGGAGGATCATGAGGTCAGCAGATCGAGACCATCCTGGCTAACAGGGCGAAACCCCATCTCTACTAAAAATACAAAAAGAAAAAATTAGACGGGCGTGGTGGCGGGCACCTGTAGTCCCAGTTACTCAGGAGGCTGAGGCAGGAGAATGGTGTGAACTGGAGAGGCAGAGCTTGCAGTGAGCTGAGATTGCGCCACTACACGCCAGCCTGGGTGACAGAGCAATACTCCATCTCAAAAAAAAAAAAAAAAAAAAAAAAAAATTAGCCAGGCATTGGCATTATGCATGTCTGTAGCCCCAGCTATGTGGGAGGCTGAGGTGGGAGGACTGCTTGAGCCAGCAGGGTTGAGGCTGCGGTGAGCCATGATGGTGCCACTGCACTCCAGCCTGAGTGACAGGGCAATAAGACCCTGTCTCAAAAAGAAAGAAGTAAAATGTGACTAATATTAACCAATATAATTAAGACACTTAATATTACAATTATTTTTCCTACTTTTCAGCTGAGACAACATAATTTTGACTAATAACAATCAAATAAAAAATGTAGAGAGGATTCGGCAAGGACAAACGACCATCCGACACTCACATGCATTGAACGCAGCTGACTTTCTTTCTACCTCATTTTGCATTATTTTCTGATCTCAGTTCTTAATCAGCTAGTTAAAAGAATTTTATCAATCTGTAAGCATTTTACCCTTTGAAAACACTTAACCTAATAAAATTCATGGAGATATATATATATATATCTCTCTCACACACACACACACACATATAAACTGATAAGTACTCAAAACGCAATCAACATTGACACACCAATGTCAAAAATTAAACAGTCCATAGTCGACATATACTATTATTAGCTTGGTGCAAAAGTAATTTTGGTTTTTGCCATTTAAAAGGAATGGTAAAACTGCAATTACTTTTGTACCAACCTATACTAAAATAGAATTGTATTATTTTTACCTATACTTCCATATAAATAAGGGGTAAATCTATTAGAATGCTACTGGTCTCATTCGTCAAGGACATTACAAGATAAACTGGAAAAGAAAATGACAGATATTATTTGTATTTATATAATATGTATGCTATTGTGTACCTTTCTCATATTCTAAAGAAATTAAATTGTTATTCTCATTTTTAAAATTATCTTCTTTAAAGTATTTGTGGCCATTTTCTCCATGGCTCACTTATAAGCTAACTGAAGTGGGGGAAGTGAAAAATCAGTCATATACAAAATAAGAAAGAAGGAGAAATATCCATCAATATGGAAGACATTTAAATCATATAAAACTAGTTTATGCAACCCTACACAAACAAAAACATTTGAAAACATGGATGAAATGTGTAATTTTCCAAAAATTAAAATTTACTCTATAAGGGATAAAATATCAGAGTTCCAATACACATAAAAGAAATAGAGGAATTGCTCAAAGAGCTAGCCCTCCCCGCTTAGAAAAAGCACCAGATCCATATGGTTTCTTGGGAGGGGAATATTTTCTTCCGTTTTGTTTGTTTGGCTGCTATAACAGAATACCATAGACTGAGTGGCTTATAAACAGCATAAATTTATTTCCCACAGTTCTGGGGGCTGAGAAGCCCGCGATCAAGGCAACAACAAATTTGGTGTCTAGTGAGGGCCCACTTCTCAGCTCCTAGACAACCGTCTTTTCTCTGTGTCTTTACATACAGTTATGGGAGGAAAAGCACGCTCTCTGGAGTCTCCAAGGGCACTAATTCCATTCAAAGACAAAGCAGACTTTAGAAGATTTGATCCAGTTGGAAGGCAGGCCCTGAAAGAATGCCACCCCAAAATTACAAAACTTCGGGTCCATTAATTACTAAGGGATTGAATCTTATGAGTGGGAGCACAATGGTAGGAATCCCAAAAACTGTTTTACAAAATACAGATTGCAGACGACTGGCTTAGAAATCACCTGAAACGCATGTTACAAATGCAGGTTCAGGAAACTCACCTGGACTTGCTGAATCAGAATCACTCAGTGTTGAGGCCAAGAAATCTGACGTTTAATAGGTACCTCAACTGCTTCTTCTAACCAGTGAAATTTCAAAACAATTGTAGTGCCTAACAGTGGTTCTTTCCATGATTCCTACCATGTACAATAACATTACCTGCAATAACCACAACTTTCTCAAGTGAGGCATTTGAATTACCAATTAACCAAGATAATGTTATTTTTATTTGGCCAGAATGTGTTGGTCTATGTATCATTACGATTCTATCCTAGTATATTTTGTGATGTTTATTTTTTAATGAAAGGTTTATAAGACCTTAAAATACTATTTTAATATGCTTATTTCCTTTAGAAACCACAGTAGCCTTTTCCTGTTGTGTCATCTTCCTTAAAATAGGAACAGACCATTCATTCATTCAATAAAACAAATGTTTACATAGTGCCTGTTATGTAATTTACCCTATACTAGTTACTGTTTAAAATAATGTATTGCTTCTTCATTCATCATATTCTATTTTTCTTTATACAATTGTAATAATTTTAATAATGATTCTACCCTCTTAAATTGTAACAAAGTAATCACTTAGTTGGTTTTAATATCTTGCCTTACATCAGTTTTAGCTACATTAGTTATAGCTATTAGCTAGACAGATGCAGGCAACAACCTCAAGGTCATTTTGTTTATATAAAGGTTTTCTGGATTTGCTGTTTGGTAGATTACACTCAATCAAGTTGTAATTGTATAAAAATGGCATTTTACAGGCCAGTTTTTATAGGCAAAAATCATACTTGCTATGGAGGTAATTCCTTCTTTTTGCTCATGCCATTTATTTCTTTTACCATTTTTCATAAGAAAGTATATTTCTTACTGTGGAGACTTTCATTCATTCAATCAGTCATGCAACATCACCAAATACTAGTTACTTTTGAGTGGTAGGAAAGAGTAGAGAATAAAATTAAGTTTCTGCCTTTACCTCAAGTAACTTACACTGTTTTTAATTGTTTCATTCACATATTAGTAATTTTGGTTATTGATATCATAAGTAAAAGTAGTAAATCTGTTAATATTGTTTAGAATGTAATATTTATTGCTAAGGCAGTTGGTGATGACTATCTAACCTTTATCATGGTAACAGTAAATTGAGAATAATAAACAGAAGGCTTTCTCTCATTCCTTTCACTTTGGGTAAGAAATATAATTTCTGGATTTGATCTCACTGTGAATTATGGGTGATCTTTAGAGGGTGTCTTTCATTATTTTATCACTCACCAACTTCTGAAATCCCCACCCCACCATTCCATGCGGGATCAATATATCACAGCTGTCACCAAATCCAGCTGTTGGTTTATTTAGAACACTATGCAAATTTTAATGCCATCTTTAAGAGAGCGTTTTAAAAAACAAACGCCTGCTCCAAATTTCCCTGTAGCTCTTAAAAACATTACCATTTTCAAATTCAAAGCTTTGTACAGTAAAACCTAATTTTAAAAAAGCATAACATGTTTACCAAAGTTAGAGAAAAATAACACAGGTACAAACTAGACTGTGTTCCAATTATATTATGCTGATTCTGATTATGGAATAACTGATTACAACCTTGACAATTTTAATTCTCATTCTTTAAGCTCCTGATTAAGCCTCCTTCCTCAGTAACTCCAGCTGACATCCCCCTGAATAGGCAAACTTTACCCTTTGGCTATATTTAACACATTACTTAATGTTTTATACTGCTTTCCCAGACTTAAGAATTATCAAAAGTGTATTACCAAAAAGCACTATATACAGTACTATATAGAGAGTAATACAAAGTACTGTATATAATCTACTAGATATATGAAATCTTTTCATATAGCTCACATAGTAATAATCATGATGATATCCATCAAAATATCAACAGTGGTCACATCTGAATTGTGTGGTTCAAGGTATGTGTGTGTCTTCTAATGCTTTATAATGAATATAGTTCTGTTTTTGAAAGTAGTATGAAATATTTTTATGGATGACTGACTAATATGTCTCCAATAACATTACATCCCACCTGTGGACAGGGTGCATAACATATGCATTTATAGATTTGCAACATTTTGCAATGATAGAAACACAGAGGACACAGATGCTCTCAGTAAGAAGATTGAGTTGTCTAGAATGGAATGGAACAGAAACAAATCATTTTATTATTATCTATGTCCAAACTGGCCAAACAGTAACTCATCAGTACCTCACTATGAAATCTGCCATTTTAAGACATTAAACTGGTGATTTTCGCCTGGGAGAAGCACTGCCCGCTCCTGAGGAGGAGTTCTGAAATGTTTTAGATCGTGTTTTTTTATCGTCTAATAACGAGGTAAGGCAAAATGGTATTTAGGGAGTGCTGGCCAGGAAAGCTAAATATCCTATCACTTTTAGCACATATCTACAGAAAGAACTATCTCCCTCAAAATGCCAGTAGTCCACTTTTGAGAAAGCTGGATTCGCCATTTATTTATTCCCTACTCATAAAAAAAAAAAAAAAAAAAAAAAAATCACATAAATAAAAAATCAAGACTTTTGCCCTAAAGAGTGTGTGGCAGGTTAAAGATGGCCTCACGTTTTTCACACTCTCCTCAACAAGGCAAGTATTCCCTCTGGCAGCTTTGACCAACATGGCCCATTCCTGGGCCTAATCTTTAAGTGAATGGGTACTTCTTTCCTGATCTCTTAGAGTCCAGCCAGCAGGTAGAAAGTAAGGCTACTCTGAGAACACTTTGCTATGAGGAGCCCAAATCACATTGAGAGGCCTTGGAAAATGAGACACCATGTGGACAAAGATGACCAAGGTATACGGAGGTGCCAAATATGTGAGTGAAGAAGCCATCACAGTAGTGGAGCCTCCAACTGACCTCCAACTCCAGATGAAGCCACGCAGAACAGAGATCACAGCGACTCCTTCCTAAATTCCTGATCTATACAACATTGTAGGCAAAATAAAATGGCTGTTATAAGCCCCTAACCTGTGTCTTTTTATCTTGAGTCCAGCTCCTTTGCTTCCCAGAAATTCAAAATGGAGAACTTCTTAGATTTTAATGTGTTTCTAGGGAACATGTGAAACACTGTTTTCCTTGCCTGTAATCCCAGCACTTTGGGAGGCCAAGGTGGGCAGATCACTTGAGGTCAGGAGTTCAAGACCAGCCTGGCCGACATGGTGAAACCCCATCTCTACTAAAAATACAAAATTAGCCAGGCATGGTGGCAAGTGCCTGCAATCCCAGTGACTCGGGAGGCTGAGGCAGGAGAATTGCTTGAACCGGGAGGCAGAGGTTGCAGTGAGCAGAGGTCGCACCATCGCACTCCAATCTGGGAGACAGAGCAAGACTCCAACTCAAAAAAAAAAAAAAATTGAATTAAATTAAAAATTAAATAAATAAAAGTGTCTGGGACCTCCCCCTTCTTTCTCTCGTGCTCCCACTCTCATTATGTGACACGTCTGCTCCCCCCTTCACCTTCTACCACGATTGTAAGCTTCCTGAGCCCCTCACCAGAAGCAGATGCTGGCACCATGCTTCCTGTACTGTCAGCAGAACCATGAGCCAAAATAAAACTTTTTCTCTATAAATTACTCAGTATCAGGTATTTATAGCAAAAAAAAAAAAAAAAAAAAAAAAAAACCAGAGTAATACAGACATCAAATAACCATCATGCTGACTGTCTCTCCATTATGACATTAATTTAATTTAATTATATGACATAAAATTATAGTATACATGTCTCTGCGACTGAACTGAAAACTCCTTAAGGACAAGAATGGTGTCTGCTGCACTTTTAGTGTTCTGCTATAAAACGCAGTGCTATGCATATGGTATGTGTTCCACAAACATTTGTGAATGTTTACAGTGTAGTCTATCATTCGAAATTAGTTATTTCGGTTAAACTCAGCATCACTTCCTTCCAGCCTTATATTTTAAAGCCCTCACGCTGGTGGGGCACAGTGGCTCACGCCTATAATCCCAACACTTTGGACGGCCGAGGCGGGTGGATCACTTGAGGTCGGGAGTTCAAGACCAGCCTGATCAACATGGAGAAACCCTGTCTCTACTAGAAACACAAAATTATCCAGGCATGGTGGCACATGCCTATAATCCCAGCTACTAGGGAAGCTGAGGCAGGATAATCACTTGAACCCGGGAGACAGAGGTTGCGGTGAGTCGAGATCGCGCCACTGCACTCCAGCCTGGGCAACAAAAGCGAAACTCTGTCTCAAAAAAAAAAAAAAAAAATTAAATTAATAAAATAAAGCCCTTATGCTCTTGACATAATTTCATGTTTTCCATAGAATGCTAATCCATGAAAGACTGACACTATGTTATCTAGTCAAATGTCATTATTTTACAGATAAGAGATAAGTGACTTGCTCAAATTAATCCAGTTATTTGGTGCGTAGTAAAGCCATTAGCAACTTAAAATTATTTCCTTTAACTGATAACTACCAGGTGGGCTAGTCAGCCAAAAAGTGTTGGAACTCCTGTGCATGGAAGGCCTAACATGTAGGAAGCAGGCAAAAAAAAACCCCAAAAAATCGCTGCAGAGATTGAAGAGAAACTTCACTTACATCCTAATCTGTCTTGAGCGTGAGCTAATGTGGACCACTATTGATAACTCACAAAATTTGAAGAAAAAAGATGCCAGAAGACATCAATGTGAAGGGGCTAGATGACTATAAGAGGCAATAAAGATTTCTTTTTCTAATTAATTTTATAGAGTAAATCATAAAACCAGATATCTCTGCTCTGAGACTCTTCATTAACAGCTGTTTATTGTACTGTGAATTACTACAAGATAATGTATGCAAGATGCTAGCTTGATAGTTGTGCTTCCACTTCTTAAATAAACTCAACTGTCAAAACTCGGGAGCAAATCAGGACAGGAAAGGCTGTCACTAGACATAGGAGAGCAAACTCTATCTTACATTTCTGTTATATATATGTATCTTTTCAGTAAAAACAGATTAGGAATGTTTAAAATACTAACCAGTGAAAGTGCAGGGATAGATGGTGTATATGACTTCTTGAAAATCACAGGAAAACTCAAACTAGGTTTTTAGGCACAAATTATACTCAGAAATATCTGTGACATCATAATCACAAGACAAGGTAAGAGCATACTTCTCTCTATGCAGAAGCCAAAATGGACATGTAGAGTTGTTCTTAAAAACAAGCAAAAAAAAAATGCTGCAGTTTGCTGGGAGTTTACTTCAGGGCCCTATTCATCTAGTTCACTCCCATGCCTGCAGATATCACTCAAGGAGGCTGGAGAGCAGCAAAGATAGGTGCCTGCTCCTTCTTCTGGGATCTCTGATCTCGAGGGGCACCAACCTGATGCCAGAAGGATTGCTTGTGTACAGGGTGTCTGACAACCCCTGATAGAGTGTCTATCTGAATGATAGGGCTTTAGCACAATGAAGAATAGTCTCACTTTATTAATATGCACCACTACACACAACAAAAAAGCAGAAGGAATTGTTTGGTTCTATATGGAGCCTTAGGTAAGGGAGCTTTTTCATGATCTGATTTGATTTGAAGTTATGGGACACATGCATAGGATGTGCAGGTTTGTTACATAGGAAATGTGTGACATGGTGGTTTGCTGTACTTATCAAACCATCTCCTAGGTATTAAGCCCAGCATCTTCATGACTTTAACTAAGGTATAGGACCCAGCCTTTGGAGATGCTGCTATGGAGGATAAATCCCAATGCCTCCGCTCATAGATTCCTGGTAGGAATCATCATTTATTGAGCATCTATTATGTTCCAGGCACTGCAGAACACGTGCATTCTCCTTAATCTTTATTACAATCCCACAAGCAGGTATTGCCTCTACTTTTAAACATAAAGAGGGAAGCGAGGACAAGATGGTCAACTAGAAAACAGTGGTGATCAGAGGCTTCCATTGAAAAGAACCATAATTAGTGTGTGAATCCTTCACTGTCACTGGCAACGAAGATATGCAGGTTCTCTCATCAGAACTGACTAGGTGGCCAACGTGATCCACAGAGAGGAAGGAAGAGCAGTGTGGTGCAGTGGCCCACTTCAGAGCCACACAAGGCAGGGGAGCGCCCACCCCACAGCCAAATGAGGCAGTGAGCGAGCATGCTACCTAGCCAGGGAAAGTATGCTTTTTCCGTGGAACCGTGCAACCATGGATGGCAAGATCCCACTCACAAACCCACGCCACCAGGGCCTAGGGTCCCAACCCTGAAGCTGCATAGATTCTCAACAGCCTCTCAGCTGGAATATGCCTAAGCCTGCGGAGCTCCCAGGGGGAGGGGTGACGAGCAACACAGCTATGGCGGCATGAGCTCCTTGGGGGATGGACAGCAGCCAACACTGGGACTCATAACTGCCTAACATGCTAAGCTCCCTGGGCAGGGGAAGGGCAGCATCCATCTCCATAGCTCCAGGCCTCAACTTTTCCCTGCTGAAGCCAGGGAGGCTGGACGGCTTGCCCCAAGAGGTGTCCCCCATAGCCCAACACACCAACTGTGGCAGACTATGGCCACAGTATCTGTTCAGGCCTGATTCTGACACATCCTTCCTCACTGGGCGGGGCTTCCCTGCAGGAACTCCAGTAACTCCAGCTAGAGGCTCAGGGGCAGAACCCGGATCTCCCTGGGCTTGAGCCCCTAGATGGGGAGTGGCCACAGTCTCTGTGGACCAGCAGACTTAACCTTTTCTCCTGGTAGTTCTGAGGAATCCAGGCAGCCCAGAAGAGTGGGTTTCCCCCCAGTGAAGCACACCCCTTCCACCAAGGGACAAAGTGCTTCATTAAAATGGGTCCTGTTCCCCATGCCACCCAACTGTGTGAGACACTCTATCAGGGGTTGTCAGACACCCTATACAAAAGCAATCCCTCTGGCATCAGGTTGGTGCCCCTCAAGGTCAGAGATCCCAGAAGAAGGAGCAAGCACCCATCTTTGCTGCTCTCCAGCCTCCCTGAGTGATATCTGCAGGCATGGGAGTGAACTAGATGAATAGGGCCCTGAAGTAAACTCCCAGCAAACTGCACCAGCCCTACAGAAGGGGGACCTGATCATTGAAAGACAAACAAAGAGAAAATAACAACAGCATCAACAAAAAAAAAGTCCCCACAAAAACCCCATCCAAGGGTCAGCAGCCTCAAAGATCGAAACTAGACAAACTCACAAAGATGAGAAAGAATCAACAACAACAACAACAAAAAAAACACCAAAAACCCCAAAGGCCCGAGTGCCTCTTCTCCTCCAAATGATCGCAGTGCCTCTCCAGCAAGGGCGCAGAACAGGATGAGGATGAAATGGACAAACTGACAGAAGTAGGTTTCAAAAGATGGGTAATAAAAAACTCCGCTGAGCTAAACGAACATGTTCTAACCCATGCAAAGAAGCTAAGAACCTTGATAAAAGGTTAGAGGAGCTACTTACCAGCATGACCAGTTTAGAGAGGAACATAAATGACTTGATGGAGCTGAAAAACATAGCACAAGAGCTTCATGAAGCATATACAAGTATCAATAGTCAAATCGACCAAACAGAAGAAAATATATCAGACTTGGAAGGCCACCTTGATGAAATAAAGCATGGAGACAAGATTAGAGAAAAAAGAATGAAAAGGAACAAACAAAGCCTCCAAGAAATATGGGACTTTGTCAAAAGACCAAACCTATGATTGATTGGAGTACCTGAAGGAGATGAGGGGAATGGAACCAAGTTGGAAAACACACTTCAGGATATTATCCAGAAATATCCACGCAAA
The DNA here is from genome assembly GCF_024542745.1 of Macaca thibetana thibetana. NCBI lineage: Eukaryota > Metazoa > Chordata > Mammalia > Primates > Cercopithecidae > Macaca > Macaca thibetana. The sequence goes on along the minus strand of NC_065581.1, from coordinate 22,376,545 downwards.
TTCAGGAAATACAGAGAACACCACTAAGACACTCCACGAGATCAACCCCAAGACACATGATCATCAGGTTCTCCGAGGTCAAAATGAAGGAAAAAATGTTAAGCGCAGCCAGAGAGAAAGGCCAGGTGACCTACAAAGGGAAGCCCATCTGACTAACAGCAGGCATTTCAGCAGAAACTATATAAGCCAGAGAGATTGGGGGCCAATATTCAACATTCTTAAAGAAAATAATTTTCAACCCAGAATTTCATATCCAGCCAAACTAAGCTTCATAAGTGAAGGAGAAATAAAATCCTTTCCAGACAAGCAAATGCTGAGGGATTTTGTTACCACCAGGCCTGCCTTGCAAGAGCTCCTGAAAGAAGCACTAAATATGGAAAGGAAAAACTGGTACTAGCCACTGCAAAAACACACCAAAATTTCAAGACCAATAACACTATGAAGAAACTGCATCAAGTGTGCAAAATAACCAGCTAGTATCACAATGACAGGATCAAATTCATATATAACAATATTAACCTTAAATGTAAATGGGCTAAATGCCCCAATTAAAAGACACAGACTGGCAAATTGGATAGAGTCAAGACCCACTGGCATGCTGTATTCAGGAGACCATCTGACGTCCAAAGACACATATGGCTCAAAATAAAGGGATTGAGGAAAATTTACCAAGAAAATGGAAAGAAAAAAAAAAAAAAAAGCAGGAGTTGCAATTCTAGTCTCTGACAAAAGACTTTAAACCAACAAAGATAAAAAAAAGACAAAGAGGTGCATTACATAACGGTAAAGGGAACAATTCAACAAGAAGAGCTAACTACTCTAAATATATATGATCCAATACAGGAGAACTCAGATTCATAAAACAAGTTCTTGGAGACCTACAAAGAGACTTAGACTCCCACACAATAATAGTATCAGACTTTAACACCCCACTGTCAATACTGATAGATCAACAAGACAGAAAATTAACAAGGATATTCAGAAGTTGAACTCAGCTCTGAATAAAGTGGACCTAATAGACATCTACAGAATTCTCCACCCCAAATCAACAGAATATACATTCTCCTCAGTGACACATGGCACTTATTCTAAAATCGACTACATAATTGGAAGTAAAACACTTCTCAGCAAATGCAAAAGAACTGAAATCATAACAGTCAGTCTCTCAGACAACAGTGCAATCAATTTAGAACTCAGGATTAAGAAACTCACTCAAAACCACACAACTACATGGAAATTAACAACCTGCGCCTGAATGACTCCTGGGTAAATAATAAAATTCAGGCAGAAATAACAAAGTTCTTTGAAAACAATGAGAACAGACAACGCACCAGAATCTCTGGGACATAGCTAACACAGTGTGAAGAGGGAAATTTATAGCACTAAATGCTGACATCAGAAAGCTAGAAAGATCTCAAATCGACACCCTAACATCACAATTAAAAGAGCTAGAGAGGCAGGAGCAAACTAATCCAAAAGCTAAAGGAAAACAAGAAATAACTAAGATCAGAGCATAATTGAAGGAGATAGAGACATGAAAAACCCTCCAAAAAAATCAATAAATCCAGGAGCTGATTTTTTGAAAAAATTAACAAAACAGACCACTAGCCAGACTAATAAAGAAGAAAAGAGAAAAAGCAGATAGACACAATAAAAAATGATAAAAGGGAATATCACCACTGACTCCACAAAAATAAAGTACCATCAGAATTCTATAAACACCTCTGTGCAAATAAACTAGAAAATCTAGAAGAAATGAATAAATTCCTGGACACATACACCCTTCCAAGGCTAAACCAGGAAGAAGACAAATCCCTGAATAGACTAATAACAAGTTCTAAAAATGAGACAGTAATCAATAGCCTATTAACCAAAAAAAAGCCCAGGACCAGATGAATTCACAGTCGAATTCTACCAGAGGTACAAAGAGGAGTCGGTACCATTCCTTCTGAAACTATTCCAAACAATTGAAAAGGAAAGTCTCCTCCCTAACTCATTTCATGAAGCCAGCACCATCCTGATACCAAAACCGAGCAGAAACACAACAAGAAAATAAAACTTCAGGCCAATATCGCTGATGAACATTGATGTGAAAATCTTCAATAAAATACCAACAAACTGAATCTAGCAGCACATCAAAAAACTTATCCACCACAGTCAAGTTGGCTTCATTTATGGGATGCAAGGCTGACATGTACCCTAGAACTTAAAGTATAATTTTTAAAAAACGCAAATAAAGGCCGGGCGCGGTGGCTCAAGCCTGTAATCCCAGCACTTTGGGAGGCCGAGACGGGCGGATCACGAGGTCAGGAGATCGAGACCATCCTGGCTAACACAGTGAAACCCCGTCTCTACTAAAAAACACAAAAAACTAGCCGGGCGAGGTGGCGGGCGCCTGTAGTCCCAGCTACTCGGGAGGCTGAGGCAGGAGAATGGCGTGAACCCGGGAGGCGGAGCTTGCAGTGAGCTGAGATCCGGCCACTGCACTCCAGCCCGGGCGGCAGAGACTCCGTCTCAAAAAAAAAATAAAAAAAAAAAAAAAAAAAAAAACGCAAATAAATAAACATAATCCATCACATAAACAGAACCAAAGACAAAAACCGTATGATTGTCTCAACAGATGCAGAAAAGGCCTTTTATAATATTCAACATTCTTTCATGTCAAAAACTCTCAATAAACTAAGTATCAATGGAACATATGTCAAAATATTAAGAGTTACTTATGACAAAACCACAGCCCAATATCATATTGAATGGCCAAAAGCTAGAAGCATTTCCTTTGAAAACCAGTACAAGACAAGGATGCCCTCTCTCACCACTTCTATTAACAGAGTATTAGAAGTTCTGGCCAGGCATACTGCCCAAGGTAATTTATAGATTCATTGTCATCCCCATCAAGCTACCAATGACTTTCTTCACAGAATTGGAAAAAACTACCTTAAAGTTCATATGGAACCAAAAAAGAGCCTGCATTGCCAAGAGAATCCTAAGCCAAAAGAACAAAGCCAGAGGCATCATGCTACCTTACTTCAAACTACACTACAAGGCTACAGTAACAAAACAGCATGGTACTGGTACAAAAACAGAGATATAGATCAATGGAACAGAATAGAGCCCTTGGAAATAATACCACACATCTACAACCATCTGATCTTTCAAAAGCCTGACAAAAACAAGAAATGGGGAAAGGATTCCCTATTTAATAAATGGTGCTGGGAAAACTAGCTAGCCAAATGTAGAAAGCTGAAATTGGATCCCTTCCTTACACCTTATACACAAATTAATTCAAGATGGATTAAAGACTTAAATGTTAGACCTAAAACCATAAAAACCCTAGAAGAAAACCTAGGCAAATACCATTCAGGTCATAGGCATGGGCAAGGACTTAATGACTAAAACACCAAAAGCAATGGCAACAAAAGCCAAAATTGACAAAGGGATCTAATTAAACTAACGAGCTTCTGCACAGCAAAAGAAATTACCATCAGAGTGAACAGGCAACCTACAGAATGGGAGAAAATTTTTGCAATCTACTCATCTGACAAAGGGCTAATATCCAGAACCTACAAAGAACTCAAAAAAATTTATGAGAAAAAAACAAACAACCCCATCAAAAAGTGGGCAAAGGATATGAACAGACATTTCTCAAAAGAAGACATGCATACAGCCAACAGGCACATGAAAAAATGCTCGTCATCACTGGCCGTCAGAGAAATGCAAATCAAAACCACAATGAGATACCATCTCACACCAGTTAGAATGGCAATCATTAAAAAGTCAGGAAATAATAGGTGCTGGAGAAGATGTGGAGAAATAGGAACACTTTTGCACTGTTGGTGGGATTGTAAACTGGTTCAACCATTGTGGAAAACAGTATAGTGATTCCTCAAGGATCTAGAACTAGAAATATCATTTGACCCAGCCATCTCATTACTGGGCATATACCCAAAGGATTATAACTCGTGTTGCTATAAAGACACATCCACACGTACGTTTATTGTGGCACTATTCACAATAGCAAAGACTTGGAACCAACCCAAATGTCCATCAATGACAGACTGGATTAAGAAAATGTGGCACATATACACCATGGAATACTATGCAGCCATAAAAAAGGATGAGTTCATGTCCTCTGTAGGGACATGGATGCAGCTGGAAACCATCATTCTGAGCAAACTATCACAAGGACAGAAAACCAAACACTGCATGTTCTCACTCATAGATGGGAACAGAACAATGAGATCACTTGGACACAGGGTGGGGAACATCACACACCAGGGCCTGTAGTGGGGCGGGGGGATGGGGGAGGGATAGCACTAGGAGATACACCTAATGTAAACGACAAGTTAACAGGTGCAGCACACCAAAATGGCACATGTATACATATGGAACAAACCTGCACGTTGTGCACGTGTACCCTAGAACTTAAAGTATAATGATTAAAAAAAAAGAAAATCACTATAAGCAAAATACTGTTCTAGTTGTTTTTTTAAATTAATAACAAGGAATAATTTTTTTTAACTCTGAGGCAAGAGGATTGCTTGAGCCCGAGAGTTGAAAGCTGCAGTGAGCTATGATCATACCACTGCACTTCAGCCTGTGAGACAGAGTTAGACACAGTCTTTTTTTAAAAATTATATATATATAATATAAAAAATTATATTTTATATATATATAATTTTTTAAGGCTCAACATCACTGATCATTAGAGAAATGAAAATCAAAACCACAATGAGATACCATCTCACACCAGTCAAAATGGCTATTATTAAAAAGTCAAGGCTGTGGAGAAATAAGAATGCTTTTACACTGTTGGTGGGAATGTAAATTAGTTCAACCATTGTGGAAGACAGTATGGTGATTCCTCAAGGAACAATAAGAAATACCATTTGACCCAGCAATCCCATTACTGGGTATATACCCAAAGGAATATAAATCATTCTACTATAAAGACACATTCACATGTATGTTTATTGCAGCATTATTTACAATAGCAAAGTCATGGAACCAACCCAAATGCCCATCAATGATAGACTGGATAAAGAAAATGTGGTACATATACACCATAGAATACTACGCGCCATAGAAAGGAATGAGACAATGTCCTTTGCAGGGACATGGATGACGCTGGAAGCCATCATCCTCAGCAAACACACACAGGAACAGAAAACCAAACACCGCATGTTCTCACTCATAAGTGGAGGGTGAACATTGAGAACACATGGACACAGAGAGGAGAACTACACACACCAGGACCTGTTGCGGGATGGGGCGTGAAGGGAGGGAACTTACAGGGTGAGTCAATAGGTGCAGCAAACCACCATGGCACACGTATACCTATGTAACAAACCTGCATGTTCTGCACATGGATCCCGGAACTTAAAGTCAAATTTTAAAAATTAATAAACAAACATAAAAAAACTCATGCTTACAAAGATCACACATCTCTCTCAAGGTCACGTAACTTATCAATGGGAAACCAAATCTAATGGTTTTATTGCGAATCAAGCATATGCAAATACATTCTCCTGTCAATTCTATAAAGTAGATGTTATTATTCTTGTTTTAATTACGAGGTAACCAAGACTCAAAATCAAATAACAAGGTCAAAGTGAAGAGAATTAGTAAGAGGCAAATTGGGAATCATATCCACAGCTGTCTACTACAACACACTTATTTTTTCCCACCATGGCATCCTGCCTTCAATTTACATCTTATTCACATTATTTTACCTTTTCACTGGATGTGACTAGCACACTAATAATAATTGAGGAGACTCCCACCCAAAAAATCGAGGGTTCTTAGTTCAGGACTATTGTTTTCAGTCCTTGTTATCCCCAGTGATGAAACAGAAGGAGCTCATAGGGAAAAAAAAACAAATACTGTGTATGTCATTATCAGACTATCTAGAACAGTCTCCGCTCATGCTGTGTGAATACCCACCCCATCATTTTAGTATTTTAACAAAACAGATGCAAATTCTGACAGTGCGACCAGGCCATTCTCTATGCAGGTGTCCTTGCAGTGATCCAGCGGCTTTGATCTGGAAGCTTTTCCATCTCGAAGTGAGGCCCTGACATCCTCCGCAGCAGGGAAAGAAATTGACTGAAGGATTCTTGAGGAGTTTTTTGTGGTCACATCCTGAAAATGCCACGTGTTCCTTCCTTTCACATCTCATTAGCCAGAATTCAGCACATGCCCCACCTAATTCAGTGACACCGAGAAGTTGACTCACTGTGCACACAAGGGGGAGGAAAATAAATTAAAATTTGGCAAACACATGGCATGATCTCTGCCACATCATCCTTAAGAAACAAATCCAGGATGTATAAGAAAATAGCAAAAGTTTAAGAATTAGCAAGTGAGGTCACGGATTATAAATGAAATAAAACTTTCTGGATGGAGAGACATAAAGAGATATATATGTATTGATTCAACTAAGAAAAGAGGAAAGAATCAGAAACTATATTAGAAAAAAAAATAGTATGGTCATTAAGAAGGACTTATGCATAAACAAGCAAAGTGACCTAAACGGTTTTCTTCAAATGTCAAAAGTGACAGAAAAATGTAGGCCTATCTTGCTTTAGGATAAGAATTTATATGTCATTTCAGTCACTGACTTTATAATTTCAATTTCTCAAATTCTATTTAGTGTCTTCTTTCTTCATAGCACTGAGCGAGGTTCTATGGCAAGCCCAAAGAAATGCAACCAGAGGCAGTCCCCACCCTCTAAAAAATTATACTCCGATGAATGAGAAAAGCAGTCATGCCTGAAATAAAAGGACATCATCTTTTGCAGTGGAATCTCAAAGTCATCCATGAAAACACTAGGCTTAGAAAGAACCACTGGGGTCTCCCCAGAGGAATATACTATTTTGCCAGTACACTGTGCAGCACTGAGCACTTGGTATATTTCTCCCGACTGCTTGCTCTCTTTAATTTCTGACTAGTGGTGCAGTCACTCAGTCTTTTACTGGTTTAGAAGCTTTCCATGAACTGCTCCGCAGCAGAATAATCCAGAATGAAAAAAGCAGATAACACAGAGGCTTGTCAGCCCCATTCATCACATATGTCAGCTACAACAACATACAAAACCTTTAAGATGTGCTGCTTTCAGCTCACCTGCCCTTGCAACTAAGTGATGCCTGCCAAGACCACCAGAGCCCCGTGTCTGGGAAACCTTCTCTTCCTCACTTTGTCCTAACGAATGCTCTTGGATGTGAAACACAAAGGCAGCATAAGACAGGAATGTACTGATTAATTTCAACACGCCTTTTAGAAGTCACAGTCTATCCTGAGCAAAGTGATTTTCAGCTGACTTTATCTTATTAGTGAGGACTCTGGGGAAATTTTATGGGGTAAATCCTTTTTGTGTATTACCATGCAGAGGAAACAGTTTTCATCTTTAAAGCCCTGCAAGAATATACTGGGTTTTTCTGTTTGTTTGTTTTGTTTGTTTTTTTCCCAACCTGGCCTCAGAGAAAGTTCTACTTGGAGAGATCTCATTAATTCCCATGGTTTGATTGTCCACAATTTTGTGGTTTATTTATTTCTGCCAGTTTCCCCCCTACTGTGAGAAAGAAAAAAAAAAAAAGACAGGAAAAAAGGACACTATTTGCCACCACCCACCCATATCAACATTTTCAGGACAGGCCGGGCGCTCACGCCTGTAATCCCTGCACTTTGGGAGGCCAAGGCGGGCGGATCACGACGTCAGGAGATCGAGACCATCCTGGCTAACACGGTGAAACCCCGTCTCCACTAAAAATACAGAAAAACAAATTAGCCGGGGGCAGTGGTGGGCGCCTACTGTAGTCCCAGCTACTCGGGAGGCTGAGGTAGGAGAATGGCGTGAGACTCCGCCTCAAAAAAAAAAAAAAAAAATTTTCAGGACAAAAATGAATTCTATTCTCTTGTAATTAGTTATGACCATTAATAAACCATACCACATTATTTTCTTTTTCAGAAAAAGGAAGCTAGGAAGGCATAGAAAGTCTATTCCCTAAAGGACCTAAGTCACAAGTTTGATAAATTAATTGCATCATTTTGGATGGTTTTTTGGTTATTAAAATGTCCTATTTTCTAACAGAAAAATAATTTGAAAGTGGATTTTTTGGAAATTTTGTATCCCTTTTTTTACAGGAGTAGAAGGAAGGCAGGGTAAAAGAAGTGAAATAGGCATTCCCTAAGCACCCAATTTTGTAGTTTTCCCTCCTTTATAGTAATAGTCCAAATTCATCTAACTTCCTGCCTTCATGGCTAAAGAAAGATTGTAACTGGAAAGTCTAACAGAAAATAGCCTCAGGTACTTTCTTATATTCCTTATTAAATTCAAAAAAGCAACTTCCTCTGACAGTCTATAATTTTCCCTCTACTGCCTCTCTTCCTCCATACTATCCTAATCATCACTGCATATTAAAGAGCTTTTAACAATGCTTTATTTTTTATTTTTTAAATTATTTCTTTTTAATTGAAAAGACTGTATATATTTATGATGCACAACATGATGCTTTGATATATGTATACATTGTATAATGACTAAATAAAGCCAATTAATATATTTGGCTTTATAATATTTATTTGGCTTTATTATATTAATAATATATATTAATTATATTTAAATAATTACCTCAAATACTTGTAATTATTTTTTGTGGTGAGGATACTTAAAATCTACTCTCTCAGCAATTTTCTAGTATACAATACATTGCTTTTTACTATCATCACCATGTTCTACAATAGATCACTTGAACTTATTGATCCTATCTAACCATTTTGTATGCTTTGACCAACATCTCTCCAATGTCCTCCACTCCCACGCCCACCCCAGTCCCTGGTAACCACCATTCTACTCTCTACTCCCATGAGTTCAACTTTTTTAGATTCCACATGTAAGTGAGATCATGCAGTATTTGTTTTTCTGTGTCTGGCTTATTAATTTTAACATAACGTTCTTCAAGTTCATCCATGTTGTTGCAAATAACAGGATTTCCTACTTTTAAGAAGGAAATCTTTTTTTTTTTCTTAAAAAAAAAAAAGAGAGACTTAATGAAATAACAAATGAGAAGCTCCCAGTACAGGGCCTAACAATACAATAAGGGCAGCCAAGATTATGGTGTTCTGTCCAGCACTATTTTCTGGCCAGGCACTACACCAAGTGTTTTACATACATGCTTTCACTCAGTCTTCACAGCAGCCCTGTGGCATGCACCCCGATGCACCAATGAGGAAGCAGACACCCAGAGAGGGTGACTTTCCCCTGGTCACACAGCCAAACAAGGGATCGGAGAGGCAAGCCCAGGTCTGTGTGACTCCAGATGGGCCCCTCTCAGCCAGTGGATCCCCGCCTCTCATATAGCAGATGCTCAGTAAGTGGTGAGGTTGTTCTGACCCCATCCGATCAGCAGCAGCCCTCCCTCCAATCCCCAGCCCCCTGCCAGGCTCTGGGCATCACCCTCACTGTGACCTAGGGCAAAGCCAAAGCCATCCTTGAGAGCAGGTAAGGAACAGCTCTGCAGCTGTGCCCTTGACCACTTTGAGGAGGATGGGGTTAGGAGGATACAGAGAAGGAGAAGGGGAAGAGGAGAGCACAAAAGGGACAATAACAAGGAGAGAAAGAGATGGGGAAGGGAACAGAGACAGAGGGGAGTGATGCATATATACCATGATGCATATATACTATGGTGTGCGCATATGTATACACACATTTTCTTTAGCCATTTATCTATTAATGGACACTTCGGTTGATTCCATATCTTTGCTATTGGTAACAATGCCTAATTATCTGATGGGCACATTACAAAAGATAATGCTGATACCCAAATAATAGCTTTGTTAATATTATCTTCTCTCCTGGTGTCATCGCCACTAGGACCTGTTTCAGACGTTCTAAATTAATGCACGGATATGATTACTTAGCCTTTGTACGTTTGCCCATTTGTAATTCTCTATCTACCTAGACTTCAGAAAGGAAAGAAACTAAGTCATGTATTGCTTGATTTTGTGACTATCACTTGGAGGTTTTAATCTTGACATGCAAATAGAGGATATTATAACCACTGATCACAGTAGTCATTCTGGACTCTTCTTGTTTTAAGCACATAAAGACAAATCTCAAGATTCTAATACTGTTGTCTGGAGTTGTTCCAGCATCCCTTCTGGGGCCCTAAGACAAAATTTTAACCTCAGTGCTGTCCACAAATGGCAGGCCCCCATCAGACTCAGCCACTTTTTGTCTAGGTAACTTGTACCTGCAATTACCTTCTCCTGTGTGATACAAAACCAGAGTCAGGGGACTCTCTACTCCAAATTCCATGCATTGGGGCTTCAAACCACTTTTGTTGTTTCTGTTGTTGTTGTTTTAAGGAGCAGAGAGTTTAATAGCCAAGAAGGAAGGGAGAAGACAAAACGAAGAAGCTGCCCCGTACAGAGACAGAGGGAAGGGGGCTCTAAAACCAAAAGAGGAGGTCCCCACCTGCCATGGGTACCAGCCAGGTATATATGCAGAGGCTGGAGGAGGTGGGTGTTTGACTTGCATAGGGCTCAGGGGATTTGTCTGACTAGGCATGTCATTTACTTAGCCTGCAAAAAAGCTGGCCCTCCCACCCTAGCCTTTGAATATGCAAATGCAGGGCTCCATGAAGTTCTACACACATGGGGATATGTAGGGGCGGCCATGTTGCCAGGAACATGTGGGGAAAAGGGCAAGAAGACAGTGGGAATCTCCATGTTTGGGTGGACCCAGTTTCTAATGGCCAGTATTTGCATATCAAAAGTTGCTGGCCTTGCTCTAAGAGCCTGGGCTTTACAACAAACTTTTCTGGAGATGCTTTAAAAAAATGAAAACTTCCCAAGAACCCCTTTTCCTACAACATTCCCCCCTGTGGAGATGCCACACTAATTAGGGGGTTTTGGGTGACAACTCCTTCTGGCTACTTCCTGCTGAAAAGGGGCATTGAATGGGGAACAGCTGCTAGGGCTCCTTTTGGGGTCAATCTAAGCGTCCTCAGAAGAATGGCATGTGTGGTTCAATTTACACCATCATTTGAAGTTTGATTGCTTCTAGGCAAGAAGAAACAATTTGAGTTATAGTATTGAGTATACAGGGTCCAAATATCAATACAAGACATATAAGCAAGAAAGTGCTTAATAAAGGGGGTTAACCAATTCCATAAAGAAGACTGAAGTTCAACCTATGCAAATCAATAAACGTAATCCATCACATAAACAGAACCAATGACAAAAACCACATGATTATCTCAATAGATGCAGAAAAGGCCTTTGACAAAATTCAACATCCCTTAATGCTAAAAACTATCAATAAACTAGGTATCGATGGAATGTATCTCAAAATAATAAGAGCTATTTATGACAAACCCACAGCCAATATCATACTGAATGGGCAAAAGCTGGAAGCATTCCCTTTGAAAACCGGCACAAGACAAGGATACCCTCTCTCACCACTCCTATTCAACATAGTGTTGGAAGTTCTGGCCAGGACAAGCAGGCAAGAGAAAGAAATACAGGGTATTCAATTAGGAAAAGAGGAAGTCAAATTGTCTCTGTTTGCAGATGACATGATTGTATATTTAGAAAACCCCATTGTCTCAGCCCAAAATCTCCTTAAATTGATAAGCAACTTCTGCAAAGTCTCAGGATACAAAATCAATGTGCAAAAATCACAAGCATTCCTATACACCAACAACAAACAAACAGAGAGCCAAATCATGAGTAAACTTCCATCCGCAATTGCTACAAAGAGAATAAAACACCTAGGAATACAACTTACAAGGAAAGTGAAGGACCTCTTCAAAGAGAACTACAAGCCACTGCTCAAGAAAATAAGAGAGGACACAAACAAACGGAAAAACATTCCATGCTTATGGATAGGAAGAATCAATATCGTGAAAATGTCCATACTGCCTAAAGTAATTTATAGATTCAATGCCATCCCCATCAAGCTACCATTGACTTTCTTCACAAAATTGGAAAAAAACACTTTAAACTTCATATGGAACCAAGAGTCCACATAGCCAAGACAATCCTAAGTAAAAAGAACTGGAGGCATCATGCTACCTGACTTCAAACTCTACTACAAGGCTACAGTAACCAAAACAGCACGGTACTGGTACCAAAACAGATATATAGACCAATGGCAAACAACAGAGGCATCAGAAATAACACCACACATCTACAACCATCTGATCTTTGACAAACATGACACAAGCAATGGGGAAAAGATCCCGTATTTAATAAATGGTGTTAGGAAAACTGGCTAGCCATAAGCAGAAAACTGAAACTGGACCCCTTCCTTATACCTTGCACAAAATTTAACTCAAGATGGATTAAAGACTTAAAACCTAAAACCATAAAAATCTCAGAAGAAAACCCAGGCAATACCATTCAGGACATAGGCATGGGGAAACAATTCATGTCCAAAACACCAAAGCAATGGCAACAAAAGCCAAAATTGACAAATGGGATCTAATTAAACTAAAGAGCTTCTGCACAGCAAAAGAAACTACCATCAGAGTGAACAGGCAACCTACAGAATGGGAGAAAGTTTTTGCAATCTATCCACCTGACAAAGGGCTAGCATCTAGAATCTACAAATAACTTAAACAAATTTACAAGAAAAAAACAAACAACCCCATCAATAAGTCAGCAAAGGATATGAACAGACACTTCTCAAAAGAAGACATTTATGCAGCCAACAAACATATGAAAAAATGTTCATCATCGCTGGTCATTAGAGAAATGCCAATCAAAACCACAATGAGATACCATCTCTTAGAACGGCGATCATTAAAAAGTCAGGAAACAGCAGATGCTGGAGAGGATGTGGAGAAATAGGAACACTTTTACACTGTTGGTAAAAGGGTAAATTAGTTCAACCATTGTGGAAGACAGAGTGGTGATTCCTCAAGGATCCAGAACTAGAAATACCATTTGACTCAGCAATCCCATTACTGGACATATACCCAAAGGATTATAAATCATTCTACTATAAAAACACATGCACACAGATGTTTATTGTGGCACTATTCACAATAGCAAAGACTTGGAACCAACCCAAATGTCCATCAATGATAGATTGGATAAAGAAAATGTGGCACATATATACCATGGAATATTATGCAGCCATAAAAAAGGATGAGTTCATGTCCTTTGTAGGGACATGGATGAAGCTGGTAACCATCATTCTGAGCAAACTAACACAAGAACAGAAAACCAAACACCGCATGTTCTCACTCATAAGCGGGAGTTGAACAATAAGAAAACATGGACACAGAGGGGAACATCACACACTGGGGCCTGTTGGGAGGTGGGGACTAGGGGAGGGATGGCATTAGGAGAAATATCTAATGTAGGTGACGGGTTGATTGATGTAGCAAACCACCATGGCACATGTAGCCATGTAGCAAAACTGCACATTTGCACGTTACCCTAGAACTTAAAGTATTAAAAAAAAAGACTTGAATTTATTAAAGAGGGATTGTAGCCACTCGGGACTGAAGCCTGCATTTACCTGTCAGTAACTTTGGTTTGATTTTTAAGTACCTGTAGATTTTCCTTTACTTTACTAGAGGTGTTAATCCTAAAGCAGTAAGTTTCATTTGAAATTGCATTACTAAACTCAATAAAAAGTCCTAGCTGACTCAGTGACAGTAAAATGTTCCTGCTTTCTTTTTGTCAACTATTATCGCTGCTATAAGGATAATAATTAAGCAAAATACTACAGCAATGGAAACTCTGTCCAATACTTCAGTTAGAAGGTGCTACCACGTATAACCCTATTGCAAATAGTAGAGTGAGGACAGCAATTCCCACAAGTATGGCGTGGTAGGTAATTTCCATCTAAAATTTTACTTGCCAAGATATAGAATTCCCCTTTGGGGGTCTATGAAGTTCCTTGGTTTTATTTTCCCAAAGAAACCTCCAGGTTCTGGGCACCTTATTCACTTTCATTACCTGGCAGAATTTGCAATATAATTGCCTAGAACTAGCATATCGATTCACATTTTTACATTACCCATCCCTTTTTTTTTTTTTTTTTTTTTTCCAACCTGCAGAAGATCACCACTTGATTCACAGGAATAAGCAGTTAGTCTAAAATGTAGGCAAAAGGCTTAGAAACAATTAATGAGACTAGGATTTAATGATAAATATATGGTAAGCTTTGGAGCAAAATTTTTCTCTCTAGTCCTCATTTTTGGTAGCAACTAATTATAAGTAAACTTTAGTCTTATACTTGGCCTATTTACATAAAGTGCAATAAGAATATTACTTTCACATAGTCCTTTTGGATTGGCTTTGATGAAACTCTGTTCCACAAAAAATTTCAGATAAGACTTTCAAAGCCGAGCCCAGCCATGGGTTTGTATCCTCTAAAACCTGTGAGTTGTGTGATCCTTCCCTCTTAAGGTCCCAAGATAAACTTGGAGCTTCCAGATCTGTTAGAAAGTAACATTCTTTACTGACCACAGGTTAGGAACCCTGTGTGGGGACTGTGTAGACAAGGTATGAGGCCAGTTCTCCCCAATGCGCTTTTATTGGCTTTGCATATCAAGCTTGATTCCTTAAAGGGAAACACACCCTTTCAGTAAAAGCATTGGTAAAATAACCAGTTTTTCCAGTTGTGACCTGTTGACAAAGAAAACTGGATTCTTACTACACTGATGCAAACAACTATATTGCGGTAAGTTAAGAGTACTTACAGATATTCTCCAAATTCTAGAGGAACCAGGCAGAGAAAAATAAACATGCTCCAAATTTTGTTCACAGAAATATACCTTACTCAATTTTTAAGGCTATAAATAGTTTAAAATAGCTTTCCTTGACTCTGAAAATCAAAACAAGGGTCAGTAGTATTCCAAGCAAAAGTTAAAAAGGCTCCTTTAACTCTCTGAGTGTAGTCCACTTAGTTAGCTTTTGTTTTGCTTTATATTTGTCAAGATGTCAATTCTTTATGAGTCCTGTACATTCTTTATTTCAATGTTACAATCTTTAAAGCTATTAAAAACTTGCATTTGTGAACACCTGTTAAAGTCCTTAATACAGCTTGATTATAAACCATCTTTTGAGAAGAAACAAAGCAAGACAACAATTTTCTGCAAATGACAAATTTCCAGGATAGTTACAGTTAACAATATAACTGACAAGTTTATTTATCTTTGTGGTTTACAATAACTTTACCCTTATTTATAACTGATAGCATATACTTAGACATTAGAATTTTAGTTGAAACCCATATTAGAATTATTCACCAAAATATAACTTAAAGAAGTTAGCACATCATTTTGGCAATCTCATTTGACTAAACATGTCAAATGATCCTGTCTACCTCTTCTCTGAATATTTCAGGGGGCTTTTGAACCATCCAAAAAGCCAGGCATCAGGGAGGACAATTTCCAGGTTGCCATAAATTATTTTGCCAAAACGATGACTCAAAGGGCAAAAACCTTTATTAGGCTTTACTATGACATGAAAATTTTGTTCAAAGTGAAAGTTCACCCTTGTATTAGTTTATTAATATTAACCCCAATTTGTTTACATGAAATCTTACAGATTATTCCATGTAATCCTAACCAATTTGACCATGAAGTGAAATCTTTATATAATTCTTTTACTGAAGGGCAGAATAGTGTCTTCAGACCTCCTTGCTATGCTTTTATTTTAATGCTTAATTGATGAAAAGACCATATAGATGCTATGGGAGAAGATGGTGTAGTGCTTCTACCATGCATTTCATTACAAAGCAACCCAAAGCCAACTGGCTTATTTTGCAATTAGCCCATCCCTGATGGGAGTCTCATCTCCCAGTGGGGAGGAGGGATGTTTCCTATTTTCCAGGTGGCCAAGAGCATGCTTCTCTGATTTATAACTACTATTAGCCATCCCTTACAGTATATTTTTTACCTAGTTATTACAGACCAAAGTTCTCTCATAACGCGAAGTATTTCTGATACCCCCCAAACTCAAAACTGGAGATAACATAATGCAAAACAGAACAGAGCCTTTGATTTTGAGAGGGATCTATCTCCTTTTAATTCCTGGGGTTCATGAGGAAAACGGAGGGGTTTTTCCCAAAACAGGGTTTGTGGCGCCTCCTCTGTTTTTCCCCAGGAGTCCCACACTACCAGAAGTTATTGCAGGGCCTTTTATGCATGTATTAAGAGTGGAAAGACAAAAAATGGAGAAAAATAATTCAGTTAACGGAGAAGAAAAAAGCCTTTTTCTAGAAAAACAAGTTTCAAGAAAAGAAAAACATAAAGGCCTTTTAAATATACCTAAAACTTGAATATCTACTTTTAATTAAGCTGAGCACTCTTTAAAAAAAATCCTTTTAAATCTCTTATTACTTGACTTTAGCCACACCAAGCAGTTAAGATTTTTGGCTTTTGAACTTTACAAAAAGTACCCTCACAGGTGAAACCAGTGAGCCTTAATTAGGTTATGACTTAACCACCAGTGTACAAGGTATTTTTAAAGGAGTGATAGGCAGCTTTTGAAACTGTCCATGCAGAATTCTCACTGAGAGAGTGAAAGAGATTTGACCCAAACAACTCCATTTTGTTTCCAGCCCCCAAGCTGTTCTTGCCCATTCCTGGGCACAGACTGAACCAACTTCGGGAGGAGCCGGGTTTACAGTCTACAGTCTAAAACAAAGATGGTAACGGCAGCTTCCCTAGATATACTTCCCTCTTGCCTAGAGACCAGACCAAGAAACTAGCCACAGGATTATAAACCATGGCCCAAGAGCCATGCAGCTGGAGGCTACGAGATTTTTACCCTCCCTAAACTGCTCTCAAGATCAGTGCTTAAGATATTTTGTAAACCCTGCCCTTGATGGATCAGCTGGCACCACCCAGATTGACAAACTGGCATATCTGATTTAGCACAAGAAGACAGCCGCCATTGTAAAATGGCAAAGACTAAAACAAAGTATTGCCACGCGGTTACAGGTTATGTTCCCGAAGACATGAAACAAGATGGAGACCTTTAGCCAAGTTTTCCAACGACTGCTTTGCTGGGCTGGCCTGAACAGCAGGCTTCATGCCTCCTGGGCCTGCATCCTAACCTAAGATACCCTTTCTCCGACAGAACCATACAGAAAGACATGCAAAGTACACAAGATTGTCTACAGCTTAAGACCAACCTTACAAATCCTTTTTCATTAATTATACATTTACAGAGAACATCAACAGTGACCCTTATTATCCCCTTTACCGGTTTGCACAGGGAGAGAGAAGCCAAAAGCCCAACTGGTAAGAAATGCTTACCCTTTTGCCAGCCAGGCTTCTGGGTTCCCTTTTCCCTAGCTCAACTCTACACCAAGCATTTTAAGATTTGGAAAATTCACTTTTCCCAGGTTGGAAGAACATTATATAAGAGATAGAAGCCATTTTAAACCAGAAAAGAAGGAAAAACACCATAGAAAGGAGTTTCAATTAGGGTTGTTAACAGGTAATACCTCTCTTTCTATTGGGAATGGTGATTCCCCTATTTCTTTGCCTTCCCTATTTTCTCTTTTGCCTTCTGGCCTGCTATAGGAGACATATTGCTCATCTCCAAAATGTTCTTCTGCTTCCTGAGGTGCCTGTTTTAGCTGCAGTGAGGGTTTGACTGAGCAGCAAAATAACATCCTTCCACGTGAGGTCAAATATCTGAGTTAAATTTTGGAAAGCTTCTAGATACCTATCAGGTCGTCAGAAAAATCAGCCTCAGTTTCCCTTTACTTGCCTAAGGTCCTGCAATGAGAAGGGAACTTGAAGGGGCCCCAAAGAAGGAGGACCCTCAGATGATTTCCTTGAAAGTTACTTTTTTAATTTGGGGGAACTATTTTGCCTGGGCCTGTCTGATATGGTTGCTAAAAGAGCTGGGTTGATATTGCAACGCTTGCAAAGGTCTAGTAAAAAGGCCATACCCTTGTGCAAAAGAAAATAAGTCAATTTTCTTCAAAGTTTCAAGGTCGAAGGAGTCCCAGTGCTTCAGCATACACTCCAGGGGAGTGCGTGTTGAAGATGATCTGTCACCCATCCAGAAAGAGAAGTGAGAATAAAAGCATCCTTTTAGTCTCCGTCCTTTCAGTATGTGATCCGGGATGGAGATGAAAACAGTAGAGGGCGTCCCCCCAACTATTTTCTCTCCGTCGCGCCTGGATTCCCGGCACCAGCTTAAATGTGCCGCCCATGACTATAGGCATGACCCTCCAAACCATGGCACCAGAGGAACTGAGTTTTGGGCCTTAGTCACGCTGTCCCCAACCAATCAGTTCTCTGCTTTTATTTCCCTTTGACCTCCTAGACTTGCATGGCCTGTGTGCCTTCCAAAAAACGGATTTCAAGAAAAACCATGTAATTGGGCAAGGCCCCTTTAAGGGAGGGGGGGCGTGCTAGGTTGAACTCTACATTCTGCTATTATAGCCCATGCTAAAGCATTTACCCATAGAAGGTCCGGTTAACCTCCAGACTCAAAATCCCCTTACTCATTAAGTACTATCTTAATAGGAGACAAAATTGACGCCTTAACGGAACATAGGAACCGAATGGCCGTTTTCCTACCGGTGGGGCAATATCAAGACTAAAACTTGGCTACGGAAGACATCTTACTCCAAACCATTAAAAGCAGAAACTTCCCATTCTCAGAAGAGGCCTAGGGCCTGCTTTCTACTAGGTAGCTTAGAAATACCATGTGATCACCAGAGAAAACAGAGAGAGGGAGACATTTATTGAGTTACCGCCTGCCGTGATTCACGATCTTTTCTGACAGTCCTGTTTCCCTGAACTGTAAAGATTCCTGCACATTAGACACACAGAGAGAGGGCAAGAGACCACGGATAGAAACAGAAAGGAAGTTTGGCGACAGGGTAGCTGAAGAGAGCCTTGAGATTAAAGGACAGATTTAAAGTTGAAATCCACTCCATACTCACCAGTCTGACGACTGAATTTCCTTTCCCACCCCATGCACCAAGACGATATGGCTCTGATGAGTGGAGGAACACCAGGGCTCTTGGTCCTCATGCCGGTTTAGATAATATGACACAGACACATGGGGAGTGGTTTTAAGCAGCGGAGAGTTTAACAGGCAAGAAGAAAGGGAGAAGAGAGAAGGAAGAAGCTCCCCCGTACAGAGACGGGGGTGGGGGGCTCCAAAGCTAAAAGAGGAGGTCCCCCCAAATCACTTTTATCCTCTTTCCTCTACTGCCAGATCCTTTCCCTTTGGAACCTTGTAACTTTCAGCACACACAACAAACCCTGATACAGCTTGATCATAGTTGGTTCCCTCCGGCTCCAGACAAATAGAAGGCTTGGGAAAGGCCCAGTGGAGAAGTAGAAAGGCCTTCTTAGGTCTGCATAAATGTGGATGATGTTCACAGGTTTCTCAGTTACACTGAGGTATGCATCCCATTTATTTCAGCCAGATGATCATTTCTTGTCTGCTGTATTCCAAGTGTCAAACTAGGATGCAAAGAAACAAAGACAAAGTCTTGCCTTCAAGCTCTATATAATCTAGTAAGAGCTAAACGCACTTAGCAACTAATTTTAGCACTGATGAAGTGTTGTTTTGTTTTGTTTTAGACGAACTTTCATTCTTATTGCCCAGGCTGGAGTGCAATGGCATGATCTCAGCTCACTGCAATCTCCGCCTTCAGTATTCAAGTGATTCTCCTGCCTCAGCCTCCATGTAGCTGGGATTACAGGCATATGCCAACACGTCTGGCTAGTTTTGTATTTTTAGTAGAGACAGGTTTCACCATGTTGGTCAGGCTGGTCTTGAACTCCTGAACTCAGGTGAGCCACCTGCCTTGGCCTCCCTAAGTGCTGGGATTACAGGCATGAGATACCATGCCCAGACTGATGAAGTGTTCTGAAAGAGGTAGAAGCCTGATGCTCTGAGAACAGACACCTATTGAGAAGACTGGTACTTGAGAAGCCTTTCCGCATGTGATAACCAAGTCAAATCAGGAAGGATGAGTCGGGGATCACCATATAAAAACAGGGGAAACTGTGCTCCAAGCAGTGGAAACAACATGGTCTGACAGAGACACAACAGATGAGAGATGTTAGTATATCTAATGCGATTCTCTATGGTTACTCTTTAGGATAAGCAAAGTCAAAACAGGAAGAGTTTTGCAGTCTGCTAACTATTTTATATTTACTCTATATCCAAAGGAAACCAACTGAAGAATTTTGAGTGGGAGAATAAAATAATCAAGAAGAACTGACTGGGCTTGGTAATGGATAGATTAATTCCACAACCAATTTTTTTAAAAGCCTACTCAGTGTCAGCCACTCTACAGAGAGCTCATCACATAAATATAAGCCAGATGTATTCTTGTCTTTTAGTTGCTTCCAACCCAGTAGCTATATGGCAAAAAAAGAAAAAAAGGGAGACTACAAAGGAAGATGAAGGAAAGAAGGTGTGGAAAATGAACACAAAACTTCTGACTTGGGCAATGGATGAGAAGTAGTGTTATTTATAGAAATAGGGCACAGAAGGAAGAAGGTAATAATGAGTTCAGTTTGGAATGTCTTTCTTTAAACAGCCTGCCAAGTAGCTAAGAGGAAATGTACAACAGATAGCTGGAGCTCAGGCCAAATCCAGACCGATGCCTATGTTCATATGGCTCATGTGTGCTGCTTCAGTGGACACAGAAACCCATCTGGGGTGTCCCCCTCCACCTCCATTCCCCTCTGTTACTGTACATGTAACCACCCATCCTTCCCCATCCCCACACACTCCTGCCAGCCCACGGGCCCCAATCCCTCAAATGTCTGGAGAAAGTTTCCCTCCAGCTGACAGTGACAGTGTATGAAGTGTACTCATGGCCCAGAAGGGCCCATCAGACAAACACGATGGTGAAGGGGCAAGAGTTGTCTTTCTTGTCATAGAAGTCCCCACACAATATCCTCAATTTTGCTTCTGATTTGCAAAACACAAGCCTAAGTCATTTAGTATCTCGCTCTTTACAAAAAAAAAAAAAAAAAAAAGAAAGTTTGCCCACCCCAGGTTTGAACTAAACTGTGGTAAGAAAAACAACTAGTCTTTGTATATTATGCCACCAAAATTCAATTCAGATGAACAGACATACTCACAATGTATTCAGAGGGTTTAAGCTGGAAATATTTATTGAAAGCTGAAAATTTACATTAGGTTAGGCAGTTCTTTACTCCACTCTCCCCTCTTTTTATCTGAAGAAAAAAAAAAAAAAAACCTAATTAATCAGGGTAACCAAATTCTGCCTTGAAGATACTATAATTTCTTCTGAATTTTTCATACTTTGGGTCGTATCTTCTCTCAGTTTCATCAGAACGTTGTTTTCTGTTCAAGGGGCCTTTTACATCTCACCAGGTATTAATTTATTTACAGAAGAAGGAAATTGAGGCATTTGTCTGGGCCAGCCAAACAACAAGTTAAAAATTTAAAAACCAACTGATTACATCTCTGGTTATCTGGTTTCTACAATTCCAGACACCTGGCACAGTCAATTTGCTTACCTAAAAGGACTAGTTGCATTGGTCTGGTGGAGACACAGCCAAAGGCAGCAGTTCTACCACCTCACACACCTGGGATTTTTTCTTTTTTTTCTTTTTAACTTTTCCCAACCTCATACTGGCCAAGTCATGCAGATGAAGAAGTGATGTGGGAAGTAATTAAGTGCTATTAGAAGCAAACGGCATCTAGCTTGACTGAATGGCCAAGTGCGGTGTGGTCTTTTGATAGCATTTCCAAATACAGGAACCAAATTTGATCCTTTAAGTCCTCCTTCTCTTTAGGATGCATGTTTATTCAAAGAACAGATGGGGAGAAAAATCAGAAAAAGACTTTGTTCGACCCACATAAAACAGCATATTTGAGTGTGGGCATGAAGAGAGATGAGTTTTGGAAGGATTTTCATTTGTTTGATGTGTGGAGATAGAACTGGGAAGTGGGAAAGCGCGAACTTTTATATTTAATCTCTCCCAGGGCGGAGCTTCAGAAGGTTCTAAAAGAAAGAAAGCTCCCTTAGTAAGCACATATTTCTATGCTCTCATATCTTTGGTATTTTCCATTATAATAAAAGAGAGATTTCCAGGACTAAAGTTACTGGGTACTACAGACAGGAAGAAATTTTAGAAATGGTTATAAACTACCACCCACAAATTAAGCTTTTTTAGGGTTTGGAAATTTTAAATAAATTGTCTTTGGATGAGGTCATGCCTGTGTGCTATTATATGTACTCCAAGTCAGTAAAGACCAAAATGGAAATCCAGAGAGCACTGCACTAATAACAAGCTTAATGCTGACAGCATTTATGACCTACCTGCCTAATCCGGTAGGTCTCCAGGCTCACAAGAAAACTGTTTCTCTTGAGATGCTCAAGTTGTCACTGCATGTCAGGGAAACTCAGGTATAAACAGGTACTTAAAAATAAGGGTAAGCTTTGCTGGCTACTTAAAGTAAATTGAGCTTTTGAAACTGATGAGGTGTGCCCCTTTGAAATGTTGGCATCAATCTGGAGCCCAACGCAAACAAGAAACAACAGGGGGAAAGACGATGGAGGAGGAATCATAATGGAAAGGAATTGCCTGCTGGTTGCTAACATTTCCATATGGACACAAGCAGCAAAATTACAAAAGATCAAAGAGCAATCCAAAGAAGAAGGGAGTGTTCAGTCTCATAATTGTGCATGTGTGTGAACATACAGCCTTCTGTAAGGATAATAGCAGAAACATGTTTTCGCAAGTGAGGTCCAATGTATGCCAACTAATGGGGGTGCCTGGCTGAACCTCAGTATGCAAAAATCTACTCTACATTTGTTAAAGATGCTACTGATTAATGGTATCTCAAATCTGTAATAACAGTTAACAGATGCGCAAGGAGGAAATGCCTCAATAAAAATGCTGTAGGCTTCCAAACCTCATTGTAATTATTCCATTTGTGGTCAAGTGCTATCAACCCATTTTGCAGCTAAAGCCTAAGGCAAAATAATTGTGCCCACCATGACATTGAGTGAGAAGTTGAGGTGCAAAGGGAAAACTCATTGTCCAACTCTTTACGTGTCAGCACTACGTACAGAGTTTCTCTTGTGTCTGTTTTAAACCAGTGTCTTTCACAAGAAATAATTTCAATCTTTGTACCCAGAGAATAGCTTCTCTATGCATTTCTAATCTAATGAAATTGCTGATTTTCCTGGGTTAAGAAGTTAGTGAGTTCCATTTCAAAACAGACAAGCTTACTCTACATTTGGTAAACTCTATCCCAACTGAAAAATTTTAAACAACTGTAATACTTGGTAAATGTATTATTAACTACTATTAGTACATAACAAAATAATAACATAATGAAAAAATGTTTAATAGTAACATAGTGAACATAAAAATAATATTAGGAAATGCAAAAAAAGCTTGTAATATATCTCAAAATACACAACTGTTCAAGAGCACATTGGTCCAAATCACCAGTTTTTTCTTTTCATTCATTAATTTCTGTTATGGTTTGAATGTGTTTTCCAAAGTTCATGTGTTGGAAACTTAATCCCCAGTGCAACTGTGTTGAGAGGTAGGACCTTTAAGAGGTGATTATGTCATGAGGACTCTGGATGAATGGATTAATTTATTATCGGAAGTTTGCTATAAAAGGCAAATTTGGCCTACTCTTGCTCTCTCTCACCATGTGATGCTTTCTGCCATTTTATGACACAGCAAGAAGGCCCTTACCAGATGCAACCCCTCAGTCTTGGACTTACCAACCTCTAGAGCCAGTCAATCACTTTACTTTGTAAATTACCCAGTCTTAGGTGTTCTGTTACAGCAACAGAAAATGGACTGAGACAATTTCCTTGGGAAAGTAAACAGAATGCGCTTTGAAGGAGTCCTCCCTCCCTAATTCAGAAAACAAAATGACCAAGACACAACCTTCAACACTTCATTATATTATTAGTTTAATGGTTGTAATTACACATGGCTTTATAGACTAAAAGTGCTTTGCAACCTTTAATTAGTCCATCTTCCCAAGTCCACCTCCATTTTTCGATGACAACACTAAGGTATATTGGTTATGATTTGCCCTCCAGTAACCAAGTAAGTCAGAAGCCCAGTTCAGAGCAAAACCAAGTCTCCAAAACAGAACCAATGCATGGGCACTGGGATTCAGGCTCACCTTTCATTCTACAGCATAGCTGGAATTTTGTTTAAAATGTGAAAGCATGCAAACAACACTTATCACCAGATATAGGGGGTTTTGTTGTTATTAATCAACTTTTTATTATATTTTCCCTTTGGATGTAACTGCAAGTCAAATATAAATAAATACTTTTTCCCCTTGCTATATCTTCTAACTTCCAGTTCTCTTACCCACTTGCCCTCATTTGGAACACAATTTTCACTTTTAGAAAGATGTTTCCTTAGAGTTTGGAAAATTAATTTGATTAAGAGTGAGAATCTGTAATCCTAGCACTTTGAGAGGCCAGGGCAGGTGGATCATGATGTCAGGAGTTCAAAACCTGCCTGGCCAAGATGGTGAAACCCCGTCTCTACCATAAATACAAAAAATTAGCTGGGCCTGGTGGCGGGTGCCTGTAATCCTAGCTACTTGGGAAGCTAAGGCAAAGAATTGCTTGAACCCAGGAGGTGGAGGTTGCAGTGACCCGAGTTCATGCCACTGCACTCCAACCTGGGTGACAGAGTGAGACTCTGTATAAAAAAAAAAAGAAAAAAAAAAAGAGTGAAAGTCAATGTGAACGTGTGTGTGTGTGTGTGTGTGTGTGTGTGTGTGTGTGTGTGTGTATGTGCGTGCATTAGGGCCAGTGCAGTTAAAAATACTACCAGATTCAAGAATTCCAATGTAAGCAGTCTCAGAAACCTTAAAAACGTCATTTAAATCACATATTTAATAGGAAGTTTTAAGGAAGACACAGAGACTCATTGTGAGCTTTTTTCATGTGCCTGTCTCTGGCTCACCTTCCAGCTGCTTTGCAGGGGGATCAAGGTGGGTGAGCAACTTGCTCCAAGCCCTGAGGTGCTGTATCCCAGCTGCCAGTATCTTCATAGGGTCACTGAGCAGACATATAACTCATTCCATTTGTAACCATGAGAAATAGAGTCCCCCAGGGAAAATATGCACTCCCCGTATGTTCTGCCCTGTGCACTGGTCTAGGTGAATCACCATCCAGGAGGGAAAGGGGAAGGGATGTGTCCTGACACATTATTTCCTCAGAGATATCAGAGCATCATTTCAAGGGTAGTATACTACCTTAAACAGACCACCAATCTGATCCAGCCATGGAGATGGGATGCTTTTAGGAGCTTTCCAGTAAATGCCTCTAAATTCTATTGCTAAGGCTTCCATAAAACTATCAAAAAAGAAATGCTTTGATGTGTGTCCCCTCTAAGCACTGTGCCACGATTCATAACCTCCACACCCAGCCCCTTCCATCCTCTTCTCAGTCCCTTTTCTGTCCTCCCCTCCGCCCACCACCGTGGAGCTCGGCCATGCTGTATGCCTTCCTGCTCATATGAACTGCAGTTGCTGAAAAAATGAAGCCAAAAGAAACAGCCAATAAAAACAGAAACAGCTGTAACAATTTTGCACAGCATGGTCTTGATTTCCTTGAGTTTTTTTACTTTTGCCTCTTTTTTCTCCCCTCCTCTTTTTCTTCTCCCCTCAGCTCCCTTTTCCACACAGCACCTTCTGTGTTGGGGCCTGGAATGGAGCAAGAAATACTTCCCTCTTCTGCACACTCTTTGTGATTCAGAAACAATGTTGGAGTCCATTTTGAATCACCAGTTCCAAAACAAGCAGAACCCCAGCGAGGCATAGAGTGCAGGGAGGAGGGGGAGCAGAAACAAGGGAAATGAGTTGAGAATCTTGCCACCAAAGACAGGTGCAAAGATTTACAAAAATAAAAAATAAGAATAGACCCAGCTCTCAAATTTGCTCCTTCTCAGGCTGCTGTTGACAGCGGCTGTGCCTGTTGTGAGTTGAGCCCACAGAAGCAGTTCTTTTTATTTCATGGAATGTTTGCACTCACCTCCCTAAATGGACCCTGTTCTGAAGCCTTTATTGAACTGTTGTTTACAGTAGCCTCACTTTACATCCATCTTCCCTTTCCCAAAAACCCAGGCATGATAAGGTAGCTTGTAAATGCAAAAGGCTACTGGAGGAGCAATGTTAGTGGTTTCAGAGAAGAAAAAGAGAATGACTCAAAGCACTGAACAAATACAAAAGGAAATACTAACAGCAGATTGCAATCAGTACCCTCTTTCCTGTTCGAACTGGCTCATGAACCTGGGGATGTTTACCTTCTTCAGAATGCATAAAGAATCCAGGATCCACTCACCAGGCCCCATCTTTAGCAGGTGCTGAGTTCTATCTAAAATGCTTGCAGTCAGGGAAGTGATCTCAAATGGTGATTAAAGCCTCCTTTTCATTTTTATTTGTTAACGTATTGGGTGTTGTGTGTTGTTTTGTTTCTCTCCAGCTGTTTCCTCTCTTTACCCGTTTTCTGGGACATGGTTCCCCAGTCTGAAGCTGAGCTGGATCTGGGCTACGCATCATGAAGACCTGGTAGAAATAAAAGCTCCTTCATGGTGGCAAAACCCTGTTTTTCAGATGGTGTGAAACAGATCTGTATTTCATTATTAATAATAGCACATGCGTGCCACCACATCTTCAAAGGGCTGTGCAGACATTAATTCTTTTGTGATGAGAAAAAAGCACGAGCAGCAGCGTCTTTTTAAAGTGAATCTCCCAGTCTTCTGGAGAGAGGCTAGAAAACATAGTCTTAGCTAGAGATGAATGAATCAAACCCCGGAGGTCTGGGATCTGGGTCTGATTGAGGAGCGCTTTGAAAAAAAAAAAAAAAGAAAGAAAAAAAAAATCAGGAGTTTTATCTGAGGTAGAGCATGTTCCAAATTCTACACCCTTTCAAACTCACATGGAAGTCTTTCGAAGACAAGCTGTGGTATCTTTGTTCCAGGAATAAAACAAACAGAATAAAAGGCAGGAAAGTAGAGCAGAATAAACGTGGCTTTTCAACATTGTTGAAATTTGATCTGAGGTCTCCAGAAGAGAGAGAGAATTATTCTCCCCAGTTGGCAAACCTGCCCTTCAACTTCTTTTAATAAGTGATTTCTTTGTCAAAGTCACAGTCTTCTATTAAAAGGAGACAATTGATATCCCATTTTGCAGAACCTAGAAATGGAATCCAAAGGCCCAATTTGCCACTGGACTTCCCAAATTAGCCCTTCAGTTTTTCTTTGTTTTCCTTACATTTGAAAGGTTTTTGCTTTGTTTTGGAACTTTCTTGCCCAATTTAAAAATATAGAGGATTTTGTGCTCATACAAAAATATATGTAATGTGTATGTAAGTTATACAGTATAATTTGTAAAGTGAAACCTCTAACTTCTGCCTCACTTAAGAACTAAAATATTATCAACAACCTGCCAGTAACGGTGTGTTCTTCTCTATTTCACCCCCTGCCTCCCTGATAGGGGTTGTCATAATCCTGTATTCCTATAGTGGATTGATAGCATTAATGGCCCTAATTATTGGGCTCCCAAATGTCCTTTGCTCTATACCATTATGGGGACCCCTCCCCCTGACTCCAGGCTTGACAGGGCAACTTTATTTTGCCAGTGGGCTGTAAGCAAATAAGATGCAAGTACAGCCTTGGAAAGCACACGCATGTTCCTGCGTGCCCCCTGGCAGAATCAGCCTTTCTTGTTCTTTCCCTCTGGGCCTTGACCTGAGAACCTGGCCAGGTTAGACAGCTGGATGGTGACAGATATGTGAAGCAGAGTTGTGTCACCTTAAATCATGGCCATCCTTGATCAGCCAACAGCCAAACCATAAGCATGTGTCAGTCAAGATTAGCAGAACCACCCGGCCAGCCTGTAGCTTCATGGAAGCAGCAGTGAGCCCAGCCAAGATCAGCCAGGCACTGGCAAGATCAGACAAACACAGCTGACGTGGAAACCAGATCGATAATATAATACATGTTACTTTCTGTAAGCTCCTGAGTTTTGGGGTGGTGGTTTGCAGTATTACTTTAATAATAGATTATTTATACAATTCCCTTCATCTTTAAAAAAAAAATCACAATGCTTGCAGCCCTGAAAAAACGTGTTGCTTTGTTTTGCCTTTCCTTCTCTCTCTCTTTTTTTGTTTTTAATTTTAAAAAATTGTATCACAAGATAGATTTTCTTTTGTGACTTGTTTTATTCACTTACCATTATGTTTCTTTCATCTACCGTTATGTTTCTTTCATCTATGTAGTTGCATGTAGTTATAGTAACTGGCCTTTATTATATAATCTTTTTGTGAATATAAATTATTTTCTCCAGTCTTCTGTTAATGGACATTTGGCTTTCCTACTGATAGGCATTTGCACTGTTTTCAGTTTGGGGTTATTATAATCAATAAACTCACTTACAGATATCTTCTAATGCACATTTGCAAGGTTCATTGAAATAAATATACCTAGGAGTAGAATAGTAGGACTACAGAGTATGATAATATTTTAATTTTGAAGCTGGTACCAAATTATTTTCCAAATTGGTAGTAACAATTTGAATATACATCAGTATATATATTATAAGGCCCCCATATGTATCTGCATCAAACCACCAGAAGCAGAGGCAGCACATAGGAGCCCTTGTGGGACGGTTCAGTGGTTGAGTCTGGAAGACACATATCACCTCTGTTCACATGTCACTGGCTCAAACTCAACTATATGGCCACCTCACTGCAAGCGCAACAGGGAAACATAGTCCAAGAAGAGGAAATGAACAGGCTACCTCATCAGTCTCTGACATAGCTTCTAATCCTTCAATATGAAAATATGAGGGTCTATTTGATAAGCACACCACAGTCTATAAAGCACATCCATGGAAAGTTTCCTATTTCACACTCTCACCAACTCTCTTGGGAAATTAGGTCAATTACCATTACGCTCATTTTATAAATGAGGAAACTAGGGCTCAGAGTGGTTAAATGACTTGCCCAAGGTCACAAAGTTAGTAATTTGCTAGAGCCAGAGTATACTCTCAACACTTTTTCCCCAAAGTCTTGTCCTATTTCTAGTATAATTAACCTTTCTTTTTCCAAATACTCATTCATCCACCAACTGAAATTAATTTTTGTATGAGTACTACCTGACTATAGCACTATACTTCCTTCCCAAAACACAAAAATCAACAGAGCAAGGATCCTGCCCTTCGAGTCCCACAATTTTGAGTTTTCTATTTGCTATCTCCCACTCTCTACCTGCCACTTCCATTGCTCACTTCATGTTTACAGCTCAATCTACTCATGCTAAGTTCAATAACTTCCAGTTCAATGGATACAGTGGATATAGTTCAGTCCTCATCTGATTTCAGCACTGTCAAGTCATTCCAGATTGTGACCCTTCTCTCTTTGTAATGCTTTTTTCTCCTAATTCTCATCATCGCACACACTCCTGATTTCCCTCTCACCTCTCTGGTTAATTCCGTTAAATCATCTTGACTGTCTTACTCTCTTCTAATCAGTCTTTTTATATTGAGAACACCCTAATTCTGCCCTACAAAATTAGATCTTTCTATAAAGACAATTGAAACGTCATCTTGATAAATAAAATAAAATAAAAATATTTTCTATGCTTTACAAAGCCTTACTCATGTCTTTCATAACACTGACCACATCCACCTTCTGTAAGTTATCTGGCTCTCACAAGTCTTACCAACTTAACTAAATGCCTTTAAGGCTCAAACCTGGCACGCCTTCTCTTCTCACTCTATCTTCTCATTTTGGGCTATGGAGTAAGACAATGTTTTAATTTTTAAGCTAGTGCCGATTATTTTCCAAATTGATAGTAATAATTTGTACATCCATCAATATATATCTTCCAAGGCCCCCATATACACCTGCATCAAACCATCAGAAGCAGAAGGAATACATATGAGACCCTGTGGGACAGTTCAATGGCCTTTAAATATGCTGTTTCCCCTGAGAGACCCTCTTGCTGCTTTTTACCTGGTTAATTCCTACTCACCTTTCAGATCTCAGTAAAAATCACTTCCCAAGGAAGCCTTCCCTGATTCTGACAAGAGTTCAGGTCCCCATCTCATGTGCATGGATGACACCCCACATTTCTCCCTCTCAACATTTGTCACAATTGTTGTGCAACATTTAACTGTAAAAAATTTGTGTCACTTCTCTTCATTCTACTGAAATTTCAGTTTCAAGATTATAATGTCCATGTGCATGCATACTCTGTACTGCTATATGTTCTTTGCATGCAGAAGGACCTAATTGGATATTTATTCAGTGAGACTGTTTTATTAATGAAGAGAAAAAAATCTCAGTGAAATTTTGGATGCTATGTCATGCATGGATTTACAGTTGACTAAAACCATTGGGTTTCTTTGTAACCTAAACTCTCTTGCCTAATTATGTGGACCTAAGTACAGAACTATAAATGTATTTATTGCTTTTAAACATCATCTTATTAGATTGAGCCCACTCATTGGACTTAAATTATCTCCCACTTTTATATCATCTTATAAGGTGATAATCAAGTCATTGACAGAAGGGCTGATTGGGCCAAAACTAGAGACAGGGCTCTGAAACGTGCCACTTGAAACTACTTTTAATTGTAGGATTACAATCCTTTACCATGGAAGTTTAACTTCTTAGTTATATTGTGCTGATCATGGCTGCTATTTTAAGAAGTGTAAAAACCAAATACCCTTACAATGCATATCAAAACCTAATTTATCTTGTAAGGTCCAAAAATTGTCACTTACTTAATGAAGTTTCACCTAATTTCTTTAGACAGAAATACTATCTGCCTTCTTCTCTATGCTTCCCAATTTTTTTCTTTCCATTTTTGTTATGAAATGGTAAGTACTGATTGTATTCTATCTTACATTATAGTTTATTGTTGGGGATCTCGCTTTAGATTCCCATTACTTGAATTCAATTATTTCAGGGCAACAAGGGCTCCACTTTTTGCTTTGAAGTTACTATTTTTTTAGTATCTTCACCATGCCAGGAGCTGTGCCAGGCATTTTACATCCACCATCTCATTTAATTCTTATTGGAGGTATATACCATAATCATTAGCATTTCAGCAAAATAATTGTATTACTTTACAAGAGGTGAAGAAACTGAATCTCAAAGAAGTTGTTTGTATTTATACATGTCACCTGGCTTTGGTCCTTGCTCATAGCATATATTAAAAGAGTGACTGTCAAATTGAAACACAGAATTGATGCTGATGGCCATTTATATGGAATTTTACTCTCCCAAGGATCATGCACCCAAAATGATGTTAATACCTTGGATTAGATGACTAGACTAAATCTGAACAGCTATTCCAGAAATGAAAGCTCCCTAATGCACTATTAATTTTCTCTGTCAAAGAGAGTATGCATTCTATATTGCTACAGGCAAATAGGGACATAACAGATGTGTTATTTGGAAAAACACTGTTGCAGGAAACAAAAGTATGCAAATTACGCCTCTTCTGCACACTTCAAGACACATTTTTAAAGACGTAAACTTTCTCAAGGTCATGTGCTGACATTCTGAAATAATTTCTTTCCCTAGAGTAGGGTGACCACAACTCAGGCTTTTAAATAGAAGACCAAAGAAGCTAAAATAATGTTTCAGAGCAGTAGTTGTGATTCCTACCCGACTGTTTTTTTCTAAAACTGATCTAGACAAATACACTGTGAGAAAGAACAGATAATGAGAAGTATAAGTGACTCAAATGGGGAAACCGCACAACAAATAACATTTCTGCCTGAGAAAGCTACCAGATACTCTGCTGGGGACCACGTTTTAAATAGAGACCTACACAAGTAAAGCATTTCTAATCCAGTTTCCTTTCAGAGGTGAGGAAGTTTAGGCCTAGAGAAGTGGAAATAACTGTCCGAAGTCAAAGAGCAGTTAAATTAGAATGCAGCCTAGAACTCAGCCTCTGGCCTCACAGTTGCTCCAGCTGCTCCATCTCTGAGTCCCTGTCTCCTGTCTACTTCTTACAAGCTGATACCCACAATTCATGACTTACATACACAACTCCCTAGACATGGCAACCAAGATTTCTGGTGGCAACGTATGCCCTGTTGGCCTGTGCTATTTATCGCTTGCATGACAATCTCATGTCACTTGCCAAGATAAAGCCTCCTTCAGGTAGTGGTCCCATTTTACCACCTGTGCTTCCTAAGCCTTGACTAGAAAGAATCTTTTAATGGATGCATCAAAACATAAGGAACTTTGGAATCAGATATCCTGACTGTCAATCCTGCTTCTGTTTGTGCTGTCTTCATAACTGTCACAATTACTTATGATTCCTGAGCCTCACTTTCTCCATCTTTAAAACAGAAGACATAATGACTACTAGGCATTGTTGTGATGGAGATTGAATGAGATAATGTATCAGTAGTGTTTATCCCATGGAAGATGATCAGCAATTCACAGAGGTTTGCCATTGCTGTCCTTAGGTTTAGGCTAGAAGATTCCACTAGATTTTCTGAGTTGTCATTGTTCTGTGGATACTATTAGCAGAATACGTCCTTCCCAGACGACTGGGAAACAATCTGTTGGGAATACACTGGGACCAATATATTCCTGGCAAATTATCTTTGCACAAGCAAAATGATAGAAATAGAAGACTTTGAGGAAAATGGAAAAGCATTCTATACATTGTCCCCACACAGGGATTCTGTCTTTATTGTTTCCTTTATTCCAGTAGGCTAGGTCAAGTTCATATTCAGTGATGACCTTGAGATAACGCTCAAGTGCCTCCACCCCTGTTTTGGAGTCCTCCAGAGAAACAGGACCAATAGAGTGTACAGAAAGGGACAGAGCAGGGAGAGAAATTTAGTTTCAGAAACTGGCTCACGTGATTATAGGGTCTGGCAAGTCTGAAATTTGTAGAACAGGCCATCTGACTGGAAATTCAGGAAAAAGTTGATGTTTTAGTCTTTAGTCAAAATCTGAAAGCTAGAAATACAGGCAGGTTTATATGTCATACTCTTGAGGCCAAGTTGCATTTATCTTAGGAAACCTTAGTCTTTGCTCTTAAGGCCTTCAATTAACTGAATGAGATCCACCCACATCACTTAAAGTCTTCTGATTTATTTATTAATTATTTTTCTTTTATTTTGAGATAGGGTCTCACTTTGTGACCCAGACTAGAGAGCAGTAGCGCAATCATGGCTCACTGTAGCCTTGACCTCCTGGGCTCAGGTGATTTTCCCACCTCAGCCTCCTGGGGAGTTGGGACTACACATGTGCACCACAACAGGTGAATATTACGTTTTTGTTTTTTGTTTTTTTTTCAGAGATTGGGTTTTGCCATGTTGCCCAGGCTGGTATTAAACTCCTGGGCTCAAGTAAATTCACCTTCCTTGGCCTCGCAAAGTGCTGAAATAACAGGCATGAGCCACCATGCCCAGCCTAAAGTCTACTGATTTAAAAGTTAAGCAAATCTTAAGAAAAATACTTTCACCACAGCATGTAGACTGGTGTTTGACAACTACACACCATTGACTAGCCCAGTGGACGCATAAGTTAACCATCACAATTCCCAACTTATAGTGTCTAGTAAATGCAAGCAGGTGGAGTAAAGTGAGTGTCTAAAGACATAAAAAGCATGTCCAAGAATGTAGAAAGGAACTTTGAAGCTAAGTGGAATACATTACCATCCACACATCACTCAATTTGGAATGGGATATCCATGCTTCCTGCACCACCTTCACTAGTATGGAAGGGATAGAGAAAGTGACAAACTTTTTCCCACTTAATCATGTCAGTGTGGACACTGACTTGTCAAGAGTAACTCAGTTCCTCATCCTTGTTGAGTGCCCTGTGGTGCTGATTGGAAACCAAGGTACTCTGCCAGCTGCATGAGGAACACTCACCACTGAGCATTTCCAGGTTCTTCCTTGACTGTCAGTCAGGAGAAGCAATTCTCCTCCATGTGTGCTATTATTTGGAAAGATAGAGTTAATTGTTGAGTTCCTGGACAAATTATCACAAAATCCAAGTTGGCCAACAGAAAAACATCAACCCCTATGGATGCAAGGAAAAAGATGTTTTGTTGATGCAAGGTTTAGAGAGAATAGTCCACAAAACTGCACTTACTTCTGACAATCAAATGCAAATTCAGGGGCTTCCACAATGACTCTTGGATTTGATAATTAGTTAGAAGGATTCACGGAACTCACTGAAGGCTGTTATGCTCATGGTTGCAGTTTATTACAGCTAAAGAATACAGATTAAAATCAGCCAAGGGAAAAGGCATATAGGACATAGTCCTGGAAATTACAAAATATGGAGCTTCTAGTTGTCCTCTCCCCATGGAATTATGAATTGTGTTACTTTCCCAGAATCAATGTGTAACAATATGCACAGAGCATTTCCAAACAAAGGAGTTCATCCAAGCCTTGGTGTCTAGAGATTTTATTGGGACTCTCTTACACAGGCATGACTGACTGCCCACATGGCTGATTTCAGTCTCCAGCCCTTCCAGAGGCCCAGCAGATATTGCATAACCAAAACTCCTACCCTAAATCACATTGTTATTATCCAGTTGGCCCAAAGCCTGCATGTGACAGAGATACATCTATCAGATAGGATATCCCAATGATTTAGAGAGATTACCTCCCATGAGACAAGGGCAAAAGCCAGACTTTCTTTGGGCAAGGTTAAATATTCTTTACCATTAAGCTGGACAGTTGGTTTTGCCTGAGGATGTTCTCCTGTTGTAACTTTATGATAAGGAAATCTATAGCATGGTTATGTATGAGATGAGCATTTGTCAAGCATTTGCTTTGTTCTGGTTCTTCTCTGAAATGCGTTTCCAGCATTGTCTCTATTAATCCTCATTGCAGCCCTATGAGGTAGGCATTACTTTTAATGGCATTTTATGTATGAGGAACTGAGGCTTGCCTTGCCTATAGTTACAGAGCTAGTGAGTAACGAAGATGGATTATAAACAAGGGCTATGAGTCCAGAGTCCATGTTCATAGGCACACTGTCTCTCTTCCATTTGAAATAGATGTCCACATACAAGTGCATAGCCAAAGAAGGCAAGATTGTTGAGTGAAAATTGTCTAGTCCTGCCGTCCTGTTTCATGGTACACGTAGCCTCAGAATGTTGCAACATACAACTCTTCTCACTTAAAAATAAATATAAGGCAGAACAACATGAAGACTTACCATGAGCTCATGGTGTCTTGATCAAAGAAGGCTTAGTGACAACAATATTTCAAATGATCTCTTTGTCTGGCATCCTCGAAGTCTGTATACCCTGGAACACCAAACAATAATGAGGTTCTGAATTCGTGAAAGGCATGCCTTTCTTTATAAACAGGATAAGGGCGATTCTGAAACGGGAGGTAAGAAAGAAGACCTGCTTGGGTCTTCAAACACAAACGCCTTCTCAGAAAGAAAAAGTTAGAACAGAAAACACAGAGAATGTTCAGAGTCTGAAAATTGTCCCCTTAAAGCTCTCCATGTGAACATGTTCCCCGGGATTCTTCATGTACCCCAGGATACTTAGTTTGGTAACAACTAGTCTGAATAATCCAATTTCTTAAACCAACTTCTTAAATTTTAGAAAAGCTGCCATGAACCAATGTCCGATAATCATTAATAAATAAACTGGGATAGGGGTGGAAGATATGGAGAATTTAATCTGAAGTCCAAGTGAAGGAGAGAGAGAGAGAGAGAGAGGAATTTTAATGTTTATAATGAATGATGACTGGTAAGATGTGAACCTAGTGGTGCTGTGAGAAACAGGCCCCCCACCAACCTTGGGCAGGGGAAGTGATGCGGTCTAACCTCAGGTAGCACCATGGAGGAGTGGCTTAGCTCACAACCCTTCTGAGGATGGCAGGTCAACATCCCGACTGCCGCTAGGGGTATCCAAAACATGATGCTGGTAATCGTAAAAGAAAATGACAAGGCTACAAAACAGATTTCAGTCAGTAAGCAGCTTGAGCTGGTCCTAATCACCAAAAGGTGTACTTTGTTTGTTTGTTTGTTTGTTGAGATGGAGTCTCACGCTGTCACCCAGGCTGGAGTGTAGTGGCACGATCTCAGCTCACTGCAACCTTCACCTCCCTAGTTCAAGTGATTCTCCTGCCTCAGCCTCCCGAGTAGCTGGGATCACAGGTATGCACCACCATGCCCGGCTAGTTCTTGTATTGCTGATAGAGACAGGGTTTTGCCATGTTGGCCAGTCTGGTCTCAAACCTCTGACCTGAAGTGATCCACCCACCTGGGCTTCCCAAAGTGCTGGGATTACAGATGTGAGCCACCATGTCCAGTCGCAAAAGGTGTTCTTAATGGGAAAATGTTTGTGAGTTCCCTTTCTTCTGCCTAGGTCTGAGAAAGAAATTCTCGAAAGAAGTAACAAGAGAGCTCAAGCTCCTTTCAGAAAGCCAATTGGTGAGCATGAGCCATGGAATTTGGATCTGGAGTCGCTTTTATGACCATATTGTCCTCCCCCTCCTCAGATGGGTGACCGTGGAAACATCAGTTACAATTGTGATTTTATGGAAATATTAAAAATGGGTGTTTTCCCATTTTACTACCTTTAAATTTTGTAAATGGGTAATTTGAAAATTTCACATGTAAAACTACCTCACACAGATTATTTTACCATACTTTGAAAACAAAAAATAATTTTAAAAACTTAACCAAAACACTGTCAGTGCCTCATCATCCCTGCAACTCTAAAATTACCCCAATATATTATTCTGAGTGGAGCTAAAAAAGGCATTAAAGTCACATCATTGTAATGAGTTGAAAAGCGAAAACTTTAACCAGTTACATCATCCCTATAAAAACAAACAAAAATATTGTGGGTTGGAGATGCATTTCCTTTTTTTGGTGTTCGTTTATCCTACCGGACAGAAGTCACTTGACATTTGGTTTTGCATAGCTGTTGTCTGTGCCACTTAATATAGTGCAGTGCCTCAAATTTGGGGGTTTGTATGGTCCAGAAGAAGCAGGTACACTCTCCCCTGGCACTGATGTATGAGATATTAATAACGTTTTAAACTTTTAGTTTAGAAGAGAAAATGTTCTCTCCATTTCCAGAATGGGAAGCTCTCATATCACAGGGAACAGCAGTACCAGCAGGTACAGCTCAGATAAGGTGGAAAATAAAACCAAAAAGAGAGTGGATTCCCAGCATTTTCTTCAAAGGGAGGAGTATGTGTTCAGCTTCCTTTTTATTGGCACTTACAATTACCACTGGACCAAAGCATGTCTATATGTTAACAGACGGAGGGGTAAGTCTGGGTAAGGTGAGAGCCTAGGCTTTGAGGTAATGGATAAAGGCATTTGGGGAAGAGGAGGATGAGAGACTGTTTCAGTTTTTAGATGAAATGAAAAAAGAATCTGCCTTTGTTTCCAACTCCCTGGCCTTCTTTTGCCATGACCTGGCATAAACAGAAGATTGAAAAAATAAATAAATAAATAAAGGCAAGATGGTTTTGTTTCTGCAAATGCCTTGAACAAAGCACATGTTTCTGTTTAATACTGGATAAGCTCCAACTGATGTCTACATCCTTGTCAAAATGTTTACTTTACTGTGAGATATATATATTTTTTAAGTGGGGTATTATGAAGCCATGCTACAGCTCTGGACTTTAAAGTGACTGCCAGTCTCCTTTGAAAAGCCATTGTTTTACCCTCTTCCCTAATCCCTTGCAAATTAAATCTTTATTTTAAAAACATTATTTTATGTCTGAAAGTGATCAATCTCGGTACAAAACCAGTAGAAAACTTGATGAATAATTGATGGAAATTCACCAAGGCAACTACCAAGATGACAAACACTGAAAAACGATTTTTTTTTCCCCATTGGGATATTTTGCACAATATCCTGATATCACGTGAATAGCAAAAACAAAAAATAACCTGGTGTACTTTAAATTCTGAACTACTGATTCAGTAGTTCACAAAACCACTATAGAAGGAAGCTTAAAAATAGAAAATGTTACTTTATATCTCCTTGGTTATTTTATTAAACTCTGTAGACCTGAATAAGGTAAAATACATATGCCATGAATTATAAATATGTCAACATAATAAATGAACCTGAACAGTTTTATCTTACATCTTTACTAGAAAATTTAACCACATAAAAGCCACGTACTATGATGCAAGAGACTACAGGACAAATATAGAAGTAGAAAAATGTGTCTGGAGATAACAGCTATTTTAACTAAAAGATAAAAGAATTTTGTAAAAATAAACTAAAATTAAAGCCTTTGATACTCACTATAAAAAGGATTTGATTTCTCCCTTTTCCATTTTTATAATCCTTTAGATTATTTTTGTCCACCTTCTGGGTAAAATACTCACCCATTTTCCAATGGAGTTCTGGGTCCTGTTTCTTCCGCTAGCATTTTCTGACTTCAGGTTCGTCAGCTCTTGTTTGCTGCTCAACAAGTCACCTGAAATGTAGTGGCTTAGAACAGCAATTGTGATTCTGCGGGCGTATGGCGGGTTCTAGCCACTTTGCTGGCTTCCTCGGGTGGATGGTCTCACACGATCTCATCCAAATTCTGAGGCCTCGGCTGGGCTTCCGCAAGGCCAGCACAGGCTCGTTCACTTGTGGCGGAATGATTCGCAGCAGAAAGAAAAGGCATGCGCAATGCACAAGCACTTGTCAAGCCTCCGTTTGCACCTCATTTGCTATTATCCCATTGGCCAGAAACAATCATACGACTAAGCTCGACGGTGGTGCGGATGCAGGGAAAGACTGACTACTTAAAGGGAATAGACATAGACAGTGGGAAGTGAAAACAATGTTAGGGGTATTATCCTAATGATCCACCGCTGGAGGCTAATCAATTAACCCAAGACTGAATTTCTTTTTCTTTTTTTTTTTTTTTTTTTTTTTTGAGATGGAGTTTCGTTCTTGTTGCGCAGGCTGGAGTGCAATGGTGTGATCTCGGTTTACTACAATCTCTGTCCCCCTGGTTCAAGAGATTCCCCTGCCTCAACCTCCGGGGGAACTGGGATTACAGGCACCCGCCACCATGCCCGGCTAATTTTTGTACTTTTAGTAGAGATGGGGTTTCACCATGTTGGCCAGGCAGCCGATCTCGACCTCCAGACCTCAGGTGATCCACCCACCTCACCCTCCCAAAGTGCTGGGATTACAGGCGTGAGATACCGTGCCCAGTCAAGACTCAATTTCTTAATCTCTAAATATGAAACAATAATTTATTTGTATTGCTAAAAAATGTGTTTGGAGAATTAAACAAGAATATAAATGGAAACTTTTGAAAAATGTAAAGAACTCTATAATTTTACAAAGTTATTAGTTGGACAGAAAAATCTAACCACGTTATTCTATATGGCTTTTTTTTTTCCTCTAGGCATGGTTTTAAGTTTTTACGTAATATCTACCAACCAACTGGAAACAAACTGACCTCAACAATTTAACATTTTTTATGTATTGTAAAGGCCAAATCATACTTTTTTTACCTGAATTTTTAATGTTTCAGCCAGTCATTTGAGTCATATTCATCAACTTAGCAGTAAAACCTGATATTGTCTAATTGAACCTTTATAGAACCAAGACTTTGTCTACACAATGTTACAGTATCTGGGCAATTTAACAAAGCTGTTTTTTCTGAGGCAGCTGGATGTTTCATCTAACACTGAAGATTTTGAATCTCTACTGACCAACTGAACGGTGTTTTATTTTATTTTTATGAGATGGTGCAACTGCCTGCCTTATAATAGCCTTGCTAATTCTAGAATATGCCCTGAGATTAAGATGTCTTTTGCTGAGAAAAGTGACTTTTTCCTGCCACACCCAATGTATCTCCTTCACATTAAATTTTCTCTTGCAAAATAAATGAGTTCTACTTACAAGAAACCGAGGAGAATAAAGATTTAAAACAACATGTTGAGTTACAGTTGCCATGGGAACGTTTTTTCTTTCTTTCTATTTTAATCTTTGGGGCATGTGAAATGAGAGCTTACTGGTGTAGTATAGTGGTATTCTATTATCACAGTTACCTGAAATTAACAGAGGAGCCTGAACAATCAATGTTTGATTAGTTGCAACAAGAGTTTGGAACTCACAATCATCTTCATAATTTGGTTCCAAAGTTCAAGGGAGCAATAAGGATTTTAGCTTGGTTTTCATATTTTGGGTTAAAAAAACACTTTTAAAAATTGTACTTATCAAAATGCAACCAAATTTTAATTCTTTATTATCCACTGTCCTCAGGAAATAGAAGTTTTACAACAAAATTTGTACCCCTGGTCTTTAATATTCTGCACATCTGTAAAACATACATGTATATTAGAGGTATACATCTCTGGAAACTATTCATTAAGGGGCAAAGAGTTATCACCTTATCAACAACAATTTATCCAGTGCATAGAACTCATTTATCCCTCAATTTTCTAATCCTTCTTACTCTCCTTTCTTTTTTTTCTCCATTTCCTTCTTTATATACTTCTACTTTTTAATCTTTTCTTTCCATTTGATTTCTCAGTTGTAACATTGACAGTCACAGGATTTCTTAGCAAATTTGGTAGAATTATTGCAAATTTGATTATGTTCTATGATGAATACTTTCAGATAGAAATTAGAATTACTAAAGGAAACATCGAAAATGGTGGAAAAAAATAAAATAAAAAATCTTGCATTTATCTTAAGGTAATATAGCTCTTTAATTACAACTTTCTTTCTTGGTTGAAAGTTTTAGCTATGTATTTGCTAGGCCTCACTCATGGACATGATGCTTAATATTTAAGAAATATAAGCACTCTTATGTTAGGTATTTGTAAAATAACTTTAGTACATATGAATTATAATGAAGGGTAGTTACAGCACAAGGATTAACATCATCACAATTCTTTAATTTGTTGATGTTAACAGCATTTAATAGACTGTGTTTAAATTGAATCACTATAAAATTTAAAGTTCTGGCAACAATCAAATTTGAAGGGGAAAAAAAGATTTACTTATGTCCAACATAACTTTTGGCTTAAGTATAGTTCTTGGCATTCTAATTCTTTGAAAATGAACAATACTATCATTAATCAATAATTCATTCACAGCTATGGCATAAACTGAGGAGTATAATTTTTCTGATTTAATTTTTTGATCCCACACAGTAAAATTAGATTACACCAATTGTGTAGTCAAAGGCAATGGTCATTACATTTTTTAAAAACCTAATACAGTCTGCCCCTAATCCAAATGCTCAGCTCCATCTTCCATAACCAACTACTTCTAAGCAACCCATTTATGAGCCACAAGGAACTTGGGCTCCATTCTCAGACCTGCCATGGTGCCCCTGCTCTGGGCATGGCTGTAGAAAACCCTGCTCTGGTCATCTTCCCTGAGATCAAGAAGACATTCCCCCACAGAGCTCAGGTCTTCACCCTTCTAGACCCAGAACTCTGAAACCCTGAAGCCCTAGAATTCCCTTCCTCAAGTATCCTAAGCCCTCTTCAAGGCCAAAGTGAAGCTTATCCCTGGAGCAGACGGACAGTGAGGTGTTCATCCCCAGGCTCGTTGTGTCCACTCTGTGTCCACAGAGACAAAGCTGTGAGAAAGAGGAAGGGGCTGGACACACGCAGGGCCTCCATGAAGTGCTTTTTCTCAGCCTCCACATAGATTATGGAATGAATCTGTGTATCACTTTCCCAAACCCACAGTGCTCTTCCGAGTTTAAATGTCTTTGCACCTGCTTTTCTCCTGAAATTCCATTCCCCCTCACTCCTGGTGATGTCCTCCAGATCCAATTCCACTTCGTTTTCAAAAATCCCCATGAGTTCTCTAGACAGATTAGCTGTTCCCTCCTTTGATTTACTAGCATGTTTTACCATCATTTACTATAGAACTTAACATACCTGACTATAATTATTTATTTACACATCTGCCTCCTCATGAGAAATTTGAGGGCAGCAAGACTTAACTTCAACTAGTGACCCTTCATTAATGTTTAATAAATGTGTATTGAATTAAATGCACTAAATGCATCATTTATTTATAAATTGGTTATCAAGCTCATTTGTCATGCTAAAATTCTTTAGGTTAGGTCTTAGGTTAATATCATGTTTTTATTAACATAAAGGAATAGAATCATAAATTCAAAATCAGTTTAAAATATTTTCCAAATGTGACTAATTCCAAACATTCCATCTATAAGACAGATATTTGACATATAATGTAATCCTTGATAAAAACTGATGGTTTTATGTCGTATGGCTTTAAATGGAGAGGGATGTCCACAACTAAAAACATGACCAAGAAAATGTGTCATATTTATACATTAGATGCATCCATTAAATCAGACATTACTAAGTACATAAAGCCAAAACTCTAGCCAGTCTTATCCTAGAGTAATTCAAATCAATACATTTATTGTAGCTTGCTCCTTTACAATGCAGAGAAATGGGAAAGAAAATCAAAGGAATTTTATAATCCTTGTTATTTAAAACACCTAACTGTATACCTAAATTATGCAGCATAACAGAAAAAAGTTTAAAAAAAAATGCAATGTAAATGTAAAAAAAAAAAAAAGCCTCCATTTGTTGCTCAAAATTTTAACAAATACACAATAGCTTGAATTTTGTAATTTTTAATAGGTGCTAAGCACTCTTCTGGGCAGTTTACATGTGGTAAATTGTTTAATCCCCACAGAATATTGTAGGTGGAAACCGAGAATCAGAATAATTAAGAACCTTGACCAAGGTCGCACAGTTAGCCTGGGAGTAGAACTATGGCAGTCTGGGAGGTAGAAATATCAAAAGCTGGAAGTCACTGAAATATATATGATAACTGGGGTCATGGGGGGAAATTATGGGTGGAGAGCACCTGGTCAGTTAGAAGAGAAAAGAATGAATCCCAGGGAGATCAGCAGCATTGAAGGGACTAGACAAACAGAGGTGCCCATGCAGGGAATGGAGCAGGTAACACCAAAGAAGTTGAAGAAGAAACAAGAGAAGAACTGATGTTCCAGAAACCAAAAGAGGGAAGGATTTCATTAGGGCAGCTCAATAGTGTCTATCAGACCTT
This sequence comes from Macaca thibetana thibetana, assembly GCF_024542745.1. NCBI lineage: Eukaryota > Metazoa > Chordata > Mammalia > Primates > Cercopithecidae > Macaca > Macaca thibetana. The sequence continues at coordinate 22,333,502 of NC_065581.1, read as the reverse complement.
ATAAACACACCATACAAGTTGGCACAGAGAGGTTCCTATTTGTATTTAGAAAGTCTTTGTCAGACAGTTTAGATGCAAATGAAAACCTGATTTGGTGAGCTGGTGAATGAATGGAAGGTGATTATGTAGGAGTCAGAGAAAGATGAGTCTTATAGAGGGTGTTGAAAAGAAAGAGACACAAGGGGGAAGCTTGGGAGATAGGCAAGGTTCCAATGTTGTTCCAACTTCTTAAAAAAGGAAAATGGTCAGATAAAGCAATTTTAAATAAGGCAGTTTTGTCAAGCCACTGGCTTCCTACATTTTCATACAGCAGAACCTAGGTTGCTGGAGATCCTTGTTACTCAATGTTTGGTCAGCAGCATCAGCATCTCCTGTGAGCCAGTAAAAAAAAATATATAGAAACTCAAACCCCACTCCACCCAGAATCTGTGTTTTAACAGAAACTCTTGGTAACTCAAATGCATTTTAAAGTTTAAAAAGTACTGATCTAAATTCCACTAGAGATAACCCAAAGGAAAAACTTATCTACTAAAATGTAGTTTAAAGTTGTTTTAATTTGCTTTGTAGACACACCAAAGACATATCTAGTTTATTTGTAAATATCAGCATTGCTGTTTCCCAAAGCCAGTAATTAACTAGTCTCAAATTATGCTTTCTATTTCAAGTAGTGAACATTTTACTCTTGAATTAGAATGCTATCACATCAACAGATTCTATAGGTTTACCTGGGTGTGGCACCCCCTACAGACTGCAGTGATCTATGACCTTCTACAATTTAATGCAATATTCAATTTCCAAAGATAAGTGTTTTATGAACTTCACTCAATGCTGGTGCTTACTTTCCTCAAACCAGTGCCTGGATATGACATAGACACATTGCAAGAGAGTAAATAAATGGATTCAGGGGCTTCATTTTATACGGTATGTAGTACTAGCAATGATAGCAGAGAATGGGAAATAATCCAAGGGCCAGAGAAAGATTCCAACAAGAGAAGACACACACACACACACACACACACACACACACACACAGAGGCAGTCTTTGTTTGCATGATTCCAATATATACAAATTGAATTTACCATGATTTATTTTAACAACACCAGTCTCCAACAGTGTGATTCAAATTTCAATGACTACAGTGTATTAATTAGGAGTAATAATTGAAGGTCAAACATCACAGTTAGCTCTTCAGTCGACAAGTCGGTACGTTAAGAATTCATGGGCATCTCTCAAAGTCTGTTGGTGATTGGTTGTTGTCCTTATGTTACTCACTGCATGCACAGACAGAAAAGCATGTAATTATGTCTCCCTCTTGTCTTTCATTGATAATCCCACATGATATTTTACAAAATAGACAATCAAAAGAGAGAATTGGCTGACAAAGATGAAATTACAGCAAATAAAGGAAAGTGTTGACACTGGACATGAAATTAGAACATTTCATAAATAGCTGACCATGGGATTGTGGATCCTTCCACCATTCTAGAGACTCTAGACATGTATCCATAAACACTTAGTGAAAGAGAACTTACCAACATAAATGAGGAAAGTGATTGTGATAAAAAGAAAGATGTCCCAGAGGAAGAGATGTCAGAAAAAAATTCACATTTAAAAAACTCTTGGGGATAATTCGTGACATTGCATGCATAACGAATAAAATGTTGTAAGCTGACCTAAACTTAAAAATGAGTATGGCAATTCACCAAGGCATAGAAAAGATATTAGCTCCATATCATAAGTTATATAGAAAGAAGGCAACCATGGTTCCAATTACCCTTGATAAGCTTTTACAAATAAATAAAAGACTTTAATTCTCCATATTTCTGTTTTAAATCATAATATACTAAATAGGTACTTTTACAGATTTTTAATTTTCCTACACATTTAAGACTGAAAGATTTTTTTAATGTTTTGACAAAAATTTTAAAGGTCATGAAAGAATACTAAATTTTCCCATTGATAATTCACATTGCTTTGTGCAATTTTAGTTTGAAAGGTCATTTTTACAATCCCACACTTCTGCAAAGCAATGATTGCTGGTAGATAAACACATAGATAATAGGTCGGTAGGTAGATAGATGGAGAGAGAGATGATTGATAGATAGATAGATAGATAGATAGATAGATAGATAGATAGATAGATAGGGCATATACTCAAAAAAATAGAAATTATTCTATTATAAAGACACATGCACATGTATGTTCCTGGCAGCACTATTCACAATAGCAAAGACATGGAATCAACCTAAATGTCCATCAGTGATAGACTGGATAGAAGAAAATGTGATACATAAATGCTATGGAATACCATGCAGCCATAAAAAAGAAAAAGATCATATCCTTTGCAAGGACATTGATGGAGCTGGAGGCCACTACCCTTAGCAGACTAACACAGGAACAAGAAACCAAATATCACATGTTATTACTCATAAGCGGAGGCTAAATGATGAGAATACATGGACACATAGAGGAGAACAACATACAATGGGGCCTATCAGAGGGTGGCAAGTGGGAGGAAGGAGAGGATCAGGAAAAATAACAAATGAGTACTAGGCTTAATATCTGGGTGATTAAATAACCTGTACAACAAACTCTGATGACACAAGTCTACCTATGTAACAATCCTACACATACACCCTTGAATTTAAAATAAAACGTAAAAATAAAAGATAGGAGAGAGGGATGGAGGGAAGAAAATGGTTAAAACTGAGTCTAGATACAGTGGTAACTTTGCACCACTCTCTTTTTGTGTGTGTGCTCCCAAGTACCAAAGTCAGTAAGGGACCTCATAATTCACTGAGGATGTATGTATTTACACTGGATATCCAATTACCATAATTACAATCATAAAACATGCACACTTTGGGTATGGGCCATCTGGAAATTTATCTTTAACTTGAGTGTTGATTTACAAGAGACAATTTCATGAGAGTTCTGCCAACAACTCCATATATATAACAATAAGTGATGCTCCTTTGCAAGTGTCCTTTACTCCATATAATACATGAAATCATAATTTTATATAAACACTATTCTTCTCTATTATATAATATTTAAATGTACAAAGGAAAAATTCTAGAAACAAAGAGTATCACCATTGCTTCTATAAAATAAAAAACTACATAAATATATATGTAGGTTTTTATATATAAGATTATACATATAAATATATATAGTCAATTTCATTTAAATTTCCCATGAATCTATAACTTTTTATAAGAATGGGTAAAAATGAGGCTGTCTTACTGAGTTGTTCTTAGTTTGTAAAACAAAGTTTCCATGACTAAGAATATGAAAATAATATTCATTGGTTCTTAGAGATTATCAAATTACAATGTGAAAGCCAATCCATTTAAAAAGGTAAAAAACAGTTGAATATATGCTGAAGATGAAAGAATGTAATTAGTTTAACAATTTACAAAATGATCCCTTGACCATTAGTTATTTTTCCATTGAAATTTCACATTTATTTTACACAGTTTCTCAACCACTGAGAAACCATCTGTGGTGGTTTCTCAACAGCTTCTATCATAAGATAGAGTTGCTACTGGAAAGCTTCAGTAGCAAGCGTATGGGCTGTAAAACTTGTTCTCATTAATAGATTACAAGGAAATAATTTTTACCACTTTCAGGCCAAGATAGTTAAGAAGCCAGTGGCCTTTTTCTCCCCCTTCCAGCAGCTGGTAGCAGAACTCCAGGGAGTTAGGACATAGCAGAATCACAGGATGGAAGGAGCCTGGACCTTCACCACAAGGAGAAAAGCTACCTGAGAACAGGAAACATCTACATTAGAAGGTTAATGAATGAGCAATGCTCATCAGAACAGAGATGCTGGCTTTTGCTTGTCACTGTGCCTAGTAGTACCCTATGTAAGAATGCTATTTTCTAGGCAACATGATCACATAATTTCAAATCCAATCGTGCCCAATAGAACTTTCTGCAGTGATGGAAACATTTCTGACAATCCAACATGGCAGCCATGAATCCCACAGGACTATGGAAGGAATTAAATTTTTATTTATTTAATTTTAATTAATTTATACTTAAATTTAAATAACTGCATGTGACTACCATAATGGGAAGCTCAGTTCTCAACTTTGGTAATAACTTTCTAACTTTCAACAGTATACAGAAAATCCAAGGCATTTTTCAGTGTAACTTCCTACTTTCCTATAGTCTGTGATGCTAAGTCTTGAAAAGTCTGACAGAAGTAGGGGTGAATTTTGGTGAATTAAATTTGTTTTTCCAAAATTAAAGAAGATGGCTAACAATGATCCACATCTATTATCTCTAAAACATATATTATGTTTTCTTCAGAAGCATAGTTAAAGGTAACTTTTATGGTTGATTACCAGTGAACATAGGGCAGGGATTTATACAGAGAGTCTAGAGCAGGGGTATCCAATGTTTTGGCTTCCCTGGGCCACGTTGGAAGAAGAAGAACTGTCTTGGGCCACACATAAAACACACTAGCACTAACAATAACTAATTAGCTAAAAAAAAAAAAATTCACAAATAAATTTTATAATGTTTTAACAAAGTTTATGAATTTGTGTTGAGCCACATTCAAAACCGTCCTTGTCTGCATGCAGCCTGTGGGCAGGTTGAATAAGCTAGGAGACTCTAGAGAACTATATCTTTTGCTACCCAGGGCCAACTGCTGCCCGTTGGGTAAATATTACAATCTATGTACTCTCTTCCTCTTCTCTCATCTTGTCAGTAAAATTTCTCAAGCCATCAAATTGTCCAGAACTACATGGGCATAGATTCTTACATCAATAAGTATAGGTAGAATGTGAATATGAATTGCCACAGTGACTCACATGGCCAAAGTCTCGCTCTGATTTCTGTAGTATTTCTATAACCAGTACCCTAGGAATACCTACATAGTTCTGAAGTATAAACCTGCAGTTCCTTCACTTGCCACAAACTCCTCACAGTGAACACAATGTGGAGAGTGGTGTTGTTCATGCAATTTGCTCCTCATTCTTCCTCACTCTTGGCTTGACCACCATCTTGCCTCACTCCCTTCTTTGCCCCTAGGTCCAGTGCAGTTGAGAGCTTTGTTGTGTCCTCGCCTGAGTCCTAGGACATGAAACAGTTTCAGTATTTTGGCAAAGCCTAGTACCATAGAGAGAGGAAAGCAAATCAAATGTTCTCTAGAGACATGATCATAAAATATCAGATTCTGAATCAGCAGAGTAACATAATAGGCAAATCCTGTTGATTTCAATGCTTCAAATTTCTTACTGTTTTTCTTCTTGGTAATTTCATTGGATGTGGAAAAACAATTTAAGAAATTAGTATTTATCCCTTTATAAAAACACAGAACAAACAAATCTAAAATAATACTGTCCAAAAAGGGAAAAAACAGATGAGGCTCTTGTCAATTTTTTATTGGCAGTGCAGAGTGTCACACTAATAAAACTGAATTAAATCATTAAATATTTAAAATGATTTTCTAACTCTAGTTTATTGAATGAATTCCCATCTATACATTCGAAACTCTATTATGAAGTCTACACGTAAAGCAAAATGAAATGTTAAACCAAACAATTTGATGTATTCATCTCAATCAAAAATCCCAGTTCATTTGTCCCATAGAAATCTAAATCACCTCAGAACACTGTGTCACAATGTGTATTTCCCTCACATCAGGAAACATATAATAAAATACCATTACAAATACATCACCCACAAAGTGGTCCTACCTTATAAAATATAACTCATTCATTTTACATGTTTCATTTCATTTCAGTAATAATGTAAAATAGCATTGCCCAATTTACAATGAATGTCAAATTTCTGGTAGAAGACATAACAGATATTTACTAACTTCATTTTTTGTGTCACTCACAACCAACTACATACATAAATATATGTCTTCAACCTCCTTCAAACAAATATTTCTTATGGTAAGGAATAGCTATTTTCCTGTATAGTAAAGGCAGAATTAGATACACAATTACTTCCTTTACTAAAAGACACAATATATCTGCCTGTTGTTATACAGATTTGAATTTATCTTTTGGGTAACACATCTCCTCTTAAATAACACTACATATATTAAGTTAATGGTATTGAGCTACCGAAGCAATAGTACCAATAAATAAAGACATACAAAAAACACAAGTATTCTCCTGGGTTGTTTTACCCTGCCCAAATCAAAGGAGAAGCTCATCTGTTTGCAGCTATGCTAAAAATCACATTAGGCAACTTTAACAGGAAGCAGGAATCATAGCTCTTGATGAACCTGCAATTTTGATAAGTATGGAGATCTTTCTCTCTTGAAAATGCTTCGAACTCTTTAGTACGGAAACAGACACCCAAGCACTTGCAAGGCACTCTACCTCTCCTCTCTCTGACCTGTCTAGTGTTCCTGTCTCACCATGTAGTTCGTTGCCCAAATCACAAACTCTACTAATTTTTTTTCTTCCTCTCCCTTACAGTCATCCAAATCTGGCAATTCTACCAACACATCTTTTGGATCTATCCACATCATGGAGCCACCATGCCTGGACTTCGCAAGAGCCCCCATCTTCTCTCCCTTGGTTTGCCTTTCTTTAGGTTGCATTACACTTTCAGACTGCGTCAAAGCTTGTTTTAAACCTGCCTTTTCTCTGTCTTCTCAATACCCAATACTCTTTTGAGCTCTCATAAAGGAAAAGCACTGAAGATCTCTGAAAGAAGGAAGATTGTCCAAGGGGACAAAATCCTGCTGCAGTGAAACACTCTTACAAACGTACACTTAAAGCAGCTGCTTCGCCTTTAAAGTGAATAACTGACATGCAGGAAAAACTATACATCACCTTTAAAATGAGTAATTGACATGCAAGAGGAACTATACATAGTTTTCTTCTTTTTTATTTTACAGGAACGGTAGTTACACCTAAGGCAATGATAGTTCAGATGTCCGGTTTCTAACAGAAAAATCTCATAGTCTGTAACTATGTTAGTCTGTGCTTTTCTAGGGAAAAAAACCTTGCTTTCATATTCCTCCTAAAAATTTTCCTCACTTCCAACCTCCTTCAAAGTTTACCATTCTTTAAGAAAACAACTCAAAGTCATCAACATGTCACATCAGTCCCTTCTCAATCTAACCTTAAATTATTTTATACACCCCAACCACATACCCCATGCTCCAGGCAAAATGGGCTAAAAGGAACTTTCAACTTTCAGCTGCTCTCTGGACAAAGCTTACTCACTCATGTTTTCATGTTTTTGATATGCCATTCCTATTCTTCTAAAACTGCTCAGTTATGCAGGCATTTCTTGGACGTCGCTTCCAGAAAATAAGGACATATGTTTAAAACCCTAGCATTATATTTTACAACCAAACAGACCTGCCAAATAAAGAAGCATTTTCAGATAGAGAAAGGGGTTAAAAGGGAAGGTCACAAAATAATGAAAAATTCAAGTGCGCTTTTAAAATTGTAAGGGGATTTTTAATCCTCCAATTTTATAACTGAAAATATTGATTTTAGATGTACATTATTGTCTCTTGCCTTTTACACATCTACACTGAATTTTAGAAAGAAACAACAGGCCGAGCACGGTGGTTCACACCTGTTATCCCAGTGCTTTGGGAGGCAGAAGTGGGAGGATCACTTGAGGCCAGGAGCTCAAACTCAGCACAGAAAACATAGTGAGAACTCCATCCCTACAGAAAAATTTAAAAATTAGCTGAGTATCATGGTGCATGTCTGTAGTCCAAGCTACTCTGGAGGCTAAGATGGGAGGATCATTTGAGGCCAAGAATTTGAGGTTACAGTGAGCTATGATCACACTACTGCACTCCAGCTTGGGCAACAGAGTGAGACAGTATTTCTAAAAAAGAGAAAAAAGGAAACAACGACATTAGTATTTTCTGTAAATAACATCTTAGGTGGTGTTGTGCGTGTGTTTTCTTTTTTAATGCATCATTTTTCTGTCTCTAGGAAGAAACTTTACTGCAATAAGGAAAAAGGAATACATGATATTCGCTCATTGTATAAGTTTATTGTCCAAGAATAACCCCTCAACAAGTAATCATTATAAGTGTATTGTCCAAGAATATTATTTTCATAAAATATATTTTCTAAATACATACAAATAGATTTTTTTAAAAAAACTATCTGTATTCTCTTCTCTGATCTTTTAATCCAATAAATTGGAACAAACCATTAAAAGACTTTCCAGAAATACGTTTTTCAATAAAAACATGTTTTTGAAATTTTTTTTTTTTGACAGTCTCACCCCATCACCCAGGCTGAAGTACAGTGGTACCATCTCAGCTCACTGCAACCTCCACCTCCTGGGTTCAAGCGATTCTCCTGCCTCAGCTTCCCTAGTAGGAGTACAGGCATGAGCCACCATGCCCAGCTAATTTTTGTATTTTTAGTAGAGATGGGGTTTCACCATGTTGGCCAGACTGGTCTCGAACACCTGACGTCACATGGTCTGCCTGCCTCAACCTCCCAAAGTGCTGGAATTATAGGCATGAGCCACCATTCCAGGCCAAAATTTCTTGGTATTATAACATGGAAGATGAGGCTGTAGTTGTTCTAGTCATAGGTGGCATACTGTATGTTTTAGTGACTGGCTGGCTGTCAATACAGACTATCTTTCCAGGGAAAACACTTTTATACTAATATTGGGGGCAGGGAGAATGTTTGAACAGCTTACTGAAGAATAATGTTTAAAAAATTAAGTACCTAAAAGGAAGCATACTAAAAATGGTATACATTGCTTCTTATATGCATTATTCCACATGCCATAAAACAAAATTAGGAACCTGAATCAGTGATAAAATTATTTTTGTAATTCAATTCTCTTAAAAATAGCTAATTTCAGTGAAAACTGTGAAACTTCGCTTCCTGTTTCTCAGACTCTATGTGTATATGTTATATCATATTGAACTAAAGAGAATATCCAACTAGGAGTCAGATGTATCAGGCTTCTAGTTCATGCTACCCTGCTCAACTTAGACTAAGATATTTAAACCTCTCTGTGTCCCAGTATCTTCAAATATAAAGTTAAGATTTTTAATCTATTTTAACATATTTGTGTCTGTCTCAGCATATTACATTTAATTATGTATGTATATTTTCTCACATTAAATAATAAACCCCTGAGAGTTAAGGCTATATCTGAGTTATCTTTGTCTTCCCCATAGGATAGTTTTTAACACGCTAATATATCACAAATAGTAGAGAATTGAACATTTTACTTTAGAATTATAATTCCCCAAAATGTGAGCCAGAAAAGAGTTGTAAGATCCAAACATTTGTGAAACACTGAGTTAAATAAACATAATTGAATTTCTTTACTGCAGAACATATCAGAAGCTTAATACACATATATACTCTGTAACTATCTCATAGGAAACTACAGTCAATGGTAGAATCTCCCTTAACCAACTGATCAGCACCAGTAGTGTCTTTCTTTATTGAAAAAGTTTATCAAAGGCAATAATCGTAATCAATGAATGTTTAAAAAAAAAGCTTCAGCCAGGCACGGTGGCTCATGCCTGTAATCCCAGCACTTTGGAAGGATGAGGCAGGTGGATCAAGAGGTCAGGAGATCGAGACCATCCTGGCTAACATGGTGAAACCCCGTCTCTACTAAAAAAATACAAAAAATTAGCCGGGCGTGGTGGTGGGTGCCTGTAATCCCAGCTACTTGGGAGGCTGAGGCAGGAGAATGGCGTGAACCCGGGAGGCGGAGCTTGCAGTGAGCCCAGATCACGCCACTGCACTTCTGGGTGGCAGAGTGACTCAATCTCAAAAAAAAGAAAAGCTTCACTTTCACTTTCTAGGTGGCCATGGTCTCTGCTTTGAGTACATTCTATGAGTGGAGTTTCCAGCATAGCACTCCCTTTCGTGTGTGTGGATAAAAGTCACACATACTACATCATCTATGATTTCTAGATTTGGGTTATTTTAATTAAAATAATATAAAAATAATGGAAACTAAATCTGAGTAAAGACCCTTATGATTTGATTTTTTTAAATTGTTTATAGTTGATAGGTCATTCCTAATTTGATAGTAATGCTTTTTGACTCAAAGGTCTTGCTAAAGTTCAATTTTAGTTTTTATTTATATAGTTCTCTTTGCACACGCATATGTCACTGATTTACACAGTATTTCATTACAGTATATAATTACAGCAACAAGCACCATGGGCATAATCCAGGATGAAGACAAACAAAACTGCCTTCTTAGCATCAACTCACCTGAAGGGAGCTCTGATAGATGAACTACAGAATGGCCCCCATTGATGTCTACTCACTGAGCCGTGGGCATACTCGAAAGAGGTGAACATAGAGCATCTCTACAGCTGGAGAGTTAACTGGGGAATCACTTGCAAGAACGTTCACTGTGTGCCACTGTTCTGCAAAATACATTGTGAAGGAGCTTGATCTGAGAGGTCAGAAAGCGTCTTTCAAATCTAAAATCGTCTGTGATCATTAAGAAGATCGACTATGAAGTTATTTTCTCACTGTATGTCCTATTTTCCCAAGAAGACTACAGAGCCTGTTAGGGTGGAAAATATGGTTTTTTATTTCTATCTTATGAGGTAAATTCCATAATGCTGTATCAAGAAAAAGTATTCAAAATATATATGTTAATGTTTAAGTCTGAATAAATTTATTCATACATTACAGTATGAGTGATGCTAAAAGTATCGTCAATACAAGATGATCCTGGTTATTTTTTCACTGTCTAGTTGAGTCATCCAAAGGCTGGCCTCAGTTATCCCAAATTCATGCTGCCTTTTACCAATTAAGATAGTAGTATACTACGGGAAACTTCAAGGCACTGTTTGTTTACAAAAGCATTTAGATAGGAATGAATGACCAACTGATAAAGCATCCATTTGGGGTTTAAAATACATTTGCAACTCATGAGGCATTTACAGAGCTATGGCAGAAAGTATGCTATCTAATTAGGGTCTAACTAATGATCAAGAATGTAGTGGTGACTTTTCTTGCCACTCCATCCAAGATTTTTAGATCTTCCATTTGTAATGATGACAGTAAGCAATAAGGAGTTGTCCAAAACATAGCAGCTTGCAAACCCCTCATTTCTAAATCCAAAGGAGAGTATACCGAGATAAATAGTCTATGGCAGCTGTTATAAAGGGTGAAAAACAAATGACTTTATTGCTCCAATTACTCTTCTACCCTGTCAATTTGCACATACACATACCTTGTTCTTCTCTCTCCTGATGGTCAAATTTGCACAAGTAGAAGATCTAGTTCAAAAACAAAGCTGTCTACTGCAGATAGCATTTATCTGATTATTATTATAAGCAAATTTGTCTTTCCACCAAACAAACCAAGAATGTCAAGAATCTTCCTGCAACAAACACCCAGTTAGAATTTGTTCCAGACAATTTAGATGTACAACTTAGGACTTTCACTTTGCTTCACAAAAAAAATAGTTTCACAGTTTGAGAAATTAGTTGTGAAATGAACCAAGGGTCTCTGTAAAGAGTATCATATGAAGCATTTCTCTTTATTTGAAAACAAATAGTAAATCTTGAGTTCTTAGCGAAAATGTCACTTCCAGTGGTTTTTTCCCCTTAAAGAATATTCATTTTAGTTCTAAAATTGCAAAAGACTTAAATCAGTAAAATAAATAAATGTTTCAAAGATATTTTGCTTTAAAGCACCTCAAGATAAAAGTTGTGTATTCCATGGCTAATACTCAAAGCTAAGTTCATCTTTCAGGTGGACTGTAACAGAGAATTTTCTTCTGCATTCATGAGTCATTTGAACCATTGTCATAGTTTCCCAAATGCCACCTAAATCATGTCAATCGTAGGAGTCAGGGAGAGGCTGAAGACAGCTCTAAGCTCAAATATGTTAACCAACTTTATTCAACCATAACTAGTATGTTGTACAAGCGAACACGGGGAGTGGCATGGTTGAGCTGAACATTCTTAACTCTCGAACAACAAACTAACAAACCTTCCAAAATTGTCACTGCTACTATTATGCCGTAAACACCACAAATGCTACATCACAGCTGCCTAAATTAATTTGGGAATCACAGGAATGTCCATGAAAAGTTACAAATTATATGCAGGCAACAAGATAACTAGGAAAAAAGCTAACTTCCACAAGTATTCAAGTTGTGTTGGAAAGAAAAACTCTTCCTAGCAAGTCAAACCTTCACCAATCAGAAAGCCAGGTACGTTGCCTTCCAGACTCTCTGTTCCATAGATCCCTGCAATTCAGAGTTGAGCTGGCACCAGTTGGAATCAGGTAACGTCTAGACAGCACATGGCAAACATCAGTTACTCCTAAGTTCAAAACTAAAACTAACTTAACTGCTCACCCTCCTACCACAAACCAGCCACAGATAACTGTTTCCATGTCTTCAGTTATTCTGATCTCATCAGAAATGCCAGAAAAAGAAATAAGACATGAAAAGAGAAATACATAAGAGATGTTTCTACATTGCTCATTATCTTCGGTTTCAGACAACCTGTAATCTTTGGAAATTGCTAAATACTAAAGAGGTACTTACAAACACCCATAAAAATACTAAACGAAGCCAGGGCCAATCTTTGCATTTCTATTACTCACCATAGTTTGGAATAGGAATTAATAAACTTCACAAATTAACTAACTGCTGAGAAGCATGAGTCAGATTCACCTTCCACATCCCAAAGGTTTGCCAACAAATTCATTCCTCCTCTTTTCTTTATTAATATACACAAACATAGTTATACAGCAGCACCTTATCTTTCTCTTCTTGGTAACACATATGCAAAAGTACATAGCCAAGAAATAGTGGGATTTAAAAGCAATCTTTCAGGAAAATTTTACTTAAGATTAGATGATAAAAATAATTATTGAAAATCAACACAAAATTCCAAATAAAAACTAAAAGCAGGCCAGGCACAGTGGCTCACACCTGTAATCCCAGAACTTTGGGAGGCTGAGGCAGGCAGATCACTTGAGATCAGGAGTTCGAGATCAGCCTGGCCAACGTGGTGAAACCCCGTCTTTACTAAAAATATAAAAATTAGCTGGGCGTGGTGGTGCGTGCCTGTAATCCCAACTATTCAGGAGGCTGAGGCAGAGAAGAATCACTTGAACCTGGAAAGCGGAGGTTGAAGTGAGTCAAGATCATGCCATTGCACTCCAGCCTGGAAACAGAAAATTTAAAAAAAACAAAAAAACAAAACAAAAACAAAACAAAAAACAAAACAAAAGCCCAAAAAACTAAAAGTAGTCTACAATGCTTTTCAGAGGAGGGTTTTAGATTACGTAACTTTTTAAGACAATGCAGATTTCTCACTAACCAGTCAACTATATTTTTCAAAAAATTGTTTTAAAATACGTTTTTATTAGCTTGGGTAACATGGTGAAACCCCATCTCTACAAAGGTGCAAAAAATTAGCCAGGCACACACATGTAGTCCCAGCTACTCACAAGGCTGAGGTGGGAGGATCACCTAAAGCTGTGAAGTCAAAGCTGCAGTGAGCCATGATTGCACCACTGCACTTCAGCCTGGGCGACAGAACGAGACCCTGTCTCTAAGCAGATTTTTAAAAATAAAATAAAAATGTTATATTATCATAAAGAACTTAGAGTACAACCGATGCTTATGTGTCTCTTTCTATTGTGATGTCAGCAAAAACTAGGTTAACTCAGGCTGAGGTTTGACTTACACTATATAAAACTGAACCCCAAATACTTTCCCTAAAAGAAAAATATGACAACAACATAAATTAACTTTCCCAGTATACATAAGGCCCTTCCACCGGGCAGCAGTGAAATGGAGATAAAGCTGGAGCTCCGTGCATCATCAAACACACTTGAGTTCTAATCTGGATACTGCCACCTGTACCATGCATCTTCGGGCAGGTGATTTCACCTCTCAGTGTATTCGTTTTCTTAAAAAATCTTGCCGGGCGCAGTGGCTCACACCTGTAATCCCAGCAGTTTGAGACGCTGAGGTGGGCAGATCACAAGGTCAGGAGTTCGAGATTAGCCTGACCAACATGGTGAAATCCTGTCTCTACTAAAAGTACAAAAAGTACCTGGGTATGCACGGCCTGTAATCCCAGCTACTCAGGAGGTTGAGGCAGGAGATTTGCTTGAACCTGGAAGGAGGAGGTTGCGGTGAGCCAAGATCGCACCACTGCTCTCCAGCCTGGTTGAGAGAGTGAGACTCCGTCTCAAAAAAAAAAAACTTTACTTATTCAACATATGTTTACTGAATGCTTACTTTCAGGTTCTGCATTACGAGATGAAAATACCTTGATAACAAAACAAGGGCACTGATTTCATGAAGATTATATTCTAGAGGAAATGAGAGCTATTTTAAAAAGCAATTGTGATCCTGAAGAGTAGCTTAAAAGGGAAGGATGCGCTGTGTGGGACCAAAAACAAGGGAACCCACTTTAAAGGATTAGGAGTAACTGTCTAAGGAACTGCTATGTAAGCTACAACCTAAGGGATACATGGGAGAAAGCTGAGGGAATTGTAGGAAAAAGCATCAGGAGGAAAGCTGAGGGCTCAAAGTTGTAAAAGAAAAAGCAAAGTCTCAGACAAAGAGGAAATTAAAACTTGGACTTTATGGCAAGATAGTGCAGGATGATGGGCGTGCTCAAGGAAGTTATGAAGTCCTGTGTGGATGGATGGACTGAAGAGAGAAGGCAAAAGACAGCAGCAAGAGTGGGGCTAAAGTCGCTGCCATGGGCCAGAGCTAGAAGAGACCCCTATCCAACATGGTGAAACCCTATGTTACAGGGTAACTTGGACTTTATTGGGAGGCTAGGGGACTTGAACCTGGGGGCAAAGGTTGCAATGAGCCGATCACGCCATTGCACTTTACAGAGTGAGGCCCTGAAATAATAATAATAAAGAATATATATTAACCCTTATGTTGTTGTGTGAATAGAAATGTAAATGTGCGTATTCAATATCCCAAAAAAAAAAAAATCTATTTTTAGTGCAGTAAACGTCAGAACCCACAAGTAATGCAAGCTGGGGAAAGCCTTTGGGAATATCCAAAGCTTTGAGATACTGCATACTTTGCTTAACCCACAAATGCAAATGTGGCCCAAACAGATGTCTTGGGGTGTCGCATGCTATCACTATGTAGAAATTGCCTATAGCGAGTCCTCCAGATTAGTTATTGTTTTCCTTTACATGTTGCAGATATTCCTTGAGCAACCAATAAAAAATATTACTTGAGAATATATCTCCATCAGTTTGGTAAGATTTCTAATTAAGTTTGTGAAGACAATAAAGACCATATGTTTGCATTCTTTTCCAATGAAGTCTATTTTTACTGCAGTAGGCAGAACCCCTCGTGGGGAAAGCCTTTGGGAATGAATAAAATCTTGAGATACTGCATACTTTGCAACCCACAGTGGCCCAAACAGAGTCTTGGGGGTCTGCAGAACTGCATTTAGGACCGTGCATTAGGTGCATGTATACTGAGTGGGCACTTCTGCCATTGGCCATATGTGGACCCACCCTAGATCAGAGTACAGGAGAAAGACAGCAATGCAGGACAGGAGGAGCCTGATCTGCTCATTTTACTAGAGACACAGGCCATCGTTCCCAACAAGGAGGAGGTGAACTTTCTATGCTACGTGTTAACACGCATGGATTTATACTTCACATTTATAATGACACAGTTCTGATAAAAGAACAGGAATTGAGTGAGCATTTTCTAGATTAATAAGACCTGCATAACATTATGCAAAAGTATTATTTTCTCCCTCAGCATTCTATGTGCCACGCTGTGGGGACACATCCTACTCAACAACTAAGTCAGTGGGGAAAAAGCTGCCTAGAGTCAAAGTCACTCTCAAACATTCCTTAAGTTGCCCATGAAGAACAATATCCCTGGTTTTGCACATATTCACTGTCTCTAAATAAACCTCACACAGTTAGCTTTTCTTCCAGCACTGAAACAAATTACTGTTTCTTCAATAGAGAAACCAGATGAAATACCAGGCCTGCATTTAACAGCTATATTGGAAACAAGGGGAAAAAAAAGTCTGTTTTTTGTACTTTTATTAAGTCCACGTAGTTGAGCAATTTAGAGCCATATAACTCCACTGTAGGTGAAATGAAATTACTTTTTTCTCCACTTTAAAAATTGATGCTCAGATAAAATCCCATTCTAATTATTGAAAGACTACAGGCACGCACCACCATGCCCGGCTAATTTTTGTACGTTTAGTAGAGACCAGGCTTCACCATATTGGCCAGGCTGTTCTCGAACTCCTGACCTTGTGATCCGCCCACCTGGGCCTACCAAAGTACTGGGATTACAAGCATGAGCCACCGCGCCCAGCTTATTTGTGTTCTTAATGAATTGAAATGTTAAATGTGAAAAAAAAAAAAAAAAAAAAAAAACACAACAAAGCAAATTTTAATATTTTCCTCCTCTTTTCTCACTGACATATGTACATCAATCCAAATTAATTTCAAACTCACTTTATTCCAAGTCCTTCATTGATTCCTATTTAATTTTGGAAATAGTAGCCAAGTTCAAGGTTATCTGCTATGTCCCTCCAGGTCCACTCTCCCTGCCTCCCGTTTTTTGTCGTTGTTGTTTTGTTTTACTCCACAGGTTGAGCTCCATGGACCACATCAACAGGCCCTCTTGCTTCTGCCTTCCTGCTGTGTTTAGCAAGTGGGATACCCTCGCAGGAGATGGATGGAAGGAAGGAGAAAGAAGACAGTGAATTTTTTCCCCTGGTTCCATCCTGTTAAGTTTGTCCAGGACACAACTCACTATTCCTTCAAGGTGTTGTCCTCTGCGAGACTATCTGATACGTCTCCTCCTCTCGTCCTTTTGGAGCTGGGGTGTTAGCAGCTCATCCAATACTACCCAATTCCCACACCTTTATAAATAAACACTCCTTGCACTATTCTAATTTCAGTGTGCCATCTGCTTTCTGTTTGAGATCTAAATTATACAATTTAATTTTACAGATGGAGAAACAATCTGATAAAATTTAGGTGGCACGCACAAGGGAACACAGCTACTTAGCCAGTCAATGAACGACAGAGAGGAACTAAAACAGAACACTCTGCTGCCAGTAACAGAAACTTCTCTGGAACTAATTAAACAGACAAAAAGATGGAGATGTGTGTTGGATCACATAGCTGGGAAATTCAAGAGAACTGACTGTGAGAGCTGGTAGATGCAGGAGATTGACTTTTGTCAACAGGAAAGTGTCTCCTTTCTTCATCCCTTTCTTCTCCATGTTGGTTTCATTCTCAGGCAGGCTGTCCCCACACAATCAAAAACATAAGTGCCAGAAACTATAAGATTACTTCTCTTGGAAGTCCTAGATGATTATCACTGAGCTAGCAGCAGTCCTGTGCCGACCCATGAACTAATCACAGAGAATTCTAGTTGGTCAGGTTAAGATTACTGTCCATCCCTGGAATTGGATAATAGAATGAGCCACACTCAAAAAACTGAGACGGAGAATCAATGACTCTTGAAATAAAAACAACTTATGTCAGCAGTAGGGATAAAAGGAATGCTGCATAGGCAAAAACAACAGATATCTCTGGTATTTAGCGACAAGAAAGGAGTCAATTCTTATTATAAACGCCGTTCAATTTGTGTTTTACTATCGACATATACATAAATCAAATAACACTGACCTAACCTGAACCTTCTTTCATGGAAGAAAAAGAAAATTATCAAACTATAAATATGACATCTGTATGGAAGTTACAAACCACAGAATACTTTCACATACATTATCTCATTTAATTTGGTTTTTCTGAACTAGGGATTCAACATTTCTTGCTTATAGCATTTTTGAGGTCAGACAAATGTTTGTGAACTTCAAGAATCTCAAGATTATTTCTAATGCCTCAATTGTGTTCACATATTGTTGAGAAACTACAGTATAAACATTTGAGAAAACTTCATGGTTGTCAGTTTTATTGTGCTAAGAATCTCTGTGGAAATTCAGCCAGAGAACCATCAAGACATATTTCTGAGCCAAAGGCCAAAGTTCCTCAACTGGTCATGTCTTTTTTTCTGCAACTGCACTTTACCCAGGACCCAGGGGTCACTGTAATACTAAAAATACAGCTTTCTCACTCCCTTTTGAAAACAACTTGACTGAGATTTTTACCATAATATTGCAGAAAAGCATGGTTACATGTGAGTACAAAAATTCCAAACCATTGATCAAGAGGTCAAGGCTGGAAAACTCTTGTTATGGGTTTGAAGCAAGCTGTGGTTTGCACTGGTGAAATTTAGCGGTCAAAAACAAATGAACAAGACCCCAGGATGAAGCATTTAATGAGTCAGGGAATAGTAACAAACTTTGTCTGGAGCTTACAAATGTGAACCCTGAAGGAGCCAATCCTTCAAGATAGATCTTGAGTGGCTAATTGGACCTAAATCCAAAACAGTGCCAAGCAGCCATTTGCTGACCAGAGGTCACACATGCACTCTACATTTCTGGATAACCCCCACACTCACTAAACTTTAGGACTTCCATTGCTTTCTATTCTCGTCCACACCACCTGAATCAGCCATTAGAGTGCGACCTGCATCAACCAATTAGAATTCAACGAGTGCCAACCAGTCACGACTAAGGAAGTGGTCCAGAGTGGGAACTTGGGCAGGAACCCAACACAAACCCCCTTTGTTCTCTTGGAACACACCTTTGTTTTGTACCCAGGGCTACATCTCCCCCGTTTGCAAACCTCTCTGAAATACAATTTCTTTCCTTTTTTTTAAAAAAAAAAAACCCTTTTCAGATTTATTGGGACTAATTAGAACTTGATTCATGAATTTGGGAGAAAGGACAAATGTGTTAACTTGAAAGGTTGGGCAGAATTTGTTTTTGTTCTTTCTTGATGAAAAATAAAAAATTTTTTAAAACACCAATAGCCATATATATGTTTTATATATATATATATTTTTTTTTTTTTTGAGAGAGAGAGAGAGAGAGAGATATCTCTCAAAGGTGTATATATCAAAATTTCAGAGATAGATCCCTGAGTCAGGATTCTCAGGGTTCATCTAACTCTACATCATGTAATTTTTTTAACATGCCTTTCTAAAAAACTATGGCAAACACTGACCAAACTAATCAGGAGACTGAAGGGCAGTAATCCTCAGGACAGAGCTTATTTGGTGCTACTAGTTAGAAAAACTGAAGTTGATACTTCTGTCAAAACTCAGAAATATTTTTGTAACACTTGACATGAGAGTCAAGTGAAAATCCCTGCTGTTTTCAGGAAAAGTCTGAGAGAACTGGTGACAGCTAGGATACAGGGATAACAAAGGTGGCCGGTGAAAGGTGGCCCCAAAGTCCTGAGCTTCTGTGTCTTCATTTAACAATGCTTACCTTTTCTTTCCTAGCAATTCGAACATGGTCCAAAGGAAAGCAGTCCAAGTCAGTCCGCCTCTTTACAACCCCAGTCACTGAGCAGCATAAGAAGGAACCATTTCAGGCTATGAAATTTTCTTTTGTAGAGAGTCAAGAGGCATGCTTTAGTCTATAAGCTACATCTGGGGGAATTATCTAAAAGTAAACTCAAAGAAAGCTTATCAAAATCTTTGATGCATTTTTGAAGTTTAAGTTGAAATGAAAGGCAGTTCTGGTAACGAAAATTCAGTCACAGATGAATCAGGTCCAGGATCAATTTAGACAAGTATCTGAGTATATCATATCTGGTCAACTTGGAATCTCCCCATTTTCTAAACAAATGACTGTGTAGTATCATTTAAAACCCACAATTTAAACTGTTTCATTTCAGTCTATCACATAAACTTTGACATGTTTACACTATGTTGGGAAAAGGTTGTAAGCAAGTAAATGTATCAGATATTGAGACGCAAAATAAGAGACATTGCTGTGGAAAGAATCATATTGCTTTGCCCGACCTTTGATATGATGTCCAACAGGTAACAGCAAAGTTAAGAAAGAGATTGGATATCAAGGTTCAGCCCCTGGGCATCTCCGTCTGAGTTTTAAATCCTGAACCTGAACACCACAGTATTATAGTTTACCACCACTACTGCAGGAAAGATGCACAGAGGAAAAAAAGAAGAATAGGCCAGTGAGTTAATTTTTAGACACTCCTTTCAGTAAAATATACTTAATATTTACTTCCCAACAAATAAAAGAATAGATGCATGCATGACACAGGTGTCAAATATTGATATTATATACTAATTAAATGCATAAAATTACACATACAATTATATGTTCTAATATTATCACAAAGCATGTTCAATGTGTTAAAAAATTCAGTCCCATCCCGAAAACATTGTATAATTTAAATATATAATCATACTGTCCCTTGGAAAATGACAGATAGCCATATAATGGGACCACAACAAATAGTATAACTAACAATAGAAAAAAACTATCAACACAAAATGATTTTCTTTTCAATAAAAGAATCTGCAAGGTTAATCTACATTATCTTTGTGTTTCTCATTTTATATTCTCCCCTAAAATGCTACTTTTCCAATAAAATGTAAATAATTTGCATTCCAAAGCATGAGGTGGAAGAAAGTTTGCCACTCTTCTAACCTAAGTGTTCAAGATTATCACAGGTGCAGGCAATTAATAAGCAGATTTCCCTATACCCAGAGTCCTTAGGGACCCGTCAAAAAGCAGTAAAGAGACATTCGAGATCTCAGCTCAGTTACAAATAGAATTAAGCAGAGAAAACTTATGCACCCTGTTCTCATTTTCTCCATTTTCTTTTGAAATTGAGAACACACATAGGATTCACTTTGAAGTTAGGGCTGCCTGAATATGATATTATTGATTTCCATAACATGTTTTTGCTCTGCAATGCGGATGTGCATTTTTCAAACATATTAAGAAAGGCTTTGATCTGATTTGTTCCACCAGAACATTGTAGAGAGGCTGAAACCACTTCTATATAAGGGTTTGCTGTGCTGAGGGGAAGATTGCTCTAGCTTGAAAGAGGTTGGAAATATCCCATCTGAAAGCTCTTTTCAGTCTTCCTCAGCCTAAACATTTTACTCAGAGGGGTCAAAGGTCACCAACTGTCAAAACAAAACCAAAATTACACAGCGCTCCTGCAAGGAAGCTAAGCAGAGTGGAGACTCGGAGTTCACAAACTGGACTCCTTAATGCAGCATGTAACAAACCATAAAACTGCCCTTTCAAAGTCACAGGTATACTATCCTAAATCCTACTGATTTTTACAAGTTATCCAATAAGTTTAGAAGACTAGCATTTTTGGTATCAATGTAGAGACTGAATTCTAGAAGAGGGGATGGGGGCCAGCCCAAACATAGGACTGTCAAAGCAACCAGCCTGCAAACTCCAGAGTACCAGATGGTGCTTTCGGGTTTCATAAACCCAAAGGTTCATAAATCTTCCTTCAAAGTTTCCAATTTCAAAAAGGGGTTGTTTTCTTTGTGGGACTGGGGACGGGGGGAAGTTTTGCCATTGGGTGTCTAACAGAAAACCCCTAATAACCTGTTAGACTTTCTTGTTCCTCCAGCTGGAGACAAACAGACAGTCCCCGGCAAGCTCAAAGCACAACCCCTCATCTGCCAGTCAACTCACTGTGGAAACAAGACCTGAACTTCTGTTTTGCAACCTGGTCTCATCATGACATGAAGAAGTTCTAGGGTTTTAAATAATCAGGGACTGAGTTTATCTGTTCATTCTTTAGTGAGAACCTTAGCAAATAATTCTTATTTTTTAATACAACATAAAACATTCAGCTTTTAAATCATATTCAGCATTGCTTAGAAAAGAATAATGGAGAAATGACTTATCTGAGGTTTACCTAAATGGAGGTGACTTCAACATTTTGTGAGCCAACTTTATCCCAGAGGTCTTAATATAATGACATGTCTGAACTCCACTCTCTCCCTACCCACCTAGTGAAAGAGGAACTGGACAGAAAACAGGAGGGAAACAAATTGGAGGGGAGAATGAAGAGCACCTAAGTAGCCACAATGTGGGTAACCAACTCATTTCATTTATAAAGATCTGCATGTGTACACGCAGCATGCTGTACATTTGTGCACCAACTCAATTACAATGGAATTTAGTGTCCACCCAACTAGAAGAGTCCGCAAAAATGATGGGCTTTGATTTTGATATGAAAATTAGTGGATCCAAAAAGGGAAACTACCTTAGGCAGATACATCTCTCCTACATTGCTTGGCAAAAGAAATACAGAATCATAGCACTCTTTCATGCTATCATATCTATCTCCTTCTCTGTAAGATTCTTCCTTTCACATTAGAATAACTTCACCCTCCTTGCAGATTCTTTCCTTTCTGGCCTAACCAAATGAACCTATCATATCCCTATGTATTACAAGGTTCGTGGAAGGATCAAATGAAAGAGAACATGAATAGGAAAGTGCCTTGCAAACTACGAAGCTTTATAATAATTTCTATTATGATTATTAATCATATACTGAAAAAGACACAAGACAGAGTAAGTAGAAAGTAAGACATACAAAAAATGTTGAAATGCTTAAGATTGCTTACCTTAAGAAATTGTTATTAAAAATGTAATCATAGCAATAAAATTTAAACACAACCTTTAAGTATGTAAAGCATTGTTAGAGTAAGTAGGTTCTCAAACTGTGGAAAAGAAGGGAAAAAAGATATGGGGTAAGTTCAAGCTTCAAGGTATATGTAATAAGAAATTCCAACAGTCTGGTTTGCTGAGCACAAGAGTGGATGAATCATTAAAGGAGACTGTGGTGTGATCTTCCCAGGAATTCTAGAAGGGGCAGAATGGTCACCGTCTGATGTGGTTCATACTGTGTGACCAAGCAAAAGGAATGAGAGCGATTAGCTCACCCCAATTGTATTTGCCAGCTCCAAATGGTCAAAGGGTTATAAAAAAAAAAAAACTATGTGAAGTCCTTATCACTTTAATATGTACACACACATCAAAAAATAATACATCTCCTACTACTGGAAAATCATTTTAAAATTCCATCTATTATGCTGACACACAATGGAATTGTTTTAAAAATAAAGTATGCACTACATGATCAATAGCAACCTTAACAGCAGCCATTTCAGATGAAACTTCTGTTTACAAGAATCTCCAAAGAGCTCAAAACTGGATTACAGAGATGATCATAGCAATGCAACAGCAAGGTTATCTGTTTTTATTTGTAGCTCCACAAAGCCTTTAGAACCTGATGTGTCCAGGAAAAAAAAAATAGTTCAGGCAAATCAAAAGCTTTTATCCTTGCAGTGGCTGGTCATCATAAACACTGTCACAGTCCTGGCAGACGAAAGTTAAGGGCATCCCTGTTAAGAGATCTCTCAGCTACACTTTACATATATGTGTATGTATGTACAAGTGTGTGTTTTTATTTATGTATGTATCTTTTCTGAGAATGGAAGGAAAGTTAAAATTATCTCCTGATTTCCATGTTCTTTGGTGTGTTATCTTCATTTCTCTCTTTTCAGATTTTACCCTGAAGAGAAGAAAATTAGGATGACAACAAAAATCCACAGAAGTGAGTGTAAATTTTAGGTCTCTTTGTGGAGTGGAAAGTGGGATTCTCACTTTCAGTCCCAAGCTAATAGCTTTATTATGGGACGTGTGTGTGAGTGTATAAGTGGCACACATCTACATACTTACAGCCTCCACTGCTGCTCAAACAGCTTCAGAAATCTCATACACCATCTACCTCGTCCTGACAGGAGGAGACCCTCAGCTCGGAAAACAAAACTCCTCCCCCGAAACGATCTCCCCAAAAACACAAATGAGAGAGTGGGTGGTTTTTATTCCACACGAGCTGTTTCAAATAATAAGGGATTTGGCATTTCTGGGGATCAGCCACCCAGCAATACCAATGACCATTTTTAGGAAGGCTGGCATGTTTATTTGCCCTGAAAGAGATGGCTTCTACAAATACATTACAAAGGCAAACAAACAAACAAACAAACAAACAAAACAGGGTCCTATGTAAAGCAAAGTAAATTGCCAGTCATCCACCTTCATCCATCAGGAACTACTGAAATAATTAACCCTTTTGCTTAAATCATTCAATAACTTCTGCATTCTGTCTCTCAAGAAGATGCTTCCAAGAAAAAGAGGGTTTTGTTTGTTTGCTTGTTTGTTTGTTTGTTTTAGAGGCAGGGTCATGGTCTTTCACCCAAGCTAGAGTGCAGTGGTACAATCATAGCTCACTGCAGAATCAAATTCTGATCCCACTTCAGCCTCCCAAGTAGGTGGGACTACAGGCATGGGCAACCATGCCCAGCTTTTATTTATTTATTTATTTATTTATTTACTTATTTATTTCTGTAAAGATGGGGATCTCACCATGTTGCACAGGCTGAACTCAAGCTCCTGACCTCAAGCAATCCTCCTGACTAGGCCTCCCAAAGCATTGGTATTACAGGAGCTAGCCACCATACTGGGCCTTTACAAGCTCCTTTTTTCCTACTTAGACACCAACACCAATATAACTACAGTCACAAATTGTGCATAGGAAGAAGAGTAAGAATTTTGATAAGTCTGAAAATTAAACTCCAGATGAGAGGCATGATGAGCTCTTCCTCCCAAGCACCAAAGAATGTTGGTGTCTGCCTGGCAGCCCACAGTGTACCTCCTTCACTCAATAGCAATCACCCTACAGTGATCTATAACAGGGGCCCCAGGGCATCCCCAAACTGGGCAATAACCAATATTCACATAATTATTAATGAGACATAAAAAGCAAGATAATTTCAACAGTTTAACAATCCACTGTTCTCTAAATTCTATTCCAAATTGAGTCATACAGTCAGGGATAATAAGCAAGGGACATCAATAATATAGATGGATACTTAATCATGAAAAAAATGTAGCAAGTGGATTGTATCATTCTGGAGGATATGTATTATGACTGCTACTTTTTATTACTTTTAATTATCTGGCCCATCAGGTTAATACCAAATACTAAAAACTAATACCAAAACAGAGGCACATGGTATTGAAGTTATGGTGATAAAGAAAGACAAAGACAGAATATAAGAGGCAGGAAATGGAATTACAGAGTCAGCAGTAGGATCAGAATGAGGGATGGCATAGCCTAAAGACAAAGCAAAGTTCTCACATTTTCTTGAGAAGCCGAGAACAAGCCAGGAGTAAGGGACAAGCTTAGCATGTATACCAGAAACTGCCCCAGAAGAAAAACTAAGTCCATAAAAAGTATGATGAAGGTGAAAGCCAAAATTTACATGAATAACGGAAGCTGAGCAGGGTTTATGTAAATACTGTAATTCAGGAGCAGAGGCAGATCTGAGACCAACTACACTAATGAGTATCAGGAATATCAAAGTACAAAAGGGCCTGAAAAGTAAACCATCAATAGGCTCATTAGTCTCATCAAAAGAATAAGAGGAGACAAAGGGAAAGCTAAAATACAAAGGTTGCCGCAGAACCAGAGGATGCTGAGGAGTGAAAGGTGGGGCCTGGATGGACCAGAAAACAGAAGAGGCTCCAGTACCCAGAGAAAACACTGAGAAACAATACTCAGGTCTGCACACTTCTTCTGGGATCCACCACAATTTTAACACTTGGGTACTATGACACCTGCAAATGAAGGCAGGCAGGGATTAAATCTCGCTGTGACATTGAATCAAAGACAATAGTATTTGTCAGTTTATTTTTCTCATTAAACTATAAAAATCTTGCATATTTATCCAATGATTATTGAAGTCTTCAGATTACAGTCTGGATGAGCCATTGAGACCATCTTTGGTGATATATTAGCTACTCATACATGTACTTTGTTCATAAAATAACATTTTCGGCCAGGCATGGTGGCTCACGCCTGTAATCCCAGCACTTTGGGAGGCCAAGGCAGGCAGATCACTTGAGGTCAGGAGTTCGTGACCAGCCTGGCCCAGGTGGTGAAACCCCATCTTTACTAAAAATACAAAAATTAACTGGGCATGGTGGCGCAGGCCTGTAATCCCAGCTGCTGGAGAGGCTGAGGCAGGAGAATCATTTGAATCCCAGAGGCAGAGGTTGCAGTGAGCTAAGATTGTGCCACTGCACTCCAGCCTGGGTCACAGAGCGAGTCTCGGTCTCAAAAATAAATAAATAAATAAATATATAAATAAATAATAAGATAATATTTTCATGGGACAAAGTTATACATTTGCACATTTACCAATAAAATGATTAATTACATCAGGACTTAGGATATTTTGATATATTTATTGCCACATATAAAAGCTACTTTAGATGAGACTCAAAGTGTCATATAAGAATATAATGCATATTTATATTTAGGCACAGCACATATATATCTACACAGAAATATATGGGGACCAACCTCTCTATGCTACATGAACTATCATGCCTCTTTGCTTGCCACAATGAACTCTTAGTATGTCAAGGGCCTTAATCACAACTCATTCTTTCCTTTGAGGGCCATTAATTTTGTTTTTATCACCTCATGATAAATAACAATGTTGTTCTTAGATACTATGGCCATTCCCAATTGACTAAGAGTACAGAAACCCTGGTAGGTGCTAATATTTTATCCTTAATTTAATTACTATTCTTCTAATAAATTGGAAGAATAGCCATGATCAAATCTCATCAAGGATGATAAAATTTCTTTTATCCATCCATCTTTGCCCAGGTTAAATTCTTGCTCACTTAAGTCTTAAATTCTGCTTATTTACAAAGATCACTAGCTTTTCTACCCTAAATCAGCTTCTTAATATTGTCTTTCTAATTTTAGGGGCAAAAAGTATACCAAGGTTTATTAAAAGTTGATGGCAGCTTGAAAACTAGTGCTGACCTGACAGTGGTAGCTTTGGCAGACATATTTTCAAAATTTTTTTCTCAGAGATATTTTTAATGAGGCTTTAAAAGTAAGGGTATTTAAAACAAAGAAGAATATTAAATACTTCAGTTAGCAAAAAAAAAGTTTGCTTCTCCTCTGGTATCTTTTCTATAAAAATGAAAATGAGTAAATGGTTGTTGATATAGTTTGGATATTTGTCCCTGCCCAAATCTTGTATTGAAATGTAACCCCAGTGTTGGAGGTGGGGCCTGGTGGGAGGTGTTTGGGCCATAAGGCCAGATCCCTCGTGGCTTGGTGCTGTCCTCATGATGGTGAGTTTTTGTGGGATCTGGTTGTTTGAGTGTGTGTCCTACACTTGAACAATTCCCCCATCCTCTCATGGCACACAATAAACCACCACCACCCGTACTTTCGCTCACTTGCTCCTGCTGCCGCCATGTGAGGCACTTGCTCCCTACTTGCCTTCCGCCATGATTCGAAACTTCCTGAGGCTTCCCCAGAAGCAGATGCTGGCACTATGTTTCCTGTACAGCTTGCAGAACTGTAAGCCAATTAAACTTCTTCTCTTATAAATTGCCCAGTCTCAGGCATTCCATTAAAACAATGCAAGAACGGCCTAAGAGAAAATTGGTACTGAGGGGTGGGGCATTGCTATAAAGAAATCTGAAAATGTGGGAGGACCTTTGGAACTGGGTAATGGGTAGAGGTTGGAAGAGTGTGGAAGGCTCAGAAGACAGGAAAATGAGGGAAAGTTTGGAACTTCTTAGAGACTGGTAAAATGGTTATGACCAAAATGCTGATAGTGATATGGACAGTGAAGTACAGGCTGATGAAATCTCAGATGGAGATGAGGAACTTACTGGAAACTGGAGC
Organism: Macaca thibetana thibetana; assembly: GCF_024542745.1. Taxonomy (NCBI): domain Eukaryota; kingdom Metazoa; phylum Chordata; class Mammalia; order Primates; family Cercopithecidae; genus Macaca; species Macaca thibetana. The sequence goes on along the minus strand of NC_065581.1, from coordinate 22,305,845 downwards.
AAAGGTCACACATATTACGCCTTAGCAAAGAGCTCAGCTACGTTCTGTTTAGGCCCTAGGATCTGTAGAGGTTTGAGCTTAAGAGTGATGATTTATGGTATTTGGCAGAAGAAATTTATAAGCAGCAAAGCATTCAAGATGTGACCTGGCTGCTTTTAACAACCTACACTCAGATATGGGAGCAAAGAAGTGACTTAAACTTGGAATTTATATTTAAACAGAAAGCAGAGCATAAAAGTTTGAAATTTTTCAGGCTGGCCAAATGGCAGAGAAAGAAAAAGCTTTTTCAGGAGAGGGATTCAAGTAGGCTATGGAGTAACCACTTGTTAAAGAGATTTGCATAACTGAAAAACAGCCAGATGCTAACAGCCAAGACAATGGGAAAAAGGACTCAAAGGTATTTCAGAGACCTTCACAGTACCCCTCCCACCACAGGCCCAGAGGCCTAGGAAGGAAGAATGCTTTTGCGGGGCAGGGGCAGGCTCAGGACCCCGCTACCCTGCAAAGACTCAGGACACTGCTCCCCACATCTTGGCCACTCCAACTCCAGCTGTGGCTCAAAGGGGTCCAGGTATAGCTCAGGCTGCCACGTTGGAGAATGCAAACTATAAGGCTTGGCAGATTCCCTGTATTGTTAAGCCTTCAGGTATGCAGAGTACAAGAGTGAAGGAGGCTTGATGGCCTCCACCTAGATTTTCAGAGTATATATAAAAAAGCCTGGGTGCTCAGGCAGAAGTCTGCTGCAGGGGGAGAGCCCTAATAGAGAACCTCTACTAGGGCAGTGCCAAAGGGAAATGTGGGGTTGGAACCCCCACAGGAAGTCCCCACTGGGGCACTGCCTAGTG